>NW_027175223.1:0-600000 GCF_028021215.1 Eschrichtius robustus
CGTGCCCTATGCTCCCTAAGCTGTGTTTTTTCGATGTTTCAGGACACACCGTACACTTCTCCAGAGTGGCTGTTGGCAATTTACATCCCGCCCATCAGCGTAGCAAGGCTGCCATTTCTCCATGGCCTGTCCTGCATTTCTGGTTTTGACACTTTTTGCAGCATGGACCTTTTGACCGATGGGAAGCGAGACTTCTTTGTAGCGCTGATTAGCCTTTCCAGGTTGCTTGGTTGGCCAAACAGGGCGTATGCGTTTTTTCCTGAATATATTCAGGAAAAAACGCATACGCCCTGTTTGGCCAAGGGCATCATTGTCGACGTTTTGCCGCTTTCATGTGCTTTAAATGCGATTCAAATATACATCCTGAAATCTGTTTCCTGCAATTCTACCTTGCTTTCAAATCCTCTTCGTTGCCTTCCCTCAATATATCTGTGGATGAGAGTTATCATTTATAACTCTGCGGGTTTGTGAATTGCAGTGTCCCTGAGCTCCATTTTTCAACTCGCATTTTTGGGAGCTGGCCGCAAAAGCGCGGGATTTCCTCAGGCCCTATTCTGCTTCTGGGCGGCAGGCTGAGCCTGTGGTTAATTCTTCTTCCTCATGGGAAAATAGAGTGACCTGTGCCTGTCCCAACACCTAGATCTAGTCTCTCATTGGTTGCCCCTCTTCCCGTTCATCCTCAGGACAAATTGCAACCTGTAGGGAACAGGAGCTTAAAGGTGCTGATTCTCCAAGTAGGGAGATTGCTAGTAAAGTAGCTGGAATGGCGAACCCTAGCACAAGGAGATGAGAAATGAGGTGCGTATTAGAAACCTTTCAAAATCACACGGTGTACCATCTTCTGGGTTTCTCATGCATGTTTTCAATGTAGGAAGATGCCCTTGAACCTGGAGATTTGGGACCCATGGGATGGTTACCACGCAGTATTACTTTAAAGGGTCTGAGTTTGCTCACCCAACCTCACCCAACCTTTCAGCCCCAAGAGTGTCCACCCTTATGTCTCATCCAGATGTGTGTCTAGATATGGTCAATCCAGGTTGCATCACAGCCTCTGAACGAATTTTGTAAGAATTTCTCTCTCTTTCACTGTCTTTGTTTTACGGGTTTTTAAAAGTAATTTATTTTTACAATGGGGTTTAGCTGCTTTTCACGGCTGTGTTTATGCGGCTTTACACCCACTTGACTCACTTCCAGACAGATATCAATACATAGGTTTTAAGATTCTTACTAGTCACATATATTCTTGTGCGGTGAATAGGGGGTGTTGAGTCCAGTTCACTGAGCAAGGAGTAGGTCTTGTCTATTACATATTGGGTGTATGGAACGGTATCTGAGCGAATTTGAAACCCTTGTTTTATGCATCACCCCACCTCACCTTTCCCGTTAAGCAGCCATAGTGTGTTTTCTAAACGTGTGATTCTGTTCTGTTTTGTAATTCAGTTCAAGTGTAGCGGTTTTTACATTCCCTCTATAAGAGATAGCTTATGATAAGTGTCTTTTTCTGTGTGACTTATTTCACTTAGAATCGTCGTACCTAAATCCACTCATCTTGCTTCTACTAGCCTTATGACATTGATTTCGTGTCTGAGTGATATTCCATTGTACATAAGGACCACAACTTCTTTATCCATTTTTCTCTTTCCTGGGATATTTAAGGTGTCATGAAGTGGAGGTTCTTGTCAACAGAGCAGCCCTAAACTTTGGGGTGCCTGTGTCTTGCTGATTTTTAGTTTTCCCAATTTATACGCCCATGAGTGGACGTGCCCTATGCTCCCTAAGCTGTGTTTTTTTGATGTTTCAGGACACACCGTACACTTCTCCAGAGTGGCTGTTGGCAATTTACATCCCGCCCATCAGCGTAGCAAGGCTGCCATTTCTCCATGGCCTGTCCTGCATTTCTGGTTTTGACACATTTTGCAGCATGGCCCTTTTGACCGATGGGAAGCAAGACTTCTTTGTAGCGCTGATTAGCCTTTCCAGGTTGCTTGGTTGGGCAAAAAGTGCGTATGCGTTTTTTCCTGAATATATTCAGGAAAAAACGCATACGCCCTGTTTGGCCAAGTCCATCATTGTTGACGTTTTGCCGCTTTTCATGTGCTTTAAAGGCGATTCGAATCTAGCTCCTGAAATCTGTTTCCTGCAATTCTGCCTTGCTTTCAAATCGTCTTCGTTGCCTTCCCTCAATATATTTGTGGACGAGAGTTATCATTTATAACTCTGCGGGTTTGTGAATTGCAGTGTCCCTGAGCTCCATTTTTCAACTCGTTTTTGGGAGCTGGCCGCAAAAGCGCGGGATTGCTTCAGGCCCTATTCTGCTTCTGGGAGGCAGGCTGAGCCTGTGGTTAATTCTTCTTCCTGATGGGAAAATAGAGTGACCTGTGCCTGTCCCAACACCTAGATCTTGTCTCTCATTCGTTTCCCCTCTTCCCGTTCATCCTCAGGACAAATTGCAACCTGTAGGGAACAGGAGCTTAAAGGTGCTGATTCTCCAAGTAGGGAGATTGCTAGTAAAGTAGCTGGAAAGGCGAACCCGAGCACAAGGAGATGAGAAATGAGGTGCGTATTAGAAACCTTTCAAAATCACACGGTGTACCATCTTCTGGGTTTCTCATGCATGTTTTCAATGAAGGAAGATGCCCTTGAACCTCTAGATTTGGGACCCATGGGATGGGTACCACGCAGTATTACTTTAAAGGGTCTGAGTTTGCTCACCCAACCTCACCCAACCTTTCAGCCCCAAGAGTGTCCACCCTTATGTCTCATCCAGCTGTGGGTCTAGATATGATCAATCCAGGTTGCATCACAGCCTCTGAACGAATTTTGTAAGAATTTCTCTCTCTTTCACTGTCTTTGTTTTACGGGTTTTTAAAAGTAGTTTATTTTTATAATGGGGTTTAGCTGCTTTTCACGGCTGTGTTTATGCGGCTTTACACCCACTTGACTCACTTCCAGACAGATATCAATACATAGGTTTTAAGATTCTTACTATTCACATATATTCTTGTGCGGTGAATAGGGGGTGTTGAGTCCAGTTCACTGAGCAAGGAGTAGGTCTTGTCTATTACATATTGGGTATATGGAAAGGTATCTGAGCGAATTTGAAACCCTTGTTTTATGCATCACCCCACCTCACCTTTCCCGTTAAGCAGCCATAGTGTGTTTTCTAAACGTGTGACTCTGTTCTGTTTTGTAATTCAGTTCAAGTGTAGCGGTTTTTACATCCCCTCTATAAGTGATAGCTTATGATAAGTGTCTTTTTCTGTGTGACTTATTTCACTTAGAATCGTCGTACCTAAATCCACTCATCTTGCTTCTACTAGCCTTATGACATTGATTTCATGTCTGAGTGATATCCCATTGTACATAAGGACCACAACTTCTTTATCCATTTTTCTCTTTCCTGGGATATTTAAGGTGCCATGAAGTGGAGGTTCTTGTCAACAGAGCAGCCCTAAACTTTGGGGTGCCTGTGTCTTGCTGATTTTTAGTTTTCCCAATTTATACGCCCATGAGTGGACGTGCCCTATGCTCCCTAAGCTGTGTTTTTTCGATGTTTCAGGACACACCGTACACTTCTCCAGAGTGGCTGTTGGCAATTTACATCCCGCCCATCAGCGTAGCAAGGCTGCCATTTCTCCATGGCCTGTCCTGCATTTCTGGTTTTGACACTTTTTGCAGCATGGCCCTTTTGACCGATGGGAAGCGAGACTTCTTTGTAGCGCTGATTAGCCTTTCCAGGTTGCTTGGTTGGCCAAACAGGGCGTATGCGTTTTTTCCTGAATATATTCAGGAAAAAACGCATACGCCCTGTTTGGCCAAGGGCATCATTGTCGACGTTTTGCCGCTTTTAATGTGCTTTAAATGCGATTCAAATATACCTCCTGAAATCTGTTTCCTGCAATTCTACCTTGCTTTCAAATCCTCTTCGTTGCCTTCCCTCAATATATCTGTGGATGAGAGTTATCATTTATAACTCTGCGGGTTTGTGAATTGCAGTGTCCCTGAGCTCCAATTTTCAACTCGCATTTTTGGGAGCTGGCCGCAAAAGCGCGGGATTGCCTCAGGCCCTATTCTGGTTCCTGGCAGCAGGCTGAGCCTTTGGATAATTCTTCTTCCTGATGGGAAAATAGAGTGACCTGTGCCTGTCCCAACACCTAGATCTAGTCTCTCATTGTTTGCCCCTCTTCCCGTTCATCCTCAGGACAAATTGCAACCTATAGGGAACAGGAGCTTAAAGGTGCTGATTCTCCAAGTAGGGAGATTGCTAGTAAGGTAGCTGGAATGGCGAACCCGAGCACAAGGAGATGAGGATTGAGGTGCGTATTAGAAACCTTTCAAAATCACACAGTGTACCATCTTCTGGGTTTCTCATGCATGTTTTCAATGTAGGAAGATGCCCTTGAACCTAGAGATTTGGGACCCATGGGATGGGTACCAGGCAGTATTACTTTAAAGGGTCTGCGTTTGCTCAACCAACCTCAACCAAACTTTCAGCCCCAAGAGTGTCCACCCTTATGTCTCATCCAGCTGTGGGTCTAGATATGGTCAATCCAGTTTGCATCACAGCCTCTGAACGAATTTTGTAAGAATTTCTCTCTCTTTCACTGTCTTTGTTTTACGGGTTTTTAAAAGTAATTTATTTTTATAATGGGGTTTATCTGCTTTTCACGGCTGTGTTTATGCAGCTTTACACCCACTTGACTCACTTCCAGACAGATATCAATACATAGGTTTTAAGATTCTTACTAGTCACATATATTCTTGTGCGGTGAATAGGTGGTGTTGAGTCCAGTTCACTGAGCAAGGAGTAGGTCTTGTCTATTACATATTGGGTGTATGGAACGGTATCTGAGCGAATTTGAAACCCTTGTTTTATGCATCACCCCACCTCACCTTTCCCGTTAAGCAGCCATAGTGTGTTTTCTAAACGTGTGATTCTGTTCTGTTTTGTAATTCAGTTCAAGTGTAGCGGTTTTTACATTCCCTCTATAAGAGATAGCTTATGATAAGTGTCTTTTTCTGTGTGACTTATTTCACTTAGAATCGTCGTACCTAAATCCACTCATCTTGCTTCTACTAGCCTTATGACATTGATTTCGTGTCTGAGTGTTATTCCATTGTACATAAGGACCACAACTTCTTTATCCATTTTTCTCTTTCCTGGGATATTTAAGGTGTCATGAAGTGGAGGTTCTTGTCAACAGAGCAGCCCTAAACTTTGGGGTGCCTGTGTCTTGCTGATTTTTGTTTTCCCAATTTATACGCCCATGAGTGGACGTGCCCTATGCTCCCTAAGCTGTGTTTTTTCGATGTTTCAGGACACACCGTACACTTCTCCAGAGTGGCTGTTGGCAATTTACATCCCGCCCATCAGCGTAGCAAGGCTGCCATTTCTCCATGGCCTGTCCTGCATTTCTGGTTTTGACACTTTTTGCAGCATGGCCCTTTTGACCGATGGGAAGCAAGACTTCTTTGTAGCGCTGATTAGCCTTTACAGGTTGCTTGGTTGGGCAAAAAGGGCGTATGCGTTTTATCCTGAATATATTCAGGAAAAAACGCATACGCCCTGTTTGGCCAAGTGCATCATTGTTGACGTTTTGCCGCTTTTCATGTGCTTTAAAGGCGATTCGAATCTAGCTCCTGAAATCTGTTTCCTGCAATTCTGCCTTGCTTTCAAATCCTCTTCGTTGCCTTCCCTCAATATATTTGTGGACGAGAGTTTTCATTTATAACTCTGCGGGTTTGTGAATTGCAGTGTCCCTGAGCTCCATTTTTCAACTCGCTTTTTTGGGAGCTGGCCGCAAAAGCGCGGGATTGCTTCAGACCCTATTCTGCTTCTGGGCGGCAGGCTGAGCCTGTGGTTAATTCTTCTTCCTGATGGGAAAATAGAGTGACCTGTGCCTGTCCCAACACCTAGATCTAGTCTCTCATTGGTTGCCCCTCTTCCCGTTCATCCTCAGGACAAATTGCAACCTGTAGGGAACAGGAGGTTAAAGGTGCTGATTCTCCAAGTAGGGAGATTGCTAGTAAAGTAGCTGGAAAGGCGAACCCGAGCCCAAGGAGATGAGAAATGAGGTGCGTATTAGAAACCTTTCAAAATCACACGGTGTACCATCTTCTGGGTTTCTCATGCATGTTTTCAATGTAGGAAGATGCCCTTGGACCTGGAGATTTGGGACCCATGGGATGGGTACCACGCAGTATTACTTTAAAGGGTCTGAGTTTGCTCACCCAACCTCACCCAACCTTTCAGCCCCAAGAGTGTCCACCCTTATGTCTCATCCAGCTGTGGGTCTAGATATGGTCAATCCAGGTTGCATCACAGCCTCTGAACGAATTTTGTAAGAATTTCTCTCTCTTTCACTGTCTTTGTTTTACGGGTTTTTAAAAGTAATTTATTTTTATAATGGGGTTTAGCTGCTTTTCACGGCTGTGTTTATGCGGCTTTACACCCACTTGACTCACTTCCAGACAGATATCAATACATAGGTTTTAAGATTCTTACTATTCACATATATTCTTGTGCGGTGAATAGGGGGTGTTGAGTCCAGTTCACTGAGCAAGGAGTAGGTCTTGTCTATTACATATTGGGTATATGGAACGGTATCTGAGCGAATTTGAAACCCTTGTTTTATGCATCACCCCACCTCACCTTTCCCGTTAAGCAGCCATAGTGTGTTTTCTAAACGTGTGACTCTGTTCTGTTTTGTAATTCAGTTCAAGTGTAGCGGTTTTTACATCCCCTCTATAAGTGATAGCTTATGATAAGTGTCTTTTTCTGTGTGACTTATTTCACTTAGAATCGTCGTACCTAAATCCACTCATCTTGCTTCTACTAGCCTTATGACATTGATTTCATGTCTGAGTGATATTCCATTGTACATAAGGACCACAACTTCTTTATCCATTTTTCTCTTTCCTGGGATATTTAAGGTGCCATGAAGTGGAGGTTCTTGTCAACAGAGCAGCCCTAAACTTTGGGGTGCCTGTGTCTTGCTGATTTTTAGTTTTCCCAATTTATACGCCCATGAGTGGACGTGCCCTATGCTCCCTAAGCTGTGTTTTTTTGATGTTTCAGGACACACCGTACACTTCTCCAGAGTGGCTGTTGGCAATTTACATCCCGCCCATCAGCGTAGCAAGGCTGCCATTTCTCCATGGCCTGTCCTGCATTTCTGGTTTTGACACTGTTTGCAGCATGACCCTTTTGACCGATGGGAAGCGAGACTTCTTTGTAGCGCTGATTAGCCTTTCCAGGTTGCTTGGTTGGCCAAACAGGGCGTATGCGTTTTTTCCTGAATATATTCAGGAAAAAACGCATACGCCCTGTTTGGCCAAGGGCATCATTGTCGACGTTTTGCCGCTTTTCATGTGCTTTAAATGCGATTCAAATCTACCTTCTGAAATCTGTTTCCTGCAATTCTGCCTTGCTTTCAAATCCTCTGCGTTGCCTTCCCTCAATATATCTGTGGATGAGAGTTATCATTTATAACTCTGCGGGTTTGTGAATTGCAGTGTCCCTGAGCTCCATTTTTCAACTAGCATTTTTGGGAGCTGGCCGCAAAAGCGCGGGATTGCCTCAGGCCCTATTCTGCTTCTGGGCGGCAGGCTGAGCCTGTGGTTAATTCTTCTTCCTGATGGGAAAATAGAGTGACCTGTGCCTGTCCCAACACCTAGATCTAGTCTCTCATTGGTTGCCCCTCTTCCCGTTCATCCTCAGGACAAATTGCAACCTGTAGGGAACAGGAGCTTAAAGGTGCTGATTCTCCAAGTAGGGAGATTGCTAGTAAAGTAGCTGGAATGGCGAACCCGAGCCCAAGGAGATGAGAAATGAGGTGCGTATTAGAAACCTTTCAAAATCACACGGTGTACCATCTTCTGGGTTTCTCATGCATGTTTTCAATGTAGGAAGATGCCCTTGGACCTGGAGATTTGGGACCCATGGGATGGGTACCACGCAGTATTACTTTAAAGGGTCTGAGTTTGCTCACCCAACCTCACCCAACCTTTCAGCCCCAAGAGTGTCCACCCTTATGTCTCATCCAGCTGTGGGTCTAGATATGGTCAATCCAGGTTGCATCACAGCCTCTGAACGAATTTTGTAAGAATTTCTCTCTCTTTCACTGTCTTTGTTTTACGGGTTTTTAAAAGTAGTTTATTTTTATAATGGGGTTTAGCTGCTTTTCACGGCTGTGTTTATGCGGCTTTACACCCACTTGACTCACTTCCAGACAGATATCAATACATAGGTTTTAAGATTCTTACTATTCACATATATTCTTGTGCGGTGAATAGGGGGTGTTGAGTCCAGTTCACTGAGCAAGGAGTAGGTCTTGTCTATTACATATTGGGTATATGGAACGGTATCTGAGCGAATTTGAAACCCTTGTTTTATGCATCACCCCACCTCACCTTTCCCGTTAAGCAGCCATAGTGTGTTTTCTAAACGTGTGACTCTGTTCTGTTTTGTAATTCAGTTCAAGTGTAGCGGTTTTTACATCCCCTCTATAAGTGATAGCTTATGATAAGTGTCTTTTTCTGTGTGACTTATTTCACTTAGAATCGTCGTACCTAAATCCACTCATCTTGCTTCTACTAGCCTTATGACATTGATTTCATGTCTGAGTGATATTCCATTGTACATAAGGACCACAACTTCTTTATCCATTTTTCTCTTTCCTGGGATATTTAAGGTGCCATGAAGTGGAGGTTCTTGTCAACAGAGCAGCCCTAAACTTTGGGGTGCCTGTGTCTTGCTGATTTTTAGTTTTCCCAATTTATACGCCCATGAGTGGACGTGCCCTATGCTCCCTAAGCTGTGTTTTTTTGATGTTTCAGGACACACCGTACACTTCTCCAGAGTGGCTGTTGGCAATTTACATCCCGCCCATCAGCGTAGCAAGGCTGCCATTTCTCCATGGCCTGTCCTGCATTTCTGGTTTTGACACTGTTTGCAGCATGACCCTTTTGACCGATGGGAAGCGAGACTTCTTTGTAGCGCTGATTAGCCTTTCCAGGTTGCTTGGTTGGCCAAACAGGGCGTATGCGTTTTTTCCTGAATATATTCAGGAAAAAACGCATACGCCCTGTTTGGCCAAGGGCATCATTGTCGACGTTTTGCCGCTTTTCATGTGCTTTAAATGCGATTCAAATCTACCTTCTGAAATCTGTTTCCTGCAATTCTGCCTTGCTTTCAAATCCTCTGCGTTGCCTTCCCTCAATATATCTGTGGATGAGAGTTATCATTTATAACTCTGCGGGTTTGTGAATTGCAGTGTCCCTGAGCTCCATTTTTCAACTCGCATTTTTGGGAGCTGGCCGCAAAAGCGCGGGATTGCCTCAGGCCCTATTCTGCTTCTTGGCGGCAGGCTGAGCCTGTGGTTAATTCTTCTTCCTGATGGGAAAATAGAGTGACCTGTGCCTGTCCCAACACCTAGATCTAGTCTCTCATTGGTTGCCCCTCTTCCCGTTCATCCTCAGGACAAATTGCAACCTGTAGGGAACAGGAGCTTAAAGGTGCTGATTCTCCAAGTAGGGAGATTGCTAGTAAAGTAGCTGGAATGGCGAACCCGAGCCCAAGGAGATGAGAAATGAGGTGCGTATTAGAAACCTTTCAAAATCACACGGTGTACCATCTTCTGGGTTTCTCATGCATGTTTTCAATGTAGGAAGATGCCCTTGGACCTGGAGATTTGGGACCCATGGGATGGGTACCACGCAGTATTACTTTAAAGGGTCTGAGTTTGCTCACCCAACCTCACCCAACCTTTCAGCCCCAAGAGTGTCCACCCTTATGTCTCATCCAGCTGTGGGTCTAGATATGGTCAATCCAGGTTGCATCACAGCCTCTGAACGAATTTTGTAAGAATTTCTCTCTCTTTCACTGTCTTTGTTTTACGGGTTTTTAAAAGTAGTTTATTTTTATAATGGGGTTTAGCTGCTTTTCACGGCTGTGTTTATGCGGCTTTACACCCACTTGACTCACTTCCAGACAGATATCAATACATAGGTTTTAAGATTCTTACTAGTCACATATATTCTTGTGCGGTGAATAGGGGGTGTTGAGTCCAGTTCACTGAGCAAGGAGTAGGTCTTGTCTATTACATATTGGGTGTATGGAACGGTATCTGAGCGAATTTGAAACCCTTGTTTTATGCATCACCCCACCTCACCTTTCCCGTTAAGCAGCCATAGTGTGTTTTCTAAACGTGTGACTCTGTTCTGTTTTGTAATTCAGTTCAAGTGTAGCGGGTTTTACATCCCCTCTATAAGTGATAGCTTATGATAAGTGTCTTTTTCTGTGTGACTTATTTCACTTAGAATCGTCGTACCTAATTCCACTCATCTTGCTTCTACTAGCCTTATGACATTGATTTCATGTCTGAGTGATATTCCATTGTACATAAGGACCACAACTTCTTTATCCATTTTTCTCTTTCCTGGGATATTTAAGGTGCCATGAAGTGGAGGTTCTTGTCAACAGAGCAGCCCTAAACTTTGGGGTGCCTGTGTCTTGCTGATTTTTAGTTTTCCCAATTTATATGCCCATGAGTGGACGTGCCCTATGCTCCCTAAGCTGTGTTTTTTCGATGTTTCAGGACACACCGTACACTTCTCCAGAGTGGCTGTTGGCAATTTACATCCCGCCCATCAGCGTAGCAAGGCTGCCATTTCTCCATGGCCTGTCCTGCATTTCTGGTTTTGACACTTTTTGAAGCATGGCACTTTTGACCGATGGGAAGCGAGACTTCTTTGTAGCTCTGATTAGCCTTTCCAGGTTGCTTGGTTGGCCAAACAGGGCGTATGCGTTTTTTCCTGAATATATTCAGGAAAAAACGCATACGCCCTGTTTGGCCAAGGGCATCATTGTCGATGTTTTGCCGCTTTTCATGTGCTTTAAATGCGATTCAAATCTACCTTCTGAAATCTGTTTCCTGCAATTCTGCCTTGCTTTCAAATCCTCTGCGTTGCCTTCCCTCAATATATTTGTGGACGAGAGTTATCATTTATAACTCAGCAGCTTTGTGAATGGCAGTGCCCTTGAGCTCCATTTTTCAACTGTCTTCTTTGGGAGCTGGCCGCAAAAGCACGGGATTGCCTCAGGCTCTATTCTGGTTCCTGGCAGCAGGCTGAGCCTTTGGATAATTCTTCTTCCTGATGGGAAAATAGAGTGACCTGTGGTGTCCCAACACCTAGATCTAGTCTCTCATTGGTTGCCCCTCTTCCCGTTCATCCTCAGGACAAATTGCAACCTGTAGGGAACAGGAGCTTAAAGGTGCTGATTCTCCAAGTAGGGAGATTGCTAGTAAAGTAGCTGGAAAGGCGAACCCGAGCACAAGGAGATGAGAAATGAGGTGCGTATTAGAAACCTTTCAAAATCACACGGTGTACCATCTTCTGGGTTTCTCATGCATGTTTTCGATGTAGGAAGATGCCCTTGAACCTAGAGATTTGGGACCCATGGGATGGGTACCAGGCAGTATTACTTTAAAGGGTCTGCGTTTGCTCAACCAACCTCAACCAAACTTTCAGCCCCAAGAGTGTCCACCCTTATGTCTCATCCAGCTGTGGGTCTAGATATGGTCAATCCAGGTTGCATCACAGCCTCTGAACGAATTTTGTAAGAATTTCTCTCTCTTTCACTGTCTTTGTTTTACGGGTTTTTAAAAGTAATTTATTTTTATAATGGGGTTTATCTGCTTTTCACGGCTGTGTTTATGCAGCTTTACACCCACTTGACTCACTTCCAGACAGATATCAATACATAGGTTTTAAGATTCTTACTAGTCACATATATTCTTGTGCGGTGAATAGGTGGTGTTGAGTCCAGTTCACTGAGCAAGGAGTAGGTCTTGTCTATTACATATTGGGTGTATGGAACGGTATCTGAGCGAATTTGAAACCCTTGTTTTATGCATCACCCCACCTCACCTTTCCCGTTAAGCAGCCATAGTGTGTTTTCTAAACGTGTGATTCTGTTCTGTTTTGTAATTCAGTTCAAGTGTAGCGGTTTTTACATTCCATCTATAAGAGATAGCTTATGATAAGTGTCTTTTTCTGTGTGACTTATTTCACTTAGAATCGTCGTACCTAAATCCACTCATCTTGCTTCTACTAGCCTTATGACATTGATTACGTGTCTGAGTGTTATTCCATTGTACATAAGGACCACAACTTCTTTATCCATTTTTCTCTTTCCTGGGATATTTAAGGTGTCATGAAGTGGAGGTTCTTGTCAACAGAGCAGCCCTAAACTTTGGGGTGCCTGTGTCTTGCTGATTTTTGTTTTCCCAATTTATACGCCCATGAGTGGACGTGCCCTATGCTCCCTAAGCTGTGTTTTTTCGATGTTTCAGGACACACCGTACACTTCTCCAGAGTGGCTGTTGGCAATTTACATCCCGCCCATCAGCGTAGCAAGGCTGCCATTTCTCCATGGCCTGTCCTGCATTTCTGGTTTTTACACATTTTGCAGCATGGCCCTTTTGACCGATGGGAAGCAAGACTTCTTTGTAGCGCTGATTAGCCTTTACAGGTTGCTTGGTTGGGCAAAAAGGGCGTATGCGTTTTATCCTGAATATATTCAGGAAAAAACGCATACGCCCTGTTTGGCCAAGTGCATCATTGTTGACGTTTTGCCGCTTTTCATGTGCTTTAAAGGCGATTCGAATCTAGCTCCTGAAATCTGTTTCCTGCAATTCTGCCTTGCTTTCAAATCCTCTTCGTTGCCTTCCCTCAATATATTTGTGGACGAGAGTTTTCATTTATAACTCTGCGGGTTTGTGAATTGCAGTGTCCCTGAGCTCCATTTTTCAACTCGCTTTTTTGGGAGCTGGCCGCAAAAGCGCGGGATTGCTTCAGACCCTATTCTGCTTCTGGGCGGCAGGCTGAGCCTGTGGTTAATTCTTCTTCCTGATGGGAAAATAGAGTGACCTGTGCCTGTCCCAACACCTAGATCTAGTCTCTCATTGGTTGCCCCTCTTCCCGTTCATCCTCAGGACAAATTGCAACCTGTAGGGAACAGGAGGTTAAAGGTGCTGATTCTCCAAGTAGGGAGATTGCTAGTAAAGTAGCTGGAAAGGCGAACCCGAGCCCAAGGAGATGAGAAATGAGGTGCGTATTAGAAACCTTTCAAAATCACACGGTGTACCATCTTCTGGGTTTCTCATGCATGTTTTCAATGTAGGAAGATGCCCTTGGACCTGGAGATTTGGGACCCATGGGATGGGTACCACGCAGTATTACTTTAAAGGGTCTGAGTTTGCTCACCCAACCTCACCCAACCTTTCAGCCCCAAGAGTGTCCACCCTTATGTCTCATCCAGCTGTGGGTCTAGATATGGTCAATCCAGGTTTCATCACAGCCTCTGAACGAATTTTGTAAGAATTTCTCTCTCTTTCACTGTCTTTGTTTTACGGGTTTTTAAAAGTAATTTATTTTTATAATGGGGTTTATCTGCTTTTCACGGCTGTGTTTATGCAGCTTTACACCCACTTGACTCACTTCCAGACAGATATCAATACATAGGTTTTAAGATTCTTACTAGTCACATATATTCTTGTGCGGTGAATAGGTGGTGTTGAGTCCAGTTCACTGAGCAAGGAGTAGGTCTTGTCTATTACATATTGGGTGTATGGAACGGTATCTGAGCGAATTTGAAACCCTTGTTTTATGCATCACCCCACCTCACCTTTCCCGTTAAGCAGCCATAGTGTGTTTTCTAAACGTGTGATTCTGTTCTGTTTTGTAATTCAGTTCAAGTGTAGCGGTTTTTACATTCCATCTATAAGAGATAGCTTATGATAAGTGTCTTTTTCTGTGTGACTTATTTCACTTAGAATCGTCGTACCTAAATCCACTCATCTTGCTTCTACTAGCCTTATGACATTGATTACGTGTCTGAGTGTTATTCCATTGTACATAAGGACCACAACTTCTTTATCCATTTTTCTCTTTCCTGGGATATTTAAGGTGTCATGAAGTGGAGGTTCTTGTCAACAGAGCAGCCCTAAACTTTGGGGTGCCTGTGTCTTGCTGATTTTTGTTTTCCCAATTTATACGCCCATGAGTGGACGTGCCCTATGCTCCCTAAGCTGTGTTTTTTCGATGTTTCAGGACACACCGTACACTTCTCCAGAGTGGCTGTTGGCAATTTACATCCCGCCCATCAGCGTAGCAAGGCTGCCATTTCTCCATGGCCTGTCCTGCATTTCTGGTTTTTACACTTTTTGCAGCATGGCCCTTTTGACCGATGGGAAGCAAGACTTCTTTGTAGCGCTGATTAGCCTTTACAGGTTGCTTGGTTGGGCAAAAAGGGCGTATGCGTTTTATCCTGAATATATTCAGGAAAAAACGCATACGCCCTGTTTGGCCAAGTGCATCATTGTTGACGTTTTGCCGCTTTTCATGTGCTTTAAAGGCGATTCGAATCTAGCTCCTGAAATCTGTTTCCTGCAATTCTGCCTTGCTTTCAAATCCTCTTCGTTGCCTTCCCTCAATATATTTGTGGACGAGAGTTTTCATTTATAACTCTGCGGGTTTGTGAATTGCAGTGTCCCTGAGCTCCATTTTTCAACTCGCTTTTTTGGGAGCTGGCCGCAAAAGCGCGGGATTGCTTCAGACCCTATTCTGCTTCTGGGCGGCAGGCTGAGCCTGTGTTTAATTCTTCTTCCTGATGGGAAAATAGAGTGACCTGTGCCTGTCCCAACACCTAGATCTAGTCTCTCATTGGTTGCCCCTCTTCCCGTTCATCCTCAGGACAAATTGCAACCTGTAGGGAACAGGAGGTTAAAGGTGCTGATTCTCCAAGTAGGGAGATTGCTAGTAAAGTAGCTGGAAAGGCGAACCCGAGCCCAAGGAGATGAGAAATGAGGTGCGTATTAGAAACCTTTCAAAATCACACGGTGTACCATCTTCTGGGTTTCTCATGCATGTTTTCAATGTAGGAAGATGCCCTTGGACCTGGAGATTTGGGACCCATGGGATGGGTACCACGCAGTATTACTTTAAAGGGTCTGAGTTTGCTCACCCAACCTCACCCAACCTTTCAGCCCCAAGAGTGTCCACCCTTATGTCTCATCCAGCTGTGGGTCTAGATATGGTCAATCCAGGTTGCATCACAGCCTCTGAACGAATTTTGTAAGAATTTCTCTCTCTTTCACTGTCTTTGTTTTACGGGTTTTTAAAAGTAATTTATTTTTATAATGGGGTTTAGCTGCTTTTCACGGCTGTGTTTATGCGGCTTTACACCCACTTGACTCACTTCCAGACAGATATCAATACATAGGTTTTAAGATTCTTACTATTCACATATATTCTTGTGCGGTGAATAGGGGGTGTTGAGTCCAGTTCACTGAGCAAGGAGTAGGTCTTGTCTATTACATATTGGGTATATGGAACGGTATCTGAGCGAATTTGAAACCCTTGTTTTATGCATCACCCCACCTCACCTTTCCCGTTAAGCAGCCATAGTGTGTTTTCTAAACGTGTGACTCTGTTCTGTTTTGTAATTCAGTTCAAGTGTAGCGGTTTTTACATCCCCTCTATAAGTGATAGCTTATGATAAGTGTCTTTTTCTGTGTGACTTATTTCACTTAGAATCGTCGTACCTAAATCCACTCATCTTGCTTCTACTAGCCTTATGACATTGATTTCATGTCTGAGTGATATTCCATTGTACATAAGGACCACAACTTCTTTATCCATTTTTCTCTTTCCTGGGATATTTAAGGTGCCATGAAGTGGAGGTTCTTGTCAACAGAGCAGCCCTAAACTTTGGGGTGCCTGTGTCTTGCTGATTTTTAGTTTTCCCAATTTATACGCCCATGAGTGGACGTGCCCTATGCTCCCTAAGCTGTGTTTTTTTGATGTTTCAGGACACACCGTACACTTCTCCAGAGTGGCTGTTGGCAATTTACATCCCGCCCATCAGCGTAGCAAGGCTGCCATTTCTCCATGGCCTGTCCTGCATTTCTGGTTTTGACACTGTTTGCAGCATGACCCTTTTGACCGATGGGAAGCGAGACTTCTTTGTAGCGCTGATTAGCCTTTCCAGGTTGCTTGGTTGGCCAAACAGGGCGTATGCGTTTTTTCCTGAATATATTCAGGAAAAAACGCATACGCCCTGTTTGGCCAAGGGCATCATTGTCGACGTTTTGCCGCTTTTCATGTGCTTTAAATGCGATTCAAATCTACCTTCTGAAATCTGTTTCCTGCAATTCTGCCTTGCTTTCAAATCCTCTGCGTTGCCTTCCCTCAATATATCTGTGGATGAGAGTTATCATTTATAACTCTGCGGGTTTGTGAATTGCAGTGTCCCTGAGCTCCATTTTTCAACTAGCATTTTTGGGAGCTGGCCGCAAAAGCGCGGGATTGCCTCAGGCCCTATTCTGCTTCTGGGCGGCAGGCTGAGCCTGTGGTTAATTCTTCTTCCTGATGGGAAAATAGAGTGACCTGTGCCTGTCCCAACACCTAGATCTAGTCTCTCATTGGTTGCCCCTCTTCCCGTTCATCCTCAGGACAAATTGCAACCTGTAGGGAACAGGAGCTTAAAGGTGCTGATTCTCCAAGTAGGGAGATTGCTAGTAAAGTAGCTGGAATGGCGAACCCGAGCCCAAGGAGATGAGAAATGAGGTGCGTATTAGAAACCTTTCAAAATCACACGGTGTACCATCTTCTGGGTTTCTCATGCATGTTTTCAATGTAGGAAGATGCCCTTGGACCTGGAGATTTGGGACCCATGGGATGGGTACCACGCAGTATTACTTTAAAGGGTCTGAGTTTGCTCACCCAACCTCACCCAACCTTTCAGCCCCAAGAGTGTCCACCCTTATGTCTCATCCAGCTGTGGGTCTAGATATGGTCAATCCAGGTTGCATCACAGCCTCTGAACGAATTTTGTAAGAATTTCTCTCTCTTTCACTGTCTTTGTTTTACGGGTTTTTAAAAGTAGTTTATTTTTATAATGGGGTTTAGCTGCTTTTCACGGCTGTGTTTATGCGGCTTTACACCCACTTGACTCACTTCCAGACAGATATCAATACATAGGTTTTAAGATTCTTACTATTCACATATATTCTTGTGCGGTGAATAGGGGGTGTTGAGTCCAGTTCACTGAGCAAGGAGTAGGTCTTGTCTATTACATATTGGGTATATGGAACGGTATCTGAGCGAATTTGAAACCCTTGTTTTATGCATCACCCCACCTCACCTTTCCCGTTAAGCAGCCATAGTGTGTTTTCTAAACGTGTGACTCTGTTCTGTTTTGTAATTCAGTTCAAGTGTAGCGGTTTTTACATCCCCTCTATAAGTGATAGCTTATGATAAGTGTCTTTTTCTGTGTGACTTATTTCACTTAGAATCGTCGTACCTAAATCCACTCATCTTGCTTCTACTAGCCTTATGACATTGATTTCATGTCTGAGTGATATTCCATTGTACATAAGGACCACAACTTCTTTATCCATTTTTCTCTTTCCTGGGATATTTAAGGTGCCATGAAGTGGAGGTTCTTGTCAACAGAGCAGCCCTAAACTTTGGGGTGCCTGTGTCTTGCTGATTTTTAGTTTTCCCAATTTATACGCCCATGAGTGGACGTGCCCTATGCTCCCTAAGCTGTGGTTTTTTGATGTTTCAGGACACACCGTACACTTCTCCAGAGTGGCTGTTGGCAATTTACATCCCGCCCATCAGCGTAGCAAGGCTGCCATTTCTCCATGGCCTGTCCTGCATTTCTGGTTTTGACACTGTTTGCAGCATGACCCTTTTGACCGATGGGAAGCGAGACTTCTTTGTAGCGCTGATTAGCCTTTCCAGGTTGCTTGGTTGGCCAAACAGGGCGTATGCGTTTTTTCCTGAATATATTCAGGAAAAAACGCATACGCCCTGTTTGGCCAAGGGCATCATTGTCGACGTTTTGCCGCTTTTCATGTGCTTTAAATGCGATTCAAATCTACCTTCTGAAATCTGTTTCCTGCAATTCTGCCTTGCTTTCAAATCCTCTGCGTTGCCTTCCCTCAATATATCTGTGGATGAGAGTTATCATTTATAACTCTGCGGGTTTGTGAATTGCAGTGTCCCTGAGCTCCATTTTTCAACTCGCATTTTTGGGAGCTGGCCGCAAAAGCGCGGGATTGCCTCAGGCCCTATTCTGCTTCTGGGCGGCAGGCTGAGCCTGTGGTTAATTCTTCTTCCTGATGGGAAAATAGAGTGACCTGTGCCTGTCCCAACACCTAGATCTAGTCTCTCATTGGTTGCCCCTCTTCCCGTTCATCCTCAGGACAAATTGCAACCTGTAGGGAACAGGAGCTTAAAGGTGCTGATTCTCCAAGTAGGGAGATTGCTAGTAAAGTAGCTGGAATGGCGAACCCGAGCCCAAGGAGATGAGAAATGAGGTGCGTATTAGAAACCTTTCAAAATCACACGGTGTACCATCTTCTGGGTTTCTCATGCATGTTTTCAATGTAGGAAGATGCCCTTGGACCTGGAGATTTGGGACCCATGGGATGGGTACCACGCAGTATTACTTTAAAGGGTCTGAGTTTGCTCACCCAACCTCACCCAACCTTTCAGCCCCAAGAGTGTCCACCCTTATGTCTCATCCAGCTGTGGGTCTAGATATGGTCAATCCAGGTTGCATCACAGCCTCTGAACGAATTTTGTAAGAATTTCTCTCTCTTTCACTGTCTTTGTTTTACGGGTTTTTAAAAGTAGTTTATTTTTATAATGGGGTTTAGCTGCTTTTCACGGCTGTGTTTATGCGGCTTTACACCCACTTGACTCACTTCCAGACAGATATCAATACATAGGTTTTAAGATTCTTACTAGTCACATATATTCTTGTGCGGTGAATAGGGGGTGTTGAGTCCAGTTCACTGAGCAAGGAGTAGGTCTTGTCTATTACATATTGGGTGTATGGAACGGTATCTGAGCGAATTTGAAACCCTTGTTTTATGCATCACCCCACCTCACCTTTCCCGTTAAGCAGCCATAGTGTGTTTTCTAAACGTGTGACTCTGTTCTGTTTTGTAATTCAGTTCAAGTGTAGCGGGTTTTACATCCCCTCTATAAGTGATAGCTTATGATAAGTGTCTTTTTCTGTGTGACTTATTTCACTTAGAATCGTCGTACCTAAATCCACTCATCTTGCTTCTACTAGCCTTATGACATTGATTTCATGTCTGAGTGATATTCCATTGTACATAAGGACCACAACTTCTTTATCCATTTTTCTCTTTCCTGGGATATTTAAGGTGCCATGAAGTGGAGGTTCTTGTCAACAGAGCAGCCCTAAACTTTGGGGTGCCTGTGTCTTGCTGATTTTTAGTTTTCCCAATTTATATGCCCATGAGTGGACGTGCCCTATGCTCCCTAAGCTGTGTTTTTTCGATGTTTCAGGACACACCGTACACTTCTCCAGAGTGGCTGTTGGCAATTTACATCCCGCCCATCAGCGTAGCAAGGCTGCCATTTCTCCATGGCCTGTCCTGCATTTCTGGTTTTGACACTTTTTGAAGCATGGCACTTTTGACCGATGGGAAGCGAGACTTCTTTGTAGCTCTGATTAGCCTTTCCAGGTTGCTTGGTTGGCCAAACAGGGCGTATGCGTTTTTTCCTGAATATATTCAGGAAAAAACGCATACGCCCTGTTTGGCCAAGGGCATCATTGTCGATGTTTTGCCGCTTTTCATGTGCTTTAAATGCGATTCAAATCTACCTTCTGAAATCTGTTTCCTGCAATTCTGCCTTGCTTTCAAATCCTCTGCGTTGCCTTCCCTCAATATATTTGTGGACGAGAGTTATCATTTATAACTCAGCAGCTTTGTGAATGGCAGTGCCCTTGAGCTCCATTTTTCAACTGTCTTCTTTGGGAGCTGGCCGCAAAAGCACGGGATTGCCTCAGGCTCTATTCTGGTTCCTGGCAGCAGGCTGAGCCTTTGGATAATTCTTCTTCCTGATGGGAAAATAGAGTGACCTGTGGTGTCCCAACACCTAGATCTAGTCTCTCATTGGTTGCCCCTCTTCCCGTTCATCCTCAGGACAAATTGCAACCTGTAGGGAACAGGAGCTTAAAGGTGCTGATTCTCCAAGTAGGGAGATTGCTAGTAAAGTAGCTGGAAAGGCGAACCCGAGCACAAGGAGATGAGAAATGAGGTGCGTATTAGAAACCTTTCAAAATCACACGGTGTACCATCTTCTGGGTTTCTCATGCATGTTTTCGATGTAGGAAGATGCCCTTGAACCTAGAGATTTGGGACCCATGGGATGGGTACCAGGCAGTATTACTTTAAAGGGTCTGCGTTTGCTCAACCAACCTCAACCAAACTTTCAGCCCCAAGAGTGTCCACCCTTATGTCTCATCCAGCTGTGGGTCTAGATATGGTCAATCCAGGTTGCATCACAGCCTCTGAACGAATTTTGTAAGAATTTCTCTCTCTTTCACTGTCTTTGTTTTACGGGTTTTTAAAAGTAATTTATTTTTATAATGGGGTTTATCTGCTTTTCACGGCTGTGTTTATGCAGCTTTACACCCACTTGACTCACTTCCAGACAGATATCAATACATAGGTTTTAAGATTCTTACTAGTCACATATATTCTTGTGCGGTGAATAGGTGGTGTTGAGTCCAGTTCACTGAGCAAGGAGTAGGTCTTGTCTATTACATATTGGGTGTATGGAACGGTATCTGAGCGAATTTGAAACCCTTGTTTTATGCATCACCCCACCTCACCTTTCCCGTTAAGCAGCCATAGTGTGTTTTCTAAACGTGTGATTCTGTTCTGTTTTGTAATTCAGTTCAAGTGTAGCGGTTTTTACATTCCATCTATAAGAGATAGCTTATGATAAGTGTCTTTTTCTGTGTGACTTATTTCACTTAGAATCGTCGTACCTAAATCCACTCATCTTGCTTCTACTAGCCTTATGACATTGATTACGTGTCTGAGTGTTATTCCATTGTACATAAGGACCACAACTTCTTTATCCATTTTTCTCTTTCCTGGGATATTTAAGGTGTCATGAAGTGGAGGTTCTTGTCAACAGAGCAGCCCTAAACTTTGGGGTGCCTGTGTCTTGCTGATTTTTGTTTTCCCAATTTATACGCCCATGAGTGGACGTGCCCTATGCTCCCTAAGCTGTGTTTTTTCGATGTTTCAGGACACACCGTACACTTCTCCAGAGTGGCTGTTGGCAATTTACATCCCGCCCATCAGCGTAGCAAGGCTGCCATTTCTCCATGGCCTGTCCTGCATTTCTGGTTTTGACACTTTTTGCAGCATGGCCCTTTTGACCGATGGGAAGCAAGACTTCTTTGTAGCGCTGATTAGCCTTTACAGGTTGCTTGGTTGGGCAAAAAGGGCGTATGCGTTTTATCCTGAATATATTCAGGAAAAAACGCATACGCCCTGTTTGGCCAAGTGCATCATTGTTGACGTTTTGCCGCTTTTCATGTGCTTTAAAGGCGATTCGAATCTAGCTCCTGAAATCTGTTTCCTGCAATTCTGCCTTGCTTTCAAATCCTCTTCGTTGCCTTCCCTCAATATATTTGTGGACGAGAGTTTTCATTTATAACTCTGCGGGTTTGTGAATTGCAGTGTCCCTGAGCTCCATTTTTCAACTCGCTTTTTTGGGAGCTGGCCGCAAAAGCGCGGGATTGCTTCAGACCCTATTCTGCTTCTGGGCGGCAGGCTGAGCCTGTGGTTAATTCTTCTTCCTGATGGGAAAATAGAGTGACCTGTGCCTGTCCCAACACCTAGATCTAGTCTCTCATTGGTTGCCCCTCTTCCCGTTCATCCTCAGGACAAATTGCAACCTGTAGGGAACAGGAGCTTAAAGGTGCTGATTCTCCAAGTAGGGAGATTGCTAGTAAAGTAGCTGGAAAGGCGAACCCGAGCCCAAGGAGATGAGAAATGAGGTGCGTATTAGAAACCTTTCAAAATCACACGGTGTACCATCTTCTGGGTTTCTCATGCATGTTTTCAATGTAGGAAGATGCCCTTGGACCTGGAGATTTGGGACCCATGGGATGGGTACCACGCAGTATTACTTTAAAGGGTCTGAGTTTGCTCACCCAACCTCACCCAACCTTTCAGCCCCAAGAGTGTCCACCCTTATGTCTCATCCAGCTGTGGGTCTAGATATGGTCAATCCAGGTTGCATCACAGCCTCTGAACGAATTTTGTAAGAATTTCTCTCTCTTTCACTGTCTTTGTTTTACGGGTTTTTAAAAGTAATTTATTTTTATAATGGGGTTTAGCTGCTTTTCACGGCTGTGTTTATGCGGCTTTACACCCACTTGACTCACTTCCAGACAGATATCAATACATAGGTTTTAAGATTCTTACTATTCACATATATTCTTGTGCGGTGAATAGGGGGTGTTGAGTCCAGTTCACTGAGCAAGGAGTAGGTCTTGTCTATTACATATTGGGTATATGGAACGGTATCTGAGCGAATTTGAAACCCTTGTTTTATGCATCACCCCACCTCACCTTTCCCGTTAAGCAGCCATAGTGTGTTTTCTAAACGTGTGACTCTGTTCTGTTTTGTAATTCAGTTCAAGTGTAGCGGTTTTTACATCCCCTCTATAAGTGATAGCTTATGATAAGTGTCTTTTTCTGTGTGACTTATTTCACTTAGAATCGTCGTACCTAAATCCACTCATCTTGCTTCTACTAGCCTTATGACATTGATTTCATGTCTGAGTGATATTCCATTGTACATAAGGACCACAACTTCTTTATCCATTTTTCTCTTTCCTGGGATATTTAAGGTGTCATGAAGTGGAGGTTCTTGTCAACAGAGCAGCCCTAAACTTTGGGGTGCCTGTGTCTTGCTGATTTTTGTTTTCCCAATTTATACGCCCATGAGTGGACGTGCCCTATGCTCCCTAAGCTGTGTTTTTTCGATGTTTCAGGACACACCGTACACTTCTCCAGAGTGGCTGTTGGCAATTTACATCCCGCCCATCAGCGTAGCAAGGCTGCCATTTCTCCATGGCCTGTCCTGCATTTCTGGTTTTGACACTTTTTGCAGCATGGCCCTTTTGACCGATGGGAAGCAAGACTTCTTTGTAGCGCTGATTAGCCTTTACAGGTTGCTTGGTTGGGCAAAAAGGGCGTATGCGTTTTATCCTGAATATATTCAGGAAAAAACGCATACGCCCTGTTTGGCCAAGTGCATCATTGTTGACGTTTTGCCGCTTTTCATGTGCTTTAAAGGCGATTCGAATCTAGCTCCTGAAATCTGTTTCCTGCAATTCTGCCTTGCTTTCAAATCCTCTTCGTTGCCTTCCCTCAATATATTTGTGGACGAGAGTTTTCATTTATAACTCTGCGGGTTTGTGAATTGCAGTGTCCCTGAGCTCCATTTTTCAACTCGCTTTTTTGAGAGCTGGCCGCAAAAGCGCGGGATTGCTTCAGACCCTATTCTGCTTCTGGGCGGCAGGCTGAGCCTGTGGTTAATTCTTCTTCCTGATGGGAAAATAGAGTGACCTGTGCCTGTCCCAACACCTAGATCTAGTCTCTCATTGGTTGCCCCTCTTCCCGTTCATCCTCAGGACAAATTGCAACCTGTAGGGAACAGGAGGTTAAAGGTGCTGATTCTCCAAGTAGGGAGATTGCTAGTAAAGTAGCTGGAAAGGCGAACCCGAGCCCAAGGAGATGAGAAATGAGGTGCGTATTAGAAACCTTTCAAAATCACACGGTGTACCATCTTCTGGGTTTCTCATGCATGTTTTCAATGTAGGAAGATGCCCTTGGACCTGGAGATTTGGGACCCATGGGATGGGTACCACGCAGTATTACTTTAAAGGGTCTGAGTTTGCTCACCCAACCTCACCCAACCTTTCAGCCCCAAGAGTGTCCACCCTTATGTCTCATCCAGCTGTGGGTCTAGATATGGTCAATCCAGGTTGCATCACAGCCTCTGAACGAATTTTGTAAGAATTTCTCTCTCTTTCACTGTCTTTGTTTTACGGGTTTTTAAAAGTAATTTATTTTTATAATGGGGTTTAGCTGCTTTTCACGGCTGTGTTTATGCGGCTTTACACCCACTTGACTCACTTCCAGACAGATATCAATACATAGGTTTTAAGATTCTTACTATTCACATATATTCTTGTGCGGTGAATAGGGGGTGTTGAGTCCAGTTCACTGAGCAAGGAGTAGGTCTTGTCTATTACATATTGGGTATATGGAACGGTATCTGAGCGAATTTGAAACCCTTGTTTTATGCATCACCCCACCTCACCTTTCCCGTTAAGCAGCCATAGTGTGTTTTCTAAACGTGTGACTCTGTTCTGTTTTGTAATTCAGTTCAAGTGTAGCGGTTTTTACATCCCCTCTATAAGTGATAGCTTATGATAAGTGTCTTTTTCTGTGTGACTTATTTCACTTAGAATCGTCGTACCTAAATCCACTCATCTTGCTTCTACTAGCCTTATGACATTGATTTCATGTCTGAGTGATATTCCATTGTACATAAGGACCACAACTTCTTTATCCATTTTTCTCTTTCCTGGGATATTTAAGGTGCCATGAAGTGGAGGTTCTTGTCAACAGAGCAGCCCTAAACTTTGGGGTGCCTGTGTCTTGCTGATTTTTAGTTTTCCCAATTTATACGCCCATGAGTGGACGTGCCCTAATCTCCCTAAGCTGTGTTTTTTTGATGTTTCAGGACACACCGTACACTTCTCCAGAGTGGCTGTTGGCAATTTACATCCCGCCCATCAGCGTAGCAAGGCTGCCATTTCTCCATGGCCTGTCCTGCATTTCTGGTTTTGACACTGTTTGCAGCATGACCCTTTTGACCGATGGGAAGCGAGACTTCTTTGTAGCGCTGATTAGCCTTTCCAGGTTGCTTGGTTGGCCAAACAGGGCGTATGCGTTTTTTCCTGAATATATTCAGGAAAAAACGCATACGCCCTGTTTGGCCAAGGGCATCATTGTCGACGTTTTGCCGCTTTTCATGTGCTTTAAATGCGATTCAAATCTACCTTCTGAAATCTGTTTCCTGCAATTCTGCCTTGCTTTCAAATCCTCTGCGTTGCCTTCCCTCAATATATCTGTGGATGAGAGTTATCATTTATAACTCTGCGGGTTTGTGAATTGCAGTGTCCCTGAGCTCCATTTTTCAACTCGCATTTTTGGGAGCTGGCCGCAAAAGCGCGGGATTGCCTCAGGCCCTATTCTGCTTCTGGGCGGCAGGCTGAGCCTGTGGTTAATTCTTCTTCCTGATGGGAAAATAGAGTGACCTGTGCCTGTCCCAACACCTAGATCTAGTCTCTCATTGGTTGCCCCTCTTCCCGTTCATCCTCAGGACAAATTGCAACCTGTAGGGAACAGGAGCTTAAAGGTGCTGATTCTCCAAGTAGGGAGATTGCTAGTAAAGTAGCTGGAATGGCGAACCCGAGCCCAAGGAGATGAGAAATGAGGTGCGTATTAGAAACCTTTCAAAATCACACGGTGTACCATCTTCTGGGTTTCTCATGCATGTTTTCAATGTAGGAAGATGCCCTTGGACCTGGAGATTTGGGACCCATGGGATGGGTACCACGCAGTATTACTTTAAAGGGTCTGAGTTTGCTCACCCAACCTCACCCAACCTTTCAGCCCCAAGAGTGTCCACCCTTATGTCTCATCCAGCTGTGGGTCTAGATATGGTCAATCCAGGTTGCATCACAGCCTCTGAACGAATTTTGTAAGAATTTCTCTCTCTTTCACTGTCTTTGTTTTACGGGTTTTTAAAAGTAGTTTATTTTTATAATGGGGTTTAGCTGCTTTTCACGGCTGTGTTTATGCGGCTTTACACCCACTTGACTCACTTCCAGACAGATATCAATACATAGGTTTTAAGATTCTTACTATTCACATATATTCTTGTGCGGTGAATAGGGGGTGTTGAGTCCAGTTCACTGAGCAAGGAGTAGGTCTTGTCTATTACATATTGGGTATATGGAACGGTATCTGAGCGAATTTGAAACCCTTGTTTTATGCATCACCCCACCTCACCTTTCCCGTTAAGCAGCCATAGTGTGTTTTCTAAACGTGTGACTCTGTTCTGTTTTGTAATTCAGTTCAAGTGTAGCGGTTTTTACATCCCCTCTATAAGTGATAGCTTATGATAAGTGTCTTTTTCTGTGTGACTTATTTCACTTAGAATCGTCGTACCTAAATCCACTCATCTTGCTTCTACTAGCCTTATGACATTGATTTCATGTCTGAGTGATATTCCATTGTACATAAGGACCACAACTTCTTTATCCATTTTTCTCTTTCCTGGGATATTTAAGGTGCCATGAAGTGGAGGTTCTTGTCAACAGAGCAGCCCTAAACTTTGGGGTGCCTGTGTCTTGCTGATTTTTAGTTTTCCCAATTTATACGCCCATGAGTGGACGTGCCCTATGCTCCCTAAGCTGTGTTTTTTTGATGTTTCAGGACACACCGTACACTTCTCCAGAGTGGCTGTTGGCAATTTACATCCCGCCCATCAGCGTAGCAAGGCTGCCATTTCTCCATGGCCTGTCCTGCATTTCTGGTTTTGACACTGTTTGCAGCATGACCCTTTTGACCGATGGGAAGCGAGACTTCTTTGTAGCGCTGATTAGCCTTTCCAGGTTGCTTGGTTGGCCAAACAGGGCGTATGCGTTTTTTCCTGAATATATTCAGGAAAAAACGCATACGCCCTGTTTGGCCAAGGGCATCATTGTCGACGTTTTGCCGCTTTTCATGTGCTTTAAATGCGATTCAAATCTACCTTCTGAAATCTGTTTCCTGCAATTCTGCCTTGCTTTCAAATCCTCTTCGTTGCCTTCCCTCAATATATTTGTGGACGAGAGTTTTCATTTATAACTCTGCGGGTTTGTGAATTGCAGTGTCCCTGAGCTCCATTTTTCAACTCGCTTTTTTGGGAGCTGGCCGCAAAAGCGCGGGATTGCTTCAGACCCTATTCTGCTTCTGGGCGGCAGGCTGAGCCTGTGGTTAATTCTTCTTCCTGATGGGAAAATAGAGTGACCTGTGCCTGTCCCAACACCTAGATCTAGTCTCTCATTGGTTGCCCCTCTTCCCGTTCATCCTCAGGACAAATTGCAACCTGTAGGGAACAGGAGGTTAAAGGTGCTGATTCTCCAAGTAGGGAGATTGCTAGTAAAGTAGCTGGAAAGGCGAACCCGAGCCCAAGGAGATGAGAAATGAGGTGCGTATTAGAAACCTTTCAAAATCACACGGTGTACCATCTTCTGGGTTTCTCATGCATGTTTTCAATGTAGGAAGATGCCCTTGGACCTGGAGATTTGGGACCCATGGGATGGGTACCACGCAGTATTACTTTAAAGGGTCTGCGTTTGCTCACCCAACCTCACCCAACATTTCAGCGCCAAGAGTGTCCACCCTTATGTCTCATCCAGCTGTGGGTCTAGATTTGATCAATCCAGGTTGCATCACAGCCTCTGAACGAATTTTGTAAGAATCTCTCTCTCTTTCACTGTCTTTGTTTTACGGGTTTTTAAAAGTAATTTATTTTTATAATGGTGTTTAACTGCTTTTCACGGCTGTGTTTATACGGCTTTACACCCAATTGACTCACTTCCAGACAGATATCAATACATAGGTTTTAAGATTCTTACTAGTCACATATATTCTTGTGCGGTGAATAGGAGGTGTTGAGTCCAGTTCACTGAGCAAGGAGTAGGTCTTGTCTATTACATATTGGGTGTATGGAACGGTATCTGAGCGAATTTGAAACCCTTGTTTTATGCTCACCCCACCTCACCTTTCCCGTTAAGCAGCCATAGTGTGTTTTCTAAACGTGTGACTCTGTTCTGTTTTGTAATTCAGTTCAAGTGTAGCGGTTTTTACATTCCCTCTATAAGTGATACCTTGTGATAAGTGTCTTTTTCTGTGTGACTTATTTCACTTAGAATCGTCGTACCTAAATCCACTCATCTTGCTTCTACTAGCCTTATGACATTGATTTCATGTCTGAGTGATATTCCATTGTACATAAGGACCACAACTTCTTTATCCATTTTTCTCTTTCCTGGGATATTTAAGGTGTCATGAAGTGGAGGTTCTTGTCAACAGAGCAGCCCTAAACTTTGGGGTGCCTGTGTCTTGCTGATTTTTAGTTTTCCCAATTTATACGCCCATGAGAGGACGTGCCCTATGGTCCCTTAGCTGTGTTTTTTCGATGTTTCAGGACACACCGTACACTTCTCCAGAGTGGCTGTTGGCAATTTACATCCCGCCCATCAGCGTAGCAAGGCTGCCATTTCTCCATGGCCTGTCCTGCATTTCTGGTTTTGACACTTTTTGCAGCATGACCCTTTTGACCGATGGGAAGCGAGACTTCTTTGTAGCGCTGATTTGCCTTTCCAGGTTGCTTGGTGGGCCAAAAAGGGCGTATGCGTTTTTTCCTGAATATATTCAGGAAAAAACGCATACGCCCTTTTTGGCCAAGGGCATCATTGTCGACGTTTTGCCGCTTTTCATGTGCTTTAAAGGCGATTCGAATCTACCTCCTGAAATCTGTTTCCTGCAATTCTGCCTTGCTTTCAAATCCTCTTCGTTGCCTTCCCTCAATATATCTGTGGATGAGAGTTATCATTTATAACTCAGCGGGTTTGTGAATTGCAGTGTCCCTGAGCTCCATTTTTCAACTGGCTTTTTTGGGAGCTGGCCGCAAAAGCGTGGGATTGCCTCAGGCCCTATTATGCTTCTGGGCGGCAGGCTGAGCCTGTGGTTAATTCTTCTTCCTGATGGGAAATAGAGTGACCTGTGCCTGTCCCAACACCTAGATCTAGTGTCTCATTGGTTGCCCCTCTTCCCGTTCATCCTCAGGACAAATTGCAACCTGTAGGGAACAGGAGCTTAAAGGTGCTGATTCTCCAAGTAGGGAGATTGCTAGTAAAGTAGCTGGAAAGGCGAACCCGAGCACAAGGAGATGAGAAATGAGGTGCGTATTAGAAACCTTTCAAAATCACACGGTGTACCATCTTCTGGGTTTCTCATGCATGTTTTTGATGTAGGAAGATGCCCTTGAACCTGGAGATTTGGGACCCATGGGATGGGTACCAGGCAGTATTAACTTAAAGAGTCTGCGTTTGCTCACCCAACCTCACCCAACCTTTCAGCCCCAAGAGTGTCCACCCTTATGTCTCATCCAGCTGTGGGTCCAGATATGGTCAATCCAGGTTGCATCACAGCCTCTGAACGAATTTTGTAAGAATTTCTCTCTCTTTCACTGTCTTTGTTTTACGGGTTTTTAAAAGTAATTTATTTTTATAATGGGGTTTAGCTGCTTTTCACGGCTGTGTTTATGCGGCTTTACACCCACTTGACTCACTTTCAGACAGATATCAATACATAGGTTTTAAGATTCTTACTAGTCACATATATTCTTGTGCAGTGAATAGGGGGTGTTGAGTCCAGTTCACTGAGCAAGGAGTAGGTCTTGTCTATTACATATTGGGTGTATGGAACGGTATCTGAGCGAATTTGTAACCCTTTTTTTATGCATTACCCCACCTCACCTTTCCCGTTAAGCAGCCATAGTGCGTTTTCTAAACGTGTGACTCTGTTCTGTTTTGTAATTCAGTTCAAGTGTAGCGGTTTTTACATTCCCTCTATAAGTGATACCTTGTGATAAGTGTCTTTTTCTGTGTGACTTATTTCACTTAGAATCATCGTACCTAAATACACTCATCTTGCTTCTACTAGCCTTATGACATTGATTTCATGTCTGAGTGATATTCCATTGTACATAAGGACCACAACTTCTTTATCCATTTTTCTCTTTCCTGGGATATTTAAGGAGTCATGAAGTGGAGGTTCTTGTCAACAGAGCAGCCCTAAACTTTGGGGTGCCTGTGTCTTGCTGATTTTTAGTTTTCCCAATTTATACGCCCATGAGTGGATGTGCCCTATGCTCCCTAAGCTGTGTTTTTTCAATGTTTCAGGACACACCGTACACTTCTCCAGAGTGGCTGTTGGCAATTTACATCCCGCCCATCAGCATAGCAAGGCTGCCATTTCTCCATGGCCTGTCCTGCATTTCTGGTTTTGACACTTTTTGCAGCATGACCCTTTTGACCGATGGGAAGCGAGACTTCTTTGTAGCGCTGATTAGCCTTTCCAGGTTGCTTGGTTGGCCAAACAGGGCGTATGCGTTTTTTCCTGAATATATTCAGGAAAAAACGCATACGCCCTGTTTGGCCAAGGGCATCATTGTCGACGTTTTGCCACTTTTCATGTGCTTTAAAGGCGATTCGAATCTACCTCCTGCAACCTGTTTCCTGCAATTCTGCCTTGCGTTCAAATCCTCTTCGTTGCCTTCCCTCAATATATCTGTGGATGAGAGTTATCATTTATAGATCTGCGGGTTTCTGAATTGCAGTGTCCCTGAGCTCCATTTTTCAACTGGCTTTTTTGGGAGCTGTCCGCAAATGCGCGGGATTGCCTCAGGCCCTATTCTGCTTCTGGGTGGCAGGCTGAGCCTGTGGTTAATTCTTCTTCCTGATGGGAAAATAGAGTGACCTGTGCCTGTCCCAACACCTAGATGTAGTCTCTCATTGGTTGCCCCTCTTCCCGTTCATCCTCAGGACAAATTGCAACCTGTAGGGAACAGGAGCTTAAAGGTGCTGATTCTCCAAGTAGGGAGATTGCTAGTAAAGTAGCTGGAAAGGCGAACCCGAGCACAAGGAGATGAGAAATGAGGTGCGTATTAGAAACCTTTCAAAATCACACGGTGTACCATCTTCTGGGTTTCTCATGCATGTTTTCGATGTAGGAAGATGCCCTTGAACCTGGAGATTTGGGACCCATGGGATACCTCACCCAACATTTCAGCGCCAAGAGTGTCCCACCCTTATGTCTCATCCAGCTGTGGGTCTAGATTTGATCAATCCAGGTTGCATCACAGCCTCTGAACGAATTTTGTAAGAATCTCTCTCTCTTTCACTGTCTTTGTTTTACGGGTTTTTAAAAGTAATTTATTTTTATAATGGGGTTTAACTGCTTTTCACGGCTGTGTTTATACGGCTTTACACCCACTTGACTCACTTCCAGACAGATATCAATACATAGGTTTTTAAGATTCTTACTAGTCACATATATTCTTGTGCGGTGAAATAGGAGGTGTTGAGTCCAGTTCACTGAGCAAGGAGTAGGTCTTGGTCTATTACATATTGGGTGTATGGAACGGTATCTGAGCGAATTTGAAACCCTTGTTTTATGCTCACCCCACCTCACCTTTCCCGTTAAGCAGCCATAGTGTGTTTTTCTAAACGTGTGACTCTGTTCTGTTTTGTAATTCAGTTCAAGTGTAGCGGTTTTTTACATTCCCTCTATAAGTGATACCTTGTGATAAGTGTCTTTTTCTGTGTGACTTATTTCACTTAGAATCGTCGTACCTAAATCCACTCATCTTGCTTCTACTAGCCTTATGACATTGATTTCATGTCTGAGTGATATTCCATTGTACATAAGGACCACAACTTCTTTATCCATTTTTCTCTTTCCTGGGATATTTAAGGTGTCATGAAGTGGAGGGTTCTTGTCAACAGAGCAGCCCTAAACTTTGGGGTGCCTGTGTCTTGCTGATTTTTAGTTTTCCCAATTTATACGCCCATGAGAGGACGTGCCCTATGCTCCCTTAGCTGTGTTTTTTTCGATGTTTTCAGGACACACCGTACACTTCTCCAGAGTGGCTGTTGGCAATTTACATCCCGCCCATCAGCGTAGCAAGGCTGCCATTTCTCCATGGCCTGTCCCTGCATTTCTGGTTTTTGACACTTTTTGCAGCATGACCCTTTTGACCGATGGGAAGCGAGACTTCTTTGTAGCGCTGATTTGCCTTTCCAGGTTGCTTGGTGGGCCAAAAAGGGCGTATGCGTTTTTTCCTGAATATATTCAGGAAAAAACGCATACGCCCTTTTTGGCCAAGGGGCATCATTGTCGACGTTTTTGCCGCTTTTCATGTGCTTTAAAGGGCGATTCGAATCTACCTCCTGAAATCTGTTTCCTGCAATTCTGCCTTGCTTTCAAATCCTCTTCGTTGCCTTCCCTCAATATATCTGTGGATGAGAGTTATCATTTATAACTCAGCGGGTTTGTGAATTGCAGTGTCCCTGAGCTCCATTTTTCAACTGGCTTTTTTGGGAGCTGGCCGCAAAAGCGTGGGATTGCCTCAGGCCCTATTATGCTTCTGGGCGGCAGGCTGAGCCTGTGGTTAATTCTTCTTCCTGATGGGAAATAGAGTGACCTGTGCCTGTCCCAACACCTAGATCTAGTGTCCTCATTGGTTTGCCCCTCTTCCCGTTCATCCTCAGGACAAATTGCAACCTGTAGGGAACAGGAGCTTAAAGGTGCTGATTCTCCAAGTAGGGAGATTGCTAGTAAAGTAGCTGGAAAGGCGAACCCGAGCACAAGGAGATGAGAAATGAGGTGCGTATTAGAAACCTTTCAAAATCACACGGTGTACCATCTTCTGGGTTTCTCATGCATGTTTTTTGATGTAGGAAGATGCCCTTGAACCTGGAGATTTGGGACCCATGGGATGGGTACCAGGCAGTATTAACTTAAAGAGTCTGCGTTTGCTCACCCAACCTCACCCAACCTTTCAGCCCCAAGAGTGTCCCACCCTTATGTCTCATCCAGCTGTGGGTCCAGATATGGTCAATCCAGGTTGCATCACAGCCTCTGAACGAATTTTGTAAGAATTTCTCTCTCTTTCACTGTCCTTTGTTTTTACGGGTTTTTTAAAGTAATTTATTTTTATAATGGGGTTTAGCTGCTTTTCACGGCTGTGGTTTATGCGGCTTTACACCCACTTGACTCACTTTCAGACAGATATCAATACATAGGTTTTAAGATTCTTACTAGTCACATATATTTCTTGTGCAGTGAATAGGGGGTGTTGAGTCCAGTTCACTGAGCAAGGAGTAGGTCTTGTCTATTACATATTGGGTGTATGGAACGGTATCTGAGCGAATTTTGTAACCCTTTTTTTTATGCATTACCCCACCTCACCTTTCCCGTTAAGCAGCCATAGTGCGTTTTCTAAACGTGTGACTCTGTTCTGTTTTGTAATTCAGTTCAAGTGTAGCGGTTTTTACATTCCCTCTATAAGTGATACCTTGTGATAAGTGTCTTTTTCTGTGTGACTTATTTCACTTAGAATCATCGTACCTAAATACACTCATCTTGCTTCTACTAGCCTTATGACATTGATTTCATGTCTGAGTGATATTCCATTGTACATAAGGACCACAACTTCTTTATCCATTTTTCCTCTTTCCTGGGATATTTAAGGTGTCATGAAGTGGAGGTTCTTGTCAACAGAGCAGCCCTAAAACTTTGGGGTGCCTGTGTCCTTGCTGATTTTTAGTTTTCCCAATTTATACGCCCATGAGTGGATGTGCCCCTATGCTCCCTAACCTGTGTTTTTTCGATGTTTCAGGACACACCGTACACTTCTCCAGAGTGGCTGTTGGCAATTTACATCCCGCCCATCAGCATAGCAAGGCTGCCATTTCTCCATGGCCTGTCCTGCATTTCTGGTTTTGACACTTTTTTGCAGCATGACCCTTTTGACCGATGGGAAGCGAGGACTTCTTTGTAGCGCTGATTAGCCTTTCCAGGTTGCTTGGTTGGCCAAACAGGGCGTATGCGTTTTTTCCTGAATATATTCAGGAAAAAACGCATACGCCCTGTTTGGCCAAGGGCATCATTGTCGACGTTTTGCCACTTTTCATGTGCTTTAAAGGCGATTCGAATCTACCTCCTGCAACCTGTTTCCTGCAATTCTGCCTTGCGTTCAAATCCTCTTCGTTGCCTTCCCTCAATATATCTGTGGATGAGAGTTTATCATTTATAGATCTGCGGGTTTCTGAATTGCAGTGTCCCTGAGCTCCATTTTTTCAACTGGCTTTTTTGGGAGCTGTCCGCAAATGCGCGGGATTGCCTCAGGCCCTATTCTGCTTCTGGGGGTGGCAGGCTGAGCCTGTGGTTAATTCTTCTTCCTGATGGGAAAATAGAGTGACCTGTGGCCTGTCCCAACACCCTAGATGTAGTCTCTCATTGGTTGCCCCTCTTCCCGTTCATCCTCAGGACAAATTGCAACCTGTAGGGAACAGGAGCTTTAAAGGTGCTGATTCTTCAAGTAGGGAGATTGCTAGTAAAGTAGCTGGAAAGGCGAAACCCGAGCACAAGGAGATGAGAAATGAGGTGCGTATTAGAAACCTTTCAAAATCACACGGTGTACCATCTTCTGGGTTTCTCATGCATGTTTTCGATGTAGGAAGATGCCCTTGAACCTGGAGATTTGGGGACCCATGGGATGGGTACCAGGCAGTATTACTTTAAAGGGTCTGCGTTTGCTCACCCAACCTCACCCAACATTTCAGCCCCAAGAGTGTCCACCCTTATGTCTCATCCAGCTGTGGGTCTAGATTTGGTCAATCCAGGTTGCATCACAGCCTCTGAACGAATTTTGTAAGAATCTCTCTCTCTTTCACTGTCTTTGTTTTACGGGTTTTTTAAAAGTAATTTATTTTTATAATGGGGGTTTAGCTGCTTTTCACGGCTGTGTTTTATACGGCTTTACACCCACTTGACTCACTTCCAGACAGATATCAATACATAGGTTTTAAGATTCTTACTAGTAACATATATTCTTGTGTGGTGAATAGGGGGGTGTTGAGTCCAGTTCACTGAGCAAGGAGTAGGTCTTGTCTATTACATATTGGGTGTATGGAACGGTATCTGAGCGAATTTGAAACCCTTGTTTTATGCCTCACCCCACCTCACCTTTCCCGTTAAGCAGCCATAGTGTGTTTTCTAAACGTGTGACTCTGTTCTGTTTTGTAATTCAGTTCAAGTGTAGCGGTTTTTTACATTCCCTCTATAAGTGATACCTTGTGATAAGTGTCTTTTTCTGTGTGACTTATTTCACTTAGAATCGTCGTACCTAAATCCACTCATCTTGCTTCTACTAGCCTTATGACATTGATTTCATGTCTGAGTGATATTCCATTGTACATAAGGACCACAACTTCTTTATCCATTTTTCTCTTTCCTGGGATATTTAAGGTGTCATGAAGTGGAGGTTCTTGTCAACAGAGCAGCCCTAAACTTTGGGGTGCCTGTGTCCTTGCTGATTTTTAGTTTTCCCAATTTATACACCCATGAGAGGACGTGCCCTATGCTCCCTTAGCTGTGTTTTTTCGATGTTTCAGGACACACCGTACACTTCTCCAGAGTGGCTGTTGGCAATTTACATCCCTCCCATCAGCGTAGCAAGGCTGCCATTTCTCCATGGGCCTGTCCTGCATTTCTGGTTTTGACACTTTTTGCAGCATGTCCCTTTTGGCCGATGGGAAGCGAGACTTCTTTGTAGCGCTGATTTGCCTTTCCAGGTTGCTTGGTTGGCCAAAAAGGGCGTATGCGTTTTTTCCTGAATATATTCAGGAAAAAACGCATACGCCCTTTTTGGCCAAGGGCATCATTGTCGACCTTTTGCCGCTTTTCATGTGCTTTAAAGGCGATTCGAATCTACCTCCTGAAATCTGTTTCCTGCAATTCTGCCTTGCTTTCAAATCCTCTTCGTTGCCTTCCCTCAATATATCTGTGGATGAGAGTTATCATTTATAACTCAGCGGATTTGTGAATTGCAGTGTCCCTGAGCTCCATTTTTCAACTGGCTTTTTTGGGAGCTGGCCGCAAAAGCGCAGGATTGCGTCAGGCCCTATTCTGCTTCTGGGCGGCAGGCTGAGCCTGTGGTTAATTCTTCTTCCCGATGGGAAATTAGAGTGAGCTGTGCCTGTCCCAACACCTAGATGTAGTCTCTCATTGTTTGCCCCTCTTCCCGTTCATCCTCAGGACAAATAGCAACCTGTAGGGAACAGGAGCTTAAAGGTGCTGATTCTTCAAGTAGGGAGATTGCTAGTAAAGTAGCTGGAAAGGCGAACCCGAGCACAAGGAGATGAGAAATGAGGTGCATATTAGAAACCTTTCAAAATCACACGGTGTACCATCTTCTTGGTTTCTCATGCATGTTTTCGATATAGGAAGATGCCCTTGAACCTGGAGATTTGGGACCCATGGGATGGGTACCAGGCAGTATTACTTTAAAGGGTCTGCGTTTGCTCACCCAACCTCACCCAAACTTTCAGCCCCAAGAGTGTCCACCCTTATGTCTCATCCAGCTGTGGGTCTAGATATGGTCAATCCAGGTTGCATCACAGCCTCTGAACGAATTTTGTAAGAATTTCTCTCTCTTTCACTGTCTTTGTTTTACGGGTTTTTAAAAGTAATTTATTTTTATAATGGGGTTTAGCTGCTTTTCACGGCTGTGTTTATGCGGCTTTACACCCACTTGACTCACTTCCAGACAGATATCAATACATAGGTTTTAAGATTCTTACTAGTCACATATATTCTTGTGCGGTGAATAGGGGGTGTTGAGTCCAGTTCACTGAGCAAGGAGTAGGTCTTGTCTATTACATATTGGGTGTATGGAACGGTATCTGAGCGAATTTGAAACCCTTGTTTTATGCCTCACCCCACCTCACCTTTCCCGTTAAGCAGCCATAGTGTGTTTTCTAAACGTGTGACTCTGTTCTGTTTTGTAATTCAGTTCAAGTGTAGCGGTTTTTACATTCCCTCTATAAGTGATAGCTTGTGATAAGTGTCTTTTTCTGTGTGACTTATTTCACTTAGAATCGTCGTACCTAAATCCACTCATCTTGCTTCTACTAGCCTTATGACATTGATTTCATGTCTGAGTGATATTCCATTGTACATAAGGACCACAACTTCTTTATCCATTTTTCTCTTTCCTGGGATATTTAAGGTGTCATGAAGTGGAGGTTCTTGTCAACAGAGCAGCCCTAAACTTTGGGGTGCCTGTGTCTTGCTGATTTTTAGTTCTCCGAATTTATACGCCCATGAGTGGACGTGCCCTATGCTCCCTAAGCTGTGTTTTTTCGATGTTTCAGGACACACCGTACACTACTCCAGAGTGGCTGTTGGCAATTTACATCCCGCCCATCAGCGTAGCAAGGCTGCCATTTCTCCATGGCCTGTCCTGCATTTCTGGTTTTGACACTTTTTGCAGCATTGCCCTTTTGACCGAATGGAAGCGAGACATCTTTTTAGCGCTGATTTGCCTTTCCAGGTTGCTTGGTTGGCCAAAAAAGGGCGTATGCGTTTTTTCCTGAATATATTCAGGAAAAAACGCATATGCCCTGTTTGGGCAAGGGCATCATTGTCGACGTTTTGCCACTTTTCATGTGCTTTAAAGGCGATTCGAATCTACCTCCTGCAACCTGTTTCCTGCAATTCTGCCTTGCTTTCAAATCCTCTTTGTTGCCTTCCCTCAATATGTCTGTGGATGAGAGTTATCATATATAGCTCTGCGGGTTTGTGAATTGCAGTGTCCCTGAGCTCCATTTTTCAACTGGCTTTTTTGGGAGCTGTCCGCAAAAGCGCGGGATTGCCTCAGTCCCTATTCTGCTTCTGGGTGGCAGGCTGAGCCTGTGGTTAATTCTTCTTCCTGATGGGAAAATAGAGTGACCTGTGCCTGTCCCAACACCTAGATCTAGTCTCTCATTGGTTGCCCCTCTTCCCGTTCATCCTCAGGACAAATTGCAACCTGTAGGGAACAGGAGCTTAAAGGTGCTGATTCTCCAAGTAGGGAGATTGCTAGTAAAGTAGCTGGAAAGGCGAACCCGAGCACAAGGAGATGAGAAATGAGGTGCGTATTAGAAACCTTTCAAAATCACACGGTGTACCATCTTCTGGGTTTCTCATGCATGTTTTCGATGTAGGAAGATGCCCTTGAACCTGGAGATTTGGGACCCATGGGATGGGTACCAGGCAGTATTACTTTAAAGGGTCTGCGTTTGCTCACCCAACCTCACCCAAACTTTCAGCCCCAAGAGTGTCCACCCTTATGTCTCATCCAGCTGTGGGTCTAGATATGGTCAATCCAGGTTGCATCACAGACTTTGAACGAATTTTGTAAGAATTTCTCTCTCTTTCACTGTCTTTGTTTTACGGGTTTTTAAAAGTAATTTATTTTTATAATGGGGTTTAGCTGCTTTTCACGGCTGTGTTTATGCGGCTTTACACCCACTTGACTCACTTCCAGACAGATATCAATACATAGGTTTTAAGATTCTTACTAGTCACCTATATTCTTGTGCGGTGAATAGGGGGTGTTGAGTCCAGTTCACTGAGCAAGGAGTAGGTCTTGTCTATTACATATTGGGTGTATGGAACGGTATCTGAGCGAATTTGAAACCCTTGTTTTATGCATCACCCCACCTCACCTTTCCCGTTAAGCAGCCATAGTGTGTTTTCTAAACGTGTGACTCTGTTCTGTTTTGTAATTCAGTTCATGTGTAGCAGTTTTTACATTCCCTCTATAAGTGATAGCTTATGATAAGTGTCTTTTTCTGTGTGACTTATTTCACTTAGAATCATCGTACCTAAATCCACTCATCTTGCTTCTACTAGCCTTATGACATTGATTTCATGTCTGAGTGATATTCCATTGTACATAAGGAAGACAACTTCTTTATCCATTTTTCTCTTTCCTGGGATATTTAAGGTGTCATGAAGTGGAGGTTCTTGTCAACAGAGCAGCCCTAAACTTTGGGGTGCCTGTGTCTTGCTGATTTTTAGTTTTCCCAATTTATACGCCCATGAGAGGACGTGCCCTATGCTCCCTTAGCTGTGTTTTTTCGATGTTTCAGGACACACCGTACACTTCTCCAGAGTGGCTGTTGGCAATTTACATCCCGCCCATCAGCGTAGCAAGGCTGCCATTTCTCCATGGCCTGTCCTGCATTTCTGGTTTTGACACTTTTTGCAGCATGGCACTTTTGACCGATGGGAAGCGAGACTTCTTTGTAGCACTGATTTGCCTTTCCAGGTTGCTTGCTTGGCCAAAAAGGGCGTATGCGTTTTTTCCTGAGTTTATTCAGGAAAAAACGCATACGCCCTTTTTGGCCAAGGGCATCATTGTCGACGTTTTGCCACTTTTCATGTGCTTTAAAGGCGATTCGAATCTACCTCCTGAAACCTGTTTCCTGCAATTCTGCCTTGCTTTCAAATCCTCTTCGTTGCCTTCCCTCAATATATCTGTGGATGAGAGTTATCATTTATAGATCTGCGGGTTTCGGAATTGCAGTGTCCCTGAGCTCCATTTTTCAACTGGCTTTTTTGGGAGCTGGCTGAAAAAGTGCAGGTTTGCCTCAGGCCCTATTCTGCTTCTGGGCGGCAGGCTGAGCCTGTGGTTAATTCTTCTTCCCGATGGGAAAATAGAGTGAGCTGTGCCTGTCCCAACACCTAGATCTAGTCTCTCATTGGTTGCCCCTCTTCCCGTTCATCCTCAGGACAAATTGCAACCTGTAGGGAACAGGAGCTTAAAGGTGCTGATTCTCCAAGTAGGGAGATTGCTAGTAAAGTAGCTGGAAAGGCGAACCCGAGCACAAGGAGATGAGAAATGAGGTGCGTATTAGAAACCTTTCAAAATCACACGGTGTACCATCCTCTGGGTTTCTCATGCATGTTTTCGATGTAGGAAGATGCCCTTGAACCTGGAGATTTGGGACCCATGGGATGGGTACCAGGCAGTATTACTTTAAAGGGTCTCCGTTTGCTCACCCAACCTCACCCAACCTTTCAGCCCCAAGAGTGTCCACCCTTATGTCTCATCCAGCTGTGGGTCTAGATATGGTCAATCCAGGTTGCATCACAGACTTTGAACGAATTTTGTAAGAATTTATCTCTCTTTCACTGTCTTTGTTTTACGGGTTTTTAAAAGTAATTTATTTTGATAATGGGGTTTAGCTGCTTTTCACGGCTGTGTTTATGCGGCTTTACACACACTTGACTCACTTCCAGACAGATATCAATACATAGGTTTTAAGATTCTTACTAGTCACATATATTCTTGTGCGGTGAATAGGGGGTGTTGAGTCCAGTTCACTGAGCAAGGAGTAGGTCTTGTCTATTACATATTGGGTGTATGGAACGGTATCTGAGCGAATTTGAAACCCTTGTTTTATGCATCACCCCACCTCACCTTTCCCGTTAAGCAGCCATAGTGTGTTTTCTAAACGTGTGACTCTGTTCTGTTTTGTAATTCAGTTCATGTGTAGCAGTTTTTACATTCCCTCTATAAGTGATAGCTTATGATAAGTGTCTTTTTCTGTGTGACTTATTTCACTTAGAATCATCGTACCTAAATCCACTCATCTTGCTACTACTAGCCTTATGACATTGATTTCATGTCTGAGTGATATTCCATTGTACATAAGGACCACAACTTCTTTATCCATTTTTCTCTTTCCTGGGATATTTAAGGTGTCATGAAGTGGAGGTTCTTGTCAACAGAGCAGCCCTAAACTTTGGGGTGCCTGTGTCTTTCTGATTTTTAGTTTTCCCAATTTATACGCCCATGAGAGGACGTGCCCTATGCTCCCTAAGCTGTGTTTTTTCGATGTTTCAGGACACACCGTACACTTCTCCAGAGTGGCTGTTGGCAATTTACATCCCGCCCATCAGCGTAGCAAGGCTGCCATTTCTCCATGGCCTGTCCTGCGTTTCTGGTTTTGACACTTTTTGCAGCATGGCCCTTTTGACCGATGGGAAGCGAGACTTCTTTGTAGCGCTGATTAGCCTTTCCAGGTTGCTTGGTTGGCCAAACAGGGCGTATGCGTTTTTTCCTGAATATATTCAGGAAAAAACGCTTACGCCCTGTTTGGCCAAGGGCATCATTGTCGACGTTTTACCACTTTTCATGTGCTTTAAAGGCGATTCGAATCTACCTCCTGAAACCTGTTTCCTGCAATTCTGCCTTGCTTTCAAATCCTCTTCGTTGCCTTCCCTCAATATATCTGTGGATGAGAGTTATCATTTATAGCTCTGCGGGTTTGTGAATTGCAGTGTCCCTGAGCTCCATTTTTCAACTGGCTTTTTTGGGAGCTGGCCGCAAAAGCGCGGGATTGCCTCAGGCCCTATTCTGCTTCTGGGCTGCAGGCTGAGCCTGTGGTTAATTCTTCTTCCCGATGGGAAAATAGAGTGAGCTGTGCCTGTCCCAACACCTAGATCTAGTCTCTCATTGGTTGCCCCTCTTCCCGTTCATCCTCAGGACAAATTGCAACCTGTAGGGAACAGGAGCTTAAAAGTGCTGATTCTCCAAATAGGGAGATTGCTAGTAAAGTAGCTGGAAAGGCGAACCCGAGCACAAGGAGATGAGAAATGAGGTGCGTATTAGAAACCTTTCAAAATCACACGGTGTACCATCTTCTGGGTTTCTCATGCATGTTTTCGACGTAGGAAGATGCCCTTGAACCTGGAGATTTGGGACCCATGGGATGGGTACCAGGCAGTATTACTTTAAAGGGTCTGCGTTTGCTCACCCAACCTCACCCAACCTTTCAGCCCCAAGAGTGTCCACCCTTATGTCTCATCCAGCTGTGGGTCTAGATATGGTCAACCCAGGTTGCATCACAGCCTCTGAACGAATTTTGTAAGAATTTCTCTCTTTTTCACTGTCTTTGTTTTACGGGTTTTTAAAAGTAATTTATTTTTATAATGGGGTTTAGCTGCTTTTCACGGCTGTGTTTATGCGGCTTTACACCCACTTGACTCACTTCCAGACAGATATCAATACATAGGTTTTAAGATTCTTACTAGTCACCTATATTCTTGTGCGGTGAATAGGGGGTGTTGAGTCCAGTTCACTGAGCAAGGAGTAGGTCTTGTCTATTACATATTGGGTGTATGGAACGGTATCTGAGCGAATTTGAAACCCTTGTTTTATGCCTCACCCCACCTCACCTTTCCCGTTAAGCAGCCATAGTGTGTTTTCTAAACGTGTGACTCTGTTCTGTTTTGTAATTCAGTTCAAGTGTAGCGGTTTTTACATTCCCTCTATAAGTGATAGCTTATGATAAGTGTCTTTTTCTGTGTGACTTATTTCACTTAGAATCATCGTACCTAAATCCACTCATCTTGCTTCTACTAGCCTTATGACATTGATTTCATGTCTGAGTGATATTCCATTGTACATAAGGACCACAACTTCTTTATCCATTTTTCTCTTTCCTGGGATATTTAAGGTGTTATGAAGTGGAGGTTCTTGTCAACAGAGCAGCCCTAAACTTTGGGGTGCCTGTGTCTTGCTGATTTTTAGTTTTCCCAATTTATACGCCCATGAGTGGACGTGCCCTATGCTCCCTAAGCTGTGTTTTTTCGATGTTTCAGGACACACCGTACACTTCTCCAGAGTGGCTGTTGGCAATTTACATCCCGCCCATCAGCGTAGCAAGGCTGCCATTTCTCCATGGCCTGTACTGCATTTCTGGTTTTGACACTTTTTGCAGCATGGCCCTTTTGACCGATGGGAAGCGAGACTTCTTTGTAGCGCTGATGAGCCTTTCCAGGTTGCTTGGTTGGCCAAACAGGGCGTATGCGTTTTTTCCTGAATATATTCAGGAAAAAACGCATACGCCCTGTTTGGCCAAGGGCATCATTGTCGACGTTTTGCCACTTTTCATGTGCTTTAAAGGCGATTCGAATCTACCTCCTGAAACCTGTTTCCTGCAATTCTGCCTTGCTTTCAAATCCTCTTCGTTGCCTTCCCTCAATATATCTGTGGATGAGAGTTATCATTTATAGCTCTGCGGGTTTGTGAATTGCAGTGTCCCTGAGCTCCATTTTTCAACTGGCTTTTTTGGGAGCTGGCCGCAAAAGCGCGGGATTGCCTCAGGCCCTATTCTGCTTCTGGGCGGCAGGCTGAGCCTGTGGTTAATTCTTCTTCCCGATGGGAAAATAGAGTGAGCTGTGCCTGTCCCAACACCTAGATCTAGTCTCTCATTGGTTGCCCCTCTTCCCGTTCATCCTCAGGACAAATTGCAACCTGTAGGGAACAGGAGCTTAAAGGTGCTGATTCTCCAAGTAGGGAGATTGCTAGTAAAGTAGCTGGAAAGGCGAACCCGAGCACAAGGAGATGAGAAATGAGGTGCGTATTAGAAACCTTTCAAAATCACACGGTGTACCATCTTCTGGGTTTCTCATGCCTGTTTTCGATGTAGGAAGATGCCCTTGAACCTGGAGATTTGGGACCCATGGGATGGGTACCAGGCAGTATTACTTTAAAGGGTCTGCGTTTGCTCACCCAACCTCACCCAACCTTTCAGCCCCAAGAGTGTCCACCCTTATGTCTCATCCAGCTGTGGGTCTAGATATGGTCAATCCAGGTTGCATCACAGCCTCTGAACGAATTTTGTAAGAATTTCTCTCTCTTTCACTGTCTTTGTTTTACGGGTTTTTAAAAGTAATTTATTTTTATAATGGGGTTTAGCTGCTTTTCACGGCTGTGTTTATGCGGCTTTACACCCACTTGACTCACTTCCAGACAGATATCAATACATAGGTTTTAAGATTCTTACTAGTCACATATATTCTTGTGCGGTGAATAGGGGGTGTTGAGTCCAGTTCACTGAGCAAGGAGTAGGTCTTGTCTATTACATATTGGGTGTATGGAACGGTATCTGAGCGAATTTGAAACCCTTGTTTTATGCCTCACCCCACCTCACCTTTCCCGTTAAGCAGCCATAGTGTGTTTTCTAAACGTGTGACTCTGTTCTGTTTTGTAATTCAGTTCAAGTGTAGCGGTTTTTACATTCCCTCTATAAGTGATAGCTTATGATAAGTGTCTTTTTCTGTGTGACTTATTTCACTTAGAATCATCGTACCTAAATCCACTCATCTTGCTTCTACTAGCCTTATGACATTGATTTCATGTCTGAGTGATATTCCATTGTACATAAGGACCACAACTTCTTTATCCATTTTTCTCTTTCCTGGGATATTTAAGGTGTTATGAAGTGGAGGTTCTTGTCAACAGAGCAGCCCTAAACTTTGGGGTGCCTGTGTCTTGCTGATTTTTAGTTTTCCCAATTTATACGCCCATGAGTGGACGTGCCCTATGCTCCCTAAGCTGTGTTTTTTCGATGTTTCAGGACACACCGTACACTTCTCCAGAGTGGCTGTTGGCAATTTACATCCCTCCCATCAGCGTAGCAAGGCTGCCATTTCTCCATGGCCTGTCCTGCATTTCTGGTTTTGACACTTTTTGCAGTATGGCCCTTTTGACCGATGGGAAGCGAGACTTCTTTGTAGCGCTGATGAGCCTTTCCAGGTTGCTTGGTTGGCCAAACAGGACGTATGCGTTTTTTCCTGAATATATTCAGGAAAAAACGCATACGCCCTGTTTGGCCAGGGGCATCATTGTCGACGTTTTGCCACTTTTCATGTGCTTTAAAGGCGATTCGAATCTACCTCCTGAAACCTGTTTCCTGCAATTCTGCCTTGCTTTCAAATCCTCTTCGTTGCCTTCCCTCAATATATCTGTGGATGAGAGTTATCATTTATAGCTCTGCGGGTTTGTGAATTGCAGTGTCCCTGAGCTCCATTTTTCAACTGGCTTTTTTGGGAGCTGGCCGCAAAAGCGTGGGATTGCCTCAGGCCCTATTCTGCTTCTGGGCGGCAGGCTGAGCCTGTGGTTAATTCTTCTTCCCGATGGGAAAATAGAGTGAGCTGTGCCTGTCCCAACACCTAGATCTAGTCTCTCATTGGTTGCCCCTCTTCCCGTTCATCCTCAGGACAAATTGCAACCTGTAGGGAACAGGAGCTTAAAGGTGCTGATTCTCCAAGTAGGGAGATTGCTAGTAAAGTAGCTGGAAAGGCGAACCCGAGCACAAGGAGATGAGAAGTGAGGTGCGTATTAGAAACCTTTCAAAATCACACGGTGTACCATCTTCTGGGTTTCTCATGCCTGTTTTCGATGTAGGAAGATGCCCTTGAACCTGGAGATTTGGGACCCATGGGATGGGTACCAGGCAGTATTACTTTAAAGGGTCTGCGTTTGCTCACCCAACCTCACCCAACCTTTCAGCCCCAAGAGTGTCCACCCTTATGTCTCATCCAGCTGTGGGTCTAGATATGGTCAATCCAGGTTGCATCACAGCCTCTGAACGAATTTTGTAAGAATTTCTCTCTCTTTCACTGTCTTTGTTTTACGGGTTTTTAAAAGTAATTTATTTTTATAATGGGGTTTAGCTGCTTTTCACGGCTGTGTTTATGCGGCTTTACACCCACTTGACTCACTTCCAGACAGATATCAATACATAGGTTTTAAGATTCTTACTAGTCACATATATTCTTGTGCGGTGAATAGGGGGTGTTGAGTCCAGTTCACTGAGCAAGGAGTAGGTCTTGTCTATTACATATTGGGTGTATGGAACGGTATCTGAGCGAATTTGAAACCCTTGTTTTATGCCTCACCCCACCTCACCTTTCCCGTTAAGCAGCCATAGTGTGTTTTCTAAACGTGTGACTCTGTTCTGTTTTGTAATTCAGTTCAAGTGTAGCGGTTTTTACATTCCCTCTATAAGTGATAGCTTATGATAAGTGTCTTTTTCTGTGTGACTTATTTCACTTAGAATCATCGTACCTAAATCCACTCATCTTGCTTCTACTAGCCTTATGACATTGATTTCATGTCTGAGTGATATTCCATTGTACATAAGGACCACAACTTCTTTATCCATTTTTCTCTTTCCTGGGATATTTAAGGTGTTATGAAGTGGAGGTTCTTGTCAACAGAGCAGCCCTAAACTTTGGGGTGCCTGTGTCTTGCTGATTTTTAGTTTTCCCAATTTATACGCCCATGAGTGGACGTGCCCTATGCTCCCTAAGCTGTGTTTTTTCGATGTTTCAGGACACACCGTACACTTCTCCAGAGTGGCTGTTGGCAATTTACATCCCGCCCATCAGCGTAGCAAGGCTGCCATTTCTCCATGGCCTGTCCTGCATTTCTGGTTTTGACACTTTTTGCAGTATGGCCCTTTTGACCGATGGGAAGCGAGACTTCTTTGTAGCGCTGATGAGCCTTTCCAGGTTGCTTGGTTGGCCAAACAGGACGTATGCGTTTTTTCCTGAATATATTCAGGAAAAAACGCATACGCCCTGTTTGGCCAGGGGCATCATTGTCGACGTTTTGCCACTTTTCATGTGCTTTAAAGGCGATTCGAATCTACCTCCTGAAACCTGTTTCCTGCAATTCTGCCTTGCTTTCAAATCCTCTTCGTTGCCTTCCCTCAATATATCTGTGGATGAGAGTTATCATTTATAGCTCTGCGGGTTTGTGAATTGCAGTGTCCCTGAGCTCCATTTTTCAACTGGCTTTTTTGGGAGCTGGCCGCAAAAGCGCGGGATTGCCTCAGGCACTATTCTGCTTCTGGGCTGCAGGCTGAGCCTGTGGTTAATTCTTCTTCCCGATGGGAAAATAGAGTGAGCTGTGCCTGTCCCAACACCTAGATCTAGTCTCTCATTGGTTGCCCCTCTTCCCGTTCATCCTCAGGACAAATTGCAACCTGTAGGGAACAGGAGCTTAAAGGTGCTGATTCTCCAAATAGGGAGATTGCTAGTAAAGTAGCTGGAAAGGCGAACCCGAGCACAAGGAGATGAGAAATGAGGTGCGTATTAGAAACCTTTCAAAATCACACGGTGTACCATCTTCTGGGTTTCTCATGCATGTTTTCGACGTAGGAAGATGCCCTTGAACCTGGAGATTTGGGACCCATGGGATGGGTACCAGGCAGTATTACTTTAAAGGGTCTGCGTTTGCTCACCCAACCTCACCCAACCTTTCAGCCCCAAGAGTGTCCACCCTTATGTCTCATCCAGCTGTGGGTCTAGATATGGTCAACCCAGGTTGCATCACAGCCTCTGAACGAATTTTGTAAGAATTTCTCTCTCTTTCACTGTCTTTGTTTTACGGGTTTTTAAAAGTAATTTAGTTTTATAATGGGGTTTAGCTGCTTTTCACGGCTGTGTTTATGCGCCTTTACACCCACTTGACTCACTTCCAGACAGATATCAATACATAGGTTTTAAGATTCTTACTAGTCACCTATATTCTTGTGCGGTGAATAGGGGGTGTTGAGTCCAGTTCACTGAGCAAGGAGTAGGTCTTGTCTATTACATATTGGGTGTATGGAACGGTATCTGAGCGAATTTGAAACCCTTGTTTTATGCCTCACCCCACCTCACCTTTCCCGTTAAGCAGCCATAGTGTGTTTTCTAAACGTGTGACTCTGTTCTGTTTTGTAATTCAGTTCAAGTGTAGCGGTTTTTACATTCCCTCTATAAGTGATAGCTTATGATAAGTGTCTTTTTCTGTGTGACTTATTTCACTTAGAATCATCGTACCTAAATCCACTCATCTTGCTTCTACTAGCCTTATGACATTGATTTCATGTCTGAGTGATATTCCATTGTACATAAGGACCACAACTTCTTTATCCATTTTTCTCTTTCCTGGGATATTTAAGGTGTTATGAAGTGGAGGTTCTTGTCAACAGAGCAGCCCTAAACTTTGTGGTGCCTGTGTCTTGCTGATTTTTAGTTTTCCCAATTTATACGCCCATGAGTGGACGTGCCCTATGCTCCCAAAGCTGTGTTTTTTCGATGTTTCAGGACACACCGTACACTTCTCCAGAGTGGCTGTTGGCAATTTACATCCCGCCCATCAGCGTAGCAAGGCTGCCATTTCTCCATGGCCTGTCCTGCATTTCTGGTATTGACACTTTTTGCAGCATGGCCCTTTTGACCGATGGGAAGCGAGACTTCTTTGTAGCGCTGATTTGCCTTTCCAGGTTGCTTGGTTGGCCAAAAAGGGCGTATGCGTTTTTTCCTGAATATATTCAGGAAAAAACGCATACGCTCTTTTTGGCCAAGGTCATCATTGTCGACGTTTTGCCACCTTTCATGTGCTTTAAAGGCGATTCGGATCTACCTCCTGAAATCTGTTTCCTGCAATTCTGCCTTGCTTTCAAATCCTCTTCGTTGCCTTCCCTCAATATATTTTTGGACGAGAGTTATCATTTATAACTCAGCAGATTTGTGAATTGCAGTGCCCCTGAGCTCCATTTTTCAACTGTCTTTTTTGGGAGCTGGCCGCAAACGCACGGGATTGCCTCAGGCCCTATTCTGGTTCCCGGCGGTAGGCTGAGCCTGTGGTTAATTCTTCTTCCTGATGGGAAAATAGAGTGACCTGTGCCTGTCCCAAGACCTAGATCTAGTCTCTCATTGGTTGCCCCTCTTCCCGTTCATCCTCAGGACAAATTGCAACCTGTACGGAACAGGAGGTTAAAGGTGCTGATTCTCCAAGTAGGGAGATTGCTAGTAAAGTAGCTGGAATGGCGAACCCGAACACAAGGAGATGAGAAATGAGGTGCGTTTTAGAAACCTTTCAAAATCACACGGTGTACCATCTTCTGGGTTTCTCATGCATGTTTTCGATGTAGGAATATGCCCTTGAACCTGGAGATTTGGGACCCATGGGATGGGTACCACGCAGTATTACTTTAAAGGGTCTGTGTTTGCTCACCCAACCTCACCCAACCTCTCAGCCCCAAGTGTGTCCACCCTTATGACTCATCCAGCTGTGGGTATAGATATGGTCAATCCAGGTTGCATCACAGCCTCTGAACGAATTTTGTAAGAATGTCTCTCTCTTTCACTGTCTTTGTTTTACGGGTTTTTAAAAGTAATTTATTTTTATAATGGGGTTTAGCTGCTTTTCACGGCTGTGTTTATGCGGCTTTACACCCACTTGACTCACTTCCAGACAGATATCAATACATAGGTTTTAAGATTCTTACTAGTCACATATATTCTTGTGCGGTGAATAGGGGGTGTTGAGTCCAGTTCACTGAGCAATGAGTCGGTCTTTTCTATTACATATTGGGTGTATGGAACGGTATCTGAGCGAATTTGAAAACCTTGTTTTATGCATCACCCCACCTCACCTTTCCCGTTAAGCAGCCATAGTGTGTTTTCTAAACGTGAGACTCTGTTCTGTTTTGTAATTCAGTTCAAGTGTAGCGGTTTTTACATTCCCTCTATAAGTGATAGCTTATGATAAGTGTCTTTTTCTGTGTGACTTATTTCACTTAGAATCGTCGTACCTAAATCCACTCATCTTGCTTCTACTAGCCTTATAACATTTATTTCATGTCTGAGTGATATTCCATTGTACATAAGGACCACAACTTCTTTATCCATTTTTCTCTTTCCTGGGATATTTAAGGTGTCATGAAGTGGAGGTTCTTGTCAACAGAGCAGCCCTAAACTTTGGGGTGCCTGTGTCTTGCTGATTTTTAGTTTTCCCAATTTATACGCCCATGAGTGGACGTGCCCTATGCTCCCTAAGCTGTGTTTTTTCGATGTTTCAGGACACACCGTACACTTCTCCAGAGTGGCTGTTGGCAATTTACATCCCGCCCATCAGCGTAGCAAGGCTGCCATTTCTCCATGGCCTGTCCTGCATTTCTGGTTTTGACACTTTCTGCAGCATGGCCCTTTTGACCGATGGGAAGCGAGACTTCTTTGTAGCGCTGATTTGCCTTTCCAGGTTGCTTGGTTGGCCAAAAAGGGCGTATGCGTTTTTTCCTGAATATATTCAGGAAAAAACGCATACGCCCTTTTTGGCCAAGGGCATCATTGTCGACGTTTTGCGACTTTTCATGTGCTTTAAATGCGATTCGAATCTACCTCCTGAAACCTGTTTCCTGCAATTCTGCCTTGCTTTCAAATCCTCTTCGTTGCCTTCCCTCAATATATTTGTGCAGGAGAGTTATCATTTATAACTCTGCGGGTTTGTGAATGGCAGTGTCCCTGGGCTCCATTTTTCAACTCGCTTTTTTGGGAGCTGGCCGCAGGAGCGCGTGATTGCCTCAGGCCCTATTCTGCTTCTGGGCGGCAGGCTGAGCCTGTGGTTAATTCTTCTTCCTGATGGGAAAATAGAGTGACCTGTGCCTGTCCCAACACCTAGATCTAGTCTCTCATTGGTTGCCCCTCTTCCCGTTCATCCTCAGGACAAATTGCAACCTGTAGGGAACAGGAGGTTAAAGGTGCTGATTCTCCAAGTAGGGAGATTGCTAGTAAAGTACCTGGAATGGCGAACCCGAGCACAAGGAGATGAGAAATGAGGTGCGTTTTAGAAACCTTTCAAAATCACACGGTGTACCACCTTCTGGGTTTCTCATGCATGTTTTCGATGTAGGAATATGCCCTTGAACCTGGAGATTTGGGACCCATGGGATGGGTACCAGGCACTATTACTTTAAAGGGTCTCTGTTTGCTCACCCAACCTCACCCAACCTCTCAGCTCCAAGTGTGTCCACCCTTATGTCTCATCCAGCTGTGGGTCTAGATATGGTCAATCCAGGTTGCATCACAGCCCGTGAACGAATTTTGTAAGAATTTCTCTCTCTTTCACTGTCTTTGTTTTACGGGTTTTTAAAAGTAATTTATTTTTATAATGGGGTATAGCTGCTTTTCACGGCTGTGTTTATGCGGCTTTACACCCACTTGACTCACTTCCAGAGAGATATCAATACATAGGTTTTAAGATTCTTACTAGTCAGATATATTCTTGTGCGGTGAATAGGGGGTGTTGAGTCCAGTTCACTGAGCAACGTGTAGGTCTTGTCTATTACATATTGGGTGTATGGAACGGTATCTGAGCCAATTTGAAACCCTTGTTTTATGCATCACCCCACCTCACCTTTCCCGTTAAGCAGCCATAGTGTGTTTTCTAAACGTGTGACTCTGTTCTGTTTTGTAAATCAGTTCAAGCGTAGCGGTTTTTACATTCCCTCTATAAGTGATAGCTTATGATAAGTGTCTTTTTCTGTGTGACTTATTTCACTTAGAATCATCGTACCTAAGTCCACTCATCTTGCTTCTTCTAGCCTTATGACATTGATTTCATGTCTGAGTGATATTCCTTTGTACATAAGGACCACAACTTCTTTATCCATTTTTCTCTTTCCTGGGATATTTAAGGTGTCATGAAGTGGAGGTTCTTGTCAACAGAGCCGCCCTAAACTTTGGGGTGCCTGTGTCTTGCTGATTTTTAGTTTTCCCAATTTATACGCCCATGAGTGGACGTGCCCTATGCTCCCTAAGCTGTGTTTTTTCGATGTTTCAGGACACACCGTACACTTCTCCAGAGTGGCTGTTGGCAATTTACATCCCGCCCATCAGCGTAGCAAGGCTGCCATTTCTCCATGGCCTGTACTGCATTTCTGGTTTTGACACTTTTTGCAGCATGGCCCTTTTGACCGATGGGAAGCGAGACTTCTTTGTAGCGCTGATGAGCCTTTCCAGGTTGCTTGGTTGGCCAAACAGGGCGTATGCGTTTTTTCCTGAATATATTCAGGAAAAAACGCATACGCCCTGTTTGGCCAAGGGCATCATTGTCGACGTTTTGCCACTTTTCATGTGCTTTAAAGGCGATTCGAATCTACCTCCTGAAACCTGTTTCCTGCAATTCTGCCTTGCTTTCAAATCCTCTTCGTTGCCTTCCCTCAATATATCTGTGGATGAGAGTTATCATTTATAGCTCTGCGGGTTTGTGAATTGCAGTGTCCCTGAGCTCCATTTTTCAACTGGCTTTTTTGGGAGCTGGCCGCAAAAGCGTGGGATTGCCTCAGGCCCTATTCTGCTTCTGGGCGGCAGGCTGAGCCTGTGGTTAATTCTTCTTCCCGATGGGAAAATAGAGTGAGCTGTGCCTGTCCCAACACCTAGATCTAGTCTCTCATTGGTTGCCCCTCTTCCCGTTCATCCTCAGGACAAATTGCAACCTGTAGGGAACAGGAGCTTAAAGGTGCTGATTCTCCAAGTAGGGAGATTGCTAGTAAAGTAGCTGGAAAGGCGAACCCGAGCACAAGGAGATGAGAAATGAGGTGCGTATTAGAAACCTTTCAAAATCACACGGTGTACCATCTTCTGGGTTTCTCATGCCTGTTTTCGATGTAGGAAGATGCCCTTGAACCTGGAGATTTGGGACCCATGGGATGGGTACCAGGCAGTATTACTTTAAAGGGTCTGCGTTTGCTCACCCAACCTCACCCAACCTTTCAGCCCCAAGAGTGTCCACCCTTATGTCTCATCCAGCTGTGGGTCTAGATATGGTCAATCCAGGTTGCATCACAGCCTCTGAACGAATTTTGTAAGAATTTCTCTCTCTTTCACTGTCTTTGTTTTACGGGTTTTTAAAAGTAATTTATTTTTATAATGGGGTTTAGCTGCTTTTCACGGCTGTGTTTATGCGGCTTTACACCCACTTGACTCACTTCCAGACAGATATCAATACATAGGTTTTAAGATTCTTACTAGTCACATATATTCTTGTGCGGTGAATAGGGGGTGTTGAGTCCAGTTCACTGAGCAAGGAGTAGGTCTTGTCTATTACATATTGGGTGTATGGAACGGTATCTGAGCGAATTTGAAACCCTTGTTTTATGCCTCACCCCACCTCACCTTTCCCGTTAAGCAGCCATAGTGTGTTTTCTATACGTGTGACTCTGTTCTGTTTTGTAATTCAGTTCAAGTGTAGCGGTTTTTACATTCCCTCTATAAGTGATAGCTTATGATAAGTGTCTTTTTCTGTGTGACTTATTTCACTTAGAATCATCGTACCTAAATCCACTCATCTTGCTTCTGCTAGCCTTATGACATTGATTTCATGTCTGAGTGATATTCCATTGTACATAAGGACCACAACTTCTTTATCCATTTTTCTCTTTCCTGGGATATTTAAGGTGTTATGAAGTGGAGGTTCTTGTCAACAGAGCAGCCCTAAACTTTGGGGTGCCTGTGTCTTGCTGATTTTTATTTTTCCCAATTTATACGCCCATGAGTGGACGTGCCCTATGCTCCCTAAGCTGTGTTTTTTCGATGTTTCAGGACACACCGTACACTTCTCCAGAGTGGCTGTTGGCAATTTACATCCCTCCCATCAGCGTAGCAAGGCTGCCATTTCTCCATGGCCTGTCCTGCATTTCTGGTTTTGACACTTTTTGCAGTATGGCCCTTTTGACCGATGGGAAGCGAGACTTCTTTGTAGCGCTGATGAGCCTTTCCAGGTTGCTTGGTTGGCCAAACAGGGCGTATGCGTTTTTTCCTGAATATATTCAGGAAAAAACGCATACGCCCTGTTTGGCCAAGGGCATCATTGTCGACGTTTTGCCACTTTTCATGTGCTTTAAAGGCGATTCGAATCTACCTCCTGAAACCTGTTTCCTGCAATTCTGCCTTGCTTTCAAATCCTCTTCGTTGCCTTCCCTCAATATATCTGTGGATGAGAGTTATCATTTATAGCTCTGCGGGTTTGTGAATTGCAGTGTCCCTGAGCTCCATTTTTCAACTGGCTTTTTTGGGAGCTGGCCGCAAAAGCGCGGGATTGCCTCAGGCCCTATTCTGCTTCTGGGCGGCAGGCTGAGCCTGTGGTTAATTCTTCTTCCCGATGGGAAAATAGAGTGAGCTGTGCCTGTCCCAACACCTAGATCTAGTCTCTCATTGGTTGCCCCTCTTCCCGTTCATCCTCAGCACAAATTGCAACCTGTAGGGAACAGGAGCTTAAAGGTGCTGATTCTCCAAGTAGGGAGATTGCTAGTAAAGTAGCTGGAAAGGCGAACCCGAGCACAAGGAGATGAGAAATGAGGTGCGTATTAGAAACCTTTCAAAATCACACGGTGTACCATCTTCTGGGTTTCTCATGCCTGTTTTCGATGTAGGAAGATGCCCTTGAACCTGGAGATTTGGGACCCATGGGATGGGTACCAGGCAGTATTACTTTAAAGGGTCTGCGTTTGCTCACCCAACCTCACCCAACCTTTCAGCCCCAAGAGTGTCCACCCTTATGTCTCATCCAGCTGTGGGTCTAGATATGGTCAATCCAGGTTGCATCACAGCCTCTGAACGAATTTTGTAAGAATTTCTCTCTCTTTCACTGTCTTTGTTTTACGGGTTTTTAAAAGTAATTTATTTTTATAATGGGGTTTAGCTGCTTTTCACGGCTGTGTTTATGCGGCTTTACACCCACTTGACTCACTTCCAGACAGATATCAATACATAGGTTTTAAGATTCTTACTAGTCACATATATTCTTGTGCGGTGAATAGGGGGTGTTGAGTCCAGTTCACTGAGCAAGGAGTAGGTCTTGTCTATTACATATTGGGTGTATGGAACGGTATCTGAGCGAATTTGAAACCCTTGTTTTATGCCTCACCCCACCTCACCTTTCCCGTTAAGCAGCCATAGTGTGTTTTCTATACGTGTGACTCTGTTCTGTTTTGTAATTCAGTTCAAGTGTAGCGGTTTTTACATTCCCTCTATAAGTGATAGCTTATGATAAGTGTCTTTTTCTGTGTGACTTATTTCACTTAGAATCATCGTACCTAAATCCACTCATCTTGCTTCTGCTAGCCTTATGACATTGATTTCATGTCTGAGTGATATTCCATTGTACATAAGGACCACAACTTCTTTATCCATTTTTCTCTTTCCTGGGATATTTAAGGTGTTATGAAGTGGAGGTTCTTGTCAACAGAGCAGCCCTAAACTTTGGGGTGCCTGTGTCTTGCTGATTTTTAGTTTTCCCAATTTATACGCCCATGAGTGGACGTGCCCTATGCTCCCTAAGCTGTGTTTTTTCGATGTTTCAGGACACACCGTACACTTCTCCAGAGTGGCTGTTGGCAATTTACATCCCTCCCATCAGCGTAGCAAGGCTGCCATTTCTCCATGGCCTGTCCTGCATTTCTGGTTTTGACACTTTTTGCAGTATGGCCCTTTTGACCGATGGGAAGCGAGACTTCTTTGTAGCGCTGATGAGCCTTTCCAGGTTGCTTGGTTGGCCAAACAGGGCGTATGCGTTTTTTCCTGAATATATTCAGGAAAAAACGCATACGCCCTGTTTGGCCAAGGGCATCATTGTCGACGTTTTGCCACTTTTCATGTGCTTTAAAGGCGATTCGAATCTACCTCCTGAAACCTGTTTCCTGCAATTCTGCCTTGCTTTCAAATCCTCTTCGTTGCCTTCCCTCAATATATCTGTGGATGAGAGTTATCATTTATAGCTCTGCGGGTTTGTGAATTGCAGTGTCCCTGAGCTCCATTTTTCAACTGGCTTTTTTGGGAGCTGGCCGCAAAAGCGCGGGATTGCCTCAGGCCCTATTCTGCTTCTGGGCGGCAGGCTGAGCCTGTGGTTAATTCTTCTTCCCGATGGGAAAATAGAGTGAGCTGTGCCTGTCCCAACACCTAGATCTAGTCTCTCATTGGTTGCCCCTCTTCCCGTTCATCCTCAGCACAAATTGCAACCTGTAGGGAACAGGAGCTTAAAGGTGCTGATTCTCCAAGTAGGGAGATTGCTAGTAAAGTAGCTGGAAAGGCGAACCCGAGCACAAGGAGATGAGAAATGAGGTGCGTATTAGAAACCTTTCAAAATCACACGGTGTACCATCTTCTGGGTTTCTCATGCCTGTTTTCGATGTAGGAAGATGCCCTTGAACCTGGAGATTTGGGACCCATGGGATGGGTACCAGGCAGTATTACTTTAAAGGGTCTGCGTTTGCTCACCCAACCTCACCCAACCTTTCTGCCCCAAGAGTGTCCACCCTTATGTCTCATCCAGCTGTGGGTCTAGATATGGTCAATCCAGGTTGCATCACAGCCTCTGAACGAATTTTGTAAGAATTTCTCTCTCTTTCACTGTCTTTGTTTTACGGGTTTTTAAAAGTAATTTATTTTTATAATGGGGTTTAGCTGCTTTTCACGGCTTTGTTTATGCGGCTTTACACCCACTTGACTCACTTCCAGACAGATATCAATACATAGGTTTTAAGATTCTTACTAGTCACATATATTCTTGTGCGGTGAATAGGGGGTGTTGAGTCCAGTTCACTGAGCAAGGAGTAGGTCTTGTCTATTACATATTGGGTGTATGGAACGGTATCTGAGCGAATTTGAAACCCTTGTTTTATGCCTCACCCCACCTCACCTTTCCCGTTAAGCAGCCATAGTGTGTTTTCTAAACGTGTGACTCTGTTCTGTTTTGTAATTCAGTTCAAGTGTAGCGGTTTTTACATTCCCTCTATAAGTGATAGCTTATGATAAGTGTCTTTTTCTGTGTGACTTATTTCACTTAGAATCATCGTACCTAAATCCACTCATCTTGCTTCTACTAGCCTTATGACATTGATTTCATGTCTGAGTGATATTCCATTGTACATAAGGACCACAACTTCTTTATCCATTTTTCTCTTTCCTGGGATATTTAAGGTGTTATGAAGTGGAGGTTCTTGTCAACAGAGCAGCCCTAAACTTTGGGGTGCCTGTGTCTTGCTGATTTTTAGTTTTCCCAATTTATACGCCCATGAGTGGACGTGCCCTATGCTCCCTAAGCTGTGTTTTTTCGATGTTTCAGGACACACCGTACACTTCTCCAGAGTGGCTGTTGGCAATTTACATCCCTCCCATCAGCGTAGCAAGGCTGCCATTTCTCCATGGCCTGTCCTGCATTTCTGGTTTTGACACTTTTTGCAGTATGGCCCTTTTGACCGATGGGAAGCGAGACTTCTTTGTAGCGCTGATGAGCCTTTCCAGGTTGCTTGGTTGGCCAAACAGGACGTATGCGTTTTTTCCTGAATATATTCAGGAAAAAACGCATACGCCCTGTTTGGCCAGGGGCATCATTGTCGACGTTTTGCCACTTTTCATGTGCTTTAAAGGCGATTCGAATCTACCTCCTGAAACCTGTTTCCTGCAATTCTGCCTTGCTTTCAAATCCTCTTCGTTGCCTTCCCTCAATATATCTGTGGATGAGAGTTATCATTTATAGCTCTGCGGGTTTGTGAATTGCAGTGTCCCTGAGCTCCATTTTTCAACTGGCTTTTTTGGGAGCTGGCCGCAAAAGCGTGGGATTGCCTCAGGCCCTATTCTGCTTCTGGGCGGCAGGCTGAGCCTGTGGTTAATTCTTCTTCCCGATGGGAAAATAGAGTGAGCTGTGCCTGTCCCAACACCTAGATCTAGTCTCTCATTGGTTGCCCCTCTTCCCGTTCATCCTCAGGACAAATTGCAACCTGTAGGGAACAGGAGCTTAAAGGTGCTGATTCTCCAAGTAGGGAGATTGCTAGTAAAGTAGCTGGAAAGGCGAACCCGAGCACAAGGAGATGAGAAGTGAGGTGCGTATTAGAAACCTTTCAAAATCACACGGTGTACCATCTTCTGGGTTTCTCATGCCTGTTTTCGATGTAGGAAGATGCCCTTGAACCTGGAGATTTGGGACCCATGGGATGGGTACCAGGCAGTATTACTTTAAAGGGTCTGCGTTTGCTCACCCAACCTTTCAGCCCCAAGAGTGTCCACCCTTATGTCTCATCCAGCTGTGGGTCTAGATATGGTCAATCCAGGTTGCATCACAGCCTCTGAACGAATTTTGTAAGAATTTCTCTCTCTTTCACTGTCTTTGTTTTACGGGTTTTTAAAAGTAATTTATTTTTATAATGGGGTTTAGCTGCTTTTCACGGCTGTGTTTATGCGGCTTTACACCCACTTGACTCACTTCCAGACAGATATCAATACATAGGTTTTAAGATTCTTACTAGTCACATATATTCTTGTGCGGTGAATAGGGGGTGTTGAGTCCAGTTCACTGAGCAAGGAGTAGGTCTTGTCTATTACATATTGGGTGTATGGAACGGTATCTGAGCGAATTTGAAACCCTTGTTTTATGCCTCACCCCACCTCACCTTTCCCGTTAAGCAGCCATAGTTTGTTTTCTAAACGTGTGACTCTGTTCTGTTTTGTAATTCAGTTCAAGTGTAGCGGTTTTTACATTCCCTCTATAAGTGATAGCTTATGATAAGTGTCTTTTTCTGTGTGACTTATTTCACTTAGAATCATCGTACCTAAATCCACTCATCTTGCTTCTACTAGCCTTATGACATTGATTTCATGTCTAAGTGATATTCCATTGTACATAAGGACCACAACTTCTTTATCCATTTTTCTCTTTCCTGGGATATTTAAGGTGTTATGAAGTGGAGGTTCTTGTCAACAGAGCAGCCCTAAACTTTGGGGTGCCTGTGTCTTGCTGATTTTTAGTTTTCCCAATTTATACGCCCATGAGTGGACGTGCCCTATGCTCCCTAAGCTGTGTTTTTTCGATGTTTCAGGACACACCGTACACTTCTCCAGAGTGGCTGTTGGCAATTTACATCCCGCCCATCAGCGTAACAAGGCTGCCATTTCTCCATGGCCTGTCCTGCATTTCTGGTTTTGACACTTTTTGCAGCATGGCCCTTTTGACCGATGGGAAGCGAGACTTCTTTGTAGCGCTGATGAGCCTTTCCAGGTTGCTTGGTTGGCCAAACAGGGCGTATGCGTTTTTTCCTGAATATATTCAGGAAAAAACGCATACGCCCTGTTTGGCCAAGGGCATCATTGTCGACGTATTGCCACTTTTCATGTGCTTTAAAGGCGATTCGAATCTACCTCCTGAAACCGGTTTCCTGCAATTCTGCCTTGCTTTCAAATCCTCTTCGTTGCCTTCCCTCAATATATCTGTGGATGAGAGTTATCATTTATAGCTCTGCGGGTTTGTGAATTGCAGTGTCCCTGAGCTCCATTTTTCAACTGGCTTTTTTGGGAGCTGGCCGCAAAAGCGCGGGATTGCCTCAGGCACTATTCTGCTTCTGGGCTGCAGGCTGAGCCTGTGGTTAATTCTTCTTCCCGATGGGAAAATAGAGTGAGCTGTGCCTGTCCCAACACCTAGATCTAGTCTCTCATTGGTTGCCCCTCTTCCCGTTCATCCTCAGGACAAATTGCAACCTGTAGGGAACAGGAGCTTAAAGGTGCTGATTCTCCAAATAGGGAGATTGCTAGTAAAGTAGCTGGAAAGGCGAACCCGAGCACAAGGAGATGAGAAGTGAGGTGCGTATTAGAAACCTTTCAAAATCACACGGTGTACCATCTTCTGGGTTTCTCATGCCTGTTTTCGATGTAGGAAGATGCCCTTGAACCTGGAGATTTGGGACCCATGGGATGGGTACCAGGCAGTATTACTTTAAAGGGTCTGCGTTTGCTCACCCAACCTTTCAGCCCCAAGAGTGTCCACCCTTATGTCTCATCCAGCTGTGGGTCTAGATATGGTCAATCCAGGTTGCATCACAGCCTCTGAACGAATTTTGTAAGAATTTCTCTCTCTTTCACTGTCTTTGTTTTACGGGTTTTTAAAAGTAATTTATTTTTATAATGGGGTTTAGCTGCTTTTCACGGCTGTGTTTATGCGGCTTTACACCCACTTGACTCACTTCCAGACAGATATCAATACATAGGTTTTAAGATTCTTACTAGTCACATATATTCTTGTGCGGTGAATAGGGGGTGTTGAGTCCAGTTCACTGAGCAAGGAGTAGGTCTTGTCTATTACATATTGGGTGTATGGAACGGTATCTGAGCGAATTTGAAACCCTTGTTTTATGCCTCACCCCACCTCACCTTTCCCGTTAAGCAGCCATAGTTTGTTTTCTAAACGTGTGACTCTGTTCTGTTTTGTAATTCAGTTCAAGTGTAGCGGTTTTTACATTCCCTCTATAAGTGATAGCTTATGATAAGTGTCTTTTTCTGTGTGACTTATTTCACTTAGAATCATCGTACCTAAATCCACTCATCTTGCTTCTACTAGCCTTATGACATTGATTTCATGTCTAAGTGATATTCCATTGTACATAAGGACCACAACTTCTTTATCCATTTTTCTCTTTCCTGGGATATTTAAGGTGTTATGAAGTGGAGGTTCTTGTCAACAGAGCAGCCCTAAACTTTGGGGTGCCTGTGTCTTGCTGATTTTTAGTTTTCCCAATTTATACGCCCATGAGTGGACGTGCCCTATGCTCCCTAAGCTGTGTTTTTTCGATGTTTCAGGACACACCGTACACTTCTCCAGAGTGGCTGTTGGCAATTTACATCCCGCCCATCAGCGTAACAAGGCTGCCATTTCTCCATGGCCTGTCCTGCATTTCTGGTTTTGACACTTTTTGCAGCATGGCCCTTTTGACCGATGGGAAGCGAGACTTCTTTGTAGCGCTGATGAGCCTTTCCAGGTTGCTTGGTTGGCCAAACAGGGCGTATGCGTTTTTTCCTGAATATATTCAGGAAAAAACGCATACGCCCTGTTTGGCCAAGGGCATCATTGTCGACGTATTGCCACTTTTCATGTGCTTTAAAGGCGATTCGAATCTACCTCCTGAAACCGGTTTCCTGCAATTCTGCCTTGCTTTCAAATCCTCTTCGTTGCCTTCCCTCAATATATCTGTGGATGAGAGTTATCATTTATAGCTCTGCGGGTTTGTGAATTGCAGTGTCCCTGAGCTCCATTTTTCAACTGGCTTTTTTGGGAGCTGGCCGCAAAAGCGCGGGATTGCCTCAGGCACTATTCTGCTTCTGGGCTGCAGGCTGAGCCTGTGGTTAATTCTTCTTCCCGATGGGAAAATAGAGTGAGCTGTGCCTGTCCCAACACCTAGATCTAGTCTCTCATTGGTTGCCCCTCTTCCCGTTCATCCTCAGGACAAATTGCAACCTGTAGGGAACAGGAGCTTAAAGGTGCTGATTCTCCAAATAGGGAGATTGCTAGTAAAGTAGCTGGAAAGGCGAACCCGAGCACAAGGAGATGAGAAATGAGGTGCGTATTAGAAACCTTTCAAAATCACACGGTGTACCATCTTCTGGGTTTCTCATGCATGTTTTCGACGTAGGAAGATGCCCTTGAACCTGGAGATTTGGGACCCATGGGATGGGTACCAGGCAGTATTACTTTAAAGGGTCTGCGTTTGCTCACCCAACCTCACCCAACCTTTCAGCCCCAAGAGTGTCCACCCTTATGTCTCATCCAGCTGTGGGTCTAGATATGGTCAACCCAGGTTGCATCACAGCCTCTGAACGAATTTTGTAAGAATTTCTCTCTCTTTCACTGTCTTTGTTTTACGGGTTTTTAAAAGTAATTTATTTTTATAATGGGGTTTAGCTGCTTTTCACGGCTGTGTTTATGCGCCTTTACACCCACTTGACTCACTTCCAGACAGATATCAATACATAGGTTTTAAGATTCTTACTAGTCACCTATATTCTTGTGCGGTGAATAGGGGGTGTTGAGTCCAGTTCACTGAGCAAGGAGTAGGTCTTGTCTATTACATATTGGGTGTATGGAACGGTATCTGAGCGAATTTGAAACCCTTGTTTTATGCCTCACCCCACCTCACCTTTCCCGTTAAGCAGCCATAGTGTGTTTTCTAAACGTGTGACTCTGTTCTGTTTTGTAATTCAGTTCAAGTGTAGCGGTTTTTACATTCCCTCTATAAGTGATAGCTTATGATAAGTGTCTTTTTCTGTGTGACTTATTTCACTTAGAATCATCGTACCTAAATCCACTCATCTTGCTTCTACTAGCCTTATGACATTGATTTCATGTCTGAGTGATATTCCATTGTACATAAGGACCACAACTTCTTTATCCATTTTTCTCTTTCCTGGGATATTTAAGGTGTTATGAAGTGGAGGTTCTTGTCAACAGAGCAGCCCTAAACTTTGTGGTGCCTGTGTCTTGCTGATTTTTAGTTTTCCCAATTTATACGCCCATGAGTGGACGTGCCCTATGCTCCCAAAGCTGTGTTTTTTCGATGTTTCAGGACACACCGTACACTTCTCCAGAGTGGCTGTTGGCAATTTACATCCCGCCCATCAGCGTAGCAAGGCTGCCATTTCTCCATGGCCTGTCCTGCATTTCTGGTATTGACACTTTTTGCAGCATGGCCCTTTTGACCGATGGGAAGCGAGACTTCTTTGTAGCGCTGATTTGCCTTTCCAGGTTGCTTGGTTGGCCAAAAAGGGCGTATGCGTTTTTTCCTGAATATATTCAGGAAAAAACGCATACGCTCTTTTTGGCCAAGGTCATCATTGTCGACGTTTTGCCACCTTTCATGTGCTTTAAAGGCGATTCGGATCTACCTCCTGAAATCTGTTTCCTGCAATTCTGCCTTGCTTTCAAATCCTCTTCGTTGCCTTCCCTCAATATATTTTTGGACGAGAGTTATCATTTATAACTCAGCAGATTTGTGAATTGCAGTGCCCCTGAGCTCCATTTTTCAACTGTCTTTTTTGGGAGCTGGCCGCAAACGCACGGGATTGCCTCAGGCCCTATTCTGGTTCCCGGCGGTAGGCTGAGCCTGTGGTTAATTCTTCTTCCTGATGGGAAAATAGAGTGACCTGTGCCTGTCCCAAGACCTAGATCTAGTCTCTCATTGGTTGCCCCTCTTCCCGTTCATCCTCAGGACAAATTGCAACCTGTACGGAACAGGAGGTTAAAGGTGCTGATTCTCCAAGTAGGGAGATTGCTAGTAAAGTAGCTGGAATGGCGAACCCGAACACAAGGAGATGAGAAATGAGGTGCGTTTTAGAAACCTTTCAAAATCACACGGTGTACCATCTTCTGGGTTTCTCATGCATGTTTTCGATGTAGGAATATGCCCTTGAACCTGGAGATTTGGGACCCATGGGATGGGTACCACGCAGTATTACTTTAAAGGGTCTGTGTTTGCTCACCCAACCTCACCCAACCTCTCAGCCCCAAGTGTGTCCACCCTTATGACTCATCCAGCTGTGGGTATAGATATGGTCAATCCAGGTTGCATCACAGCCTCTGAACGAATTTTGTAAGAATTTCTCTCTCTTTCACTGTCTTTGTTTTACGGGTTTTTAAAAGTAATTTATTTTTATAATGGGGTTTAGCTGCTTTTCACGGCTGTGTTTATGCGGCTTTACACCCACTTGACTCACTTCCAGACAGATATCAATACATAGGTTTTAAGATTCTTACTAGTCACATATATTCTTGTGCGGTGAATAGGGGGTGTTGAGTCCAGTTCACTGAGCAATGAGTCGGTCTTTTCTATTACATATTGGGTGTATGGAACGGTATCTGAGCGAATTTGAAAACCTTGTTTTATGCATCACCCCACCTCACCTTTCCCGTTAAGCAGCCATAGTGTGTTTTCTAAACGTGAGACTCTGTTCTGTTTTGTAATTCAGTTCAAGTGTAGCGGTTTTTACATTCCCTCTATAAGTGATAGCTTATGATAAGTGTCTTTTTCTGTGTGACTTATTTCACTTAGAATCGTCGTACCTAAATCCACTCATCTTGCTTCTACTAGCCTTATAACATTTATTTCATGTCTGAGTGATATTCCATTGTACATAAGGACCACAACTTCTTTATCCATTTTTCTCTTTCCTGGGATATTTAAGGTGTCATGAAGTGGAGGTTCTTGTCAACAGAGCAGCCCTAAACTTTCGGGTGCCTGTGTCTTCCTGATTTTTAGTTTTCCCAATTTATACGCCCATGAGTGGACGTGCCCTATGCTCCCTAAGCTGTGTTTTTTCGATGTTTCAGGACACACCGTACACTTCTCCAGAGTGGCTGTTGGCAATTTACATCCCGCCCATCAGCGTAGCAAGGCTGCCATTTCTCCATGGCCTGTCCTGCATTTCTGGTTTTGACACTTTCTGCAGCATGGCCCTTTTGACCGATGGGAAGCGAGACTTCTTTGTAGCGCTGATTTGCCTTTCCAGGTTGCTTGGTTGGCCAAAAAGGGCGTATGCGTTTTTTCCTGAATATATTCAGGAAAAAACGCATACGCCCTTTTTGGCCAAGGGCATCATTGTCGACGTTTTGCGACTTTTCATGTGCTTTAAATGCGATTCGAATCTACCTCCTGAAACCTGTTTCCTGCAATTCTGCCTTGCTTTCAAATCCTCTTCGTTGCCTTCCCTCAATATATTTGTGCAGGAGAGTTATCATTTATAACTCTGCGGGTTTGTGAATGGCAGTGTCCCTGGGCTCCATTTTTCAACTCGCTTTTTTGGGAGCTGGCCGCAGGAGCGCGTGATTGCCTCAGGCCCTATTCTGCTTCTGGGCGGCAGGCTGAGCCTGTGGTTAATTCTTCTTCCTGATGGGAAAATAGAGTGACCTGTGCCTGTCCCAACACCTAGATCTAGTCTCTCATTGGTTGCCCCTCTTCCCGTTAATCCTCAGGACAAATTGCAACCTGTAGGGAACAGGAGGTTAAAGGTGCTGATTCTCCAAGTAGGGAGATTGCTAGTAAAGTACCTGGAATGGCGAACCCGAGCACAAGGAGATGAGAAATGAGGTGCGTTTTAGAAACCTTTCAAAATCACACGGTGTACCACCTTCTGGGTTTCTCATGCATGTTTTCGATGTAGGAATATGCCCTTGAACCTGGAGATTTGGGACCCATGGGATGGGTACCAGGCACTATTACTTTAAAGGGTCTCTGTTTGCTCACCCAACCTCACCCAACCTCTCAGCTCCAAGTGTGTCCACCCTTATGTCTCATCCAGCTGTGGGTCTAGATATGGTCAATCCAGGTTGCATCACAGCCCGTGAACGAATTTTGTAAGAATTTCTCTCTCTTTCACTGTCTTTGTTTTACGGGTTTTTAAAAGTAATTTATTTTTATAATGGGTTATAGCTGCTTTTCACGGCTGTGTTTATGCGGCTTTACACCCACTTGACTCACTTCCAGAGAGATATCAATACATAGGTTTTAAGATTCTTACTAGTCAGATATATTCTTGTGCGGTGAATAGGGGGTGTTGAGTCCAGTTCACTGAGCAACGTGTAGGTCTTGTCTATTACATATTGGGTGTATGGAACGGTATCTGAGCCAATTTGAAACCCTTGTTTTATGCATCACCCCACCTCACCTTTCCCGTTAAGCAGCCATAGTGTGTTTTCTAAACGTGTGACTCTGTTCTGTTTTGTAAATCAGTTCAAGCGTAGCGGTTTTTACATTCCCTCTATAAGTGATAGCTTATGATAAGTGTCTTTTTCTGTGTGACTTATTTCACTTAGAATCATCGTACCTAAGTCCACTCATCTTGCTTCTTCTAGCCTTATGACATTGATTTCATGTCTGAGTGATATTCCTTTGTACATAAGGACCACAACTTCTTTATCCATTTTTCTCTTTCCTGGGATATTTAAGGTGTCATGAAGTGGAGGTTCTTGTCAACAGAGCAGCCCTAAACTTTGGGGTGCCTGTGTCTTGCTGATTATTACTTTTCCCAATTTATACGCCCATGAGTGGACGTGCCCTATGCTCCCTAAGCTGTGTGTTTTAGATGTTTCAGGACACACCGTACACTTATCCAGAGTGGCTGTTGGCAATTTACATCCCGCCCATCAGCGTAGCAAGGCTGCCATTTCTCCATGGCCTGTCCTGCATTTCTGGTTTTGACACTTTTTGCAGCATGGCCCTTTTGACCGATGGGAAGCGAGACTACTTTGTAGCGCTGATTTGCCTTTCCAGGTTGCTTGGTTGGCCAAAAAGGGCGTATGCGTTTTTTCCTGAATATATTCAGGAAAAAACTCATACGCCCTTTTTGGCCAAGGGCATCATTGTCGACGTTTTGCCACTTTTCATGTGCTTTAAAGGCGATTCGAATCTACCTCCTGATACCTGTTTCCTGCAATTCTGCCTTGCTTTCAAATCCTCTTCGTTGCCTTCCCTCAATATATTTGTGGACGAGAGTTATCATTTATAACTCTGCGGGTTTGTGAATGGCAGTGTCCCTGGGCTCCATTTTTCAACTCGCTTTTTTGGGAGCTGGCCGTAAGAGCGCGGGATTGCCTCAGGCCCTATTCTGCTTCTGGGCGGCAGGCTGAGCCTGTGGTTAATTCTTCTTCCTGATGGGAAAATAGAGTGACCTGTGCCTGTCCCAACACCTAGATCTAGTCTCTCATTGGTTGCCCCTCTTCCCGTTCATCCTCAGGACAAATTGCAACCTGTAGGGAACAGGAGGTTAAAGGTGCTGATTCTCCAAGTAGGGAGATTGCTAGTAAAGTACCTGGAATGGCGAACCCGAGCACAAGGAGATGAGAAATGAGGTGCGTTTTAGAAACCTTTCAAAATCACACGGTGTACCATCTTCTGGGTTTCTCATGTATGTTTTCGATGTAGGAAGATGCCCTTGAACCTGGAGATTTGGGACCCATGGGATGGGTACCAGGCAGTATTACTTTAAAGGTTCTGCGTTTGCTCACCCAACCTCACCCAAACTCTCAGCCCCAAGAGTGTCCACCCTTATGTCTCATCCAGCTGTGTGTCTAGATATGGTCAATCCAGGTTGCATCACAGCCCCAGACCGAATTTTGGAAGAATTTCTCTCTCTTTCACAGTCTTTGTTTTACGGGTTTTTAAAAGTAATTTATTTTTATAATGGGGTTTAGCTGCTTTTCACGGCTGTGTTTATGCGGCTTTACACCCACTTGACTCACTTCCAGAGAGATATCAATACATAGGTTTTAAGATTCTTACTAGTCAGATATATTCTTGTGTGGTGAATAGGAGGTGTTGAGTCCAGTTCACTGAGCAAGGAGTAGGTCTTGTCTATTATATATTGGGTGTATGGAACGGTATCTGAACGAATTTGAAACCCTTGTTTTATGCATCACCCCACCTCACCTTTCCCGTTAAGCAGCCATAGTGTGTTTTCTAAACGTGTGACTCTGTTCTGTTTTGTAATTCAGTTGAAGTGTAGCGGTTTTTACATTCCCTCTATAAGTGATAGCTTATGATAAGTGTCTTTTTCTGTGTGACTTATTTCACTTAGAATCATCGTTCCTAAGTCCACTCATCTTGCTTCTTCTAGCCTTATGACATTGATTTCATGTCTGAGTGATATTCCTTTGTACATAAGGACCACAACTTCTTTATCCATTTTTCTCTTTCCTGGGATATTTAAGGTGTCATGAAGTGGAGGTTCTTGTCAACAGAGCAGCCCTAAACTTTGGGGTGCCTGTGTCTTGCTGATTTTTAGTTTTCCCAATTTATACACCCATGAGTGGACGTGCCCTATGCTCCCTAAGCTGTGTGTTTTAGATGTTTCAGGACACACCGTACACTTCTCCAGAGTGGCTGTTGGCAATGTACATCCCGCCCATCAGCGTAGCAAGGCTGCCATTTCTCCATGGCCTGTCCTGCATTTCTGGTTTTGACACTTTCTGCAGCATGGCCCTTTTGACCGATGGGAAGCGAGACTTCTTTGTAGCGCTGATTTGCCTTTCCAGGTTGCTTGGTTGGCCAAAAAGGGCGTATGCGTTTTTTCCTGAATATATTCAGGAAAATACGCATACGCCCTTTTTGGCCAAGGGCATCATTGTCGACGTTTTGCGACTTTTCATGTGCTTTAAAGGCGATTCGTATCTACCTCCTGAAACCTGTTTCCTGCAATTCTGCCTTGCTTTCAAATCCTCTTCGTTGCCTTCCCTCAATATATTTGTGGACGGGAGTTATCATTTATAACTCTGCGGGTTTGTGAATGGCAGTGTCCCTGGGCTCCATTTTTCAACTCGCTTTTTTGGGAGCTGGCCGCAGGAGCGCGGGATTGCCTCAGGCCCTATTCTGCTTCTGGGCGGCAGGCTGAGCCTGTTTTTAATTCTTCTTCCTGATGGGAAAATAGAGTGACCTGTGCCTGTCCCAACACCTAGATCTAGTCTCTCATTGGTTGCCCTTCTTCCGTTCATCCTCAGGACAAATTGCAACCTGTAGGGAACAGGAGGTTAAAGGTGCTGATTCTCCAAGTAGGGAGATTGCTAGTAAAGTACCTGGAATGGCGAACCCGAACACAAGGAGATGAGAAATGAGGTGCGTTTTAGAAACCTTTCAAAATCACACGGTGTACCATCTTCTGGGTTTTTCATGTATGTTTTCGATGTACGAAGATGCCCTTGAACCTGGAGATTTGGGACCCATGGGATGCGTACCACGCAGTATTACTTTAAAGGTTCTGCGTTTGCTCACCCAACCTCTCAGCCCCAAGAGTGTCCACCCTTATGTCTCATCCAGCTGTGTGTCTAGATATGGTCAATCCAGGTTGCATCACAGCCGCAGACCGAATTTTGGAAGAATTTCTCTCTCTTTCACAGTCTTTGTTTTACGGGTTTTTAAAAGTAATTTATTTTTATAATGGGGTTTAGCTGCTTTTCACGGCTGTGTTTATGCGGCTTTACACCCACTTGACTCACTTCCAGAGAGATATCAATTCATAGGTTTTAAGATTCTTACTAGTCAGATATATTCTTGTGTGGTGAATAGGGGGTGTTGAGTCCAGTTCACTGAGCAAGGAGTTGGTCTTGTCTATTACATATTGGGTGTATGGAACGGTATCTGAGCGAATTTGAAACCCTTGTTTTATGCATCACCCCACCTCACATTTCCCGTTAAGCAGCCATAGTGTGTTTTCTAAACGTGTGACTCTGTTCTGTTTTGTAATTCAGTTCAAGTGTAGCGGTTTTTACATTCCCTCTATAAGTGATAGCTTATGATAAGTGTCTTTTTCTGTGTGACTTATTTCACTTAGAATCATCGTACTTAAATCCACTCATCTTGCTTCTACTTGCCTTATGACATTGATTTCATGTCTGAGTGATATTCCATTGTACATAAGGACCACAACTTCTTTATCCATTTTTCTCTTTCCTGGGATATTTAAGGTGTCATGAAGTGGAGGTTCTTGTCAACAGAGCAGCCCTAAACTTTGGGGTGCCTGTGTCTTGCTGATTTTTAGTTTTCCCAATTTATACGCCCATGAGTGGACGTGCCCTATGCTCCCTAAGCTGTGTGTTTTAGATATTTCAGGACACACCGTACACTTCTCCAGAGTGGCTGTTGGCAATTTACATCCCTCCCATCAGCGTAGCAAGGCTGCCATTTCTCCATGTCCTGTCCTGCATTTTTGGTTTTGACACTTTTTGCAGCATGACCCTTTTGACCGATGGGAAGCGAGACTACTTTGTAGCGATGATTTGCCTTTCCAGGTTGCTTGGTTGGCCAAAAAGGGCGTATGCCTTTTTTCCTGAATATATTCAGGAAAAAACGCATTCGCTCTTTTTGGGCAAGGTCATCATTGTCGACGTTTTGCCACCTTTCATGTGCTTTAAAGGCGATTCGAATCTACCTCCTGAAATCTGTTTCGTGCAATTCTGCCTTGCTTTGAAATCCTCTTCGTTGCCTTCCCTCAATATATTTTTGGACGAGAGTTATCATTTATAACTCAGCAGGTTTGTGAATTGCAGTGCCCCTGAGCTCCATTTTTCAACTGTCTATTTTGGGAGCTGGCCGCAAACGCACGGGATTGCCTAAGGCCCTATTCTGGTTACCGGCGGTAGGCTGAGCCTGTGGTTAATTCTTCTTCCTGATGGGAAAATAGAGTGACCTGTGCCTGTCCCAACACCTAGATCTAGTCTCTCATTGGTTGCCCCTCTTCCCTTTCATCCTCAGGACAAATTGCAACCTGTACGGAACAGGAGGTTAAAGGTGTTGATTCTCCAAGTAGGGAGATTGCTAGTAAAGTAGCTGGAATGGCGAACCCGAACACAAGGAGATGAGAAATGAGGTGCGTTTTAGAAACCTTTCAAAATCACATGGTGTACCATCTTCTGGGTTTCTCATGCATGTTTTCCATGTAGGAAGATGCCCTTGAACCTGGAGATTTGGGACCCATGGGATGGGTACCACGCAGTATTACTTTAAAGGGTCTGTGTTTGCTCACCCAACCTCACCCAAACTCGCAGCCCCAAGTGTGTCCATCCTTATGTCTCATCCAGCTGTGGGTCTAGATATGGTCAATCCAGGTTGCATCACAGCCTCTGAACGAATTTTGGAAGAATTTCTCTCTCTTTCACTGTCTTTGTTTTACGGGTTTTTAAAAGTAACTTATTTTTATAATGGGGTTTAGCTGCTTTTCATGGCTGTGTTTATGGGGCTTTACACCCACTTGACTCACTTCCAGACAGATATCAATACATAGGTTTTAAGATTCTTACTAGTCACATATATTCTTGTGCGGTGAATAGGGGGTGTTGAGTCCAGTTCACTGAGCAATGAGTCGGTCTTTTCTATTACATATTGGGTGTATGGAACGGTATCTGAGCGAATTTGAAACCCTTGTTTTATGCATCACCCCACCTCACCTTTCCCGTTAAGCAGCCATAGTGTGTTTTCTAAACGTGTGACTCTGTTCTGTTTTGTAACTCAGTTCAAGTGTAGCGGTTTTTACATTCCCTCTATAAGTGATAGCTTATGATAAGTGTCTTTTTCTGTGTGACTTATTTCACTTAGAATCATCGTACCTAAGTCCACTCATCTTGCTTCTTCTAGCCTTATGATATTGATTTCATGTCTGCGTGATATTCCATTGTACATTAGGACCACAACTTCTTTATCCATTTTTCTCTTTCCTGGGATATTTAAGGTGTCATGAAGTGGAGGTTCTTGTCAACAGAGCAGCCCTAAACTTTGGGGTGCCTGTGTCTTGCTGATTTTTATTTTTCCCAATTTATACGCCCATGAGTGGACGTGCCCTTTGCTCCCTAAGCTGTGTGTTTTAGATGTTTCAGGACACACCGTACACTTCTCCAGAGTGGCTGTTGGCAATTTACATCCCGCCCATCAGCGTAGCAAGGCTGCCATTTCTCCATGGTCTGTACTGCATGTCTGGTTTTGACAATTTTTGCAGCATGGCCCTTTTGACCGATGGGAAGCGAGACTACTTTGTAGCGCTGATTTGCCTTTCCAGGTTGCTTGGTTGGCCAAAAAGGGCGTATGCGTTTTTTCCTGAATATATTCAGGAAAAAATGCATACGCCCTTTTTGGCCAAGGGCATCATTGTCGACATTTTTCGACTTTTCATGTGCTTTAAAGGCGATTCGAATCTACCTCCTGAAACCTGTTTCCTGCAATTCTGCCTTGCTTTCAAATCCTCTTCATTGCCTTCCCTCAATATATTTGTGGACGAGAGTTATCATTTATAACTCTGCGGGTTTGTGAATGGCAGTGTCCCTGATCTCCATTTTTCAACTCGCTTTTTTGGGAGCTGGCCGCAAGAGCGCGGGATTGCCTCAGGCCCTATTCTGCTTCTGGGCGGCAGGCTGAGCCTGTGGTTAATTCTTCTTCCTGATGGGAAAATAGAGTGACCAGTGCCTGTCCCAACACCTAGATCTAGTCTCTCATTGGTTGCCCCTCTTCCCGTTCATCCTCAGGACAAATTGCAACCTGTAGGGAACAGGAGATAAAGGTGCTGATTCTCCAAGTAGGGAGATTGCTAGTAAAGTAGCTGGAATGGCGAACCCGAACACAAGGAGATGAGAAATAAGGTGCCTTTTAGAAACCTTTCAAAATCACAAGGTGTACCATCTGCTGGGTTTCTCATACATGTTTTCGATGTAGGAAGATGCCCTTGAACCTGGATATTTGGGACCCATGGGATGGGTACCACGCAGTATTACTTTAAAGGTTCTGCGTTTGCTCACCCACCCTCACCAAACCTCTCAGCCCCAAGAGTGTCCACCGTTATGTCTCATCCAGCTGTGGGTCTAGATATGGTCAATCCAGGTTGCATCACAGCCCCTGAACGAATTTTGGAAGAATTTCTCTCTCTTTCACTGTCTTTGTTTAACGGGTTTTTAAAAGTAATTTTTTTTTATAATGGGGTTTAGCTGCTTTTCATGGCTGTGTTTATGCGGCTTTACACCCACTTGACTCACTTCGAGAGAGATATCAATACATAAGTTTTAAGATTCTTACTAGTCAGATATATTCTTGTGCGGTGAATAGGGGGTGTTGAGTCCAGTTCACTGAGCAAGGAGTAGGTCTTGTCTATTACATATTGGGTGTATGGAACGGTATCTGAGCGAATTTGAAACCCTTGTTTTATGCCTCACCCCACCTCACTTTTCCCGTTAAGCAGCCATAGTGTGTTTTCTAAACGTGTGACTCTGTTCTGTTTTGTAATTCAGTTCAAGTGTAGCGGTTTTTACATTCCCTCTATAAGTGATAGCTTATGATAAGTGTCTTTTTCTGTGTGACTTATTTCACTTAGAATCGTCGTACCTAACTCCACTCATCTTGCTTCTACTAGCCTTATTGCATTCATTTCATGTCTGAGTGATATTCCATTGTACATAAGGACCACAGCTTCTTTATCCATTTTTCTCTTTTCTGGGATATTTAAGGTGTCATGAAGTGGAGGTTCCTGTCAACAGAGCAGCGCTAAACTTTGGGGTGCCTGTGTCTTGCTGATTTTTAGTTTTCCCAATTTATACGCCCATGAGTGGACGTGCCCTATGCTCCCTAAGCTGTGTTTTTTCAATGTTTCAGGACACACAGTACACTTCTCCAGAGCGGCTGTTGGCAATTTACATCCCGCCCATCAGCGTAGCAAGGCTGCCATTTCTCTATGGCCTGTCCTGCATTTCTGGTTTTGACACTTTCTGCAGCATGGCCCTTTTGACCGATGGGAAGCGAGACTTCTTTGTAGCGCTGATTTGCCTTTCCAGGTTGCTTGGTTGGCCAAACAGGGCGTATGCGTTTTTTCCTGAATATATTCAGGAAAAAACGCATACGCCCTGTTTGGCCAAGGGCATCATTGTCGGCGTTTTGCCACTTTTCATGTGCTTTAAAGGCGATTCGAATCTACTTCCTGAAACCGGTTTCCTGCAATTCTGCCTTGCTTTCAAATCCTCTTCGTTGTCTTCCCTCAATATATTTCTGGACGAGAGTTATCATTTATAACTCAGCGGGTTTGTGAAAGGCAGTGCCCCTGAGCTCCATTTTTCAACTGTCTTTTTTGGGAGCTGGCCGCAAAAGCACGGGATTGCCTCAGGCCCTATTCTGGTTCCGGGGGGCAGGCTGAGCCTGTGGTTAATTCTTCTTCCTGATGGGAAAATAGAGTGACCTGTGCCTGTCCCAACACCTAGATCTAGTCTCTCATTGGTTGCCCCTCTTCCCTTTCACCCTCAGGACAAATTGCAACCTGTATGGAACAGGAGGTTAAAGGTGCGGATTCTCCAAGTAAGGAGATTGCTAGTAAAGTAGCTGGAAAGGCGAACCCGAGCACAAGGAGATGAGAAATGATGTGCGTATTAGAAACCTTTCAAAATCACACGGTGTACCATCTTCTGGGTTTCTCATGCATGTTTTCGATGTAGGAATATGCCCTTGAACCTGGAGATTTGGGACCCATGGGATGCGTACCACACAGTATTACTTTAAATGTCTGTGTTTGCTCACCCAACCTCACCAAACCTCTCAGCCCCAAGTGTGTCTACCCTTTTGTCTCATCCACTTGTGGGTCTAGATTTGGTCAATCCAGGTGGCATCACAGCCCCTGAACGAATTTTGTAAGAATTTCTCTCTCTTTCACTGTCTTTGTTTTACGGGTTTTTAAAAGTAATTTATTTTTATAATGGGGTTTAGCTGCTTTTCACGGCTGTGTTTATGCGGCTTTATACCCACTTGACTCACTTCCAGACAGATATCAATACATAGGTTTTAAGATTCTTACTAGTCACATATATTCTTGTGTGGTGAATAGGGGGTGTTGAGTCCAGTTCACTGAGCAAGGAGTCGTTCTTTTCTATTACATATAGGGTGTATGGAACGGTATCTGAGCCAATTTGAAACCCTTGTTTTATGCATCACCCCACCTCACCTTTCCCGTTAAGCAGCCATAGTGTGTTTTCTAAACGTGTGACTCTGTTCTGTTTTGTAATTCATTTCAAGTGTAGCGGTTTTTACATTCCCTCTATAAGTGATAGCTTATGATAAGTGTCTTTTTCTGTGTGACTTATTTCACTTAGAATCGTCGTACCTAAGTCCACTCATCTTGCTTCTTCTAGCCTTATGATATTGATTTCATGTCTGAGTGATATTCCATTGTACATAAGGACCACAACTTCTTTATCCATTTTTCTCTTTCCTGGGATATTTAAGGTGTCATGAAGTGGAGGTTCTTGTCAACAGAGCAGCCCTAAACTTTGGGGTGCCTGTGTCTTGCTGATTTTTAGTTTTCCCAATTTATATGCCCATGAGTGGACGTGCCCTATGCTCCCTAAGCTGTGTGCTTTAGATGTTTCAGGACACACCGTACACTTCTCCAGAGTGGCTGTTGGCAATTTACATCCCGCCCATCAGCGTAGCAAGGCTGCCATTTCTCCATGGCCTGTCCTGCATTTCTGGTTTTGACACTTTTTGCAGCATGGCCCTTTTGACCGATGGGAAGCGAGACTACTTTGTAGCGCTGATCTGCCTTTCCAGGTTGCTTGGTTGGCCAAAAAGGGCGTATGCGTTTTTTCCTGAATATATTCAGGAAAAAACGCATACGCCCTTTTTGGCCAAGGGCATCATTGTCGACGTTTTGCGACTTTTCATGTGCTTTAAAGGCGATTCGAATCTACCTCCTGAAACCTGTTTCCTGCAATTCTGCCTTGCTTTCAAATCCTCTTCGTTGCCTTCCCTCAATATATTTGTGGACGAGAGTTATCATTTATAACTCTGCGGGTTTGTGAATGGCAGTGTCCCTGGGCTCCATTTTTCAACTCGCTTTTTTGGGAGCTGGCGGCAGGAGCGCGGGATTGCCTCAGGCCCTATTCTGCTTCTGGGCGGCAGGCTGAGCCTGTGGTTAATTCTTCTTCCTGATGGGAAAATAGAGTGACCTGTGCCTGTCCCAACACCTAGATCTAGTCTCTCATTGCTTGACCCTCTTCCGTTCATCCTCAGGACAAATTGCAACCTGTAGGGAACAGGAGGTTAAAGGTGCTGATTCTCCAAGTAGGGAGATTGCTAGTAAAGTAGCTGGAATGGCGAACCCGAGCACAAGGAGATGAGAAATGAGGTGCGTTTTAGAAACCTTTCAAAATCACACGGTGTTTCTGGGTTTCTCATGCATGTTTTCGATGTAGGAATATGCCCTTGAACCTGGAGATTTGGGACCCATGGGATGGGTACCACGCAGTATTACTTTAAAGGGTCTGTGTTTGCTCACCCAACCTCACCCAAACTCGCAGCCCCAAGTGTGTCCACCCTTATGTCTCATCCAGCTGTGGGTCTAGATATGGTCAATCCAGGTTGCATCACAGCCTCTGAATGAATTTTGTAAGAATTTCTCTCTCTTTCACTGTCTTTGTTTTACGGGTTTTTAAAAGTAACTTATTTTTATAATGGGGTTTAGCTGCTTTTCATGGCTGTGTTTATGGGGCTTTACACCCACTTGACTCACTTCCAGACAGATATCAATACATAGGTTTTAAGATTCTTACTAGTCACATATATTCTTGTGCGGTGAATAGGGGGTGTTGAGTCCAGTTCACTGAGCAATGAGTCGGTCTTTTCTATTACATATTGGGTGTATGGAACGGTATCTGAGCGAATTTGAAACCCTTGTTTTATGCATCACCCCACCTCACCTTTCCCGTTAAGCAGCCATAGTGTGTTTTCTAAACGTGTGACTCTGTTCTGTTTTGTAACTCAGTTCAAGTGTAGCGGTTTTTACATTCCCTCTATAAGTGATAGCTTATGATAAGTGTCTTTTTCTGTGTGACTTATTTCACTTAGAATCATCGTACCTAAGTCCACTCATCTTGCTTCTTCTAGCCTTATGATATTGATTTCATGTCTGCGTGATATTCCATTGTACATTAGGACCACAACTTCTTTATCCATTTTTCTCTTTCCTGGGATAATTAAGGTGTCATGAAGTGGAGGTTCTTGTCAACAGAGCAGCCCTAAACTTTGGGGTGCCTGTGTCTTGCTGATTTTTAGTTTTCCCAATTTATACGCCCATGAGTGGACGTGCCCTATGCTCCCTAAGCTGTGTGTTTTAGATGTTTCAGGACACACCGTACACTTCTCCAGAGTGGCTGTTGGCAATTTACATCCCGCCCATCAGCGTAGCAAGGCTGCCATTTCTCCATGGTCTGTACTGCATGTCTGGTTTTGACAATTTTTGCAGCATGGCCCTTTTGACCCATGGGAAGCGAGACTACTTTGTAGCGCTGATTTGCCTTTCCAGGTTGCTTGGTTGGCCAAAAAGGGCGTATGCGTTTTTTCCTGAATATATTCAGGAAAAAACGCATACGCCCTTTTTGGCCAAGGGCATCATTGTCGACATTTTTCGACTTTTCATGTGCTTTAAAGGCGATTCGAATCTACCTCCTGAAACCTGTTTCCTGCAATTCTGCCTTGCTTTCAAATCCTCTTCGTTGCCTTCCCTCAATATATTTGTGGACGAGAGTTATCATTTATAACTCTGCGGGTTTGTGAATGGCAGTGTCCCTGATCTCCATTTTTCAACTCGCTTTTTTGGGAGCTGGCCGCAAGCGCGCGGGATTGCCTCAGGCCCTATTCTGCTTCTGGGCGGCAGGCTGAGCCTGTGGTTAATTCTTCTTCCTGATGGGAAAATAGAGTGACCAGTGCCTGTCCCAACACCTAGATCTAGTCTCTCATTGGTTGCCCCTCTTCCCGTTCATCCTCAGGACAAATTGCAACCTGTAGGGAACAGGAGGTTAAAGGTGCTGATTCTCCAAGTAGGGAGATTGCTAGTAAAGTAGCTGGAATGGCGAACCCGAACACAAGGAGATGAGAAATAAGGTGCCTTTTAGAAACCTTTCAAAATCACAAGGTGTACCATCTGCTGGGTTTCTCATACATGTTTTCGATGTAGGAATATGCCCTTGAACCTGGATATTTGGGACCCATGGGATGGGTACCACGCAGTATTACTTCAAAGGTTCTGCGTTTGCTCACCCACCCTCACCAAACCTCTCAGCCCCAAGAGTGTCCACCGTTATGTCTCATCCAGCTGTGGGTCTAGATATGGTCAATCCAGGTTGCATCACAGCCCCTGAACGAATTTTGGAAGAATTTCTCTCTCTTTCACTGTCTTTGTTTAACGGGTTTTTAAAAGTAATTTATTTTTATAATGGGGTTTAGCTGCTTTTCATGGCTGTGTTTATGCGGCTTTACACCCACTTGACTCACTTCGAGAGAGATATCAATACATAAGTTTTAAGATTCTTACTAGTCAGATATATTCTTGTGCGGTGAATAGGGGGTGTTGAGTCCAGTTCACTGAGCAAGGAGTAGGTCTTGTCTATTACATATTGGGTGTATGGAACGGTATCTGAGCGAACTTGAAACCCTTGTTTTATGCCTCACCCCACCTCACTTTTCCCGTTAAGCAGCCATAGTGTGTTTTCTAAACGTGTGACTCTGTTCTGTTTTGTAATTCAGTTCAAGTGTAGCGGTTTTTACATTCCCTCTATAAGTGATAGCTTATGATAAGTGTCTTTTTCTGTGTGACTTATTTCACTTAGAATCGTCGTACCTAACTCCACTCATCTTGCTTCTACTAGCCTTATTGCATTCATTTCATGTCTGAGTGATATTCCATTGTACATAAGGACCACAGCTTCTTTATCCATTTTTCTCTTTTCTGGGATATTTAAGGTGTCATGAAGTGGAGGTTCCTGTCAACAGAGCAGCGCTAAACTTTGGGGTGCCTGTGTCTTGCTGATTTTTAGTTTTCCCAATTTATACGCCCATGAGTGGACGTGCCCTATGCTCCCTAAGCTGTGTTTTTTCAATGTTTCAGGACACACAGTACACTTCTCCAGAGCGGCTGTTGGCAATTTACATCCCGCCCATCAGCGTAGCAAGGCTGCCATTTCTCTATGGCCTGTCCTGCATTTCTGGTTTTGACACTTTCTGCAGCATGGCCCTTTTGACTGATGGGAAGCGAGACTTCTTTGTAGCGCTGATTTGCCTTTCCAGGTTGCTTGGTTGGCCAAACAGGGCGTATGCGTTTTTTCCTGAATATATTCAGGAAAAAACGCATACGCCCTGTTTGGCCAAGGGCATCATTGTCGGCGTTTTGCCACTTTTCATGTGCTTTAAAGGCGATTCGAATCTACTTCCTGAAACCGGTTTCCTGCAATTCTGCCTTGCTTTCAAATCCTCTTCGTTGTCTTCCCTCAATATATTTGTGGACGAGAGTTATCATTTATAACTCAGCGGGTTTGTGAAAGGCAGTGCCCCCGAGCTCCATTTTTCAACTGTCTTTTTTGGGAGCTGGCCGCAAAAGCACGGGATTGCCTCAGGCCCTATTCTGGTTCCGGGGGGCAGGCTGAGCCTGTGGTTAATTCTTCTTCCTGATGGGAAAATAGAGTGACCTGTGCCTGTCCCAACACCTAGATCTAGTCTCTCATTGGTTGCCCCTCTTCCCTTTCACCCTCAGGACAAATTGCAACCTGTATGGAACAGGAGGTTAAAGGTGCGGATTCTCCAAGTAAGGAGATTGCTAGTAAAGTAGCTGGAAAGGCGAACCCGAGCACAAGGAGATGAGAAATGATGTGCGTATTAGAAACCTTTCAAAATCACACGGTGTACCATCTTCTGGGTTTCTCATGCATGTTTTCGATGTAGGAATATGCCCTTGAACCTGGAGATTTGGGACCCATGGGATGCGTACCACACAGTATTACTTTAAATGTCTGTGTTTGCTCACCCAACCTCACCCAACCTCTCAGCCCCAAGTGTGTCTACCCTTTTGTCTCATCCACTTGTGGGTCTAGATATGGTCAATCCAGGTGGCATCACAGCCCCTGAACGAATTTTGTAAGAATTTCTCTCTCTTTCACTGTCTTTGTTTTACGGGTTTTTAAAAGTAATTTATTTTTATAATGGGGTTTAGCTGCTTTTCACGGCTGTGTTTATGCGGCTTTATACCCACTTGACTCACTTTCAGACAGATATCAATACATAGGTTTTAAGATTCTTACTAGTCACATATATTCTTGTGTGGTGAATAGGGGGTGTTGAGTCCAGTTCACTGAGCAAGGAGTCGTTCTTTTCTATTACATATAGGGTGTATGGAACGGTATCTGAGCCAATTTGAAACCCTTGTTTTATGCATCACCCCACCTCACCTTTCCCGTTAAGCAGCCATAGTGTGTTTTCTAAACGTGTGACTCTGTTCTGTTTTGTAATTCAGTTCAAGTGTAGCGGTTTTTACATTCCCTCTATAAGTGATAGCTTATGATAAGTGTCTTTTTCTGTGTGACTTATTTCACTTAGAATCGTCGTACCTAAGTCCACTCATCTTGCTTCTTCTAGCCTTATGATATTGATTTCATGTCTGAGTGATATTCCATTGTACATAAGGACCACAACTTCTTTATCCATTTTTCTCTTTCCTGGGATATTTAAGGTGTCATGAAGTGGAGGTTCTTGTCAACAGAGCAGCCCTAAACTTTGGGGTGCCTGTGTCTTGCTGATTTTTAGTTTTCCCAATTTATACGCCCATGAGTGGACGTGCCCTATGCTCCCTAAGCTGTGTGCTTTAGATGTTTCAGGACACACCGTACACTTCTCCAGAGTGGCTGTTGGCAATTTACATCTCGCCCATCAGCGTAGCAAGGCTGCCATTTCTCCATGGCCTGTCCTGCATTTCTGGTTTTGACACTTTTTGCAGCATGGCCCTTTTGACCGATGGGAAGCGAGACTACTTTGTAGCGCTGATCTGCCTTTCCAGGTTGCTTGGTTGGCCAAAAAGGGCGTATGCGTTTTTTCCTGAATATATTCAGGAAAAAACGCATACGCCCTTTTTGGCCAAGGGCATCATTGTCGACGTTTTGCGACTTTTCATGTGCTTTAAAGGCGATTCGAATCTACCTCCTGAAACCAGTTTCCTGCAATTCTGCCTTGCTTTCAAATCCTCTTCGTTGCCTTCCCTCAATATATTTGTGGACGAGAGTTATCATTTATAACTCTGCGGGTTTGTGAATGGCAGTGTCCCTGGGCTCCATTTTTCAACTCGCTTTTTTGGGAGCTGGCGGCAGGAGCGCGGGATTGCCTCAGGCCCTATTCTGCTTCTGGGCGGCAGGCTGAGCCTGTGGTTAATTCTTCTTCCTGATGGGAAAATAGAGTGACCTGTGCCTGTCCCAACACCTAGATCTAGTCTCTCATTGCTTGACCCTCTTCCGTTCATCCTCAGGACAAATTGCAACCTGTAGGGAACAGGAGGTTAAAGGTGCTGATTCTCCAAGTAGGGAGATTGCTAGTAAAGTAGCTGGAATGGCGAACCCGAGCACAAGGAGATGAGAAATGAGGTGCGTTTTAGAAACCTTTCAAAATCACACGGTGTTTCTGGGTTTCTCATGCATGTTTTCGATGTAGGAATATGCCCTTGAACCTGGAGATTTGGGACCCATGGGATGGGTACCAGGCAGTATTACTTTAAAGGGTCTGTGTTTGCTCACCCTACCTCACCCAACCTATCAGCCCCAAGTGTGTCTACCCTTATGTCTCATCCAGCTGTGGGTCTAGATATGGTCAATCCAGGTTGCATCACAGCCCCTGAACGAATTTTGTAAGAATTTCTCTCTCTTTCACTGTCTTTGTTTTACGGGTTTTTAAAAGTAATTTATTTTTATAATGGGGTTTAGCTGCTTTTCACGGCTGTGTTTATGCGGCTTTACACCCACTTGACTCACTTCCAGACAGATATCAATACATAGGTTTTAAGATTCTTACTAGTCACATATATTCTTGTGCGGTGAATAGGGGGTGTTGAGTCCAGTTCACTGAGCAAGGAGTCGGTCTTTTCTATTACATATTGGGTATATGGAACGGTATCTGAGCCAATTTGAAACCCTTGTTTTATGCATCACCCCACCTCACCTTTCCCGTTAAGCAGCCATAGTGTGTTTTCTAAACGTGTGACTCTGTTCTGTTTTGTAATTCAATTCAAGTGTAGCGGTTTTTACATTCCCTCTATAAGTGATAGCTTATGATAAGTGTCTTTTTCTGTGTGACTTATTTCACTTAGAATCGTCGTACCTAAGTCCACTCATCTTGCTTCTACTAGCCTTATGACATTGATTTCATGTCTGAGTGATATTCCATTGTACATAAGGACCACAACTTCTTTATCCATTTTTCTCTTTCCTGGGATATTTAAGGTGTCATGAAGTGGAGGTTCTTGTCAACAGAGCAGCCCTAAACTTTGGGGTGCTTGTGTCTTGCTGATTTTTAGTTTTCCCAATTTATACGCCCATGAGTGGACGTGCCCTATGCTCCCTAAGCTGTGTGTTTTAGATGTTTCAGGACACACCGTACACTTCTCCAGAGTGGCTGTTGGCAATTTACATCCCGCCCATCAGCATAGCAAGGCTGCCATTTCTCCATGGCCTGTCCTGCATTTCTGGTTTTGACACTTTTTGTAGCATGGCCCTTTTGACCGATGGGAAGCGAGACTACTTTGTAGCGCTGATTTGCCTTTCCAGGTTGCTTAGTTGGCCAAAAAGGGCGTATGCGTTTTTTCCTGAATATATTCAGGAAAAAACGCATACGCCCTTTTTGGCCAAGGGCATCATCGTCGACGTTTTGTGACTTTTCATGTGCTTTAAAGGCGATTCGTATCTACCTCCTGAAACCTGTTTCCTGCAATTCTGACTTGCTTTCAAATCCTCTTCGTTGCCTTCCCTCAATATATTTGTGGATGAGAGTTATCATTTATACATCTGTGGGTTTGTGAATTGCAGTGTCCCTGAGCTCCATTTTTCAACTGGCTTTTTTGGGAGCTGGCCGCAAAAGCGCGGGATTGCCTCAGGCCCTATTCTGCTTCTGGGCGGCAGGCTGAGCCTGTGGTTAATTCTTCTTCCCGATGGGAAAATAGAGTGACCTGTGCGTGTCCCAACACCTAGATCTAGTCTCTCATTGGTTGCCCCTCTTCCCGTTCATCCTCAGGACAAATTGCAACCTGTAGGGAACAGGAGTTTAAAGGTGCTGATTCTCCAAGTAGGGAGATTGCTAGTAAAGTAGCTGGAAGTGCGAACCCGAGCACAAGGAGATGAGAAATGAGGTGCGTATTAGAAACCTTTCAAAATCACACGGTGTACCATCTTCTGGGTTTCTCATGCATGTTTTCGATGTAGGAAGATGCCCTTGAACCTGGAGATTTGGGACCCATGGGATGGGTACTAGGCAGTATTACTTTAAAGGGTCTGGGTTTGCTCACCCAACCTCACCCAACCTTTCAGCCCCAAGAGTGTCCACCCTTATGTCTCATCCAGCTGTGGGTCTAGATATGGTCAATCCAGGTTGCATCACAGCCTCTGAACGAATTGTGTAAGAATTTTTCTCTCTTTCACTGTCTTTGTTTTACGGGTTTTTAAAAGTAATTTATTTTTATAATGGGGTTTAGCTGCTTTTCACGGCTGTGTTTATGCGGCTTTACACCCACTTGACTCACTTCCAGACAGATATCAATACATAGGTTTTAAGATTCTTACTAGTCACATATATTCTTGTGCGGTGAATAGGGGGTGTTGAGTCCAGTTCACTGAGCAATGAGTCGGTCTTTTCTATTACATATTGGGTGTATGGAACGGTATCTGAGCGAATTTGAAAACCTTGTTTTATGCATCACCCCACCTCACCTTTCCCGTTAAGCAGCCATAGTGTGTTTTCTAAACGTGTGACTCTGTTCTGTTTTGTAATTCAGTTCAAGTGTAGCGGTTTTTACATTCCCTCTATAAGTGATAGCTTATGATATGTGTCTTTTTCTGTGTGACTTATTTCACTTAGAATCGTCGTACCTAAATCCACTCATCTTGCTTCTACTAGCCTTATGACATTTATTTCATGTCTGAGTGATATTCCATTGTACATAAGGACCACAACTTCTTTATCCATTTTTCTCTTTCCTGGGATATTTAAGGTGTCATGAAGTGGAGGTTCTTGTCAACAGAGCAGCCCTAAACTTTGGTGTGCCTGTGTCTTGCTGATTTTTAGTTTTTCCAATTTATACGCCCATGAGTGGACGTGCCCTATGCTCCCTAAGCTGTGTTTTTTCGATGTTTCAGGACACACCGTACACTTCTCCAGAGTGGCTGTTGGCAATTTACATCCCGCCCATCAGCGTAGCAAGGCTGCCATTTCTCCATGGCCTGTCCTGCATTTCTGGTTTTGACACTTTCTGCAGCATGGCCCTTTTGACCGATGGGAAGCGAGACTTCTTTGTAGCGCTGATTTGCCTTTCCAGGTTGCTTGGTTGGCCAAAAAGGGCGTATGCGTTTTTTCCTGAATATATTCAGGAAAAAACGCATACGCCCTTTTTGGCCAAGGGCATCATTGTCGACGTTTTGCGACTTTTCATGTGCTTTAAATGCGATTCGAATCTACCTCCTGAAACCTGTTTCCTGCAATTCTGCCTTGCTTTCAAATCCTCTTCGTTGCCTTCCCTCAATATATTTGTGCAGGAGAGTTATCATTTATAACTCTGCGGGTTTGTGAATGGCAGTGTCCCTGGGCTCCATTTTTCAACTCGCTTTTTTGGGAGCTGGCCGCAGGAGCGCGTGATTGCCTCAGGCCCTATTCTGCTTCTGGGCGGCAGGCTGAGCCTGTGGTTAATTCTTCTTCCTGATGGGAAAATAGAGTAACCTGTGCCTGTCCCAACACCTAGATCTAGTCTCTCATTGGTTGCCCCTCTTCCCGTTCATCCTCAGGACAAATTGCAACCTGTAGGGAACAGGAGGTTAAAGGTGCTGATTCTCCAAGTAGGGAGATTGCTAGTAAAGTACCTGGAATGGCGAACCCGAGCACAAGGAGATGAGAAATGAGGTGCGTTTTAGAAACCTTTCAAAATCACACGGTGTACCACCTTCTGGGTTTCTCATGCATGTTTTCGATGTAGGAATATGCCCTTGAACCTGGAGATTTGGGACCCATGGGATGGGTACCAGGCACTATTACTTTAAAGGGTCTCTGTTTGCTCACCCAACCTCACCCAACCTCTCAGCTCCAAGTGTGTCCACCCTTATGTCTCATCCAGCTGTGGGTCTAGATATGGTCAATCCAGGTTGCATCACAGCCCGTGAACGAATTTTGTAAGAATTTCTCTCTCTTTCACTGTCTTTGTTTTACGGGTTTTTAAAAGTAATTTATTTTTATAATGGGGTATAGCTGCTTTTCACGGCTGTGTTTATGCGGCTTTACACCCACTTGACTCACTTCCAGAGAGATATCAATACATAGGTTTTAAGATTCTTACTAGTCAGATATATTCTTGTGTGGTGAATAGGAGGTGTTGAGTCCAGTTCACTGAGCAAGGAGTAGGTCTTGTCTATTATATATTGGGTGTATGGAACGGTATCTGAACGAATTTGAAACCCTTGTTTTATGCATCACCCCACCTCACCTTTCCCGTTAAGCAGCCATAGTGTGTTTTCTAAACGTGTGACTCTGTTCTGTTTTGTAATTCAGTTGAAGTGTAGCGGTTTTTACATTCCCTCTATAAGTGATAGCTTATGATAAGTGTCTTTTTCTGTGTGACTTATTTCACTTAGAATCATCGTTCCTAAGTCCACTCATCTAGCTTCTTCTAGCCTTATGACATTGATTTCATGTCTGAGTGATATTCCTTTGTACATAAGGACCACAACTTCTTTATCCATTTTTCTCTTTCCTGGGATATTTAAGGTGTCATGAAGTGGAGGTTCTTGTCAACAGAGCAGCCCTAAACTTTGGGGTGCCTGTGTCTTGCTGATTTTTAGTTTTCCCAATTTATACGCCCATGAGTGGACGTGCCCTATGCTCCCTAAGCTGTGTGTTTTAGATGTTTCAGGACACACCGTACACTTCTCCAGAGTGGTTGTTGGCAATTTACATCCCGCCCATCAGCGTAGCAAGGCTGCCATTTCTCCATGGCCTGTCCTGCATTTCTGGTTTTGACACTTTCTGCAGCATGGCCCTTTTGACCGATGGGAAGCGAGACTTCTTTGTAGCGCTGATTTGCCTTTCCAGGTTGCTTGGTTGGCCAAAAAGGGCGTATGCGTTTTTTCCTGAATATATTCAGGAAAATACGCATACGCCCTTTTTGGCCAAGGGCATCATTGTCGACGTTTTGCGACTTTTCATGTGCTTTAAAGGCGATTCGTATCTACCTCCTGAAACCTGTTTCCTGCAATTCTGCCTTGCATTCAAATCCTCTTCGTTGCCTTCCCTCAATATATTTGTGGACGGGAGTTATCATTTATAACTCTGCGGGTTTGTGAATGGCAGTGTCCCTGGGCTCCATTTTTCAACTCGCTTTTTTGGGAGCTGGCCGCAAACGCACGGGATTGCCTAAGGCCCTATTCTGGTTACCTGCGGTAGGCTGAGCCTGTGGTTAATTCTTCTTCCTGATGGGAAAATAGAGTGACCTGTGCCTGTCCCAACACCTAGATCTAGTCTCTCATTGGTTGCCCCTCTTCCCTTTCATCCTCAGGACAAATTGCAACCTGTACGGAACAGGAGGTTAAAGGTGTTGATTCTCCAAGTAGGGAGATTGCTAGTAAAGTAGCTGGAATGGCGAACCCGAACACAAGGAGATGAGAAATGAGGTGCGTTTTAGAAACCTTTCAAAATCACATGGTGTACCATCTTCTGGGTTTCTCATGCATGTTTTCGATGTAGGAAGATGCCCTTGAACCTGGAGATTTGGGACCCATGGGATGGGTACCACGCAGTATTACTTTAAAGGGTCTGTGTTTGTTCACCCAACCTCACCCAAACTCGCAGCCCCAAGTGTGTCCACCCTTATGTCTCATCCAGCTGTGGGTCTAGATATGGTCAATCCAGGTTGCATCACAGCCTCTGAACGAATTTTGTAAGAATTTCTCTCTCTTTCACTGTCTTTGTTTTACGGGTTTTTAAAAGTAACTTATTTTTATAATGGGGTTTAGCTGCTTTTCATGGCTGTGTTTATGGGGCTTTACACCCACTTGACTCACTTCCAGACATATATCAATACATAGGTTTTAAGATTCTTACTAGTCACATATATTCTTGTGCGGTGAATAGGGGGTGTTGAGTCCAGTTCACTGAGCAATGAGTCGGTCTTTTCTATTACATATTGGGTGTATGGAACGGTATCTGAGCGAATTTGAAACCCTTGTTTTATGCATCACCCCACCTCACCTTTCCCGTTAAGCAGCCATAGTGTGTTTTCTAAACGTGTGACTCTGTTCTGTTTTGTAACTCAGTTCAAGTGTAGCGGTTTTTACATTCCCTCTATAAGTGATAGCTTATGATAAGTGTCTTTTTCTGTGTGACTTATTTCACTTAGAATCATCGTACCTAAGTCCACTCATCTTGCTTCTTCTAGCCTTATGATATTGATTTCATGTCTGCGTGATATTCCATTGTACATTAGGACCACAACTTCTTTATCCATTTTTCTCTTTCCTGGGATATTTAAGGTGTCATGAAGTGGAGGTTCTTGTCAACAGAGCAGCCCTAAACTTTGGGGTGCCTGTGTCTTGCTGATTTTTAGTTTTCCCAATTTATACGCCCATGAGTGGACGTGCCCTATGCTCTCTAAGCTGTGTGTTTTAGATGTTTCAGGACACACCGTACACTTCTCCAGAGTGGCTGTTGGCAATTTACATCCCGCCCATCAGCGTAGCAACGCTGCCATTTCTCCATGGTCTGTACTGCATGTCTGGTTTTGACAATTTTTGCAGCATGGCCCTTTTGACCGATGGGAAGCGAGACTACTTTGTAGCGCTGATTTGCCTTTCCAGGTTGCTTGGTTGGCCAAAAAGGGCGTATGCGTTTTTTCCTGAATATATTCAGGAAAAAACGCATACGCCCTTTTTGGCCAAGGGCATCATTGTCGACATTTTTCGACTTTTCATGTGCTTTAAAGGCGATTCGAATCTACCTCCTGAAACCTGTTTCCTGCAATTCTGCCTTGCTTTCAAATCCTCTTCATTGCCTTCCCTCAATATATTTGTGGACGAGAGTTATCATTTATAACTCTGCGGGTTTGTGAATGGCAGTGTCCCTGATCTCCATTTTTCAACTCGCTTTTTTGGGAGCTGGCCGCAAGAGCGCGGGATTGCCTCTGGCCCTATTCTGCTTCTGGGCGGCAGGCTGAGCCTGTGGTTAATTCTTCTTCCGGATGGGAAAATAGAGTGACCAGTGCCTGTCCCAACACCTAGATCTAGTCTCTCATTGGTTGCCCCTCTTCCCGTTCATCCTCAGGACAAATTGCAACCTGTAGGGAACAGGAGGTTAAAGGTGCTGATTCTCCAAGTAGGGAGATTGCTAGTAAAGTAGCTGGAATGGCGAACCCGAACACAAGGAGATGAGAAATAAGGTGCCTTTTAGAAACCTTTCAAAATCACAAGGTGTACCATCTGCTGGGTTTCTCATACATGTTTTCGATGTAGGAAGATGCCCTTGAACCTGGATATTTGGGACCCATGGGATGGGTACCACGCAGTATTACTTTAAAGGTTCTGCGTTTGCTCACCCAACCTCACCAAACCTCTCAGCCCCAAGATTGTCCACCGTTATGTCTCATCCAGCTGTGGGTCTAGATATGGTCAATCCAGGTTGCATCACAGCCCCTGAACGAATTTTGGAAGAATTTCTCTCTCTTTCACTGTCTTTGTTTAACGGGTTTTTAAAAGTAATTTATTTTTATAATGGGGTTTAGCTGCTTTTCATGGCTGTGTTTATGCGGCTTTACACCCACTTGACTCACTTCGAGAGAGATATCAATACATAAGTTTTAAGATTCTTACTAGTCAGATATATTCTTGTGCGGTGAATAGGGGGTGTTGAGTCCAGTTCACTGAGCAAGGAGTAGGTCTTGTCTATTACATATTGGGTGTATGGAACGGTATCTGAGCGAATTTGAAACCCTTGTTTTATGCCTCACCCCACCTCACTTTTCCCGTTAAGCAGCCATAGTGTGTTTTCTAAACGTGTGACTCTGTTCTGTTTTGTAATTCAGTTCAAGTGTAGCGGTTTTTACATTCCCTCTATAAGTGATAGCTTATGATAAGTGTCTTTTTCTGTGTGACTTATTTCACTTAGAATCCTCGTACCTAACTCCACTCATCTTGCTTCTACTAGCCTTATTGCATTCATTTCATGTCTGAGTGATATTCCATTGTACATAAGGACCACAGCTTCTTTATCCATTTTTCTCTTTCCTGGGATATTTAAGGTGTCATGAAGTGGAGGTTCCTGTCAATAGAGCAGCGCTAAACTTTGGGGTGCCTGTGTCTTGCTGATTTTTAGTTTTCCCAATTTATACGCCCATGAGTCGACGTGCCCTATGCTCCCTAAGCTGTGTTTTTTCAATGTTTCAGGACACACAGTACACTTCTCCAGAGCGGCTGTTGGCAATTTACATCCCGCCCATCAGCGTAGCAAGGCTGCCATTTCTCTATGGCCTGTCCTGCATTTCTGGTTTTGACACTTTCTGCAGCATGGCCCTTTTGACCGATGGGAAGCGAGACTTCTTTGTAGCGCTGATTTGCCTTTCCAGGTTGCTTGGTTGGCCAAACGGGGCGTATGCGTTTTTTCCTGAATATATTCAGGAAAAAACGCATACGCCCCGTTTGGCCAAGGGCATCATTGTCGGCGTTTTGCCACTTTTCATGTGCTTTAAAGGCGATTCGAATCTACTTCCTGAAACCGGTTTCCTGCAATTCTGCCTTGCTTTCAAATCCTCTTCGTTGTCTTCCCTCAATATATTTGTGGACGAGAGTTATCATTTATAACTCAGCGGGTTTGTGAAAGGCAGTGCCCCCGAGCTCCATTTTTCAACTGTCTTTTTTGGGAGCTGGCCGCAAAAGCACGGGATTGCCTCAGGCCCTATTCTGGTTCCGGGGGGCAGGCTGAGCCTGTGGTTAATTCTTCTTCCTGATGGGAAAATAGAGTGACCTGTGCCTGTCCCAACACCTAGATCTAGTCTCTCATTGGTTGCCCCTCTTCCCTTTCACCCTCAGGACAAATTGCAACCTGTATGGAACAGGAGGTTAAAGGTGCGGATTCTCCAAGTAAGGAGATTGCTAGTAAAGTAGCTGGAAAGGCGAACCCGAGCACAAGGAGATGAGAAATGATGTGCGTATTAGAAACCTTTCAAAATCACACGGTGTACCATCTTCTGGGTTTCTCATGCATGTTTTCGATGTAGGAATATGCCCTTGAACCTGGAGATTTGGGACCCATGGGATGCGTACCACACAGTATTACTTTACATGTCTGTGTTTGCTCACCCAACCTCACCCAACCTCTCAGCCCCAAGTGTGTCTACCCTTTTGTCTCATCCACTTGTGGGTCTAGATATGGTCAATCCAGGTGGCATCACAGCCCCTGAACGAATTTTGTAAGAATTTCTCCCTCTTTCACTGTCTTTGTTTTACGGGTTTTTAAAAGTAATTTATTTTTATAATGGGGTTTAGCTGCTTTTCACGGCTGTGTTTATGCGGCTTTACACCCACTTGACTCACTTCCAGACAGATATCAATACATAGGTTTTAAGATTCTTACTAGTCACATATATTCTTGTGTGGTGAATAGGGGGTGTTGAGTCCAGTTCACTGAGCAAGGAGTCGTTCTTTTCTATTACATATAGGGTGTATGGAACGGTATCTGAGCCAATTTGAAACCCTTCTTTTATGCATCACCCCACCTCACCTTTCCCGTTAAGCAGCCATAGTGTGTTTTCTAAACGTGTGACTCTGTTCTGTTTTGTAATTCAGTTCAAGTGTAGCGGTTTTTACATTCCCTCTATAAGTGATAGCTTATGATAAGTGTCTTTTTCTGTGTGACTTATTTCACTTAGAATCGTCGTACCTAAGTCCACTCATCTTGCTTCTTCTAGCCTTATGATATTGATTTCATGTCTGAGTGATATTCCATTGTACATAAGGACCACAACTTCTTTATCCATTTTTCTCTTTCCTGGGATATTTAAGGTGTCATGAAGTGGAGGTTCTTGTCAACAGAGCAGCCCTAAACTTTGGGGTGCCTGTGTCTTGCTGATTTTTAGTTTTCCCAATTTATACGCCCATGAGTGGACGTGCCCTATGCTCCCTAAGCTGTGTGCTTTAGATGTTTCAGGACACACCGTACACTTCTCCAGAGTGGCTGTTGGCAATTTACATCCCGCCCATCAGCGTAGCAAGGCTGCCATTTCTCCATGGCCTGTCCTGCATTTCTGGTTTTGACACTTTTTGCAGCATGGCCCTTTTGACCGATGGGAAGCGAGACTACTTTGTAGCGCTGATCTGCCTTTCCAGGTTGCTTGGTTGGCCAAAAAGGGCGTATGCGTTTTTTCCTGAATATATTCAGGAAAAAACGCATACGCCCTTTTTGGCCAAGGGCATCATTGTCGACGTTTTGCGACTTTTCATGTGCTTTAAAGGCGATTCGAATCTACCTCCTGAAACCTGTTTCCTGCAATTCTGCCTTGCTTTCAATTCCTCTTCGTTGCCTTCCCTCAATATATTTGTGGACGAGAGTTATCATTTATAACTCTGCGGGTTTGTGAATGGCAGTGTCCCTGGGCTCCATTTTTCAACTCGCTTTTTTGGGAGCTGGCGGCAGGAGCGCGGGATTGCCTCAGGCCCTATTCTGCTTCTGGGCGGCAGGCTGAGCCTGTGGTTAATTCTTCTTCCTGATGGGAAAATAGAGTGACCTGTGCCTGTCCCAACACCTAGATCTAGTCTCTCATTGGTTGCCCCTCTTCCGTTCATCCTCAGGACAAATTGCAACCTGTAGGGAACAGGAGGTTAAAGGTGCTGATTCTCCAAGTAGGGAGATTGCTAGTAAAGTAGCTGGAATGGCGAACCCGAGCACAAGGAGATGAGAAATGAGGTGCGTTTTAGAAACCTTTCAAAATCACACGGTGTTTCTGGGTTTCTCATGCATGTTTTCGATGTAGGAATATGCCCTTGAACCTGGAGATTTGGGACCCATGGGATGGGTACCAGGCAGTATTACTTTAAAGGGTCTGTGTTTGCTCACCCTACCTCACCCAACCTATCAGCCCCAAGTGTGTCTACCCTTATGTCTCATCCAGCTGTGGGTCTAGATATGGTCAATCCAGGTTGCATCACAGCCCCTGAACGAATTTTGTAAGAATTTCTCTCTCTTTCACTGTCTTTGTTTTACGGGTTTTTAAAAGTAATTTATTTTTATAATGGGGTTTAGCTGCTTTTCACGGCTGTGTTTATGCGGCTTTACACCCACTTGACTCACTTCCAGACAGATATCAATACATAGGTTTTAAGATTCTTACTAGTCACATATATTCTTGTGCGGTGAATAGGGGGTGTTGAGTCCAGTTCACTGAGCAAGGAGTCGGTCTTTTCTATTACATATTGGGTATATGGAACGGTATCTGAGCCAATTTGAAACCCTTGTTTTATGCATCACCCCACCTCACCTTTCCCGTTAAGCAGCCATAGTGTGTTTTCTAAACGTGTGACTCTGTTCTGTTTTGTAATTCAATTCAAGTGTAGCGGTTTTTACATTCCCTCTATAAGTGATAGCTTATGATAAGTGTCTTTTTCTGTGTGACTTATTTCACTTAGAATCGTCGTACCTAAGTCCACTCATCTTGCTTCTACTAGCCTTATGACATTGATTTCATGTCTGAGTGATATTCCATTGTACATAAGGACCACAACTTCTTTATCCATTTTTCTCTTTCCTGGGATATTTAAGGTGTCATGAAGTGGAGGTTCTTGTCAACAGAGCAGCCCTAAACTTTGGGGTGCTTGTGTCTTGCTGATTTTTAGTTTTCCCAATTTATACGCCCATGAGTGGACGTGCCCTATGCTCCCTAAGCTGTGTGTTTTAGATGTTTCAGGACACACCGTACACTTCTCCAGAGTGGCTGTTGGCAATTTACATCCCGCCCATCAGCATAGCAAGGCTGCCATTTCTCCATGGCCTGTCCTGCATTTCTGGTTTTGACACTTTTTGTAGCATGGCCCTTTTGACCGATGGGAAGCGAGACTACTTTGTAGCGCTGATTTGCCTTTCCAGGTTGCTTAGTTGGCCAAAAAGGGCGTATGCGTTTTTTCCTGAATATATTCAGGAAAAAACGCATACGCCCTTTTTGGCCAAGGGCATCATCGTCGACGTTTTGTGACTTTTCATGTGCTTTAAAGGCGATTCGTATCTACCTCCTGAAACCTGTTTCCTGCAATTCTGACTTGCTTTCAAATCCTCTTCGTTGCCTTCCCTCAATATATTTGTGGATGAGAGTTATCATTTATACATCTGTGGGTTTGTGAATTGCAGTGTCCCTGAGCTCCATTTTTCAACTGGCTTTTTTGGGAGCTGGCCGCAAAAGCGCGGGATTGCCTCAGGCCCTATTCTGCTTCTGGGCGGCAGGCTGAGCCTGTGGTTAATTCTTCTTCCCGATGGGAAAATAGAGTGACCTGTGCGTGTCCCAACACCTAGATCTAGTCTCTCATTGGTTGCCCCTCTTCCCGTTCATCCTCAGGACAAATTGCAACCTGTAGGGAACAGGAGTTTAAAGGTGCTGATTCTCCAAGTAGGGAGATTGCTAGTAAAGTAGCTGGAAGTGCGAACCCGAGCACAAGGAGATGAGAAATGAGGTGCGTATTAGAAACCTTTCAAAATCACACGGTGTACCATCTTCTGGGTTTCTCATGCATGTTTTCGATGTAGGAAGATGCCCTTGAACCTGGAGATTTGGGACCCATGGGATGGGTACTAGGCAGTATTACTTTAAAGGGTCTGGGTTTGCTCACCCAACCTCACCCAACCTTTCAGCCCCAAGAGTGTCCACCCTTATGTCTCATCCAGCTGTGGGTCTAGATATGGTCAATCCAGGTTGCATCACAGCCTCTGAACGAATTGTGTAAGAATTTTTCTCTCTTTCACTGTCTTTGTTTTACGGGTTTTTAAAAGTAATTTATTTTTATAATGGGGTTTAGCTGCTTTTCACGGCTGTGTTTATGCGGCTTTACACCCACTTGACTCACTTCCAGACAGATATCAATACATAGGTTTTAAGATTCTTACTAGTCACATATATTCTTGTGCGGTGAATAGGGGGTGTTGAGTCCAGTTCACTGAGCAATGAGTCGGTCTTTTCTATTACATATTGGGTGTATGGAACGGTATCTGAGCGAATTTGAAAACCTTGTTTTATGCATCACCCCACCTCACCTTTCCCGTTAAGCAGCCATAGTGTGTTTTCTAAACGTGTGACTCTGTTCTGTTTTGTAATTCAGTTCAAGTGTAGCGGTTTTTACATTCCCTCTATAAGTGATAGCTTATGATATGTGTCTTTTTCTGTGTGACTTATTTCACTTAGAATCGTCGTACCTAAATCCACTCATCTTGCTTCTACTAGCCTTATGACATTTATTTCATGTCTGAGTGATATTCCATTGTACATAAGGACCACAACTTCTTTATCCATTTTTCTCTTTCCTGGGATATTTAAGGTGTCATGAAGTGGAGGTTCTTGTCAACAGAGCAGCCCTAAACTTTGGGGTGCCTGTGTCTTGCTGATTTTTAGTTTTTCCAATTTATACGCCCATGAGTGGACGTGCCCTATGCTCCCTAAGCTGTGTTTTTTCGATGTTTCAGGACACACCGTACACTTCTCCAGAGTGGCTGTTGGCAATTTACATCCCGCCCATCAGCGTAGCAAGGCTGCCATTTCTCCATGGCCTGTCCTGCATTTCTGGTTTTGACACTTTCTGCAGCATGGCCCTTTTGACCGATGGGAAGCGAGACTTCTTTGTAGCGCTGATTTGCCTTTCCAGGTTGCTTGGTTGGCCAAAAAGGGCGTATGCGTTTTTTCCTGAATATATTCAGGAAAAAACGCATACGCCCTTTTTGGCCAAGGGCATCATTGTCGACGTTTTGCGACTTTTCATGTGCTTTAAATGCGATTCGAATCTACCTCCTGAAACCTGTTTCCTGCAATTCTGCCTTGCTTTCAAATCCTCTTCGTTGCCTTCCCTCAATATATTTGTGCAGGAGAGTTATCATTTATAACTCTGCGGGTTTGTGAATGGCAGTGTCCCTGGGCTCCATTTTTCAACTCGCTTTTTTGGGAGCTGGCCGCAGGAGCGCGTGATTGCCTCAGGCCCTATTCTGCTTCTGGGCGGCAGGCTGAGCCTGTGGTTAATTCTTCTTCCTGATGGGAAAATAGAGTGACCTGTGCCTGTCCCAACACCTAGATCTAGTCTCTCATTGGTTGCCCCTCTTCCCGTTCATCCTCAGGACAAATTGCAACCTGTAGGGAACAGGAGGTTAAAGGTGCTGATTCTCCAAGTAGGGAGATTGCTAGTAAAGTACCTGGAATGGCGAACCCGAGCACAAGGAGATGAGAAATGAGGTGCGTTTTAGAAACCTTTCAAAATCACACGGTGTACCACCTTCTGGGTTTCTCATGCATGTTTTCGATGTAGGAATATGCCCTTGAACCTGGAGATTTGGGACCCATGGGATGGGTACCAGGCACTATTACTTTAAAGGGTCTCTGTTTGCTCACCCAACCTCACCCAACCTCTCAGCTCCAAGTGTGTCCACCCTTATGTCTCATCCAGCTGTGGGTCTAGATATGGTCAATCCAGGTTGCATCACAGCCCGTGAACGAATTTTGTAAGAATTTCTCTCTCTTTCACTGTCTTTGTTTTACGGGTTTTTAAAAGTAATTTATTTTTATAATGGGGTATAGCTGCTTTTCACGGCTGTGTTTATGCGGCTTTACACCCACTTGACTCACTTCCAGAGAGATATCAATACATAGGTTTTAAGATTCTTACTAGTCAGATATATTCTTGTGTGGTGAATAGGAGGTGTTGAGTCCAGTTCACTGAGCAAGGAGTAGGTCTTGTCTATTATATATTGGGTGTATGGAACGGTATCTGAACGAATTTGAAACCCTTGTTTTATGCATCACCCCACCTCACCTTTCCCGTTAAGCAGCCATAGTGTGTTTTCTAAACGTGTGACTCTGTTCTGTTTTGTAATTCAGTTGAAGTGTAGCGGTTTTTACATTCCCTCTATAAGTGATAGCTTATGATAAGTGTCTTTTTCTGTGTGACTTATTTCACTTAGAATCATCGTTCCTAAGTCCACTCATCTAGCTTCTTCTAGCCTTATGACATTGATTTCATGTCTGAGTGATATTCCTTTGTACATAAGGACCACAACTTCTTTATCCATTTTTCTCTTTCCTGGGATATTTAAGGTGTCATGAAGTGGAGGTTCTTGTCAACAGAGCAGCCCTAAACTTTGGGGTGCCTGTGTCTTGCTGATTTTTAGTTTTCCCAATTTATACGCCCATGAGTGGACGTGCCCTATGCTCCCTAAGCTGTGTGTTTTAGATGTTTCAGGACACACCGTACACTTCTCCAGAGTGGTTGTTGGCAATTTACATCCCGCCCATCAGCGTAGCAAGGCTGCCATTTCTCCATGGCCTGTCCTGCATTTCTGGTTTTGACACTTTCTGCAGCATGGCCCTTTTGACCGATGGGAAGCGAGACTTCTTTGTAGCGCTGATTTGCCTTTCCAGGTTGCTTGGTTGGCCAAAAAGGGCGTATGCGTTTTTTCCTGAATATATTCAGGAAAATACGCATACGCCCTTTTTGGCCAAGGGCATCATTGTCGACGTTTTGCGACTTTTCATGTGCTTTAAAGGCGATTCGTATCTACCTCCTGAAACCTGTTTCCTGCAATTCTGCCTTGCATTCAAATCCTCTTCGTTGCCTTCCCTCAATATATTTGTGGACGGGAGTTATCATTTATAACTCTGCGGGTTTGTGAATGGCAGTGTCCCTGGGCTCCATTTTTCAACTCGCTTTTTTGGGAGCTGGCCGCAAACGCACGGGATTGCCTAAGGCCCTATTCTGGTTACCTGCGGTAGGCTGAGCCTGTGGTTAATTCTTCTTCCTGATGGGAAAATAGAGTGACCTGTGCCTGTCCCAACACCTAGATCTAGTCTCTCATTGGTTGCCCCTCTTCCCTTTCATCCTCAGGACAAATTGCAACCTGTACGGAACAGGAGGTTAAAGGTGTTGATTCTCCAAGTAGGGAGATTGCTAGTAAAGTAGCTGGAATGGCGAACCCGAACACAAGGAGATGAGAAATGAGGTGCGTTTTAGAAACCTTTCAAAATCACATGGTGTACCATCTTCTGGGTTTCTCATGCATGTTTTCGATGTAGGAAGATGCCCTTGAACCTGGAGATTTGGGACCCATGGGATGGGTACCACGCAGTATTACTTTAAAGGGTCTGTGTTTGTTCACCCAACCTCACCCAAACTCGCAGCCCCAAGTGTGTCCACCCTTATGTCTCATCCAGCTGTGGGTCTAGATATGGTCAATCCAGGTTGCATCACAGCCTCTGAACGAATTTTGTAAGAATTTCTCTCTCTTTCACTGTCTTTGTTTTACGGGTTTTTAAAAGTAACTTATTTTTATAATGGGGTTTAGCTGCTTTTCATGGCTGTGTTTATGGGGCTTTACACCCACTTGACTCACTTCCAGACATATATCAATACATAGGTTTTAAGATTCTTACTAGTCACATATATTCTTGTGCGGTGAATAGGGGGTGTTGAGTCCAGTTCACTGAGCAATGAGTCGGTCTTTTCTATTACATATTGGGTGTATGGAACGGTATCTGAGCGAATTTGAAACCCTTGTTTTATGCATCACCCCACCTCACCTTTCCCGTTAAGCAGCCATAGTGTGTTTTCTAAACGTGTGACTCTGTTCTGTTTTGTAACTCAGTTCAAGTGTAGCGGTTTTTACATTCCCTCTATAAGTGATAGCTTATGATAAGTGTCTTTTTCTGTGTGACTTATTTCACTTAGAATCATCGTACCTAAGTCCACTCATCTTGCTTCTTCTAGCCTTATGATATTGATTTCATGTCTGCGTGATATTCCATTGTACATTAGGACCACAACTTCTTTATCCATTTTTCTCTTTCCTGGGATATTTAAGGTGTCATGAAGTGGAGGTTCTTGTCAACAGAGCAGCCCTAAACTTTGGGGTGCCTGTGTCTTGCTGATTTTTAGTTTTCCCAATTTATACGCCCATGAGTGGACGTGCCCTATGCTCTCTAAGCTGTGTGTTTTAGATGTTTCAGGACACACCGTACACTTCTCCAGAGTGGCTGTTGGCAATTTACATCCCGCCCATCAGCGTAGCAACGCTGCCATTTCTCCATGGTCTGTACTGCATGTCTGGTTTTGACAATTTTTGCAGCATGGCCCTTTTGACCGATGGGAAGCGAGACTACTTTGTAGCGCTGATTTGCCTTTCCAGGTTGCTTGGTTGGCCAAAAAGGGCGTATGCGTTTTTTCCTGAATATATTCAGGAAAAAACGCATACGCCCTTTTTGGCCAAGGGCATCATTGTCGACATTTTTCGACTTTTCATGTGCTTTAAAGGCGATTCGAATCTACCTCCTGAAACCTGTTTCCTGCAATTCTGCCTTGCTTTCAAATCCTCTTCATTGCCTTCCCTCAATATATTTGTGGACGAGAGTTATCATTTATAACTCTGCGGGTTTGTGAATGGCAGTGTCCCTGATCTCCATTTTTCAACTCGCTTTTTTGGGAGCTGGCCGCAAGAGCGCGGGATTGCCTCTGGCCCTATTCTGCTTCTGGGCGGCAGGCTGAGCCTGTGGTTAATTCTTCTTCCGGATGGGAAAATAGAGTGACCAGTGCCTGTCCCAACACCTAGATCTAGTCTCTCATTGGTTGCCCCTCTTCCCGTTCATCCTCAGGACAAATTGCAACCTGTAGGGAACAGGAGGTTAAAGGTGCTGATTCTCCAAGTAGGGAGATTGCTAGTAAAGTAGCTGGAATGGCGAACCCGAACACAAGGAGATGAGAAATAAGGTGCCTTTTAGAAACCTTTCAAAATCACAAGGTGTACCATCTGCTGGGTTTCTCATACATGTTTTCGATGTAGGAAGATGCCCTTGAACCTGGATATTTGGGACCCATGGGATGGGTACCACGCAGTATTACTTTAAAGGTTCTGCGTTTGCTCACCCAACCTCACCAAACCTCTCAGCCCCAAGATTGTCCACCGTTATGTCTCATCCAGCTGTGGGTCTAGATATGGTCAATCCAGGTTGCATCACAGCCCCTGAACGAATTTTGGAAGAATTTCTCTCTCTTTCACTGTCTTTGTTTAACGGGTTTTTAAAAGTAATTTATTTTTATAATGGGGTTTAGCTGCTTTTCATGGCTGTGTTTATGCGGCTTTACACCCACTTGACTCACTTCGAGAGAGATATCAATACATAAGTTTTAAGATTCTTACTAGTCAGATATATTCTTGTGCGGTGAATAGGGGGTGTTGAGTCCAGTTCACTGAGCAAGGAGTAGGTCTTGTCTATTACATATTGGGTGTATGGAACGGTATCTGAGCGAATTTGAAACCCTTGTTTTATGCCTCACCCCACCTCACTTTTCCCGTTAAGCAGCCATAGTGTGTTTTCTAAACGTGTGACTCTGTTCTGTTTTGTAATTCAGTTCAAGTGTAGCGGTTTTTACATTCCCTCTATAAGTGATAGCTTATGATAAGTGTCTTTTTCTGTGTGACTTATTTCACTTAGAATCCTCGTACCTAACTCCACTCATCTTGCTTCTACTAGCCTTATTGCATTCATTTCATGTCTGAGTGATATTCCATTGTACATAAGGACCACAGCTTCTTTATCCATTTTTCTCTTTCCTGGGATATTTAAGGTGTCATGAAGTGGAGGTTCCTGTCAATAGAGCAGCGCTAAACTTTGGGGTGCCTGTGTCTTGCTGATTTTTAGTTTTCCCAATTTATACGCCCATGAGTCGACGTGCCCTATGCTCCCTAAGCTGTGTTTTTTCAATGTTTCAGGACACACAGTACACTTCTCCAGAGCGGCTGTTGGCAATTTACATCCCGCCCATCAGCGTAGCAAGGCTGCCATTTCTCTATGGCCTGTCCTGCATTTCTGGTTTTGACACTTTCTGCAGCATGGCCCTTTTGACCGATGGGAAGCGAGACTTCTTTGTAGCGCTGATTTGCCTTTCCAGGTTGCTTGGTTGGCCAAACGGGGCGTATGCGTTTTTTCCTGAATATATTCAGGAAAAAACGCATACGCCCCGTTTGGCCAAGGGCATCATTGTCGGCGTTTTGCCACTTTTCATGTGCTTTAAAGGCGATTCGAATCTACTTCCTGAAACCGGTTTCCTGCAATTCTGCCTTGCTTTCAAATCCTCTTCGTTGTCTTCCCTCAATATATTTGTGGACGAGAGTTATCATTTATAACTCAGCGGGTTTGTGAAAGGCAGTGCCCCCGAGCTCCATTTTTCAACTGTCTTTTTTGGGAGCTGGCCGCAAAAGCACGGGATTGCCTCAGGCCCTATTCTGGTTCCGGGGGGCAGGCTGAGCCTGTGGTTAATTCTTCTTCCTGATGGGAAAATAGAGTGACCTGTGCCTGTCCCAACACCTAGATCTAGTCTCTCATTGGTTGCCCCTCTTCCCTTTCACCCTCAGGACAAATTGCAACCTGTATGGAACAGGAGGTTAAAGGTGCGGATTCTCCAAGTAAGGAGATTGCTAGTAAAGTAGCTGGAAAGGCGAACCCGAGCACAAGGAGATGAGAAATGATGTGCGTATTAGAAACCTTTCAAAATCACACGGTGTACCATCTTCTGGGTTTCTCATGCATGTTTTCGATGTAGGAATATGCCCTTGAACCTGGAGATTTGGGACCCATGGGATGCGTACCACACAGTATTACTTTACATGTCTGTGTTTGCTCACCCAACCTCACCCAACCTCTCAGCCCCAAGTGTGTCTACCCTTTTGTCTCATCCACTTGTGGGTCTAGATATGGTCAATCCAGGTGGCATCACAGCCCCTGAACGAATTTTGTAAGAATTTCTCCCTCTTTCACTGTCTTTGTTTTACGGGTTTTTAAAAGTAATTTATTTTTATAATGGGGTTTAGCTGCTTTTCACGGCTGTGTTTATGCGGCTTTACACCCACTTGACTCACTTCCAGACAGATATCAATACATAGGTTTTAAGATTCTTACTAGTCACATATATTCTTGTGTGGTGAATAGGGGGTGTTGAGTCCAGTTCACTGAGCAAGGAGTCGTTCTTTTCTATTACATATAGGGTGTATGGAACGGTATCTGAGCCAATTTGAAACCCTTCTTTTATGCATCACCCCACCTCACCTTTCCCGTTAAGCAGCCATAGTGTGTTTTCTAAACGTGTGACTCTGTTCTGTTTTGTAATTCAGTTCAAGTGTAGCGGTTTTTACATTCCCTCTATAAGTGATAGCTTATGATAAGTGTCTTTTTCTGTGTGACTTATTTCACTTAGAATCGTCGTACCTAAGTCCACTCATCTTGCTTCTTCTAGCCTTATGATATTGATTTCATGTCTGAGTGATATTCCATTGTACATAAGGACCACAACTTCTTTATCCATTTTTCTCTTTCCTGGGATATTTAAGGTGTCATGAAGTGGAGGTTCTTGTCAACAGAGCAGCCCTAAACTTTGGGGTGCCTGTGTCTTGCTGATTTTTAGTTTTCCCAATTTATACGCCCATGAGTGGACGTGCCCTATGCTCCCTAAGCTGTGTGCTTTAGATGTTTCAGGACACACCGTACACTTCTCCAGAGTGGCTGTTGGCAATTTACATCCCGCCCATCAGCGTAGCAAGGCTGCCATTTCTCCATGGCCTGTCCTGCATTTCTGGTTTTGACACTTTTTGCAGCATGGCCCTTTTGACCGATGGGAAGCGAGACTACTTTGTAGCGCTGATCTGCCTTTCCAGGTTGCTTGGTTGGCCAAAAAGGGCGTATGCGTTTTTTCCTGAATATATTCAGGAAAAAACGCATACGCCCTTTTTGGCCAAGGGCATCATTGTCGACGTTTTGCGACTTTTCATGTGCTTTAAAGGCGATTCGAATCTACCTCCTGAAACCTGTTTCCTGCAATTCTGCCTTGCTTTCAATTCCTCTTCGTTGCCTTCCCTCAATATATTTGTGGACGAGAGTTATCATTTATAACTCTGCGGGTTTGTGAATGGCAGTGTCCCTGGGCTCCATTTTTCAACTCGCTTTTTTGGGAGCTGGCGGCAGGAGCGCGGGATTGCCTCAGGCCCTATTCTGCTTCTGGGCGGCAGGCTGAGCCTGTGGTTAATTCTTCTTCCTGATGGGAAAATAGAGTGACCTGTGCCTGTCCCAACACCTAGATCTAGTCTCTCATTGGTTGCCCCTCTTCCGTTCATCCTCAGGACAAATTGCAACCTGTAGGGAACAGGAGGTTAAAGGTGCTGATTCTCCAAGTAGGGAGATTGCTAGTAAAGTAGCTGGAATGGCGAACCCGAGCACAAGGAGATGAGAAATGAGGTGCGTTTTAGAAACCTTTCAAAATCACACGGTGTTTCTGGGTTTCTCATGCATGTTTTCGATGTAGGAATATGCCCTTGAACCTGGAGATTTGGGACCCATGGGATGGGTACCAGGCAGTATTACTTTAAAGGGTCTGTGTTTGCTCACCCTACCTCACCCAACCTATCAGCCCCAAGTGTGTCTACCCTTATGTCTCATCCAGCTGTGGGTCTAGATATGGTCAATCCAGGTTGCATCACAGCCCCTGAACGAATTTTGTAAGAATTTCTCTCTCTTTCACTGTCTTTGTTTTACGGGTTTTTAAAAGTAATTTATTTTTATAATGGGGTTTAGCTGCTTTTCACGGCTGTGTTTATGCGGCTTTACACCCACTTGACTCACTTCCAGACAGATATCAATACATAGGTTTTAAGATTCTTACTAGTCACATATATTCTTGTGCGGTGAATAGGGGGTGTTGAGTCCAGTTCACTGAGCAAGGAGTCGGTCTTTTCTATTACATATTGGGTGTATGGAACGGTATCTGAGCCAATTTGAAACCCTTGTTTTATGCATCACCCCACCTCACCTTTCCCGTTAAGCAGCCATAGTGTGTTTTCTAAACGTGTGACTCTGTTCTGTTTTGTAATTCAATTCAAGTGTAGCGGTTTTTACATTCCCTCTATAAGTGATAGCTTATGATAAGTGTCTTTTTCTGTGTGACTTATTTCACTTAGAATCGTCGTACCTAAGTCCACTCATCTTGCTTCTACTAGCCTTATGACATTGATTTCATGTCTGCGTGATATTCCATTGTACATAAGGACCACAACTTCTTTATCCATTTTTCTCTTTCCTGGGATATTTAAGGTGTCATGAAGTGGAGGTTCTTGTCAACAGAGCAGCCCTAAACTTTGGGGTGCTTGTGTCTTGCTGATTTTTAGTTTTCCCAATTTATACGCCCATGAGTGGACGTGCCCTATGCTCCCTAAGCTGTGTGTTTTAGATGTTTCAGGACACACCGTACACTTCTCCAGAGTGGCTGTTGGCAATTTACATCCCGCCCATCAGCATAGCAAGGCTGCCATTTCTCCATGGCCTGTCCTGCATTTCTGGTTTTGACACTTTTTGCAGCATGGCCCTTTTGACCGATGGGAAGCGAGACTACTTTGTAGCGCTGATTTGCCTTTCCAGGTTGCTTAGTTGGCCAAAAAGGGCGTATGCGTTTTTTCCTGAATATATTCAGGAAAAAACGCATACGCCCTTTTTGGCGAAGGGCATCATTGTCGACGTTTTGTGACTTTTCATGTGCTTTAAAGGCGATTCGTATCTACCTCCTGAAACCTGTTTCCTGCAATTCTGCCTTGCTTTCAAATCCTCTTCGTTGCCTTCCCTCAATATATTTGTGGATGAGAGTTATCATTTATACATCTGCGGGTTTGTGAATTGCAGTGTCCCTGAGCTCCATTTTTCAACTGGCTTTTTTGGGAGCTGGCCGCAAAAGCGCGGGATTGCCTCAGGCCCTATTCTGCTTCTGGGCGGCAGGCTGAGCCTGTGGTTAATTCTTCTTCCCGATGGGAAAATAGAGTGACCTGTGCGTGTCCCAACACCTAGATCTAGTCTCTCATTGGTTGCCCCTCTTCCCGTTCATCCTCAGGACAAATTGCAACCTGTAGGGAACAGGAGTTTAAAGGTGCTGATTCTCCAAGTAGGGAGATTGCTAGTAAAGTAGCTGGAAGTGCGAACCCGAGCACAAGGAGATGAGAAATGAGGTGCGTATTAGAAACCTTTCAAAATCACACGGTGTACCATCTTCTGGGTTTCTCATGCATGTTTTCGATGTAGGAAGATGCCCTTGAACCTGGAGATTTGGGACCCATGGGATGGGTACTAGGCAGTATTACTTTAAAGGGTCTGGGTTTGCTCACCCAACCTCACCCAACCTTTCAGCCCCAAGAGTGTCCACCCTTATGTCTCATCCAGCTGTGGGTCTAGATATGGTCAATCCAGGTTGCATCACAGCCTCTGAACGAATTGTGTAAGAATTTCTCTCTCTTTCACTGTCTTTGTTTTACGGGTTTTTAAAAGTTATTTATTTTTATAATGGGGTTTAGCTGCCTTTCACGGCTGTGTTTATGCGGCTTTACACCCACTGGACTCACTTCCAGACAGATATCAATTCATAGGTTTTAAGATTCTTACTAGTCACATATATTCTTGTGCGGTGAATAGGGGGTGTTGAGTCCAGTTCACTGAGCAAGGAGTCGGTCTTGTCTATTACATATTGGGTGTATGGAACGGTATCTGAGCGAATTTGAAAACCTTGTTTTATGCATCACCCCACCTCACCTTTCCCGTTAAGCAGCCATAGTGTGTTTTCTAAACGTGAGACTCTGTTCTGTTTTGTAATTCAGTTCAAGTGTAGCGGTTTTTACATTCCCTCTATAAGTGATAGCTTATGATAAGTGTCTTTTTCTGTGTGACTTATTTCACTTAGAATCGTCATACCTAAGTCCACTCATCTTGCTTCTTCTAGCCTTATGATATTGATTTCATGTCTGCGTGATATTCCATTGTACATAAGGACCACAACTTCTTTATCCATTTTTCTCTTTCCTGGGATATTTAAGGTGTCATGAAGTGGAGGTTCTTGTCAACAGAGCAGCCCTAAACTTTGGGGTGCCTGTGTCTTGCTGATTTTTAGTTTTCCCAATTTATACGCCCATGAGTGGATGTGCCCTATGCTCCCTAAGCTGTGTGTTTTAGATGTTTCAGGAAACACCGTACACTTCTCCAGAGTGGCTGTTGGCAATTTACATCCCGCCCCTCAGCGTAGCAAGGCTGCCATTTCTCCATGGCCTGTCCTGCATTTCTGGTTTTGACACTTTTTGCAGCATGGCCCTTTTGACCGATGGGAAGCGAGACTACTTTGTAGTGCTGATTTGCCTTTCCAGGTTGCTTGCTTGGCCAAAAAGGGCGTATGCGTTTTTTCCTGAATATATTCAGGAAAAAACGCATACGCCCTTTTTGGCCAAGGGCATCATTGTCGACGTTTTGCCACTTTTCATGTGCTTTAAAGGCGATTCGAATCTACCTCCTGAAACCTGTTTCCTGCAATTCTGCCTTGCTTTCAAATCCTCTTCATTGCCTTCCCTCAATATATTTGTGGACGAGAGTTATCATTTATAACTCTGCGGGTTTGTGAAAGGCAGTGTCCCTTGGGCTCCATTTTGCAACTCGCTTTTTTGGGAGCTGGCCGCAAGAGCGCGGGATTGCCTCAGGCCCTATTCTGCTTCTGGGGGGCAGGCTGAGCCTGTGGTTAATTCTTCTTCCTGATGGGAAAATAGAGTGACCTGTGCCTGTCCCAACACCTAGATCTAGTCTCTCATTGGTTGCCCCTCTTCCCGTTCATCCTCAGGACAAATTGCAACCTGTAGGGAACAGGAGGTTAAAGGTGCTGATTCTCCAAGTAGGGAGATTGCTAGTAACGTACTTGGAATGGCGAACCCGAGCACAAGGAGATGAGAAATGAGGTGCGTTTTAGAAACCTTACAAAATCACACGGTGTACCATCTTCTGGGTTTCTCATGTATGTTTTTGATGTAGGAAGATGCCCTTGAACCTGGAGATTTGGGACCCATGGGATGCGTACCACGCAGTATTACTTTAAAGGTTGTGCGTTTGCTCACCCAACCTCACCCAACCTCTCAGCCCCAAGAGTGTCCACCCTTATGTCTCATCCAGCTGTGTGTCTAGATATGGTCAATCCAGGTTGAATCACAGCCCCTGACCGAATTTTGGAAGAATTTCTCTCTCTTTCACTGTCTTTGTTTTACGGGTTTTTAAAAGTAATTTATTTTTATAATGGGGTTTAGCGGCCTTTCACGGCTGTGTTGATGCGGCTTTACACCCACTTGACTCACTTCCAGAGAGATATCAATACATAGGTTTTAAGATTCTTACTAGTCAGATATATTCTTGTGCGGTGAATAGGGGGTGTTGTGTCCAGTTCACTGAGCAAGGAGTAGGTCTTGTCTATTACATATTGGGTGTATGGAACGGTATGTGAGCGAATTTGAAACCCTTGTTTTATGCATCACCCCACCTCAACTTTCCCGTTAAGCAGCCATAGTGTGTTTTCTAAACGTGTGACTCTGTTCTGTTTTGTAATTCAATTCAAGTGTAGCGGTTTCTACATTCCCTCTATAAGTGATAGCTTATGATAAGTGTCTTTTTCTGTGTGACTTATTTCACTTAGAATCGTCGTTCCTAAATCCACTCATCTTGCTTCTACTAGCCTTATGACATTTATTTCATGTCTGATTGATATTCCATTTTACATAAGGACCACAACTTCTTTATCCATTTTTTTCTTTCCTGGGATATTTAAGGTGGCATGATGTGGAGGTTCTTGTCAACAGAGCAGCCCTAATCATTGGGGTGCCTGTGTCTTGCTGATTTTTAGTTTTCCCAATTTATACGACCATGAGTGGACGTGCCCTATGCTCCCTAAGCTGTGTTTTTTCGAAGTTTCAGGACACACCGTACACTTCTCCAGTGTGGCTGTTGGCAATTTACATCCCTCCCATCAGCGTAGCAAGGCTGCCATTTCTCCATGGCCTGTCCTGCATTTCTGGTTTTGAAAATTTTTGCAGCATGGACCTTTTGACCGATGGGAAGCGAGACTTCTTTGTAGCGCTGATTTGCCTTTCCAGGTTGCTTGGTTGGCCAAAAAGGGCGTATGCGTTTTTTCCTGAATATATTCAGGAAAAAACGCATACGCTCTTTTTGGCCAAGGTCATCATTGTCGACGTTTTGCCACCTTTCATGTGCTTTAAAGGCGATTCGAATCTACCTCCTGAAATCTGTTTCCTGCAATTCTGCCTTGCTTTCAAATCCTCTTCGTTGCCTTCCCTCAATATATTTTTGGACGAGAGTTATCATTTATAACTCAGCAGGTTTGTGAATTGCAGTGCCCCTGAGCTCCATTTTTCAACAGTCTTTTTTGGGAGCTGGCCGCAATCGCACGGGATTGCCTAAGGCCCTATTCTGGTTCCCGGCGGTAGGCTGAGCCTGTGATTAATTCTTCTTCCTGATGGGAAAATAGATTGACCTGTGCCTGTCCCAACACCTAGATCTAGTCTCTCATTGGCTGCCCCTCTTCCAGTTCAACCTCAGGACAAATTGCAACCTGTACGGAACAGGAGGTTAAAGGTGCTGATTCTCCAAGTAGGGAGATTGCTAGTAAAGTAGCTGGAATGGCGAACCCGAACACAAGGAGATGAGAAATGAGGTGCGTTTTAGAAACCTTTCAAAATCACACGGTGTACCATCTTCTGGGTTTCTCATGCATGTTTTCGATGTAGGAAGATGCCCTTGAACCTGGAGATTTGGGACCCATATTAGGGGTACCACGCAGTATTACTTTAAAGGGTCTGTGTTTGCTCACCCAACCTCACCCAATCTCTCAGCCCCAAGTGTGTCCACCCTTATGTCTCATCCAGCTGTGGGTCTAGATATGGTCAATCCAGGTTGCATCACAGCCTCTGAACGAATTTTGTAAGAATTTCTCTCTCTTTCACTGTCTTTGTTTTACGGGTTTTTAAAAGTAATTTATTTTTATAATGGGGTTTAGCTGCTTTTCACGGCTGTGTTTATGCGGCTTTACACCCACTTGACTCACTTCCAGACAGATATCAATACATAGGTTTTAAGATTCTTACTAGTCACATATATTCTTGTGCGGTGAATAGGGGGTGTTGAGTCCAGTTCACTGAGCAATGCGTCGGTGTTGTCTATTACATATTGGGTGTATGGAACGGTATCTGAGCGAATTTGAAACCCTTGTTTTATGCATCACCCCACCTCACCTTTCCCGTTAAGCAGCCATAGTGTGTTTTCTAAACGTGTGACTCTGTTCTGTTTTGTAACTCAGTTCAAGTGTAGCGGTTTTTACATTCCCTCTATAAGTGATAGCTTATGATAAGTGTCTTTTTCTGTGTGACTTATTTCACTTAGAATCATCGTACCTAAGTCCACTCATCTTGCTTCTTCTAGCCTTATGATATTGATTTCATGTCTGCGTGATATTCCATTGTACATAAGGACCACAACTTCTTTAACCATTTTTCTCTTTCCTGGGATATTTAAGGTGTCATGAAGTGGAGGTTCTTGTCAACAGAGCAGCCCTAAACTTTGGGGTGCCTGTGTCTTGCTGATTTTTAGTTTTCCCAATTTATACGCCCATGAGTGGACGTGCCCTATGCTCCCTAAGCTGTGTTTTTTAGATGTTTCAGGACACACCGTACACTTCTCCAGAGTGGCTGTTGGCAATTTACATCCCGCCCCTCAGCGTAGCAAGGCTGCCATTTCTCCATGGCCTGTCCTGCATTTCTGGTTTTGACACTTTTTGCAGCATGGCCCTTTTGACCGATGGGAAGCGAGACTACTTTGTAGCGCTGATTTGCCTTTCCAGGTTGCTTGGTTGGCCAAAAAGGGCGTATGCGTTTTTTCCTGAATATATTCAGGAAAAAACGCATACGCCCTTTTTGGCCAAGGGCATCATTGTCGACGTTTTGCGACCTTTCATGTGCTTTAAAGGCGATTCGAATCTACCTCCTGAAACCTGTTTCCTGCAATTCTGCCTTGCTTTCAAATCCTCTTCGTTGCCTTCCCTCAATATATTTGTGGACGAGAGTTATCATTTATAACTCTGCGGGTTTGTGAATGGCAGTGTCCCTGGGCTCCATTTTTCAACTCGCTTTTTTGGGAGCTGGTCGTAAGAGCGCGGGATTGCCTCAGGCCCTATTCTGCTTCTGGGCGGCAGGCTGAGCCTGTGGTTAATTCTTCTTCCTGATGGGAAAATAGAGTGACCTGTGCCTGTCCCAACACCTAGATCTAGTCTCTCATTGGTTGCCCCTCTTCCCGTTCATCCTCAGGACAAATTGCAACCTGTAGGGAACAGGAGGTTAAAGGTGCTTATTCTCCAAGTAGGGAGATTGCTAGTAACGTACCTGGAATGGCGAACCCGAGCACAAGGAGATGAGAAATGAGGTGCGTTTTAGAAACCTTTCAAAATCACACGGTGTACCATCTTCTGGGTTTCTCATGCATGTTTTCGATGTAGGAAGATGCCCTTGAACCTGGAGATTTGGGACCCATGGGATGGGTACCACGCAGTATTACTTTAAAGGGTCTGTGTTTGCTCACCCAACCTCACCCAACCTCTCAGCCCCAAGTGTGTCCACCCTTATGTCTCATCCAGCTGTGGGTCTAGATATGTTCAATCCAGGTTGCATCACAGCCTCTGAACGAATTTTGTAAGAATGTCTCTCTCTTTCACTGTCTTTGTTTTACGGGTTTTTAAAAGTAATTTATTTTTATAATGGGGTTTAGCTGCTTTTCACGGCTGTGTTTATGCGGCTTTACACCCACTTGACTCACGTCCAGACAGATATCAATACATAGGTTTTAAGATTCTTACTAGTCACATATATTCTTGTGCGGTGAATAGGGGGTGTTGAGTCCAGTTCACTGAGCAAGGAGTCGGTCTTTTCTATTACATATTGGGTGTATGGAAAGGTATCTGAGCGAATTTGAAACCCTTGTTTTATGCATCACCCCACCTCACCTTTCCCGTTAAGCAGCCATAGTGTGTTTTCTAAACGTGTGACTCTGTTCTGTTTTGTAACTCAGTTCAAGTGTAGCGGTTTTTACATTCCCTCTATAAGTGATAGCTTATGATAAGTGTCTTTTTCTGTGTGACTTATTTCACTTAGAATCATCGTACCTAAGTCCACTCATCTTGCTTCTTCTAGCCTTATGATATTGATTTCATGTCTGCGTGATATTCCATTGTACATAAGGACCACAACTTCTTTATCCATTTTTCTCTTTCCTGGGATATTTAAGGTGTCATGAAGTGGAGGTTCTTGTCAACAGAGCCGCCCTAAACTTTGGGGTGCCTGTGTCTTGCTGATTTTTAGTTTTCCCAATTTATACGCCCATGAGTGGACGTGCCCTATGCTCCCTAAGCTGTGTGTTTTAGATGTTTCAGGACACACCGTACACTTCTCCAGAGTGGCTGTTGGCAATTTACATCCCGCCCATCAGCGTAGCAAGGCTGCCATTTCTCCATGGCCTGTCCTGCATTTCTGGTTTTGACACTTTCTGCAGCATGGCCCTTTTGACCGATGGGAAGCGAGACTTCTTTGTAGCGCTGATTTGCCTTTCCAGGTTGCTTGGTTGGCCAAAAAGGGCGTATGCGTTTTTTCCTGAATATATTCAGGAAAATACGCATACGCCCTTTTTGGCCAAGGGCATCATTGTCGACGTTTTGCGACTTTTCATGTGCTTTAAAGGCGATTCGTATCTACCTCCTGAAACCTGTTTCCTGCAATTCTGCCTTGCATTCAAATCCTCTTCGTTGCCTTCCCTCAATATATTTGTGGACGGGAGTTATCATTTATAACTCTGCGGGTTTGTGAATGGCAGTGTCCCTGGGCTCCATTTTTCAACTCGCTTTTTTGGGAGCTGGCCGCAGGAGCGCGGGATTGCCTCAGGCCCTATTCTGCTTCTGGGCGGCAGGCTGAGCCTGTTTTTAATTCTTCTTCCTGATGGGAAAATAGAGTGACCTGTGCCTGTCCCAACACCTAGATCTAGTCTCTCATTGGTTGCCCCTCTTCCGTTCATCCTCAGGACAAATTGCAACCTGTAGGGAACAGGAGGTTAAAGGTGCTGATTCTCCAAGTAGGGAGATTGCTAGTAAAGTACCTGGAATGGCGAACCCGAACACAAGGAGATGAGAAATGAGGTGCGTTTTAGAAACCTTTCAAAATCACACGGTGTACCATCTTCTGGGTTTTTCATGTATGTTTTCGATGTACGAAGATGCCCTTGAACCTGGAGATTTGGGACCCATGGGATGCGTACCACGCAGTATTACTTTAAAGGTTCTGCGTTTGCTCACCCAACCTCTCAGCCCCAAGAGTGTCCACCCTTATGTCTCATCCAGCTGTGTGTCTAGATATGGTCAATCCAGGTTGCATCACAGCCGCAGACCGAATTTTGGAAGAATTTCTCTCTCTTTCACAGTCTTTGTTTTACGGGTTTTTAAAAGTAATTTATTTTTATAATGGGGTTTAGCTGCTTTTCACGGCTGTGTTTATGCGGCTTTACACCCACTTGACTCACTTCCAGAGAGATATCAATTCATAGGTTTTAAGATTCTTACTAGTCAGATATATTCTTGTGTGGTGAATAGGGGGTGTTGAGTCCAGTTCACTGAGCAAGGAGTCGGTCTTGTCTATTACATATTGGGTGTATGGAACGGTATCTGAGCGAATTTGAAACCCTTGTTTTATGCATCACCCCACCTCACCTTTCCCGTTAAGCAGCCATAGTGTGTTTTCTAAACGTGTGACTCTGTTCTGTTTTGTAATTCAGTTAAAGTGTAGCGGTTTTTACATTCCCTCTATAAGTGATAGCTTATGATAAGTGTCTTTTTCTGTGTGACTTATTTCACTTAGAATCATCGTACTTAAATCCACTCATCTTGCTTCTACTTGCCTTATGACATTGATTTCATGTCTGAGTGATATTCCATTGTACATAAGGACCACAAATTCTTTATCCATTTTTCTCTTTCCTGGGATATTTAAGGTGTCATGAAGTGGAGGTTCTTGTCAACAGAGCAGCCCTAAACTTTGGGGTGCCTGTGTCTTGCTGATTTTTAGTTTTCCCAATTTATACGCCCATGAGTGGACGTGCCCTATGCTCCCTAAGCTGTGTGTTTTAGATATTTCAGGACACACCGTATACTTCTCCAGAGTGGCTGTTGGCAATTTACATCCCTCCCATCAGCGTAGCAAGGCTGCCATTTCTCCATGTCCTGTCCTGCATTTCTGGTTTTGACACTTTTTGCAGCATGACCCTTTTGACCGATGGGAAGCGAGACTACTTTGTAGCGATGATTTGCCTTTCCAGGTTGCTTGGTTGGCCAAAAAGGGCGTATGCCTTTTTTCCTGAATATATTCAGGAAAAAACGCATTCGCTCTTTTTGGACAAGGTCATCATTGTCGACGTTTTGCCACCTTTCATGTGCTTTAAAGGCGATTCGAATCTACCTCCTGAAATCTGTTTCATGCAATTCTGCCTTGCTTTGAAATCCTCTTCGTTGCCTTCCCTCAATATATTTTTGGACGAGAGTTATCATTTATAACTCAGCAGGTTTGTGAATTGCAGTGCCCCTGAGCTCCATTTTTCAACTGTCTATTTTGGGAGCTGGCCGCAAACGCACGGGATTGCCTAAGGCCCTATTCTGGTTACCGGCGGTAGGCTGAGCCTGTGGTTAATTCTTCTTCCTGATGGGAAAATAGAGTGACCTGTGCCTGTCCCAACACCTAGATCTAGTCTCTCATTGGTTGCCCCTCTTCCCTTTCATCCTCAGGACAAATTGCAACCTGTACGGAACAGGAGGTTAAAGGTGTTGATTCTCCAAGTAGGGAGATTGCTAGTAAAGTAGCTGGAATGGCGAACCCGAACACAAGGAGATGAGAAATGAGGTGCGTTTTAGAAACCTTTCAAAATCACATGGTGTACCATCTTCTGGGTTTCTCATGCATGTTTTCGATGTAGGAAGATGCCCTTGAACCTGGAGATTTGGGACCCATGGGATGGGTACCACCCAGTATTACTTTAAAGGTCTGTGTTTGCTCACCCAACCTCACCCAACCTCGCAGCCCCAAGTGTGTCCACCCTTATGTCTCATCCAGCTGTGGGTCTAGATATGGTCAATCCAGGTTGCATCACAGCCTCTGAACGAATTTTGTAAGAATTTCTCTCTCTTTCACTGTCTTTGTTTTACGGGTTTTTAAAAGTAACTTATTTTTATAATGGGGTTTAGCTGCTTTTCATGGCTGTGTTTATGGGGCTTTACACCCACTTGACTCACTTCCAGACAGATATCAATACATAGGTTTTAAGATTCTTACTAGTCACATATATTCTTGTGCGGTGAATAGGGGGTGTTGAGTCCAGTTCACTGAGCAATGAGTCGGTCTTTTCTATTACATATTGGGTGTATGGAACGGTATCTGAGCGAATTTGAAACCCTTGTTTTATGCATCACCCCACCTCACCTTTCCCGTTAAGCAGCCATAGTGTGTTTTCTAAACGTGTGACTCTGTTCTGTTTTGTAACTCAGTTCAAGTGTAGCGGTTTTTACATTCCCTCTATAAGTGATAGCTTATGATAAGTGTCTTTTTCTGTGTGACTTATTTCACTTAGAATCATCGTACCTAAGTCCACTCATCTTGCTTCTTCTAGCCTTATGATATTGTTTTCATGTCTGCGTGATATTCCATTGTACATTAGGACCACAACTTCTTTATCCATTTTTCTCTTTCCTGGGATATTTAAGGTGTCATGAAGTGGAGGTTCTTGTCAACAGAGCAGCCCTAAACTTTGGGGTGCCTGTGTCTTGCTGATTTTTAGTTTTCCCAATTTATACGCCCATGAGTGGACGTGCCCTATGCTCCCTAAGCTGTGTGTTTTAGATGTTTCAGGACACACCGTACACTTCTCCAGAGTGGCTGTTGGCAATTTACATCCCGCCCATCAGCGTAGCAAGGCTGCCATTTCTCCATGGTCTGTACTGCATGTCTGGTTTTGACAATTTTTGCATCATGGCCCTTTTGACCGATGGGAAGCGAGACTACTTTGTAGCGCTGATTTGCCTTTCCAGGTTGCTTGGTTGGCCAAAAAGGGCGTATGCGTTTTTTCCTGAATATATTCAGGAAAAAACGCATACGCCCTTTTTGGCCAAGGGCATCATTGTCGACATTTTTCGACTTTTCATGTGCTTTAAAGGCGATTCGAATCTACCTCCTGAAACCTGTTTCCTGCAATTCTGCCTTGCTTTCAAATCCTCTTCATTGCCTTCCCTCAATATATTTGTGGACGAGAGTTATCATTTATAACTCTGCGGGTTTGTGAATGGCAGTGTCCCTGATCTCCATTTTTCAACTCGCTTTTTTGGGAGCTGGCCGCAAGAGCGCGGGATTGCCTCAGGCCCTATTCTGCTTCTGGGCGGCAGGCTGAGCCTGTGGTTAATTCTTCTTCCTGATGGGAAAATAGAGTGACCAGTGCCTGTCCCAACACCTAGATCTAGTCTCTCATTTGTTGCCCCTCTTCCCGTTCATCCTCAGGACAAATTGCAACCTGTAGGGAACAGGAGGTTAAAGGTGCTGATTCTCCAAGTAGGGAGATTGCTAGTAAAGTAGCTGGAATGGCGAACCCGAACACAAGGAGATGAGAAATAAGGTGCCTTTTAGAAACCTTTCAAAATCACAAGGTGTACCATCTGCTGGGTTTCTCATACATGTTTTCGATGTAGGAAGATGCCCTTGAACCTGGATATTTGGGACCCATGGGATGGGTACCACGCAGTATTACTTTAAAGGTTCTGCGTTTGCTCACCCAACCTCACCAAACCTCTCAGCCCCAAGAGTGTCCACCGTTATGTCTCATCCAGCTGTGGGTCTAGATATGGTCAATCCAGGTTGCATCACAGCCCCTGAACGAATTTTGTAAGAATTTCTCTCTCTTTCACTGTCTTTGTTTTACGGGTTTTTAAAAGTAATTTATTTTTATAATGGGGTTTAGCTGCTTTTCACGGCTGTGTTTATGCGGCTTTACACCCACTTGACTCACTTCCAGACAGATATCAATACATAGGTTTTAAGATTCTTACTAGTCAGATATATTCTTGTGCGGTGAATAGGGGGTGTTGAGTCCAGTTCACTGAGCAAGGAGTAGGTCTTGTCTATTACATATTGGGTGTATGGAACGGTATCTGAGCGAATTTGAAACCCTTGTTTTATGCCTCACCCCACCTCACTTTTCCCGTTAAGCAGCCATAGTGTGTTTTCTAAACGTGTGACTCTGTTCTGTTTTGTAATTCAGTTCAAGTGTAGCGGTTTTTACATTCCCTCTATAAGTGATAGCTTATGATAAGTGTCTTTTTCTGTGTGACTTATTTCACTTAGAATCCTTGTACCTAACTCCACTCATCTTGCTTCTACTAGCCTTATTGCATTCATTTCATGTCTGAGTGATATTCCATTGTACATAAGGACCACAGCTTCTTTATCCATTTTTCTCTTTCCTGGGATATTTAAGGTGTCATGAAGTGGAGGTTCCTGTCAATAGAGCAGCGCTAAACTTTGGGGTGCCTGTGTCTTGCTGATTTTTAGTTTTCCCAATTTATACGCCCATGAGTGGACGTGCCCTATGCTCCCTAAGCTGTGTTTTTTCAATGTTTCAGGACACACAGTACACTTCTCCAGAGCGGCTGTTGGCAATTTACATCCCGCCCATCAGCGTAGCAAGGCTGCCATTTCTCTATGGCCTGTCCTGCATTTCTGGTTTTGACACGTTCTGCAGCATGGCCCTTTTGACCGATGGGAAGCGAGACTTCTTTGTAGCGCTGATTTGCCTTTCCAGGTTGCTTGGTTGGCCAAACGGGGCGTATGCGTTTTTTCCTGAATATATTCAGGAAAAAACGCATACGCCCCGTTTGGCCAAGGGCATAATTGTCGGCGTTTTGCCACTTTTCATGTGCTTTAAAGGCGATTCGAATCTACTTCCTGAAACCGGTTTCCTGCAATTCTGCCTTGCTTTCAAATCCTCTTCGTTGTCTTCCCTCAATATATTTGTGGACGAGAGTTATCATTTATAACTCAGCGGGTTTGTGAAAGGCAGTGCCCCCGAGCTCCATTTTTCAACTGTCTTTTTTGGGAGCTGGCCGCAAAAGCACGGGATTGCCTCAGGCCCTATTCTGGTTCCGGGGGGCAGGCTGAGCCTGTGGTTAATTCTTCTTCCTGATGGGAAAATAGAGGGACCTGTGCCTGTCCCAACACCTAGATCTAGTCTCTCATTGGTTGCCCCTCTTCCCTTTCACCCTCAGGACAAATTGCAACCTGTATGGAACAGGAGGTTAAAGGTGCGGATTCTCCAAGTAAGGAGATTGCTAGTAAAGTAGCTGGAAAGGCGAACCCGAGCACAAGGAGATGAGAAATGATGTGCGTATTAGAAACCTTTCAAAATCACACGGTGTACCATCTTCTGGGTTTCTCATGCATGTTTTTGATGTAGGAATATGCCCTTGAACCTGGAGATTTGGGACCCATGGGATGCGTACCACACAGTATTACTTTACATGTCTGTGTTTGCTCACCCAACCTCACCCAACCTCTCAGCCCCAAGTGTGTCTACCCTTTTGTCTCATCCACTTGTGGGTCTAGATATGGTCAATCCAGGTGGCATCACAGCCCCTGAACGAATTTTGTAAGAATTTCTCTCTCTTTCACTGTCTTTGTTTTACGGGTTTTTAAAGTAATTTATTTTTATAATGGGGTTTAGCTGCTTTTCACGGCTGTGTTTATGCGGCTTTACACCCACTTGACTCACTTCCAGACAGATATCAATACATAGGTTTTAAGATTCTTACTAGTCACATATATTCTTGTGTGGTGAATAGGGGGTGTTGAGTCCAGTTCACTGAGCAAGGAGTCGTTCTTTTCTATTACATATAGGGTGTATGGAACGGTATCTGAGCCAATTTGAAACCCTTGTTTTATGCATCACCCCACCTCACCTTTCCCGTTAAGCAGCCATAGTGTGTTTTCTAAACGTGTGACTCTGTTCTGTTTTGTAATTCAATTCAACTGTAGCGGTTTTTACATTCCCTCTATAAGTGATAGCTTATGATAAGTGTCTTTTTCTGTGTGACTTATTTCACTTAGAATCGTCGTACCTAAGTCCACTCATCTTGCTTCTTCTAGCCTTATGATATTGATTTCATGTCTGAGTGATATTCCATTGTACATAAGGACCACAACTTCTTTATCCATTTTTCTCTTTCCTGGGATATTTAAGGTGTCATGAAGTGGAGGTTCTTGTCAACAGAGCAGCCCTAAACTTTGGGGTGCCTGTGTCTTGCTGATTTTTAGTTTTCCCAATTTATACGCCCATGAGTGGACGTGCCCTATGCTCCCTAAGCTGTGTGCTTTAGATGTTTCAGGACACACCGTACACTTCTCCAGAGTGGCTGTTGGCAATTTACATCCCGCCCATCAGCGTAGCAAGGCTGCCATTTCTCCATGGCCTGTCCTGCATTTCTGGTTTTGACACTTTTTGCAGCATGGCCCTTTTGACCGATGGGAAGCGAGACTACTTTGTAGCGCTGATCTGCCTTTCCAGGTTGCTTGGTTGGCCAAAAAGGGCGTATGCGTTTTTTCCTGAATATATTCAGGAAAAAACGCATACGCCCTTTTTGGCCAAGGGCATCATTGTCGACGTTTTGCGACTTTTCATGTGCTTTAAAGGCGATTCGAATCTACCTTCTGAAACCTGTTTCCTGCAATTCTGCCTTGCTTTCAAATCCTCTTCGTTGCCTTCCCTCAATATATTTGTGGACGAGAGTTATCATTTATAACTCTGCGGGTTTGTGAATGGCAGTGTCCCTGGGCTCCATTTTTCAACTCGCTTTTTTGGGAGCTGGCGGCAGGAGCGCGGGATTGCCTCAGGCCCTATTCTGCTTCTGGGCGGCAGGCTGAGCCTGTGGTTAATTCTTCTTCCTGATGGGAAAATAGAGTGACCTGTGCGTGTCCCAACACCTAGATCTAGTCTCTCATTGCTTGACCCTCTTCCGTTCATCCTCAGGACAAATTGCAACCTGTAGGGAACAGGAGTTTAAAGGTGCTGATTCTCCAAGTAGGGAGATTGCTAGTAAAGTAGCTGGAATGGCGAACCCGAGCACAAGGAGATGAGAAATGAGGTGCGTTTTAGAAACCTTTCAAAATCACACGGTGTTTCTGGGTTTCTCATGCATGTTTTCGATGTAGGAATATGCCCTTGAACCTGGAGATTTGGGACCCATGGGATGGGTACCAGGCAGTATTACTTTAAAGGGTCTGTGTTTGCTCACCCTACCTCACCCAACCTATCAGCCCCAAGTGTGTCTACCCTTATGTCTCATCCAGCTGTGGGTCTAGATATGGTCAATCCAGGTTGCATCACAGCCCCTGAACGAATTTTGTAAGAATTTCTCTCTCTTTCACTGTCTTTGTTTTACGGGTTTTTAAAAGTTATTTATTTTTATAATGGGGTTTAGCTGCCTTTCACGGCTGTGTTTATGCGGCTTTACACCCACTGGACTCACTTCCAGACAGATATCAATTCATAGGTTTTAAGATTCTTACTAGTCACATATATTCTTGTGCGGTGAATAGGGGGTGTTGAGTCCAGTTCACTGAGCAAGGAGTCGGTCTTGTCTATTACATATTGGGTGTATGGAACGGTATCTGAGCGAATTTGAAAACCTTGTTTTATGCATCACCCCACCTCACCTTTCCCGTTAAGCAGCCATAGTGTGTTTTCTAAACGTGAGACTCTGTTCTGTTTTGTAATTCAGTTCAAGTGTAGCGGTTTTTACATTCCCTCTATAAGTGATAGCTTATGATAAGTGTCTTTTTCTGTGTGACTTATTTCACTTAGAATCGTCGTACCTAAGTCCACTCATCTTGCTTCTTCTAGCCTTATGATATTGATTTCATGTCTGCGTGATATTCCATTGTACATAAGGACCACAACTTCTTTATCCATTTTTCTCTTTCCTGGGATATTTAAGGTGTCATGAAGTGGAGGTTCTTGTCAACAGAGCAGCCCTAAACTTTGGGGTGCCTGTGTCTTGCTGATTTTTAGTTTTCCCAATTTATACGCCCATGAGTGGATGTGCCCTATGCTCCCTAAGCTGTGTGTTTTAGATGTTTCAGGAAACACCGTACACTTCTCCAGAGTGGCTGTTGGCAATTTACATCCCGCCCCTCAGCGTAGCAAGGCTGCCATTTCTCCATGGCCTGTCCTGCATTTCTGGTTTTGACACTTTTTGCAGCATGGCCCTTTTGACCGATGGGAAGCGAGACTACTTTGTAGTGCTGATTTGCCTTTCCAGGTTGCTTGCTTGGCCAAAAAGGGCGTATGCGTTTTTTCCTGAATATATTCAGGAAAAAACGCATACGCCCTTTTTGGCCAAGGGCATCATTGTCGACGTTTTGCCACTTTTCATGTGCTTTAAAGGCGATTCGAATCTACCTCCTGAAACCTGTTTCCTGCAATTCTGCCTTGCTTTCAAATCCTCTTCATTGCCTTCCCTCAATATATTTGTGGACGAGAGTTATCATTTATAACTCTGCGGGTTTGTGAAAGGCAGTGTCCCTTGGGCTCCATTTTGCAACTCGCTTTTTTGGGAGCTGGCCGCAAGAGCGCGGGATTGCCTCAGGCCCTATTCTGCTTCTGGGGGGCAGGCTGAGCCTGTGGTTAATTCTTCTTCCTGATGGGAAAATAGAGTGACCTGTGCCTGTCCCAACACCTAGATCTAGTCTCTCATTGGTTGCCCCTCTTCCCGTTCATCCTCAGGACAAATTGCAACCTGTAGGGAACAGGAGGTTAAAGGTGCTGATTCTCCAAGTAGGGAGATTGCTAGTAACGTACTTGGAATGGCGAACCCGAGCACAAGGAGATGAGAAATGAGGTGCGTTTTAGAAACCTTACAAAATCACACGGTGTACCATCTTCTGGGTTTCTCATGTATGTTTTTGATGTAGGAAGATGCCCTTGAACCTGGAGATTTGGGACCCATGGGATGCGTACCACGCAGTATTACTTTAAAGGTTGTGCGTTTGCTCACCCAACCTCACCCAACCTCTCAGCCCCAAGAGTGTCCACCCTTATGTCTCATCCAGCTGTGTGTCTAGATATGGTCAATCCAGGTTGAATCACAGCCCCTGACCGAATTTTGGAAGAATTTCTCTCTCTTTCACTGTCTTTGTTTTACGGGTTTTTAAAAGTAATTTATTTTTATAATGGGGTTTAGCGGCCTTTCACGGCTGTGTTTATGCGGCTTTACACCCACTTGACTCACTTCCAGAGAGATATCAATACATAGGTTTTAAGATTCTTACTAGTCAGATATATTCTTGTGCGGTGAATAGGGGGTGTTGTCTCCAGTTCACTGAGCAAGGAGTAGGTCTTGTCTATTACATATTGGGTGTATGGAACGGTATGTGAGCGAATTTGAAACCCTTGTTTTATGCATCACCCCACCTCAACTTTCCCGTTAAGCAGCCATAGTGTGTTTTCTAAACGTGTGACTCTGTTCTGTTTTGTAATTCAATTCAAGTGTAGCGGTTTCTACATTCCCTCTATAAGTGATAGCTTATGATAAGTGTCTTTTTCTGTGTGACTTATTTCACTTAGAATCGTCGTTCCTAAATCCACTCATCTTGCTTCTACTAGCCTTATGACATTTATTTCATGTCTGATTGATATTCCATTTTACATAAGGACCACAACTTCTTTATCCATTTTTTTCTTTCCTGGGATATTTAAGGTGGCATGATGTGGAGGTTCTTGTCAACAGAGCAGCCCTAATCATTGGGGTGCCTGTGTCTTGCTGATTTTTAGTTTTCCCAATTTATACGACCATGAGTGGACGTGCCCTATGCTCCCTAAGCTGTGTTTTTTCGAAGTTTCAGGACACACCGTACACTTCTCCAGTGTGGCTGTTGGCAATTTACATCCCTCCCATCAGCGTAGCAAGGCTGCCATTTCTCCATGGCCTGTCCTGCATTTCTGGTTTTGAAAATTTTTGCAGCATGGACCTTTTGACCGATGGGAAGCGAGACTTCTTTGTAGCGCTGATTTGCCTTTCCAGGTTGCTTGGTTGGCCAAAAAGGGCGTATGCGTTTTTTCCTGAATATATTCAGGAAAAAACGCATACGCTCTTTTTGACCAAGGTCATCATTGTCGACGTTTTGCCACCTTTCATGTGCTTTAAAGGCGATTCGAATCTACCTCCTGAAATCTGTTTCCTGCAATTCTGCCTTGCTTTCAAATCCTCTTCGTTGCCTTCCCTCAATATATTTTTGGACGAGAGTTATCATTTATAACTCAGCAGGTTTGTGAATTGCAGTGCCCCTGAGCTCCATTTTTCAACAGTCTTTTTTGGGAGCTGGCCGCAATCGCACGGGATTGCCTAAGGCCCTATTCTGGTTCCCGGCGGTAGGCTGAGCCTGTGATTAATTCTTCTTCCTGATGGGAAAATAGATTGACCTGTGCCTGTCCCAACACCTAGATCTAGTCTCTCATTGGCTGCCCCTCTTCCAGTTCAACCTCAGGACAAATTGCAACCTGTACGGAACAGGAGGTTAAAGGTGCTGATTCTCCAAGTAGGGAGATTGCTAGTAAAGTAGCTGGAATGGCGAACCCGAACACAAGGAGATGAGAAATGAGGTGCGTTTTAGAAACCTTTCAAAATCACACGGTGTACCATCTTCTGGGTTTCTCATGCATGTTTTCGATGTAGGAAGATGCCCTTGAACCTGGAGATTTGGGACCCATATTAGGGGTACCACGCAGTATTACTTTAAAGGGTCTGTGTTTGCTCACCCAACCTCACCCAATCTCTCAGCCCCAAGTGTGTCCACCCTTATGTCTCATCCAGCTGTGGGTCTAGATATGGTCAATCCAGGTTGCATCACAGCCTCTGAACGAATTTTGTAAGAATTTCTCTCTCTTTCACTGTCTTTGTTTTACGGGTTTTTAAAAGTAATTTATTTTTATAATGGGGTTTAGCTGCTTTTCACGGCTGTGTTTATGCGGCTTTACACCCACTTGACTCACTTCCAGACAGATATCAATACATAGGTTTTAAGATTCTTACTAGTCACATATATTCTTGTGCGGTGAATAGGGGGTGTTGAGTCCAGTTCACTGAGCAATGCGTCGGTGTTGTCTATTACATATTGGGTGTATGGAACGGTATCTGAGCGAATTTGAAACCCTTGTTTTATGCATCACCCCACCTCACCTTTCCCGTTAAGCAGCCATAGTGTGTTTTCTAAACGTGTGACTCTGTTCTGTTTTGTAACTCAGTTCAAGTGTAGCGGTTTTTACATTCCCTCTATAAGTGATAGCTTATGATAAGTGTCTTTTTCTGTGTGACTTATTTCACTTAGAATCATCGTACCTAAGTCCACTCATCTTGCTTCTTCTAGCCTTATGATATTGATTTCATGTCTGCGTGATATTCCATTGTACATAAGGACCACAACTTCTTTAACCATTTTTCTCTTTCCTGGGATATTTAAGGTGTCATGAAGTGGAGGTTCTTGTCAACAGAGCAGCCCTAAACTTTGGGGTGCCTGTGTCTTGCTGATTTTTAGTTTTCCCAATTTATACGCCCATGAGTGGACGTGCCCTATGCTCCCTAAGCTGTGTTTTTTAGATGTTTCAGGACACACCGTACACTTCTCCAGAGTGGCTGTTGGCAATTTACATCCCGCCCCTCAGCGTAGCAAGGCTGCCATTTCTCCATGGCCTGTCCTGCATTTCTGGTTTTGACACTTTTTGCAGCATGGCCCTTTTGACCGATGGGAAGCGAGACTACTTTGTAGCGCTGATTTGCCTTTCCAGGTTGCTTGGTTGGCCAAAAAGGGCGTATGCGTTTTTTCCTGAATATATTCAGGAAAAAACGCATACGCCCTTTTTGGCCAAGGGCATCATTGTCGACGTTTTGCGACCTTTCATGTGCTTTAAAGGCGATTCGAATCTACCTCCTGAAACCTGTTTCCTGCAATTCTGCCTTGCTTTCAAATCCTCTTCGTTGCCTTCCCTCAATATATTTGTGGACGAGAGTTATCATTTATAACTCTGCGGGTTTGTGAATGGCAGTGTCCCTGGGCTCCATTTTTCAACTCGCTTTTTTGGGAGCTGGTCGTAAGAGCGCGGGATTGCCTCAGGCCCTATTCTGCTTCTGGGCGGCAGGCTGAGCCTGTGGTTAATTCTTCTTCCTGATGGGAAAATAGAGTGACCTGTGCCTGTCCCAACACCTAGATCTAGTCTCTCATTGGTTGCCCCTCTTCCCGTTCATCCTCAGGACAAATTGCAACCTGTAGGGAACAGGAGGTTAAAGGTGCTGATTCTCCAAGTAGGGAGATTGCTAGTAACGTACCTGGAATGGCGAACCCGAGCACAAGGAGATGAGAAATGAGGTGCGTTTTAGAAACCTTTCAAAATCACACGGTGTACCATCTTCTGGGTTTCTCATGCATGTTTTCGATGTAGGAAGATGCCCTTGAACCTGGAGATTTGGGACCCATGGGATGGGTACCACGCAGTATTAATTTAAAGGGTCTGTGTTTGCTCACCCAACCTCACCCAACCTCTCAGCCCCAAGTGTGTCCACCCTTATGTCTCATCCAGCTGTGGGTCTAGATATGTTCAATCCAGGTTGCATCACAGCCTCTGAACGAATTTTGTAAGAATGTCTCTCTCTTTCACTGTCTTTGTTTTACGGGTTTTTAAAAGTAATTTATTTTTATAATGGGGTTTAGCTGCTTTTCACGGCTGTGTTTATGCGGCTTTACACCCACTTGACTCACGTCCAGACAGATATCAATACATAGGTTTTAAGATTCTTACTAGTCACATATATTCTTGTGCGGTGAATAGGGGGTGTTGAGTCCAGTTCACTGAGCAAGGAGTCGGTCTTTTCTATTACATATTGGGTGTATGGAAAGGTATCTGAGCGAATTTGAAACCCTTGTTTTATGCATCACCCCACCTCACCTTTCCCGTTAAGCAGCCATAGTGTGTTTTCTAAACGTGTTACTCTGTTCTGTTTTGTAACTCAGTTCAAGTGTAGCGGTTTTTACATTCCCTCTATAAGTGATAGCTTATGATAAGTGTCTTTTTCTGTGTGACTTATTTCACTTAGAATCATCGTACCTAAGTCCACTCATCTTGCTTCTTCTAGCCTTATGATATTGATTTCATGTCTGCGTGATATTCCATTGTACAGAAGGACCACAACTTCTTTATCCATTTTTCTCTTTCCTGGGATATTTAAGGTGTCATGAAGTGGAGGATCTTGTCAACAGAGCCGCCCTAAACTTTGGGGTGCCTGTGTCTTGCTGATTTTTAGTTTTCCCAATTTATACGCCCATGAGTGGACGTGCCCTATGCTCCCTAAGCTGTGTGTTTTAGATGTTTCAGGACACACCGTACACTTCTCCAGAGTGGCTGTTGGCAATTTACATCCCGCCCATCAGCGTAGCAAGGCTGCCATTTCTCCATGGCCTGTCCTGCATTTCTGGTTTTGACACTTTCTGCAGCATGGCCCTTTTGACCGATGGGAAGCGAGACTTCTTTGTAGCGCTGATTTGCCTTTCCAGGTTGCTTGGTTGGCCAAAAAGGGCGTATGCGTTTTTTCCTGAATATATTCAGGAAAATACGCATACGCCCTTTTTGGCCAAGGGCATCATTGTCGACGTTTTGCGACTTTTCATGTGCTTTAAAGGCGATTCGTATCTACCTCCTGAAACCTGTTTCCTGCAATTCTGCCTTGCATTCAAATCCTCTTCGTTGCCTTCCCTCAATATATTTGTGGACGGGAGTTATCATTTATAACTCTGCGGGTTTGTGAATGGCAGTGTCCCTGGGCTCCATTTTTCAACTCGCTTTTTTGGGAGCTGGCCGCAGGAGCGCGGGATTGCCTCAGGCCCTATTCTGCTTCTGGGCGGCAGGCTGAGCCTGTTTTTAATTCTTCTTCCTGATGGGAAAATAGAGTGACCTGTGCCTGTCCCAACACCTAGATCTAGTCTCTCATTGGTTGCCCCTCTTCCGTTCATCCTCAGGACAAATTGCAACCTGTAGGGAACAGGAGGTTAAAGGTGCTGATTCTCCAAGTAGGGAGATTGCTAGTAAAGTACCTGGAATGGCGAACCCGAACACAAGGAGATGAGAAATGAGGTGCGTTTTAGAAACCTTTCAAAATCACACGGTGTACCATCTTCTGGGTTTTTCATGTATGTTTTCGATGTACGAAGATGCCGTTGAACCTGGAGATTTGGGACCCATGGGATGCGTACCACGCAGTATTACTTTAAAGGCTCTGCGTTTGCTCACCCAACCTCTCAGCCCCAAGAGTGTCCACCCTTATGTCTCATCCAGCTGTGTGTCTAGATATGGTCAATCCAGGTTGCATCACAGCCGCAGACCGAATTTTGGAAGAATTTCTCTCTCTTTCACAGTCTTTGTTTTACGGGTTTTTAAAAGTAATTTATTTTTATAATGGGGTTTAGCTGCTTTTCACGGCTGTGTTTATGCGGCTTTACACCCACTTGACTCACTTCCAGAGAGATATCAATTCATAGGTTTTAAGATTCTTACTAGTCAGATATATTCTTGTGTGGTGAATAGGGGGTGTTGAGTCCAGTTCACTGAGCAAGGAGTCGGTCTTGTCTATTACATATTGGGTGTATGGAACGGTATCTGAGCGAATTTGAAACCCTTGTTTTATGCATCACCCCACCTCACCTTTCCCGTTAAGCAGCCATAGTGTGTTTTCTAAACGTGTGACTCTGTTCTGTTTTGTAATTCAGTTAAAGTGTAGCGGTTTTTACATTCCCTCTATAAGTGATAGCTTATGATAAGTGTCTTTTTCTGTGTGACTTATTTCACTTAGAATCATCGTACTTAAATCCACTCATCTTGCTTCTACTTGCCTTATGACATTGATTTCATGTCTGAGTGATATTCCATTGAACATAAGGACCACAACTTCTTTATCCATTTTTCTCTTTCCTGGGATATTTAAGGTGTCATGAAGTGGAGGTTCTTGTCAACAGAGCAGCCCTAAATTTTGGGGTGCCTGTGTCTTGCTGATTTTTAGTTTTCCCAATTTATACGCCCATGAGTGGACGTGCCCTATGCTCCCTAAGCTGTGTGTTTTAGATATTTCAGGACACACCGTATACTTCTCCAGAGTGGCTGTTGGCAATTTACATCCCTCCCATCAGCGTAGCAAGGCTGCCATTTCTCCATGTCCTGTCCTGCATTTCTGGTTTTGACACTTTTTGCAGCATGGCCCTTTTGACCGATGGGAAGCGAGACTACTTTGTAGCGATGATTTGCCTTTCCAGGTTGCTTGGTTGGCCAAAAAGGGCGTATGCCTTTTTTCCTGAATATATTCAGGAAAAAACGCATTCGCTCTTTTTGGACAAGGTCATCATTGTCGACGTTTTGCCACCTTTCATGTGCTTTAAAGGCGATTCGAATCTACCTCCTGAAATCTGTTTCGTGCAATTCTGCCTTGCTTTGAAATCCTCTTCGTTGCCTTCCCTCAATATATTTTTGGACGAGAGTTATCATTTATAACTCAGCAGGTTTGTGAATTGCAGTGCCCCTGAGCTCCATTTTTCAACTGTCTATTTTGGGAGCTGGCCGCAAACGCACGGGATTGCCTAAGGCCCTATTCTGGTTACCGGCGGTAGGCTGAGCCTGTGGTTAATTCTTCTTCCTGATGGGAAAATAGAGTGACCTGTGCCTGTCCCAACACCTAGATCTAGTCTCTCATTGGTTGCCCCTCTTCCCTTTCATCCTCAGGACAAATTGCAACCTGTACGGAACAGGAGGTTAAAGGTGTTGATTCTCCAAGTAGGGAGATTGCTAGTAAAGTAGCTGGAATGGCGAACCCGAACACAAGGAGATGAGAAATGAGGTGCGTTTTAGAAACCTTTCAAAATCACATGGTGTACCATCTTCTGGGTTTCTCATGCATGTTTTCGATGTAGGAAGATGCCCTTGAACCTGGAGATTTGGGACCCATGGGATGGGTACCACCCAGTATTACTTTAAAGGGTCTGTGTTTGCTCACCCAACCTCACCCAACCTCGCAGCCCCAAGTGTGTCCACCCTTATGTCTCATCCAGCTGTGGGTCTAGATATGGTCAATCCAGGTTGCATCACAGCCTCTGAACGAATTTTGTAAGAATTTCTCTCTCTTTCACTGTCTTTGTTTTACGGGTTTTTAAAAGTAACTTATTTTTATAATGGGGTTTAGCTGCTTTTCATGGCTGTGTTTATGGGGCTTTACACCCACTTGACTCACTTCCAGACAGATATCAATACATAGGTTTTAAGATTCTTACTAGTCACATATATTCTTGTGCGGTGAATAGGGGGTGTTGAGTCCAGTTCACTGAGCAATGAGTCGGTCTTTTCTATTACATATTGGGTGTATGGAACGGTATCTGAGCGAATTTGAAACCCTTGTTTTATCCATCACCCCACCTCACCTTTCCCGTTAAGCAGCCATAGTGTGTTTTCTAAACGTGTGACTCTGTTCTGTTTTGTAACTCAGTTCAAGTGTAGCGGTTTTTACATTCCCTCTATAAGTGATAGCTTATGATAAGTGTCTTTTTCTGTGTGACTTATTTCACTTAGAATCATCGTACCTAAGTCCACTCATCTTGCTTCTTCTAGCCTTATGATATTGTTTTCATGTCTGCGTGATATTCCATTGTACATTAGGACCACAACTTCTTTATCCATTTTTCTCTTTCCTGGGATATTTAAGGTGCCATGAAGTGGAGGTTCTTGTCAACAGAGCAGCCCTAAACTTTGGGGTGCCTGTGTCTTGCTGATTTTTAGTTTTCCCAATTTATACGCCCATGAGTGGACGTGCCCTATGCTCCCTAAGCTGTGTGTTTTAGATGTTTCAGGACACACCGTACACTTCTCCAGAGTGGCTGTTGGCAATTTACATCCCGCCCATCAGCGTAGCAAGGCTGCCATTTCTCCATGGTCTGTACTGCATGTCTGGTTTTGACAATTTTTGCATCATGGCCCTTTTGACCGATGGGAAGCGAGACTACTTTGTAGCGCTGATTTGCCTTTCCAGGTTGCTTGGTTGGCCAAAAAGGGCGTATGCGTTTTTTCCTGAATATATTCAGGAAAAAACGCATACGCCCTTTTTGGCCAAGGGCATCATTGTCGACATTTTTCGACTTTTCATGTGCTTTAAAGGCGATTCGAATCTACCTCCTGAAACCTGTTTCCTGCAATTCTGCCTTGCTTTCAAATCCTCTTCATTGCCTTCCCTCAATATATTTGTGGACGAGAGTTATCATTTATAACTCTGCGGGTTTGTGAATGGCAGTGTCCCTGATCTCCATTTTTCAACTCGCTTTTTTGGGAGCTGGCCGCAAGAGCGCGGGATTGCCTCAGGCCCTATTCTGCTTCTGGGCGGCAGGCTGAGCCTGTGGTTAATTCTTCTTCCTGATGGGAAAATAGAGTGACCAGTGCCTGTCCCAACACCTAGATCTAGTCTCTCATTTGTTGCCCCTCTTCCCGTTCATCCTCAGGACAAATTGCAACCTGTAGGGAACAGGAGGTTAAAGGTGCTGATTCTCCAAGTAGGGAGATTGCTAGTAAAGTAGCTGGAATGGCGAACCCGAACACAAGGAGATGAGAAATAAGGTGCCTTTTAGAAACCTTTCAAAATCACAAGGTGTACCATCTGCTGGGTTTCTCATACATGTTTTCGATGTAGGAAGATGCCCTTGAACCTGGATATTTGGGACCCATGGGATGGGTACCACGCAGTATTACTTTAAAGGTTCTGCGTTTGCTCACCCAACCTCACCAAACCTCTCAGCCCCAAGAGTGTCCACCGTTATGTCTCATCCAGCTGTGGGTCTAGATATGGTCAATCCAGGTTGCATCACAGCCCCTGAACGAATTTTGGAAGAATTTCTCTCTCTTTCACTGTCTTTGTTTAACGGGTTTTTAAAAGTAATTTATTTTTATAATGGGGTTTAGCTGCTTTTCATGGCTGTGTTTATGCGGCTTTACACCCACTTGACTCACTTCGAGAGAGATATCAATACATAAGTTTTAAGATTCTTACTAGTCAGATATATTCTTGTGCGGTGAATAGGGGGTGTTGAGTCCAGTTCACTGAGCAAGGAGTAGGTCTTGTCTATTACATATTGGGTGTATGGAAATGTATCTGAGCGAATTTGAAACCCTTGTTTTATGCCTCACCCCACCTCACTTTTCCCGTTAAGCAGCCATAGTGTGTTTTCTAAACGTGTGACTCTGTTCTGTTTTGTAATTCAGTTCAAGTGTAGCGGTTTTTACATTCCCTCTATAAGTGATAGCTTATGATAAGTGTCTTTTTCTGTGTGACTTATTTCACTTAGAATCCTTGTACCTAACTCCACTCATCTTGCTTCTACTAGCCTTATTGCATTCATTTCATGTCTGAGTGATATTCCATTGTACATAAGGACCACAGCTTCTTTATCCATTTTTCTCTTTCCTGGGATATTTAAGGTGTCATGAAGTGGAGGTTCCTGTCAATAGAGCAGCGCTAAACTTTGGGGTGCCTGTGTCTTGCTGATTTTTAGTTTTCCCAATTTATACGCCCATGAGTGGACGTGCCCTATGCTCCCTAAGCTGTGTTTTTTCAATGTTTCAGGACACACAGTACACTTCTCCAGAGCGGCTGTTGGCAATTTACATCCCGCCCATCAGCGTAGCAAGGCTGCCATTTCTCTATGGCCTGTCCTGCATTTCTGGTTTTGACACTTTCTGCAGCATGGCCCTTTTGACCGATGGGAAGCGAGACTTCTTTGTAGCGCTGATTTGCCTTTCCAGGTTGCTTGGTTGGCCAAACGGGGCGTATGCGTTTTTTCCTGAATATATTCAGGAAAAAACGCATACGCCCCGTTTGGCCAAGGGCATCATTGTCGGCGTTTTGCCACTTTTCATGTGCTTTAAAGGCGATTCGAATCTACTTCCTGAAACCGGTTTCCTGCAATTCTGCCTTGCTTTCAAATCCTCTTCGTTGTCTTCCCTCAATATATTTGTGGACGAGAGTTATCATTTATAACTCAGCGGGTTTGTGAAAGGCAGTGCCCCCGAGCTCCATTTTTCAACTGTCTTTTTTGGGAGCTGGCCGCAAAAGCACGGGATTGCCTCAGGCCCTATTCTGGTTCCGGGGGGCAGGCTGAGCCTGTGGTTAATTCTTCTTCCTGATGGGAAAATAGAGGGACCTGTGCCTGTCCCAACACCTAGATCTAGTCTCTCATTGGTTGCCCCTCTTCCCTTTCACCCTCAGGACAAATTGCAACCTGTATGGAACAGGAGGTTAAAGGTGCGGATTCTCCAAGTAAGGAGATTGCTAGTAAAGTAGCTGGAAAGGCGAACCCGAGCACAAGGAGATGAGAAATGATGTGCGTATTAGAAACCTTTCAAAATCACACGGTGTACCATCTTCTGGGTTTCTCATGCATGTTTTCGATGTAGGAATATGCCCTTGAACCTGGAGATTTGGGACCCATGGGATGCGTACCACACAGTATTACTTTACATGTCTGTGTTTGCTCACCCAACCTCACCCAACCTCTCAGCCCCAAGTGTGTCTACCCTTTTGTCTCATCCACTTGTGGGTCTAGATATGGTCAATCCAGGTGGCATCACAGCCCCTGAACGAATTTTGTAAGAATTTCTCTCTCTTTCACTGTCTTTGTTTTACGGGTTTTTAAAGTAATTTATTTTTATAATGGGGTTTAGCTGCTTTTCACGGCTGTGTTTATGCGACTTTACACCCACTTGACTCACTTCCAGACAGATATCAATACATAGGTTTTAAGATTCTTACTAGTCACATATATTCTTGTGCGGTGAATAGGGGGTGTTGAGTCCAGTTCACTGAGCAAGGAGTCGGTCTTTTCTATTACATATTGGGTGTATGGAAAGGTATCTGAGCGAATTTGAAACCCTTGTTTTATGCATCACCCCACCTCACCTTTCCCGTTAAGCAGCCATAGTGTGTTTTCTAAACGTGTGACTCTGTTCTGTTTTGTAATTCAATTCAAGTGTAGCGGTTTTTACATTCCCTCTATAAGTGATAGCTTATGATAAGTGTCTTTTTCTGTGTGACTTATTTCACTTAGAATCGTCGTACCTAAGTCCACTCATCTTGCTTCTTCTAGCCTTATGATATTGATTTCATGTCTGAGTGATATTCCATTGTACATAAGGACCACAACTTCTTTATCCATTTTTCTCTTTCCTGGGATATTTAAGGTGTCATGAAGTGGAGGTTCTTGTCAACAGAGCAGCCCTAAACTTTGGGGTGCCTGTGTCTTGCTGATTTTTAGTTTTCCCAATTTATACGCCCATGAGTGGACGTGCCCTATGCTCCCTAAGCTGTGTGCTTTAGATGTTTCAGGACACACCGTACACTTCTCCAGAGTGGCTGTTGGCAATTTACATCCCGCCCATCAGCGTAGCAAGGCTGCCATTTCTCCATGGCCTGTCCTGCATTTCTGGTTTTGACACTTTTTGCAGCATGGCCCTTTTGACCGATGGGAAGCGAGACTACTTTGTAGCGCTGATCTGCCTTTCCAGGTTGCTTGGTTGGCCAAAAAGGGCGTATGCGTTTTTTCCTGAATATATTCAGGAAAAAACGCATACGCCCTTTTTGGCCAAGGGCATCATTGTCGACGTTTTGCGACTTTTCATGTGCTTTAAAGGCGATTCGAATCTACCTTCTGAAACCTGTTTCCTGCAATTCTGCCTTGCTTTCAAATCCTCTTCGTTGCCTTCCCTCAATATATTTGTGGACGAGAGTTATCATTTATAACTCTGCGGGTTTGTGAATGGCAGTGTCCCTGGGCTCCATTTTTCAACTCGCTTTTTTGGGAGCTGGCGGCAGGAGCGCGGGATTGCCTCAGGCCCTATTCTGCTTCTGGGCGGCAGGCTGAGCCTGTGGTTAATTCTTCTTCCTGATGGGAAAATAGAGTGACCTGTGCCTGTCCCAACACCTAGATCTAGTCTCTCATTGCTTGACCCTCTTCCGTTCATCCTCAGGACAAATTGCAACCTGTAGGGAACAGGAGGTTAAAGGTGCTGATTCTCCAAGTAGGGAGATTGCTAGTAAAGTAGCTGGAATGGCGAACCCGAGCACAAGGAGATGAGAAATGAGGTGCGTTTTAGAAACCTTTCAAAATCACACGGTGTTTCTGGGTTTCTCATGCATGTTTTCGATGTAGGAATATGCCCTTGAACCTGGAGATTTGGGACCCATGGGATGGGTACCAGGCAGTATTACTTTAAAGGGTCTGTGTTTGCTCACCCTACCTCACCCAACCTATCAGCCCCAAGTGTGTCTACCCTTATGTCTCATCCAGCTGTGGGTCTAGATATGGTCAATCCAGGTTGCATCACAGCCCCTGAACGAATTTTGTAAGAATTTCTCTCTCTTTCACTGTCTTTGTTTTACGGGTTTTTAAAAGTAATTTATTTTTATAATGGGGTTTAGCTGCTTTTCACGGCTGTGTTTATGCGGCTTTACACCCACTTGACTCACTTCCAGACAGATATCAATACATAGGTTTTAAGATTCTTACTAGTCACATATATTCTTGTGCGGTGAATAGGGGGTGTTGAGTCCAGTTCACTGAGCAAGGAGTCGGTCTTTTCTATTACATATTGGGTGTATGGAACGGTATCTGAGCCAATTTGAAACCCTTGTTTTATGCATCACCCCACCTCACCTTTCCCGTTAAGCAGCCATAGTGTGTTTTCTAAACGTGTGACTCTGTTCTGTTTTGTAATTCAATTCAAGTGTAGCGGTTTTTACATTCCCTCTATAAGTGATAGCTTATGATAAGTGTCTTTTTCTGTGTGACTTATTTCACTTAGAATCGTCGTACCTAAGTCCACTCATCTTGCTTCTACTAGCCTTATGACATTGATTTCATGTCTGAGTGATATTCCATTGTACATAAGGACCACAACTTCTTTATCCATTTTTCTCTTTCCTGGGATATTTAAGGTGTCATGAAGTGGAGGTTCTTGTCAACAGAGCAGCCCTAAACTTTGGGGTGCTTGTGTCTTGCTGATTTTTAGTTTTCCCAATTTATACGCCCATGAGTGGACGTGCCCTATGCTCCCTAAGCTGTGTGTTTTAGATGTTTCAGGACACACCGTACACTTCTCCAGAGTGGCTGTTGGCAATTTACATCCCGCCCATCAGCATAGCAAGGCTGCCATTTCTCCATGGCCTGTCCTGCATTTCTGGTTTTGACACTTTTTGCAGCATGGCCCTTTTGACCGATGGGAAGCGAGACTACTTTGTAGCGCTGATTTGCCTTTCCAGGTTGCTTAGTTGGCCAAAAAGGGCGTATGCGTTTTTTCCTGAATATATTCAGGAAAAAACGCATACGCCCTTTTTGGCCAAGGGCATCATTGTCGACGTTTTGTGACTTTTCATGTGCTTTAAAGGCGATTCGTATCTACCTCCTGAAACCTGTTTCCTGCAATTCTGACTTGCTTTCAAATCCTCTTCGTTGCCTTCCCTCAATATATTTGTGGATGAGAGTTATCATTTATACATTTGCGGGTTTGTGAATTGCAGTGTCCCTGAGCTCCATTTTTCAACTGGCTTTTTTGGGAGCTGGCCGCAAAAGCGCGGGATTGCCTCAGGCCCTATTCTGCTTCTGGGCGGCAGGCTGAGCCTGTGGTTAATTCTTCTTCCCGATGGGAAAATAGAGTGACCTGTGCGTGTCCCAACACCTAGATCTAGTCTCTCATTGGTTGCCCCTCTTCCCGTTCATCCTCAGGACAAATTGCAACCTGTAGGGAACAGGAGTTTAAAGGTGCTGATTCTCCAAGTAGGGAGATTGCTAGTAAAGTAGCTGGAAGTGCGAACCCGAGCACAAGGAGATGAGAAATGAGGTGCGTATTAGAAACCTTTCAAAATCACACGGTATACCATCTTCTGGGTTTCTCATGCATGTTTTCGATGTAGGAAGATGCCCTTGAACCTGGAGATTTGGGACCCATGGGATGGGTACTAGGCAGTATTACTTTAAAGGGTCTGGGTTTGCTCACCCAACCTCACCCAACCTTTCAGCCCCAAGAGTGTCCACCCTTATGTCTCATCCAGCTGTGTGTCTAGATATGGTCAATCCAGGTTGCATCACAGCCTCTGAACGAATTGTGTAAGAATTTCTCTCTCTTTCACTGTCTTTGTTTTACGGGTTTTTAAAAGTTATTTATTTTTATAATGGGGTTTAGCTGCCTTTCACGGCTGTGTTTATGCGGCTTTACACCCACTGGACTCACTTCCAGACAGATATCAATTCATAGGTTTTAAGATTCTTACTAGTCACATATATTCTTCTGCGGTGAATAGGGGGTGTTGAGTCCAGTTCACTGAGCAAGGAGTAGGTCTTGTCTATTACATATTGGGTGTATGGAACGGTATCTGAGCGAATTTGAAAACCTTGTTTTATGCATCACCCCACCTCACCTTTCCCGTTAAGCAGCCATAGTGTGTTTTCTAAACGTGAGACTCTGTTCTGTTTTGTAATTCAGTTCAAGTGTAGCGGTTTTTACATTCCCTCTATAAGTGATAGCTTATGATAAGTGTCTTTTTCTGTGAGACTTATTTCACTTAGAATCGTCGTACCTAAATCCACTCATCTTGCTTCTACTAGCCTTATGACATTGATTTCATGTCTGAGTGATATTCCATTTTACATAAGGACCACAAATTCTTTATCCATTTTTCTCTTTCCTGGGATATTTAAGGTGTCATGAAGTGGAGGTTCTTGTCAACAGAGCAGACCTAAACTTTGGGGTGCCTGTGTCTTGCTGATTTTTAGTTTTCCCAATTTATACGCCCATGAGTGGACGTGCCCTATGCTCCCTAAGCTGTGTTTTTTCGATGTTTCAGGACACACCGTATACTTCTCCAGAGTGGCTGTTGGCAATATACATCCCGCCCATCAGCGTAGCAAGGCTGCCATTTCTCCATGGCCTGTCCTGCATTTCTGGTTTTGACACTTTCTGCAGCATGGCCCTTTTGACCGATGGGAAGCGAGACTTCTTTGTAGCGCTGATTTGCCTTTCCAGGTTGCTTGGTTGGCCAAAAAGTGCGTATGCGTTTTTTCCTGAATATATTCAGGAAAAAACGCATACGCCCTTTTTGGCCAAGGGCATCATTGTCGACGTTTTGCGACTTTTCATGTGCTTTAAAGGCGATTCGAATCTACCTCCTGAAACCTGTTTCCTGCAATTCTGCCTTGCTTTCAAATCCTCTTCGTTGCCTTCCCTCAATATATTTGTGGACGAGAGTTATCATTTATAACTCTGCGGGTTTGTGAATGGCAGTGTCCCTGGGCTCCATTTTTCAACTCGCTTTTTTGGGAGCTGGCCGTAAGAGCGCGGGATTGCCTCAGGCCCTATTCTGCTTCTGGGCGGCAGGCTGAGCCTGTGGTTAATTCTTCTTCCTGATGGGAAAATAGAGTGACCTGTGCCTGTCCCAACACCTAGATCTAGTCTCTCATTGGTTGCCCCTATTCCCGTTCATCCTCAGGACAAATTGCATCCTGTACGGAACAGGAGCTTAAAGGTGCTGATTCTCCAAGTAGGGAGATTGATAGTAAAGTAGCTGGAAAGGCGAACCCGAGCACAAGGAGTTGAGAAATGAGGTGCGTATTAGAAACCTTTCAAAATCACACGGTGTACCATCATCTGGATTTCTCATGCATGTTTTCGATGTAGGAAGATGCCCTTGAACCTGGAGATTTGGGACCCATGGAATGGGTACCAGGCAGTATTACTTTAAAGGTTCTGCGTTTGCTCACCCAACCTCACCCAACCTTTCAGCCCCAAGAGTGTCCACCCTTATGTCTCATCCAGCTGTGGGTCTAGATATGGTCAATCCAGGTTGCATCACAGCCTCTGAAAGAATTTTGTAAGAATTTCTCTCTCTTTCACTGTCTTTGTTTTACGGGTTTTTAAAAGTAATTTATTTTTATAATGGTGTTTAGCTGCTTTTCACGGCTGTGTTTATGCGGCTTTACACCCACTTGACTCACTTCCAGACAGATATCAATACATAGGTTTTACGATTCTTACTAGTCACATATATTCTTGTGCGGTGAATAGGGGGTGTTGAGTCCAGTTCACTGAGCAAGGAGTTGGTCTTGTCTATTACATATTGGGTGTATGGAACGGTATCTGAGCCAATTTGAAACCCTTGTTTTATGCATCACCCCACTTCACATTTCCCGTTAAGCAGCCATAGTGTGTTTTGTAAACGTGTGTCTCTGTTCTGTTTTGTAATTCAGTTCAAGTGTAGCGGTTTTTACATTCCCTCTATAAGTGATAGCTTATGATAAGTGTCTTTTTCTGTGTGACTTATTTCACTTAGAATCGTCGTACCTAAATCCACTCATCTTGCTTCTACTAGCCTTATGACATTGATTTCATGTCTGAGTGATATTCCATTGTACATAAGGACCACAACTTCTTTATCCATTTTTCTCTTTCCTGGGATATTTAAGGTGTCATGAAGTGGAGGTTCTTGTCAACAGAGCAGCCCTAAACTTTCGGGTGCCTGTGTCTTGCTGATTTTTAGTTTTCCCAATTTATACGCCCATGAGTGGACGTGCCCTATGCTCCCCAAGCTGTTTTTTTTCGATGTTTCAGGACACACCGTACACTTCTCCAGAGTGGCTGTTGGCAATGTACATCCCGCCCATCAGCGTAGCAAGGCTGCCATTTCTCCATGGCCTGTCCTGCATTTCTGGTTTTGACACTTTTTGCAGCATGGCCCTTTTGACCGATGGGAAGCGAGACTTCTTTGTAGTGCTGATTTGCTTTTTCAGGTTGCTTGGTTGGCCAAAAAGGGCGTATGCGTTTTTTCCTGAATATATTCAGGAAAAAACGCATACGCCCTTTTTGGCCAAGGGCATCATTGTCGACGTTTTGCCACTTTTCATGTGCTTTAAAGGCGATTCGAATCTACCTCCTGAAACCTGTTTCCTGCAATTCTGCCTTGCTTTCAAATCCTCTTCGTTGCCTTCCCTCAATATATTTGTGCACGAGAGTTATCATTTATAACTATGCGGGTTTGTGAATGGCAGTGTCCCTGGGCTCCATTTTTCAACTCGCTTTTTTGGGAGCTGGCCGCAGGAGCGCGGGATTGCCTCAGGCCCTATTCTGCTTCTGGGGGGCAGGCTGAGCCTGTGGTTAATTCTTCTTCCTGATGGGAAAATAGAGTGACCTGTGCCTGTCCCAACACCTAGATCTAGTCTCTCATTGCTTGACCCTCTTCCGTTCATCCTCAGGACAAATTGCAACCTGTAGGGAACAGGAGGTTAAAGGTGCTGATTCTCCAAGTAGGGAGATTGCTAGTAAAGTACCTGGAATGGCGAACCCGAGCACAAGGAGATGAGAAATGAGGTGCGTTTTAGAAACCTTACAAAATCACACGGTGTACCATCTTCTGGGTTTCTCATGTATGTTTTTGATGTAGGAAGATGCCCTTGAACCTGGAGATTTGGGACCCATGGGATGCGTACCACACAGTATTACTTTAAAGGTTGTGCGTTTGCTCACCCAACCTCACCCAACCTCTCAGCCCCAAGAGTGTCCACCCTTATGTCTCATCCAGCTGTGTGTCTAGATATGGTCAATCCAGGTTGCATCACAGCCCCTGACCGAATTTTGGAAGAATTTCTCTCTCTTTCACTGTCTTTGTTTTACGGGTTTTTAAAAGTAATTTATTTTTATAATGGGGTTTAGCGGCCTTTCACGGCTGTGTTGATGCGGCTTTACACCCACTTGACTCACTTCCAGAGAGATATCAATACATAGGTTTTAAGATTCTTACTAGTCAGATATATTCTTGTGCGGTGAATAGGGGGTGTTGTGTACAGTTCACTGAGCAAGGAGTAGGTCTTGTCTATTACATATTGGGTGTATGGAACGGTATGTGAGCGAATTTGAAACCCTTGTTTTATGCATCACCCCACCTCAACTTTCCCGTTAAGCAGCCATAGTGTGTTTTCTAAACGTGTGACTCTGTTCTGTTTTGTAATTCAATTCAAGTGTAGCGGTTTCTACATTCCCTCTATAAGTGATAGCTTATGATAAGTGTCTTTTTCTGTGTGACTTATTTCACTTAGAATCGTCGTTCCTAAATCCACTCATCTTGCTTCTACTAGCCTTATGACATTTATTTCATGTCTGATTGATATTCCATTTTACATAAGGACCACAACTTCTTTATCCATTTTTTTCTTTCCTGGGATATTTAAGGTGGCATGATATGGAGGTTCTTGTCAACAGAGCAGCCCTAATCATTGGGGTGCCTGTGTCTTGCTGATTTTTAGTTTTCCCAATTTATACGACCATGAGTGGAAGTGCCCTATGCTCCCTAAGCTGTGTTTTTTCGAAGTTTCAGGACACACCGTACACTTCTCCAGTGTGGCTGTTGGCAATTTACATCCCTCCCATCAGCGTAGCAAGGCTGCCATTTCTCCATGGCCTGTCCTGCATTTCTGGTTTTGAAAATTTTTGCAGCATGGCCCTTTTGACCGATGGGAAGCGAGACTTCTTTGTAGCGCTGATTTGCCTTTCCAGGTTGCTTGGTTGGCCAAAAAGGGCGTATGCGTTTTTTCCTGAATATATTCAGGAAAAAACGCATACGCCCTTTTTGGCCAAGGTCATCATTGTCGACGTTTTGCCACCTTTCATGTGCTTTAAAGGCGATTCGAATCTACCTCCTGAAATCTGTTTCCTGCAATTCTGCCTTGCTTTCAAATCCTCTTCGTTGCCTTCCCTCAAAATATTTTTGGACGAGAGTTATCATTTATAACTCAGCAGGTTTGTGAATTGCAGTGCCCCTGAGCTCCATTTTTCAACTGTCTTTTTTGGGAGCTGGCCGCAATCGCACGGGATTGCCTAAGGCCCTATTCTGGTTCCCGGCGGTAGGCTGAGCCTGTGATTAATTCTTCTTCCTGATGGGAAAATAGAGTGACCTGTGCCTGTCCCAACACCTAGATCTAGTCTCTCATTGGCTGCCCCTCTTCCAGTTCAACCTCAGGACAAATTGCAACCTGTACGGAACAGGAGGTTAAAGGTGCTGATTCTCCAAGTAGGGAGATTGCTAGTAAAGTAGCTGGAATGGCGAACCCGAACACAAGGAGATGAGAAATGAGGTGCGTTTTAGAAACCTTTCAAAATCACACGGTGTACCATCTTCTGGGTTTCTCATGCATGCTTTCGATGTAGGAAGATGCCCTTGAACCTGGAGATTTGGGACCCATATTAGGGGTACCACGCAGTATTACTTTAAAGGGTCTGTGTTTGCTCACCCAACCTCACCCAATCTCTCAGCCCCAAGTGTGTCCACCCTTATGTCTCATCCAGCTGTGGGTCTAGATATGGTCAATCCAGGTTGCATCACAGCCTCTGAACGAATTTTGTAAGAATTTCTCTCTCTTTCACTGTCTTTGTTTTACGGGTTTTTAAAAGTAATTTATTTTTATAATGGGGTTTAGCTGCTTTTCACGGCTGTGTTTATGCGGCTTTACACCCACTTGACTCACTTCCAGACAGATATCAATACATAGGTTTTAAGATTCTTACTAGTCACATATATTCTTGTGCGGTGAATAGGGGGTGTTGAGTCCAGTTCACTGAGCAAGGAGTCGGTGTTGTCTATTACATATTGGGTGTATGGAACGGTATCTGAGCGAATTTGAAACGCTTGTTTTATGCATCACCCCACCTCACCTTTCCCGTTAAGCAGCCATAGTGTGTTTTCTAAACGTGTGACTCTGTTCTGTTTTGTAATTCAGTTCAAGTGTAGCGGTTTTTACATTCCCTCTATAAGTGATAGCTTATGATAAGTGTCTTTTTCTGTGTGACTTATTTCACTTAGAATCATCGTACCTAAGTCCACTCATCTTGCTTCTTCTAGCCTTATGATATTGATTTCATGTCTGCGTGATATTCCATTGTACATAAGGACCACAACTTCTTTAACCATTTTTCTCTTTCCTGGGATATTTAAGGTGTCATGAAGTGGAGGTTCTTGTCAACAGAGCAGCCCTAAACTTTGGGGTGCCTGTGTCTTGCTGATTTTTAGTTTTCCCAATTTATACGCCCATGAGTGGACGTGCCCTATGCTCCCTAAGCTGTGTTTTTTAGATGTTTCAGGACACACCGTACACTTCTCCAGAGTGGCTGTTGGCAATTTACATCCCGCCCCTCAGCGTAGCAAGGCTGCCATTTCTCCATGGCCTGTCCTGCATTTCTGGTTTTGACACTTTTTGCAGCATGGCCCTTTTGACCGATGGGAAGCGAGACTTCTTTGTAGCGCTGATTTGCCTTTCCAGGTTGCTTGGTTGGCCAAAAAGGGCGTATGCGTTTTTTCCTGAATATATTCAGGAAAAAACGCATACGCCCTTTTTGGCCAAGGGCATCATTGTCGACGTTTTGTGACTTTTCATGTGCTTTAAAGGCGATTCGTATCTACCTCCTGAAACCTGTTTCCTGCAATTCTGACTTGCTTTCAAATCCTCTTCGTTGCCTTCCCTCAATATATTTGTGGACGAGAGTTATCATTTATAACTCTGCGGGTTTGTGAATGGCAGTGTCCCTGGGCTCCATTTTGCAACTCGCTTTTTTGGGAGCTGGCCGCAAGAGCGCGGGATTGCCTCAGGCCCTATTCTGCTTCTGGGCGGTAGGCTGAGCCTGTGGTTAATTCTTCTTCCTGATGGGAAAATAGAGTGACCTGTGCCTGTCCCAACACCTAGATCTAGTCTCTCATTGGTTGCCCCTCTTCCCGTTCATCCTCAGGACAAATTGCAACCTGTAGGGAACAGGAGGTTAAAGGTGCTGATTCTCCAAGTAGGGAGATTGCTAGTAAAGTACCTGGAATGGCGAACCCGAGCACAAGGAGATGAGAAATGAGGTGCGTTTTAGAAACCTTACAAAATCACACGGTGTACCATCTTCTGGGTTTCTCATGCATGTTTTCGATGTAGGAAGATGCCCTTGAACCTGGAGATTTGGGACCCATGGGATGGGTACCACGCAGTATTACTTTAAAGGGTCTGTGTTTGCTCACCCAACCTCACCCAACCTCTCAGCCCCAAGTGTGTCCACCCTTATGACTCATCCAGCTGTGGGTCTAGATATGGTCAATCCAGGTTGCATCACAGCCTCTGAACGAATTTTGTAAGAATTTCTCTCTCTTTCACTGTCTTTGTTTTACGGGTTTTTAAAAGTAATTTATTTTTATAATGGGGTTTAGCTGCTTTTCACGGCTGTGTTTATGCGGCTTTACACCCACTTGACTCACTTCCAGACAGATATCAATACATAGGTTTTAAGATTCTTACTAGTCACATATATTCTTGTGCGGTGAATAGGGGTTGTTGAGTCCAGTTCACTGAGCAATGAGTCGGTCTTTTCTATTACATATTGGGTGTATGGAACGGTATCTGAGCGAATTTGAAACCCTTGTTTTATGCATCACCCCACCTCACCTTTCCCGTTAAGCAGCCATAGTGTGTTTTCTAAACGTGTGACTCTGTTCTGTTTTGTAACTCAGTTCAAGTGTAGCGGTTTTTACTTTCCCTCTATAAGTGATAGCTTATGATAAGTGTCTTTTTCTGTGTGACTTATTTCACTTAGAATCATCGTACCTAAGTCCACTCATCTTGCTTCTTCTAGCCTTATGATATTGATTTCATGTCTGCGTGATATTCCATTGTACATAAGGACCACAACTTCTTTATCCATTTTTCTCTTTCCTGGGATATTTAAGGTGTCATGAAGTGGAGGTTCTTGTCAACAGAGCAGCCCTAAACTTTGGGGTGCCTGTGTCTTGCTGATTTTTAGTTTTCCCAATTTATACGCCCATGAGTGGACGTGCCCTATGCTCCCTAAGCTGTGTTTTTTAGATGTTTCAGGACACACCGTACACTTCTCCAGAGTGGCTGTTGGCAATTTACATCCCGCCCCTCAGCGTAGCAAGGCTGCCATTTCTCCATGGCCTGTCCTGCATTTCTGGTTTTGACACTTTTTGCAGCATGGCCCTTTTGACCGATGGGAAGCGAGACTTCTTTGTAGCGCTGATTTGCCTTTCCAGGTTGCTTGGTTGGCCAAAAAGGGCGTATGCGTTTTTTCCTGAATATATTCAGGAAAAAACGCATACGCCCTTTTTGGCCAAGGGCATCATTGTCGACGTTTTGCGACTTTTCATGTTCTTTAAAGGCGATTCGAATCTACCTCCTGAAACCTGTTTCCTGCAATTCTGCCTTGCTTTCAAATCCTCTTTGTTGCCTTCCCTCAATATATTTGTGGACGAGAGTTATCATTTATAACTCTGCGGGTTTGTGAATGGCAGTGTCCCTGGGCTCCATTTTTCAACTCGCTTTTTTGGGAGCTGGCCGCAAGAGCGCGGGATTGCCTCAGGCCCTATTCTGCTTCTGGGCGGCAGGCTGAGCCTGTGGTTAATTCTTCTTCCTGATGGGAAAATAGAGTGACCTGTGCCTGTCCCAACACCTAGATCTAGTCTCTCATTGGTTGCCCCTCTTCCCGTTCATCCTCAGGACAAATTGCAACCTGTAGGGAACAGGAGGTTAAAGGTGCTGATTCTCCAAGTAGGGAGATTGCTACTAACGTACCTGGAATGGCGAACCCGAGCACAAGGAGATGAGAAATGAGGTGCGTTTTAGAAACCTTTCAAAATCACACGGTGTACCATCTTCTGGGTTTCTCATGCATGTTTTCGATGTAGGAAGATGCCCTTGAACCTGGAGATTTGGGACCCATGGGATGGGTACCACGCAGTATTACTTTAAAGGGTCTGTGTTTGCTCACCCAACCTCACCCAACCTCTCAGCCCCAAGTGTGTCCACCCTTATGTCTCATCCAGCTGTGGGTCTAGATATGTTCAATCCAGGTTGCATCACAGCCTCTGAACGAATTTTGTAAGAATTTCTCTCTCTTTCACTGTCTTTGTTTTACGGGTTTTTAAAAGTAATTTATTTTTATAATGGGGTTTAGCTGCTTTTCACGGCTGTGTTTATGCGGCTTTACACCCACTTGACTCACGTCCAGACAGATATCAATACATAGGTTTTAAGATTCTTACTAGTCACATATATTCTTGTGCGGTGAATAGGGGGTGTTGAGTCCAGTTCACTGAGCAAGGAGTCGGTCTTTTCTATTACATATTGGGTGTATGGAACGGTATCTGAGCGAATTTGAAACCCTTGTTTTATGCATCACCCCACCTCACCTTTCCCGTTAAGCAGCCATAGTGTGTTTTCTAAACGTGTGACTCTGTTCTGTTTTGTAACTCAGTTCAAGTGTAGCGGTTTTTACATTCCCTCTATAAGTGATAGCTTATGATAAGTGTCTTTTTCTGTGTGACTTATTTCACTTAGAATCATCGTACCTATGTCCACTCATCTTGCTTCTTCTAGCCTTATGATATTGATTTCATGTCTGCGTGATATTCCATTGTACATAAGGACCACAACTTCTTTATCCATTTTTCTCTTTCCTGGGATATTTAAGGTGTCATGAAGTGGAGGTTCTTGTCAACGGAGCAGCCCTAAACTTTGGGGTGCCTGTGTCTTGCTGATTTTTAGTTTTCCCAATTTATACGCCCATGAGTGGACGTGCCCTATGCTCCATAAGCTGTGTTTTTTAGATGTTTCAGGACACACCGTACACTTCTCCAGAGTGGCTGTTGGCAATTTACATCCCGCCCCTCAGCGTAGCAAGGCTGCCATTTCTCCATGGCCTGTCCTGCATTTCTGGTTTTGACACTTTTTGCAGCATGGCCCTTTTGACCGATGGGAAGCGAGACTTCTTTGTAGCGCTGATTTGCCTTTCCAGGTTGCTTGGTTGGCCAAAAAGGGCGTATGCGTTTTTTCCTGAATATATTCAGGAAAAAACGCATACGCCCTTTTTGGCCAAGGGCATCATTGTCGACGTTTTGCGACTTTTCATGTGCTTTAAAGGCGATTCGAATCTACCTCCTGAAACCTGTTTCCTGCAATTCTGCCTTGCTTTCAAATCCTCTTCGTTGCCTTCCCTCAATATATTTGTGGACGAGAGTTATCATTTATAACTCTGCGGGTTTGTGAATGGCAGTGTCCCTGGGCTCCATTTTGCAACTCGCTTTTTTGGGAGCTGGCCGCAAGAGCGCGGGATTGCCTCAGGCCCTATTCTGCTTCTGGGCGGCAGGCTGAGCCTGTGGTTAATTCTTCTTCCTGATGGGAAAATAGAGTGACCTGTGCCTGTCCCAACACCTAGATCTAGTCTCTCATTGGTTGCCCCTCTTCCCGTTCATCCTCAGGACAAATTGCAACCTGTAGGGAACAGGAGGTTAAAGGTGCTGATTCTCCAAGTAGGGAGATTGCTAGTAAAGTACCTGGAATGGCGAACCCGAGCACAAGGAGATGAGAAATGAGGTACGTTTTAGAAACCTTACAAAATCACACGGTGTACCATCTTCTGGGTTTCTCATGTATGTTTTCGATGTAGGAAGATGCCCTTGAACCTGGAGATTTGGGACCCATGGGATGGGTACCACACAGTATTACTTTAAAGGGTCTGTGTTTGCTCACCCAACCTCACCCAACCTCTCAGCCCCAAGTGTGTCCACCCTTATGACTCATCCAGCTGTGCGTGTAGATATGGTCAATCCAGGTTGCATCACAGCCTCTGAACGAATTTTGTAAGAATTTCTCTGTCTTTCACTGTCTTTGTTTTACGGGTTTTTAAAAGTAATTTATTTTTATAATGGGGTTTAGCTGCTTTTCACGGCTGTGTTTATGCGGCTTTACACCCACTTGACTCACTTCCAGACAGATATCAATACATAGGTTTTAAGATTCTTACTAGTCACATATATTCTTGTGCGGTGAATAGGGGGTGTTGAGTCCAGTTCACTGAGCAATGAGTCGGTCTTTTCTATTACATATTGGGTGTATGGAACGGTATCTGAGCGAATTTGAAACCCTTGTTTTATGCATCACCCCACCTCACCTTTCCCGTTAAGCAGCCATAGTGTGTTTTCTAAACGTGTGATTCTGTTCTGTTTTGTAACTCAGTTCAAGTGTAGCGGTTTTTACATTCCCTCTATAAGTGATAGCTTATGATAAGTGTCTTTTTCTGTGTGACTTATTTCACTTAGAATCATCGTACCTAAGTCCACTCATCTTGCTTCTTCTAGCCTTATGATATTGATTTCATGTCTGCGTGATATTCCATTGTACATAAGGACCACAACTTCTTTATCCATTTTTCTCTTTCCTGGGATATTTAAGGTGTCATGAAGTGGAGGTTCTTGTCAACAGAGCAGCCCTAAACTTTGGGGTGCCTGTGTCTTGCTGATTTTTAGTTTTCCCAATTTATACGCCCATGAGTGGACGTGCCCTATGCTCCCTAAGCTGTGTTTTTTCGATGTTTCAGGACACACCGTACACTTCTCCAGAGTGGCTGTTGGCAATTTACATCCCGCCCCTCAGCGTAGCAAGGCTGCCATTTCTCCATGGCCTATCCTGCATTTCTGGTTTTGACACTTTTTGCAGCATGGCCCTTTTGACCGATGGGAAGCGAGACTACTTTGTAGCGCTGATTTGCCTTTCCAGGTTGCTTGGTTGGCCAAAAAGTGCGTATGCGTTTTTTCCTGAATATATTCAGGAAAAAACGCATACGCCCTTTTTGGCCAAGGGCATCATTGTCGACGTTTTGCGACTTTTCATGTGCTTTAAAGGCGATTCGAATCTACCTCCTGAAACCTGTTTCCTGCAATTCTGCCTTGCTTTCAAATCCTCTTTGTTGCCTTCCCTCAATATATTTGTGGACGAGAGTTATCATTTATAACTCTGCGGGTTTGTGAATGGCAGTGTCCCTGGGCTCCATTTTGCAACTCGCTTTTTTGGGAGCTGGCCGCAAGAGCGCGGGATTGCCTCAGGCCCTATTCTGCTTCTGGGCGGCAGGCTGAGCCTGTGGTTAATTCTTCTTCCTGATGGGAAAATAGAGTGACCTGTGCCTGTCCCAACACCTAGATCTAGTCTCTCATTGGTTGCCCCTCTTCCCGTTCATCCTCAGGACAAATTGCAACCTGTAGGGAACAGGAGGTTAAAGGTGCTGATTCTCCAAGTAGGGAGATTGCTAGTAAAGTACCTGGAATGGCGAACCCGAGCACAAGGAGATGAGAAATGAGGTGCGTTTTAGAAACCTTACAAAATCACACGGTGTACCATCTTCTGGGTTTCTCATGCATGTTTTCGATGTAGGAAGATGCCCTTGAACCTGGAGATTTGGGACCCATGGGATGGGTACCACGCAGTATTACTTTAAAGGGTCTGTGTTTGCTCACCCAACCTCACCCAACCTCTCAGCCCCAAGTGTGTCCACCCTTATGACTCATCCAGCTGTGGGTCTAGATATGGTCAATCCAGGTTGCATCACAGCCTCTGAACGAATTTTGTAAGAATTTCTCTCTCTTTCACTGTCTTTGTTTTACGGGTTTTTAAAAGTAATTTATTTTTATAATGGGGTTTAGCTGCTTTTCACGGCTGTGTTTATGCGGCTTTACACCCACTTGACTCACTTCCAGACAGATATCAATACATAGGTTTTAAGATTCTTACTAGTCACATATATTCTTGTGCGGTGAATAGGGGGTGTTGAGTCCAGTTCACTGAGCAATGAGTCGGTCTTTTCTATTACATATTGGGTGTATGGAACGGTATCTGAGCGAATTTGAAACCCTTGTTTTATGCATCACCCCACCTCACCTTTCCCGTTAAGCAGCCATAGTGTGTTTTCTAAACGTGTGACTCTGTTCTGTTTTGTAACTCAGTTCAAGTGTAGCGGTTTTTACATTCCCTCTATAAGTGATAGCTTATGATAAGTGTCTTTTTCTGTGTGACTTATTTCACTTAGAATCATCGTACCTAAGTCCACTCATCTTGCTTCTTCTAGCCTTATGATATTGATTTCATGTCTGCGTGATATTCCATTGTACATAAGGACCACAACTTCTTTATCCATTTTTCTCTTTCCTGGGATATTTAAGGTGTCATGAAGTGGAGGTTCTTGTCAACAGAGCAGCCCTAAACTTTGGGGTGCCTGTGTCTTGCTGATTTTTAGTTTTCCCAATTTATACGCCCATGAGTGGACGTGCCCTATGCTCCCTAAGCTGTGTTTTTTAGATGTTTCAGGACACACCGTACACTTCTCCAGAGTGGCTGTTGGCAATTTACATCCCGCCCCTCAGCGTAGCAAGGCTGCCATTTCTCCATGGCCTGTCCTGCATTTCTGGTTTTGACACTTTTTGCAGCATGGCCCTTTTGACCGATGGGAAGCGAGACTTCTTTGTAGCGCTGATTTGCCTTTCCAGGTTGCTTGGTTGGCCAAAAAGGGCGTATGCGTTTTTTCCTGAATATATTCAGGAAAAAACGCATACGCCCTTTTTGGCCAAGGGCATCATTGTCGACGTTTTGCGACTTTTCATGTGCTTTAAAGGCGATTCGAATCTACCTCCTGAAACCTGTTTCCTGCAATTCTGCCTTGCTTTCAAATCCTCTTCGTTGCCTTCCCTCAATATATTTGTGGACGAGAGTTATCATTTATAACTCTGCGGGTTTGTGAATGGCAGTGTCCCTGGGCTCCATTTTTCAACTCGCTTTTTTGGGAGCTGGTCGTAAGAGCGCGGGATTGCCTCAGGCCCTATTCTGCTTCTGGGCGGCAGGCTGAGCCTGTGGTTAATTCTTCTTCCTGATGGGAAAATAGAGTGACCTGTGCCTGTCCCAACACCTAGATCTAGTCTCTCATTGGTTGCCCCTCTTCCCATTCATCCTCAGGACAAATTGCAACCTGTAGGGAACAGGAGGTTAAAGGTGCTGATTCTCCAAGTAGGGAGATTGCTACTAACGTGCCTGGAATGGCGAACCCGAGCACAAGGAGATGAGAAATGAGGTGCGTTTTAGAAACCTTTCAAAATCACACGGTGTACCATCTTCTGGGTTTCTCATGCATGTTTTCGATGTAGGAAGATGCCCTTGAACCTGGAGATTTGGGACCCATGGGATGGGTACCACGCAGTATTACTTTAAAGGGTCTGTGTTTGCTCACCCAACCTCACCCAACCTCTCAGCCCCAAGTGTGTCCACCCTTATGTCTCATCCAGCTGTGGGTCTAGATATGTTCAATCCAGGTTGCATCACAGCCTCTGAACGAATTTTGTAAGAATTTCTCTCTCTTTCACTGTCTTTGTTTTACGGGTTTTTAAAAGTAATTTATTTTTATAATGGGGTTTAGCTGCTTTTCACGGCTGTGTTTATGCGGCTTTACACCCACTTGACTCACGTCCAGACAGATATCAATACATAGGTTTTAAGATTCTTACTAGTCACATATATTCTTGTGCGGTGAATAGGGGGTGTTGAGTCCAGTTCACTGAGCAAGGAGTCGGTCTTTTCTATTACATATTGGGTGTATGGAACGGTATCTGAGCGAATTTGAAACCCTTGTTTTATGCATCACCCCACCTCACCTTTCCCGTTAAGCAGCCATAGTGTGTTTTCTAAACGTGTGACTCTGTTCTGTTTTGTAACTCAGTTCAAGTGTAGCGGTTTTTACATTCCCTCTATAAGTGATAGCTTATGATAAGTGTCTTTTTCTGTGTGACTTATTTCACTTAGAATCATCGTACCTAAGTCCACTCATCTTGCTTCTTCTAGCCTTATGATATTGATTTCATGTCTGCGTGATATTCCATTGTACATAAGGACCACAACTTCTTTATCCATTTTTCTCTTTCCTGGGATATTTAAGGTGTCATGAAGTGGAGGTTCTTGTCAACAGAGCCGCCCTAAACTTTGGGGTGCCTGTGTCTTGCTGATTTTTAGTTTTCCCAATTTATACGCCCATGAGTGGACGTGCCCTATGCTCCCTAAGCTGTGTTTTTTCGATGTTTCAGGACACACCGTACACTTCTCCAGAGTGGCTGTTGGCAATTTACATCCCGCCCATCAGCGTAGCAAGGCTGCCATTTCTCCATGGCCTATCCTGCATTTCTGGTTTTGACACTTTTTGCAGCATGGTCCTTTTGACCGATGGGAAGCGAGACTACTTTGTAGCGCTGATTTGCCTTTCCAGGTTGCTTGGTTGGCCAAAAAGGGCGTATTCGTTTTTTCCTGAATATATTCAGGAAAAAACGCATACGCCCTTTTTCGCCAAGGGCATCATTGTCGACGTTTTGCGACTTTTCATGTGCTTTAAAGGCGATTCGAATCTACCTCCTGAAACCTGTTTCCTGCAATTCTGCCTTGCTTTCAAATCCTCTTCGTTGCCTTCCCTCAATATATTTGTGGACGAGAGTTATCATTTATAACTCTGCGGGTTTGTCAATGGCAGTGTCCCTGGGCTCCATTTTGCAACTCGCTTTTTTGGGAGCTGGCCGCAAGAGCGCGGGATTGCCTCAGGCCCTATTCTGCTTCTGGGCGGCAGGCTGAGCCTGTGGTTAATTCTTCTTCCTGATGGGAAAATAGAGTGACCTGTGCCTGTCCCAACACCTAGATCTAGTCTCTCATTGGTTGCCCCTCTTCCCGTTCATCCTCAGGACAAATTGCAACCTGTAGGGAACAGGAGGTTAAAGGTGCTGATTCTCCAAGTAGGGAGATTGCTAGTAAAGTACCTGGAATGGCGAACCCGAGCACAAGGAGATGAGAAATGAGGTGCGTTTTAGAAACCTTTCAAAATCACACGGTGTACCATCTTCTGGGTTTCTCATGTATGTTTTCGATGTAGGAAGATGCCCTTGAACCTGGAGATTTGGGACCCATGGGATGGGTACCACGCAGTATTACTTTAAAGGGTCTGTGTTTGCTCACCCAACCTCACCCAACCTCTCAGCCCCAAGTGTGTCCACCCTTATGACTCATCCAGCTGTGGGTCTAGATATGGTCAATCCAGGTTGCATCACAGCCTCTGAACGAATTTTGTAAGAATTTCTCTGTCTTTCACTGTCTTTGTTTTACGGGTTTTTAAAAGTAATTTATTTTTATAATGGGGTTTAGCTGCTTTTCACGGCTGTGTTTATGCGGCTTTACACCCACTTGACTCACTTCCAGACAGATATCAATACATAGGTTTTAAGATTCTTACTAGTCACATATATTCTTGTGCGGTGAATAGGGGGTGTTGAGTCCAGTTCACTGAGCAAGGAGTCGGTCTTTTCTATTACATATTGGGTGTATGGAACGGTATCTGAGCGAATTTGAAACCCTTGTTTTATGCATCACCCCACCTCACCTTTCCCGTTAAGCAGCCATAGTGTGTTTTCTAAACGTGTGATTCTGTTCTGTTTTGTAACTCAGTTCAAGTGTAGCGGTTTTTACATTCCCTCTATAAGTGATAGCTTATGATAAGTGTCTTTTTCTGTGTGACTTATTTCACTTAGAATCATCGTACCTAAGTCCACTCATCTTGCTTCTTCTAGCCTTATGATATTGATTTCATGTCTGCGTGATATTCCATTGTACATAAGGACCACAACTTCTTTATCCATTTTTCTCTTTCCTGGGATATTTAAGGTGTCATGAAGTGGAGGTTCTTGTCAACAGAGCAGCCCTAAACTTTGGGGTGCCTGTGTCTTGCTGATTTTTAGTTTTCCCAATTTATACGCCCATGAGTGGACGTGCCCTATGCTCCCTAAGCTGTGTTTTTTAGATGTTTCAGGACACACCGTACACTTCTCCAGAGTGGCTGTTGGCAATTTACATCCCGCCCCTCAGCGTAGCAAGGCTGCCATTTCTCCATGGCCTATCCTGCATTTCTGGTTTTGACACTTTTTGCAGCATGGCCCTTTTGACCGATGGGAAGCGAGACTACTTTGTAGCGCTGATTTGCCTTTCCAGGTTGCTTGGTTGGCCAAAAAGGGCGTATGCGTTTTTTCCTGAATATATTCAGGAAAAAACGCATACGCCCTTTTTGGCCAAGGGCATCATTTTCGACGTTTTGCGACTTTTCATGTGCTTTAAAGGCGATTCGAATCTACCTCCTGAAACCTGTTTCCTGCAATTCTGCCTTGCTTTCAAATCCTCTTCGTTCCCTTCCCTCAATATATTTGTGGACGAGAGTTATCATTTATAACTCTGCGGGTTTGTGAATGGCAGTGTCCCTGGGCTCCATTTTGCAACTCGCTTTTTTGGGATCTGGCCGCAAGAGCGCGGGATTGCCTCAGGCCCTATTCTGCTTCTGGGCGGCAGGCTGAGCCTGTGGTTAATTCTTCTTCCTGATGGGAAAATAGAGTGACCTGTGCCTGTCCCAACACCTAGATCTAGTCTCTCATTGGTTGCCCCTCTTCCCGTTCATCCTCAGGACAAATTGCAACCTGTAGGGAACAGGAGGTTAAAGGTGCTGATTCTCCAAGTAGGGAGATTGCTAGTAAAGTACCTGGAATGGCGAACCCGAACACAAGGAGATGAGAAATGAGGTGCGTTTTAGAAACCTTACAAAATCACACGGTGTACCATCTTCTGGGTTTCTCATGCATGTTTTCGATGTAGGAAGATGCCCTTGAACCTGGAGATTTGGGACCCATGGGATGGGTACCACGCAGTATTACTTTAAAGGGTCTGTGTTTGCTCACCCAACCTCACCCAAACTCTCAGCCCCAAGTGTGTCCACCCTTATGACTCATCCAGCTGTGGGTCTAGATATGGTCAATCCAGGTTGCATCACAGCCTCTGAACGAATTTTGTAAGAATTTCTCTCTCTTTCACTGTCTTTGTTTTACGGGTTTTTAAAAGTAATTTATTTTTATAATGGGGTTTAGCTGCTTTTCACGGCTGTGTTTATGCGGCTTTACACCCACTTGACTCACTTCCAGACAGATATTAATACATAGGTTTTAAGATTCTTACTAGTCACATATATTCTTGTGCGGTGAATAGGGGGTGTTGAGTCCAGTTCACTGAGCAATGAGTCGGTCTTTTCTATTACATATTGGGTGTATGGAACGGTATCTGAGCGAATTTGAAACCCTTGTTTTATGCATCACCCCACCTCACCTTTCCCGTTAAGCAGCCATAGTGTGTTTTCTAAACGTGTGACTCTGTTCTGTTTTGTAACTCAGTTCAAGTGTAGCGGTTTTTACATTCCCTCTATAAGTGATAGCTTATGATAAGTGTCTTTTTCTGTGTGACTTATTTCACTTAGAATCATCGTACCTAAGTCCACTCATCTTGCTTCTTCTAGCCTTATGATATTGATTTCATGTCTGCGTGATATTCCATTGTACATAAGGACCACAACTTCTTTATCCATTTTTCTCTTTCCTGGGATATTTAAGGTGTCATGAAGTGGAGGTTCTTGTCAACAGAGCAGCCCTAAACTTTGGGGTGCCTGTGTCTTGCTGATTTTTAGTTTTCCCAATTTATACGCCCATGAGTGGACGTGCCCTATGCTCCCTAAGCTGTGTGTTTTAGATGTTTCAGGACACACCGTACAATTCTCCAGAGTGGCTGTTGGCAATTTACATCCCGCCCCACAGCGTAGCAAGGCTGCCATTTCTCCATGGCCTGTCCTGCATTTCTGGTTTTGACACTTTTTGCAGCATGGCCCTTTTGACCGATGGGAAGCGAGACTACTTTGTAGCGCTGATTTGCCTTTCCAGGTTGCTTGGTTGGCCAAAAAGGGCGTATGCGTTTTTTCCTGAATATATTCAGGAAAAAACGCATACGCCCTTTTTGGCCAAGGGCATCATTGTCGACGTTTTGCCGCTTTTCATGTGCTTTAAAGGCGATTCGTACCTACCTCCTGAAACCTGTTTCCTGAAATTCTGCCTTGCTTTCAAATCCTCTTCGTTGCCTTCCCTCAATATATTTGTGGACGAGAGTTATCATTTATAACTCTGCGGGTTTGTGAATGGCAGTGTCCCTGGGCTCCATTTTTCAACTCGCTTTTTTGGGAGCTGGCCGTAAGAGCGCGGGTTTGCCTCAGGCCCTATTCTGCTTCTGGGCGGCAGGCTGAGCCTGTGGTTAATTCTTCTTCCTGATGGGAAAATAGACTGACCTGTGCCTGTCCCAATACCTAGATCTAGTCTCTCATTGGTTGCCCCTCTTCCCGTTCATCCTCAGGACAAATTGCAACATGTAGGGAACAGGAGGTTAAAGGTGCTGATTCTCCAAGTAGGGAGATTGCTAGTAACGTACCTGGAATGGCGAACCCGATCACAAGGAGATGAGAAATGAGGTGCGTTTTAGAAACCTTTCAAAATCACACGGTGTACCATCTTCTGGGTTTCTCATGCATGTTTTCGATGTAGGAAGATGCCCTTGAACCTGGAGATTTGGGACCCATGGGATGGGTACCACGCAGTATTACTTTAAAGGGTCTGTGTTTGCTCACCCAACCTCACCCAACCTCTCAGCCCCAAGTGTGTCCACCCTTATGTCTCATCCAGCTGTGCGTCTAGATATGTTCAATCCAGGTTGCATCACAGCCTCTGAACGAATTTTGTAAGAATTTCTCTGTCTTTCACTGTCTTTGTTTTACGGGTTTTTAAAAGTAATTTATTTTTATAATGGGGTTTAGCTGCTTTTCACGGCTGTGTTTATGCGGCTTTACACCCACTTGACTCACTTCCAGACAGATATCAATACATAGGTTTTAAGATTCTTACTAGTCACATATATTCTTGTGCGGTGAATAGGGGTTGTTGAGTCCAGTTCACTGAGCAAGGAGTCGGTCTTTTCTATTACATATTGGGTGTATGGAACGGTATCTGAGCGAATTTGAAACCCTTGTTTTATGCATCACCCCACCTCACCTTTCCCGTTAAGCAGCCAGAGTGTGTTTTCTAAACGTGTGACTCTGTTCTGTTTTGTAACTCAGCTCAAGTGTAGCGGTTTTTACATTCCCTCTATAAGTGATAGTTTATGATAAGTGTCTTTTTCTGTGTGACTTATTTCACTTAGAATCATCGTACCTAAGTCCACTCATCTTGCTTCTTCTAGCCTTATGATATTGATTTCATATCTGCGTGATATTCCATTGTACATAAGGACCACAACTTCTTTATCCATCTTTCTCTTTCCTGGGATATTTAAGGTGTCATGAAGTGGAGGTTCTTGTCAACAGAGCAGCCCTAAACTTTGGGGTGCCTGTGTCTTGCTGATTTTTAGTTTTCCCAATTTATACGCCCATGAGTGGACGTGCCCTATGCTTCCTAAGCTGTGTGTTTTAGATGTTTCAGGACACACCGTACACTTCTCCAGTGTGGCTGTTGGCAATTTACATCCCTCCCATCAGCGTAGCAAGGCTGCCATTTCTCCATGGCCTGTCCTGCATTTCTGGTTTTGAAAATTTTTGCAGCATGGCCCTTTTGACCGATGGGAAGCGAGACTTCTTTGTAGCGCTGATTTGCCTTTCCAGGTTGCTTGGTTGGCCAAAAAGGGCGTATATGTTTTTTCCTGAATATATTCAGGAAAAAACGCATACGCTCTTTTTGGCCAAGGTCATCATTGTCGACGTTTTGCCACCTTTCATGTGCTTTAAAGGCGATTCGAATCTACCTCCTGAAATCTGTTTCCTGCAATTCTGCCTTGCTTTCAAATCCTCTTCGTTGCCTTCCCTCAATATATTTTTGGACGAGAGTTATCATTTATAACTCAGCAGGTTTGTGAATTGCAGTGCCCCTGAGCTCCATTTTTCAACTGTCTTTTTTGGGAGCTGGCCGCAAACCCAGGGGATTGCCTAAGGCCCTATTCTGGTTCCGGGCGGTAGGCTGAGCCTGTGGTTAATTCTTCTTCCTGATGGGAAAATAGAGTGACCTGTGCCTGTCCCAACACCTAGATCTAGTCTCTCATTGGTTGCCCCTCTTCCCTTTCATCCTCAGGACAAATTGCAACCTGTACGGAACAGGAGGTTAAAGGTGCTGATTCTCCAAGTAGGGAGATTGCTAGTAAAGTAGCTGGAATGGCGAAACCGAACACAAGGAGATGAGAAATGAGGTGCGTTTTAGAAACCTTTCAAAATCACACGGTGTACCATCTTCTGGGTTTCTCATGCATGTTTTTGATGTAGGAAGATGCCCTTGAACCTGGAGATTTGGGACCCATGGGATGGGTACCACGCAGTATTACTTTAAAGGGTCTGTGTTTGCTCACCCAACCTCACCCAACCTCTCAGCCCCAAGTGTGTCCACCCTTATGACTCATCCAGCTGTGGGTCTAGATATGGTCAATACAGGTTGCATCACAGCTTCTGAACGAATTTTGTAAGAATTTCTCTCCCTTTCACTGTCTTTGTTTTACGGGTTTTTAAAAGTAATTTATTTTTATAATGGGGTTTAGCTGCTTTTCACGGCTGTGTTTATGCGGCTTTACACCCACTTGACTCACTTCCAGACAGATATCAATACATAGGTTTTAAGATTCTTACTAGTCACATATATTCTTGTGCGGTGAATAGGGGGTGTTGAGTCCAGTTCACTGAGCAATGAGTCGGTCTTTTCTATTACATATTGGGTGTATGGAACGGTATCTGAGCGAATTTGAAACCCTTGTTTTATGCATCACCCCACCTCACCTTTCCCGTTAAGCAGCCATAGTGTGTTTTCTAAACGTGTGACTCTGTTCTGTTTTGTAACTCAGTTCAAGTGTAGCGGTTTTTACATTCCCTCTATAAGTGATAGCTTATGATAAGTGTCTTTTTCTGTGTGACTTATTTCACTTAGAATCATCGTACCTAAGTCCACTCATCTTGCTTCTTCTAGCATTATGATATTGATTTCATGTCTGCGTGATATTCCATTGTACATAAGGACCACAACTTCTTTATCCATTTTTCTCTTTCCTGGGATATTTAAGGTGTCATGAAGTGGAGGTTCTTGTCAACAGAGCAGCCCTAAACTTTGGGGTGCCTGTGTCTTGCTGATTTTTAGTTTTCCCAATTTATACGCCCATGAGTGGACGTGCCCTATGCTCCCTAAGCTGTGTGTTTTAGATGTTTCAGGACACACCGTACACTTCTCCAGAGTGGCTGTTGGCAATTTACATCCCACCCCTCAGCGTAGCAAGGCTGCCATTTCTCCATGGCCTATCCTGCATTTCTGGTTTTGACACTTTTTGCAGCATGGCCCTTTTGACCGATGGGAAGCGAGACTAATTGGTAGCGCTGATTTGCCTTTCCAGGTTGCTTGGTTGGCCAAAAAGGGCGTATGCGTTTTTTCCTGAATATATTCAGGAAAAAACGCATACGCCCTTTTTGGCCAAGGGCATCATTGTCGACGTTTTGCGACTTTTCATGTGCTTTAAAGGCGATTCGTATCTACCTCCTGAAACCTGTTTCCTGCAATTCTGCCTTGCTTTCAAATCCTCTTCGTTGCCTTCCCTCAATATATTTGTGGACGAGAGTTATCATTTATAACTCTGCGGGTTTGTGAATGGCAGTGTCCCTGGGCTCCATTTTTCAACTCGCTTTTTTGGGAGCTGGCCGTAAGAGAGCGGGATTGCCTCAGGCCCTATTCTGCTTCTGGGCGGCAGGCTGAGCCTGTGGTTAATTCTTCTTCCTGATGGGAAAATAGAGTGACCTGTGCCTGTCCCAACACCTAGATCTAGTCTCTCATTGGTTGTCCCTCTTCCCGTTCATCCTCAGGACAAATTGCAACCTGTAGGGAACAGGAGGTTAAAGGTGCTGATTCTCCAAGTAGGGAGATTGCTAGTAACGTACCTGGAATGGCGAACCCGAGCACAAGGAGATGAGAAATGAGGTGCGTTTTAGAAACCTTTCAAAATCACACGGTGTACCATCTTCTGGGTTTCTCATGCATGTTTTCGATGTAGGAAGATGCCCTTGAACCTGGAGATTTGGGACCCATGGGATGCGTACCACGCAGTATTACTTTAAAGGTTGTGCGTTTGCTCACCCAACCTCACCCAACCTCTCAGCCCCAAGAGTGTCCACCCTTATGTCTCATCCAGCTGTGTGTCTAGATATGGTCAATCCAGGTTGCATCACAGCCCCTGACCGAATTTTGGAAGGATTTCTCTCTCTTTCACTGTCTTTGTTTTACGGGTTTTTAAAAGTAATTTATTTTTATAATGGGGTTTAGCGGCCTTTCACGGCTGTGTTGATGCGGCTTTACACCCACTTGACTCACTTCCAGAGAGATATCAATACATAGGTTTTACGATTCTTACTAGTCAGATATATTCTTGTGCGGTGAATAGGGGGTGTTGTGTCAAGTTCACTGAGCAAGGTGTAGGTCTTGTCTATTACATATTGGGTGTATGGAACGGTATGTGAGCGAATTTGAAACCCTTGTTTTATGCATCACCCCACCTCACCTTTCCCGTTAAGCAGCCATAGTGTGTTTTCTAAACGTGTGACTCTGTTCTGTTTTGTAATTCAGTTCAAGTGTAGCGGTTTTTACATTCCCTCTATAAGTGATAGCTTATGATAAGTGTCTTTTTCAGTGTGACTTATTTCACTTAGAATCGTCATTCCTAAATCCACTCATCTTGCTTCTACTAGCCTTATGACATTTCTTTCATGTCTGAGTGATATTCCATTTTACATAAGGACCACAACTTCTTTATCCATTTTTTTCTTTCCTGGGATATTTAAGGTGTCATGAAGTGGAGGTTCTTGTCAACAGAGCAGCCCTAATCATTGGGGTGCCTGTGTCTTGCTGATTTTTAGTTTTCCCAATTTATACGACCATGAGTGGACGTGCCCTATGCTCCGTAAGCTGTGTTTTTTCGAAGTTTCAGGACACACCGTACACTTCTCCAGTGTGGCTGTTGGCAATTTACATCCCTCCCATCAGCGTAGCAAGGCTGCCATTTCTCCATGGCCTGTCCTGCATTTCTGGTTTTGAAAATTTTTGCAGCATGGCCCTTTTGACCGATGGGAAGCGAGACTTCTTTGTAGCGCTGATTTGCCTTTCCAGGTTGCTTGGTTGGCCAAAAAGGGCGTATGCGTTTTTTCCTGAATATATTCAGGAAAAAACGCATACGCTCTTTTTGGCCAAGGTCATCATTGTCGACGTTTTGCCACCTTTCATGTGCTTTAAAGGCGATTCAAATCTACCTCCTGAAATCTGTTTCCTGCAATTCTGCCTTGCTTTCAAATCCTCTTCGTTGCCTTCCCTCAATATATTTGTGGACGAGAGTTATCATTTATAACTCTGCGGGTTTGTGAATGGCAGTGTCCCTGGGCTCCATTTTTCAACTTGCTTTTTTGGGAGCTGGCCGCAGGAGCGCGGGATTGCCTCAGGCCCTATTCTGCTTCTGGGCGGCAGGCTGAGCCTGTGGTTAATTCTTCTTCCTGATGGGAAAATAGAGTGACCTGTGCCTGTCCCAACACCTAGATCTAGTCTCTCATTGGTTGCCCCTCTTCCCTTTCATCCTCAGGACAAATTGCAACCTGTATGGAACAGGAGGTTAAAGGTGCTGATTCTCCAAGTAGGGAGATTGCTAGTAAAGTACCTGGAATGGCGAACCCGAGCACAAGGAGATGAGAAATGAGGTGCGTTTTAGAAACCTTTCAAAATCACACGGTGTACCATCTTCTGGGTTTCTCATGCATGTTTTCGATGTAGGAAGATGCCCTTGAACCTGGAGATTTGGGACCCATGGGATGGGTACCACGCAGTATTACTTTAAAGGGTCTGTGTTTGCTCACCCAACCTCACCCAACCTCGCAGCCCCAAGTGTGTCCACCCTTATGTCTCATCCAGCTGTGGGTCTAGATATGGTCAATCCAGGTTGCATCACAGCCTCTGAACGAATTTTGTAAGAATTTCTCTCTCTTTCACTGTCTTTGTTTTACGGGTTTTTAAAAGTAATTTATTTTTATAATGGGGTTTAGCTGCTTTTCATGGCTGTGTTTATGCGGCGTTACACCCACTTGACTCACTTCCAGACAGATATCAATATATAGGTTTTAAGATTCTTACTAGTCACATATATTCTTGTGCGGTGAATAAGGGGTGTTGAGTCCAGTTCTCTGAGCAATGAGTCGGTCTTTTCTATTACATATTGGGTGTATGGAACGGTATCTGAGCGAATTTGAAACCCTTGTTTTATGCATCACCCCACCTCACCTTTCCCGTTAAGCAGCCATAGTGTGTTTTCTAAACGTGTGACTCTGTTCTGTTTTGTAACTCAGTTCAAGTGTAGCGGTTTTTACATTCCCTCTATAAGTGATAGCTTATGATAAGTGTCTTTTTCTGTGTGACTTATTTCACTTAGAATCATCGTACCTAAGTCGACTCATCTTGCTTCTTCTAGCTTTATGATATTGATTTCATGTCTGCGTGATATTCCATTGTACATTAGGACCACAACTTCTTTATCCATTTTTCTCCTTCCTGGGATATTTAAGGTGTCATGAAGTGGAGGTTCTTGTCAACAGAGCAGCCCTAAACTTTGGGGTGCCTGTGTCTTGCTGATTTTTAGTTTTCCCAATTTATACGCCCATGAGTGGACGTGCCCTATGCTCCCTAAGCTGTGTGTTTTAGATGTTTCAGGACACACCGTACACTTCTCCAGAGTGGCTGTTGGCAATTTACATCCCGCCCATCAGCGTAGCAAGGCTGCCATTTCTCCATGGTCTGTCCTGCATTTCTGGTTTTGACACTTTTTGCAGCATGGCCCTTTTGACCGATGGGAAGCGAGACTACTTTGTAGCGCTGATTTGCCTTTCCAGGTTGCTTGGTTGGCCAAAAAGGGCGTATGCGTTTTTTCCTGAATATATTCAGGAAAAAACGCATACGCCCTTTTTGGCCAAGGGCATCATTGTCGACATTTTGCAACTTTTCATGTGCTTTAAAGGCGATTCGAATCTACCTCCTGAAACCTGTTTCCTGCAATTCTGCCTTGCTTTCAAATCCTCTTCATTGCCTTCCCTCAATATATTTGTGGACGAGAGTTATCATTTATAACTCTGCGGGTTTGTGAATGGCAGTCTCCCTGGGCTCCATTTTTCAACTCGCTTTTTTGGGAGCTGGCCGCAAGAGCGCGATATTGCCTCAGGCCCTATTCTGCTTCTGGGCGGCAGGCTGAGCCTGTGGTTAATTCTTCTTCCTGATGGGAAAATAGAGTGACCTGTGCCTGTCCCAACACCTAGATCTAGTCTCTCATTGGTTGCCCCTCTTCCCGTTCATCCTCAGTACAAATTGCAACCTGTAGGGAACAGGAGGTTAAAGGTGCTGATTCTCCAAGTAGGGAGATTGCTAGTAAAGTACCTGGAATGGCGAACCCGAGCACAAGGAGATGAGAAATGAGGTGCGTTTTAGAAACCTTTCAAAATCACACGGTGTACCATCTTCTGGGTTTCTCATGCATGTTTTCGATGTAGGAAGATGCCCTTGAACCTGGAGATTTGGGACCCATGGGATGGGTACCAGGCAGTATTACTTTAAAGATTCTGCGTTTGCTCACCGAACCTCACCCAACCTCTCAGCCCCAAGAGTGTCCACCCTTATGTCTCATCCAGCTGTGGGTCTAGATATGGTCAATCCAGGTTGCATCACAGCCCCTGAACGAATTTTGGAAGAATTTCTCTCTCTTTCACTGTCTTTGTTTAACGGGTTTTTAAAAGTAATTTATTTTTATAATGGGGTTTAGCTGATTTTCATGGCTGTGTTTATGCGGCTTTACACCCACTTGACTCACTTCCAGAGAGATATCAATACATAGGTTTTAAGATTCTTACTAGTCACATATATTGTTGTGCTGTGAATAGGGGGTGTTGAGTCCAGTTCACTGAGCAAGGAGTAGGCCTTGTCTATTACATATTGGGTGTATGGAACGGTATCTGAGCGAATTTGAAACCCTTGTTTTATGCATCACCCCACCTCACCTTTCCCGTTAAGCAGCCATAGTGTGTTTTCTAAACGTATGAATCTATTCTCTTTTGTAATTCAGTTCAAGTGTAGCGGTTTTTACATTCCCTCTATAAGTGATAGCTTATGATAAGTGTCTTTTTCTGTGTGACTTATTTCACTTAGAATCGTTGTACCTAAATCTACTCATCTTGCTTCTACTAGCCTTATGACATTGATTTCATGTCTGAGTGATATTCCATTGTACATAAGGACCACGACTTCTTTATCCATTTTTCTCTTTCCTGGGATATTTAAGGTGTCATGAAGTGGAGGTTCTTGTCAACAGAGCAGCCCTAAACTTTAGGGTGCCTGTGTCTTGCTGATTTTTAGTTTTCCCAATTTATACGCCCATGAGTGGACGTGCCCTATGCTCCCTAAGCTGTGTGTTTTAGATGTTTCAGGACACACCGTACACTTCTCCAGAGTGGCTGTTGGCAATTTACATCCCGCCCATCAGCGTAGCAAGGCTGCCATTTCTCCATGGTCTGTCCTGCATTTCTGGTTTTGACACTTTTTGCAGCATGGCCCTTTTGACCGATGGGAAGCGAGACTACTTTGTAGTGCTGATTTGCCTTTCCAGGTTGCTTGGTTGGCCAAAAAGGGCGTATGCGTTTTTTCCTGAATATATTCAGGAAAAAACGCATACGCCCTTTTTGGCCAAGGGCATCATTGTCGACATTTTGCAACTTTTCATGTGCTTTAAAGGCGATTCGAATCTACCTCCTGAAACCTGTTTCCTGCAATTCTGCCTTGCTTTCAAATCCTCTTCATTGCCTTCCCTCAATATATTTGTGGACGAGAGTTATCATTTATAACTCTGTGGGTTTGTGAATGGCAGTCTCCCTGGGCTCCATTTTTCAACTCGCTTTTTTGGGAGCTGGCCGCAAGAGCGCGGGATTGCCTCAGGCCCTATTCTGCTTCTGGGCGGCAGGCTGAGCCTGTGGTTAATTCTTCTTCCTGATGGGAAAATAGAGTGACCTGTGCCTGTCCCAAAACCTAGATCTAGTCTCTCATTGGTTGCCCCTCTTCCCTTTCATCCTCAGGACAAATTGCAACCTGTACGGAACAGGAGGTTAAAGGTGTTGATTCTCCAAGTAGGGAGATTGCTAGTAAAGTAGCTGGAATGGCGAACCCGAACACAAGGAGATGAGAAATTAGGTGCGTTTTAGAAACCTTTCAAAATCACACGGTGTACCATCTTCTTGGTTTCTCATGCATGTTTTCGATGTAGGAAGATGCCCTTGAACCTGGAGATTTGGGACCCATGGGATGGGTACCACGCAGTATTACTTTAAAGGGTCTGTGTTTGCTCACCCAACCTCACCCAACCTCGCAGCCCCAAGTGTGTCCACCCTTATGTCTCATCCAGCTGTGGGTCTAGATATGGTCAATCCAGGTTGCATCACAGCCTCTGAACGAATTTTGTAAGAATTTCTCTCTCTTTCACTGTCTTTGTTTTACGGGTTTTTAAAAGTAATTTATTTTTATAATGGGGTTTAGCTGCTTTTCATGGCTGTGTTTATGCGGCGTTACACCCACTTGACTCACTTCCAGACAGATATCAATATATAGGTTTTAAGATTCTTACTAGTCACATATATTCTTGTGCGGTGAATAAGGGGTGTTGAGTCCAGTTCTCTGAGCAATGAGTCGGTCTTTTCTATTACATATTGGGTGTATGGAACGGTATCTGAGCGAATTTGAAACCCTTGTTTTATGCATCACCCCACCTCACCTTTCCCGTTAAGCAGCCATAGTGTGTTTTCTAAACGTGTGACTCTGTTCTGTTTTGTAACTCAGTTCAAGTGTAGCGGTTTTTACATTCCCTCTATAAGTGATAGCTTATGATAAGTGTCTTTTTCTGTGTGACTTATTTCACTTAGAATCATCGTACCTAAGTCGACTCATCTTGCTTCTTCTAGCTTTATGATATTGATTTCATGTCTGCGTGATATTCCATTGTACATTAGGACCACAACTTCTTTATCCATTTTTCTCCTTCCTGGGATATTTAAGGTGTCATGAAGTGGAGGTTCTTGTCAACAGAGCAGCCCTAAACTTTGGGGTGCCTGTGTCTTGCTGATTTTTAGTTTTCCCAATTTATACGCCCATGAGTGGACGTGCCCTATGCTCCCTAAGCTGTGTGTTTTAGATGTTTCAGGACACACCGTACACTTCTCCAGAGTGGCTGTTGGCAATTTACATCCCGCCCATCAGCGTAGCAAGGCTGCCATTTCTCCATGGTCTGTCCTGCATTTCTGGTTTTGACACTTTTTGCAGCATGGCCCTTTTGACCGATGGGAAGCGAGACTACTTTGTAGCGCTGATTTGCCTTTCCAGGTTGCTTGGTTGGCCAAAAAGGGCGTATGCGTTTTTTCCTGAATATATTCAGGAAAAAACGCATACGCCCTTTTTGGCCAAGGGCATCATTGTCGACATTTTGCAACTTTTCATGTGCTTTAAAGGCGATTCGAATCTACCTCCTGAAACCTGTTTCCTGCAATTCTGCCTTGCTTTCAAATCCTCTTCGTTGCCTTCCCTCAATATATTTGTGGACGAGAGTTATCATTTATAACTCTGCGGGTTTGTGAATGGCAGTCTCCCTGGGCTCCATTTTTCAACTCGCTTTTTTGGGAGCTGGCCGCAAGAGCGCGATATTGCCTCAGGCCCTATTCTGCTTCTGGGCGGCAGGCTGAGCCTGTGGTTAATTCTTCTTCCTGATGGGAAAATAGAGTGACCTGTGCCTGTCCCAACACCTAGATCTAGTCTCTCATTGGTTGCCCCTCTTCCCGTTCATCCTCAGTACAAATTGCAACCTGTAGGGAACAGGAGGTTAAAGGTGCTGATTCTCCAAGTAGGGAGATTGCTAGTAAAGTACCTGGAATGGCGAACCCGAGCACAAGGAGATGAGAAATGAGGTGCGTTTTAGAAACCTTTCAAAATCACACGGTGTACCATCTTCTGGGTTTCTCATGCATGTTTTCGATGTAGGAAGATGCCCTTGAACCTGGAGATTTGGGACCCATGGGATGGGTACCAGGCAGTATTACTTTAAAGATTCTGCGTTTGCTCACCGAACCTCACCCAACCTCTCAGCCCCAAGAGTGTCCACCCTTATGTCTCATCCAGCTGTGGGTCTAGATATGGTCAATCCAGGTTGCATCACAGCCCCTGAACGAATTTTGGAAGAATTTCTCTCTCTTTCACTGTCTTTGTTTAACGGGTTTTTAAAAGTAATTTATTTTTATAATGGGGTTTAGCTGATTTTCATGGCTGTGTTTATGCGGCTTTACACCCACTTGACTCACTTCCAGAGAGATATCAATACATAGGTTTTAAGATTCTTACTAGTCACATATATTGTTGTGCGGTGAATAGGGGGTGTTGAGTCCAGTTCACTGAGCAAGGAGTAGGCCTTGTCTATTACATATTGGGTGTATGGAACGGTATCTGAGCGAATTTGAAACCCTTGTTTTATGCATCACCCCACCTCACCTTTCCCGTTAAGCAGCCATAGTGTGTTTTCTAAACGTATGAATCTATTCTCTTTTGTAATTCAGTTCAAGTGTAGCGGTTTTTACATTCCCTCTATAAGTGATAGCTTATGATAAGTGTCTTTTTCTGTGTGACTTATTTCACTTAGAATCGTTGTACCTAAATCTACTCATCTTGCTTCTACTAGCCTTATGACATTGATTTCATGTCTGAGTGATATTCCATTGTACATAAGGACCACGACTTCTTTATCCATTTTTCTCTTTCCTGGGATATTTAAGGTGTCATGAAGTGGAGGTTCTTGTCAACAGAGCAGCCCTAAACTTTAGGGTGCCTGTGTCTTGCTGATTTTTAGTTTTCCCAATTTATATGCCCATGAGTGGACGTGCCCTATGCTCCCTAAGCTGTGTGTTTTAGATGTTTCAGGACACACCGTACACTTCTCCAGAGTGGCTGTTGGCAATTTACATCCCGCCCATCAGCGTAGCAAGGCTGCCATTTCTCCATGGTCTGTCCTGCATTTCTGGTTTTGACACTTTTTGCAGCATGGCCCTTTTGACCGATGGGAAGCGAGACTACTTTGTAGCGCTGATTTGCCTTTCCAGGTTGCTTGGTTGGCCAAAAAGGGCGTATGCGTTTTTTCCTGAATATATTCAGGAAAAAACGCATACGCCCTTTTTGGCCAAGGGCATCATTGTCGACATTTTGCAACTTTTCATGTGCTTTAAAGGCGATTCGAATCTACCTCCTGAAACCTGTTTCCTGCAATTCTGCCTTGCTTTCAAATCCTCTTCATTGCCTTCCCTCAATATATTTGTGGACGAGAGTTATCATTTATAACTCTGCGGGTTTGTGAATGGCAGTCTCCCTGGGCTCCATTTTTCAACTGTCTTTTTTGGGAGCTGGCCGCAAGAGCGCGGGATTGCCTCAGGCCCTATTCTGCTTCTGGGCGGCAGGCTGAGCCGTGGTTAATTCTTCTTCCTGATGGGAAAATAGAGTGACCTGTGCCTGTCCCAAAACCTAGATCTAGTCTCTCATTGGTTGCCCCTCTTCCCTTTCATCCTCAGGACAAATTGCAACCTGTACGGAACAGGAGGTTAAAGGTGTTGATTCTCCAAGTAGGGAGATTGCTAGTAAAGTAGCTGGAATGGCGAACCCGAACACAAGGAGATGAGAAATGAGGTGCGTTTTAGAAACCTTTCAAAATCACACGGTGTACCATCTTCTTGGTTTCTCATGCATGTTTTCGATGTAGGAAGATGCCCTTGAACCTGGAGATTTGGGACCCATGGGATGGGTACCACGCAGTATTACTTTAAAGGGTCTGTGTTTGCTCACCCAACCTCACCCAACCTCGCAGCCCCAAGTGTGTCCACCCTTATGTCTCATCCAGCTGTGGGTCTAGATATGGTCAATCCAGGTTGCATCACAGCCTCTGAACGAATTTTGTAAGAATTTCTCTCTCTTTCACTGTCTTTGTTTTACGGGTTTTTAAAAGTAATTTATTTTTATAATGGGGTTTAGCTGCTTTTCATGGCTGTGTTTATGCGGCGTTACACCCACTTGACTCACTTCCAGACAGATATCAATATATAGGTTTTAAGATTCTTACTAGTCACATATATTCTTGTGCGGTGAATAGGGGGTGTTGAGTCCAGTTCTCTGAGCAATGAGTCGGTCTTTTCTATTACATATTGGGTGTATGGAACGGTATCTGAGCGAATTTGAAACCCTTGTTTTATGCATCACCCCACCTCACCTTTCCCGTTAAGCAGCCATAGTGTGTTTTCTAAACGTGTGACTCTGTTCTGTTTTGTAATTCAGTTCAAGTGTAGCGGTTTTTACATTCCCTCTATAAGTGATAGCTTATGATAAGTGTCTTTTTCTGTGTGACTTATTTCACTTAGAATCATCGTACCTAAGTCGACTCATCTTGCTTCTTCTAGCCTTATGATATTGATTTCATGTCTGCGTGATATTCCATTGTACATTAGGACCACAACTTCTTTATCCATTTTTCTCCTTCCTGGGATATTTAAGGTGTCATGAAGTGGAGGTTCTTGTCAACAGAGCAGCCCTAAACTTTGTGGTGCCTGTGTCTTGCTGATTTTTAGTTTTCCCAATTTATACGCCCATGAGTGGACGTGCCCTATGCTCCCTAAGCTGTGTGTTTTAGATGTTTCAGGACACACCATACACTTCTCCAGAGTGGCTGTTGGCAATTTACATCCCGCCCATCAGCGTAGCAAGGCTGCCATTTCTCCATGGTCTGTCCTGCATTTCTGGTTTTGACACTTTTTGCAGCATGGCCCTTTTGACCGATGGGAAGCGAGACTACTTTGTAGCGCTGATTTGCCTTTCCAGGTTGCTTGGTTGGCTAAAAAGGGTGTATGCGTTTTTTGCTGAATATATTCAGGAAAAAACGCATACGCCCTTTTTGGCCAAGGGCATCATTGTCGACATTTTGCAACTTTTCATGTGCTTTAAAGGCGATTCGAATCTACCTCCTGAAACCTGTTTCCTGTAATTCTGCCTTGCTTTCAATTCCTCTTCGTTGCCTTCCCTCAATATATTTGTGGACGAGAGTTATCATTTATAACTCTGCAAGTTTGTGAATTGCAGTGCCCCTGAGCTCCATTTTTCAACTGTCTTTTTTGGGAGCTGGCCGCAAAAGCACGGGATTGCCTCAGGCCCTATTCTGGTTCCGGGCGGCAGGCTGAGCCTGTGGTTAATTCTTCTTCCTGATGGGAAAATAGAGTGACCTGTGCCTGTCCCAACACCTAGATCTAGTCTCTCATTGGTTGCCCCTCTTCCCGTTCATCCTCAGTACAAATTGCAACCTGTAGGGATCAGGAGGTAAAAGGTGCTGATTCTCCAAGTAGGGAGATTGCTAGTAAAGTACCTGGAATGGTGAACCCGAGCACAAGGAGATGAGAAATGAGGTGCGTTTTAGAAACCTTTCAAAATCACACGGTGTACCATCTTCTGGGTTTCTCATGCATGTTTTCGATGTAGGAAGATGCCCTTGAACCTGGAGATTTGGGACCCATGGGATGGGTACCAGGCAGTATTACTTTAAAGGTTCTGCGTTTGCTCACCCAACCTCACCCAACCTCTCAGCCCCAAGAGTGTCCACCCTTATGTCTCATCCAGCTGTGGGTCTAGATATGGTCAATCCAGGTTGCATCACAGCCCCTGAACGAATTTTGGAAGAATTTCTCTCTCTTTCACTGTCTTTGTTTTACGGGTTTTTAAAAGTAATTTATTTTTATAATGGGTTTTAGCTGCTTTTCATGGCTGTGTTTATGCGGCTTTACACCCACTTGACTCACTTCCAGAGAGATATCAATACATAGGTTTTAAGATTCTTACTAGTCAGATATATTCTTGTGCGGTGAATAGGGGGTGTTGAGTCCAGTTCACTGAGCAAGGAGTAGGCCTTGTCTATTACATATTGGGTGTATGGAACGGTATCTGAGCGAATTTGAAACCCTTGTTTTATGCATCACCCCACCTCACCTTTCCCGTTAAGCAGCCATAGTGTGTTTTCTAAACGTATGACTATATTCTCTTTTGTAATTCAGTTCAAGTGTAGCGGTTTTTACATTCCCTCTATAAGTGATAGCTTATGATAAGTGTCTTTTTCTGTGTGACTTATTTCACTTAGAATCGTTGTACCTAAAACTACTCATCTTGCTTCTACTAGCCTTATGACATTGATTTCATGTCTGAGTGATATTCCATTGTATATAAGGACCACGACTTCTTTATCCATTTTTCTCTTTCCTGGGATATTTAAGGTGTCATGAAGTGGAGGTTCTTGTCAACAGAGCAGCCCTAAACTTTAGGGTGCCTGTGTCTTGCTGATTTTTAGTTTTCCCAATTTATACGCCCATGAGTGGACGTGCCCTATGCTCCCTAAGCTGTGTGTTTTAGATGTTTCAGGACACACCGTACACTTCTCCAGAGTGGCTGTTGGCAATTTACATCCCGCCCATCAGCGTAGCAAGGCTGCCATTTCTCCATGGTCTGTCCTGCATTTCTGGTTTTGACACTTTTTGCAGCATGGCCCTTTTGACCGATGGGAAGCGAGACTTCTTTGTAGCACAGATTTGCCTTTCCAGGTTGCTTGGTTGGCCAAAAAGGGCGTATGCGTTTTTTCCTGAATATATTCAGGGAAAAACGCATACGCCCTTTTTGGCCAAGGGCATCATTGTGGACGTTTTGCCACTTTTCATGTGCCTTGAAGGCGATTCGAATCTACCTCCTGAAACCTGTTTCCTGCAATTCTGCCTTGCTTTCAAATCCTCTTCGTTGCCTTCCCTCAATATATTTGTGGACGAGAGTTATCATTTATAACTCAGCGGGTTTGTGAAAGGCAGTGCCCCTGAGCTCCATTTTTCAACTGTCTTTTTTGGGAGCTGGCCGCAAAAGCACGGGATTGCCTCAGGCCCTATTCTGGTTCCGGGGGACAGGCTGAGCCTGTGGTTAATTCTTCTTCCTGATGGGAAAATAGAGTGACCTTTGCGTATCCCAACACCTAGATCTAGTCTCTCATTGGTTGCCCCTCTTCCCTTTCACCCTCAGGAAAAATTGCAACCTGTAAGGAACAGGAGGTTAAAGGTGCTGATTCTCCAAGTAAGGAGATTGCTAGTAAAGTAGCTGGAATGGCGAACCCGAACACAAGGAGATGAGAAATGAGGTGCGTTTTAGAAACCTTTCAAAATCACACGGTGTACCATCTTCTGCGTTTCTGATGCATGTTTTCGATGTAGGAAGATGCCCTTGAACCTGGAGATTTGGGACCCATGGGATGGGTACCACGCAGTATTACTTTAAAGGGTCTGCGTTTGCTCACCCAACCTCACCCAACCTCTCAACCCCAAGAGTGTCCACCCTTATGTCTCATCCAACTGTGGGTCTAGATATGGTCAATCCAGGTTGCATCACAGCCTCTGTACGAATTTTGTAAGAATTTCTCTCTTTCACTGTCTTTGTTTTACGGGTTTTTAAAAGTAATTTATTTTTATAATGGGGTTTAGCTGCTTTTCATGGCTGTGTTTATGCGGCTTTACACCCAATTGCCTCACTTCCAGACAGATATCAATACATAGGTTTTAAGATTCTTACTAGTCACATATATTCTTGTGCGGTGAATAGGGGGTGTTGAGTCCAGTTCACTGAGCAAGGAGTAGGTCTTGTCTATTACATATTGGGTGTATGGAACGGTATCTGAGCGAATTTGAAACCCTTGTTTTATGCATCACCCCACCTCACCTTTCCCGTTAAGCAGCCATAGTGTGTTTTCTAAACGTGTGACTCTGTTCTGTTTTGTAACTCAGTTCAAGTGTAGCGGTTTTTACATTCCCTCTATAAGTGATAGCTTATGATAAGTGTCTTTTTCTGTGTGACTTATTTCACTTAGAATCATCGTACCTAAGTCGACTCATCTTGCTTCTTCTAGCCTTATGATATTGATTTCATGTCTGCGTGATATTCCATTGTACATTAGGACCACAACTTCTTTATCCATTTTTCTCCTTCCTGGGATATTTAAGGTGTCATGAAGTGGAGGTTCTTGTCAACAGAGCAGCCCTAAACTTTGTGGTGCCTGTGTCTTGCTGATTTTTAGTTTTCCCAATTTATACGCCCATGAGTGGACGAGCCCTATGCTCCCTAAGCTGTGTGTTTTAGATGTTTCAGGACACACCGTACACTTCTCCAGAGTGGCTGTTGGCAATTTACATCCCGCCCATCAGCGTAGCAAGGCTGCCATTTCTCCATGGTCTGTCCTGCATTTCTGGTTTTGACACTTTTTGCAGCATGGCCCTTTTGACCGATGGGAAGCGAGACTACTTTGTAGCGCTGATTTGCCTTTCCAGGTTGCTTGGTTGGCCAAAAAGGGCGTATGCGTTTTTTGCTGAATATATTCAGGAAAAAACGCATACGCCCTTTTTGGCCAAGGGCATCATTGTCGACATTTTGCAACTTTTCATGTGCTTTAAAGGCGATTCGAATCTACCTCCTGAAACCTGTTTCCTGTAATTCTGCCTTGCTTTCAATTCCTCTTCGTTGCCTTCCCTCAATATATTTGTGGACGAGAGTTATCATTTATAACTCTGCAAGTTTGTGAATTGCAGTGCCCCTGAGCTCCATTTTTCAACTGTCTTTTTTGGGAGCTGGCCGCAAAAGCACGGGATTGCCTCAGGCCCTATTCTGGTTCCGGGGGACAGGCTGAGCCTGTGGTTAATTCTTCTTCCTGATGGGAAAATAGAGTGACCTGTGCCTGTCCCAACACCTAGATCTAGTCTCTCATTGGTTGCCCCTCTTTCCGTTCATCCTCAGTACAAATTGCAACCTGTAGGGAACAGGAGGTTAAAGGTGCTGATTCTCCAAGTAGGGAGATTGCTAGTAAAGTACCTGGAATGGTGAACCCGAGCACAAGGAGATGAGAAATGAGGTGCGTTTTAGAAACCTTTCAAAATCACACGGTGTACCATCTTCTGGGTTTCTCATGCATGTTTTCGATGTAGGAAGATGCCCTTGAACCTGGAGATTTGGGACCCATGGGATGGGTACCAGGCAGTATTACTTTAAAGGTTCTGCGTTTGCTCACCCAACCTCACCCAACCTCTCAGCACCAAGAGTGTCCACCCTTATGTCTCATCCAGCTGTGGGTCTAGATATGGTCAATCCAGGTGGCATCACAGCCCCTGAACGAATTTTGGAAGAATTTCTCTCTCTTTCACTGTCTTTGTTTAACGGGTTTTTAAAAGTAATTTATTTTTATAATGGGTTTTAGCTGCTTTTCATGGCTGTGTTTATGCGGCTTTACACCCACTTGACTCACTTCCAGAGAGATATCAATACATAGGTTTTAAGATTCTTACTAGTCAGATATATTCTTGTGCGGTGAATAGGGGGTGTTGAGTCCAGTTCACTGAGCAAGGAGTAGGCCTTGTCTATTACATATTGGGTGTATGGAACGGTATCTGAGCGAATTTGAAACCCTTGTTTTATGCATCACCCCACCTCACCTTTCCCGTTAAGCAGCCATAGTGTGTTTTCTAAACGTATGACTATATTCTCTTTTGTAATTCAGTTCAAGTGTAGCGGTTTTTACATTCCCTCTATAAGTGATAGGTTATGATAAGTGTCTTTTTCTGTGTGACTTATTTCACTTAGAATCGTTGTACCTAAAACTACTCATCTTGCTTCTACTAGCCTTATGACATTGATTTCATGTCTGAGTGATATTCCATTGTATATAAGGACCACGACTTCTTTATCCATTTTTCTCTTTCCTGGGATATTTAAGGTGTCATGAAGTGGAGGTTCTTGTCAACAGAGCAGCCCTAAACTTTAGGGTGCCTGTGTCTTGCTGATTTTTAGTTTTCCCAATTTATACGCCCATGAGTGGACGTGCCCTATGCTCCCTAAGCTGTGTGTTTTAGATGTTTCAGGACACACCGTACACTTCTCCAGAGTGGCTGTTGGCAATTTACATCCCGCCCATCAGCGTAGCAAGGCTGCCATTTCTCCATGGTCTGTCCTGCATTTCTGGTTTTGACACTTTTTGCAGCATGGCCCTTTTGACCGATGGGAAGCGAGACTTCTTTGTAGCACAGATTTGCCTTTCCAGGTTGCTTGGTTGGCCAAAAAGGGCGTATGCGTTTTTTCCTGAATATATTCAGGGAAAAACGCATACGCCCTTTTTGGCCAAGGGCATCATTGTGGACGTTTTGCCACTTTTCATGTGCCTTGAAGGCGATTCGAATCTACCTCCTGAAACCTGTTTCCTGCAATTCTGCCTTGCTTTCAAATCCTCTTCGTTGCCTTCCCTCAATATATTTGTGGACGAGAGTTATCATTTATAACTCAGCGGGTTTGTGAAAGGCAGTGCCCCTGAGCTCCATTTTTCAACTGTCTTTTTTGGGAGCTGGCCGCAAAAGCACGGGATTGCCTCAGGCCCTATTCTGGTTCCGGGGGACAGGCTGAGCCTGTGGTTAATTCTTCTTCCTGATGGGAAAATAGAGTGACCTTTGCGTATCCCAACACCTAGATCTAGTCTCTCATTGGTTGCCCCTCTTCCCTTTCACCCTCAGGAAAAATTGCAACCTGTAAGGAACAGGAGGTTAAAGGTGCTGATTCTCCAAGTAAGGAGATTGCTAGTAAAGTAGCTGGAATGGCGAACCCGAACACAAGGAGATGAGAAATGAGGTGCGTTTTAGAAACCTTTCAAAATCACACGGTGTACCATCTTCTGCGTTTCTGATGCATGTTTTCGATGTAGGAAGATGCCCTTGAACCTGGAGATTTGGGACCCATGGGATGGGTACCACGCAGTATTACTTTAAAGGGTCTGCGTTTGCTCACCCAACCTCACCCAACCTCTCAACCCCAAGAGTGTCCACCCTTATGTCTCATCCAACTGTGGGTCTAGATATGGTCAATCCAGGTTGCATCACAGCCTCTGTACGAATTTTGTAAGAATTTCTCTCTTTCACTGTCTTTGTTTTACGGGTTTTTAAAAGTAATTTATTTTTATAATGGGGTTTAGCTGCTTTTCATGGCTGTGTTTATGCGGCTTTACACCCAATTGCCTCACTTCCAGACAGATATCAATACATAGGTTTTAAGATTCTTACTAGTCACATATATTCTTGTGCGGTGAATAGGGGGTGTTGAGTCCAGTTCACTGAGCAAGGAGTAGGTCTTGTCTATTACATATTGGGTGTATGGAACGGTATCTGAGCGAATTTGAAACCCTTGTTTTATGCATCACCCCACCTCACCTTTCCCGTTAAGCAGCCATAGTGTGTTTTCTAAACGTGTGACTCTGTTCTGTTTTGTAACTCAGTTCAAGTGTAGCGGTTTTTACATTCCCTCTATAAGTGATAGCTTATGATAAGTGTCTTTTTCTGTGTGACTTATTTCACTTAGAATCATCGTACCTAAGTCGACTCATCTTGCTTCTTCTAGCCTTATGATATTGATTTCATGTCTGCGTGATATTCCATTGTACATTAGGACCACAACTTCTTTATCCATTTTTCTCCTTCCTGGGATATTTAAGGTGTCATGAAGTGGAGGTTCTTCTCAACACAGCAGCCCTAAACTTTGTGGTGCCTGTGTCTTGCTGATTTTTAGTTTTCCCAATTTATACGCCCATGAGTGGACGTGCCCTATGCTCCCTAAGCTGTGTGTTTTAGATGTTTCAGGACACACCGTACACTTCTCCAGAGTGGCTGTTGGCAATTTACATCCCGCCCATCAGCGTAGCAAGGCTGCCATTTCTCCATGGTCTGTCCTGCATTTCTGGTTTTGACACTTTTTGCAGCATGGCCCTTTTGACCGATGGGAAGCGAGACTACTTTGTAGCGCTGATTTGCCTTTCCAGGTTGCTTGGTTGGCTAAAAAGGGCGTATGCGTTTTTTGCTGAATATATTCAGGAAAAAACGCATACGCCCTTTTTGGCCAAGGGCATCATTGTCGACATTTTGCAACTTTTCATGTGCTTTAAAGGCGATTCGAATCTACCTCCTGAAACCTGTTTCCTGTAATTCTGCCTTGCTTTCAATTCCTCTTCGTTGCCTTCCCTCAATATATTTGTGGACGAGAGTTATCATTTATAACTCTGCAAGTTTGTGAATTGCAGTGCCCCTGAGCTCCATTTTTCAACTGTCTTTTTTGGGAGCTGGCCGCAAAAGCACGGGATTGCCTCAGGCCCTATTCTGGTTCCGGGCGGCAGGCTGAGCCTGTGGTTAATTCTTCTTCCTGATGGGAAAATAGAGTGACCTGTGCCTGTCCCAACACCTAGATCTAGTCTCTCATTGGTTGCCCCTCTTTCCGTTCATCCTCAGTACAAATTGCAACCTGTAGGGAACAGGAGGTTAAAGGTGCTGATTCTCCAAGTAGGGAGATTGCTAGTAAAGTACCTGGAATGGTGAACCCGAGCACAAGGAGATGAGAAATGAGGTGCGTTTTAGAAACCTTTCAAAATCACACGGTGTACCATCTTCTGGGTTTCTCATGCATGTTTTCGATGTAGGAAGATGCCCTTGAACCTGGAGATTTGGGACCCATGGGATGGGTACCAGGCAGTATTACTTTAAAGGTTCTGCGTTTGCTCACCCAACCTCACCCAACCTCTCAGCCCCAAGAGTGTCCACCCTTATGTCTCATCCAGCTGTGGGTCTAGATATGGTCAATCCAGGTTGCATCACAGCCCCTGAACGAATTTTGGAAGAATTTCTCTCTCTTTCACTGTCTTTGTTTAACGGGTTTTTAAAAGTAATTTATTTTTATAATGGGTTTTAGCTGCTTTTCATGGCTGTGTTTATGCGGCTTTACACCCACTTGACTCACTTCCAGAGAGATATCAATACATAGGTTTTAAGATTCTTACTAGTCAGATATATTCTTGTGCGGTGAATAGGGGGTGTTGAGTCCAGTTCACTGAGCAAGGAGTAGGCCTTGTCTATTACATATTGGGTGTATGGAACGGTATCTGAGCGAATTTGAAACCCTTGTTTTATGCATCACCCCACCTCACCTTTCCCGTTAAGCAGCCATAGTGTGTTTTCTAAACGTATGACTATATTCTCTTTTGTAATTCAGTTCAAGTGTAGCGGTTTTTACATTCCCTCTATAAGTGATAGCTTATGATAAGTGTCTTTTTCTGTGTGACTTATTTCACTTAGAATCGTTGTACCTAAAACTACTCATCTTGCTTCTACTAGCCTTATGACATTGATTTCATGTCTGAGTGATATTCCATTGTATATAAGGACCACGACTTCTTTATCCATTTTTCTCTTTCCTGGGATATTTAAGGTGTCATGAAGTGGAGGTTCTTGTCAACAGAGCAGCCCTAAACTTTAGGGTGCCTGTGTCTTGCTGATTTTTAGTTTTCCCAATTTATACGCCCATGAGTGGACGTGCCCTATGCTCCCTAAGCTGTGTGTTTTAGATGTTTCAGGACACACCGTACACTTCTCCAGAGTGGCTGTTGGCAATTTACATCCCGCCCATCAGCGTAGCAAGGCTGCCATTTCTCCATGGTCTGTCCTGCATTTCTGGTTTTGACACTTTTTGCAGCATGGCCCTTTTGACCGATGGGAAGCGAGACTTCTTTGTAGCACAGATTTGCCTTTCCAGGTTGCTTGGTTGGCCAAAAAGGGCGTATGCGTTTTTTCCTGAATATATTCAGGGAAAAACGCATACGCCCTTTTTGGCCAAGGGCATCATTGTGGACGTTTTGCCACTTTTCATGTGCCTTGAAGGCGATTCGAATCTACCTCCTGAAACCTGTTTCCTGCAATTCTGCCTTGCTTTCAAATCCTCTTCGTTGCCTTCCCTCAATATATTTGTGGACGAGAGTTATCATTTATAACTCAGCGGGTTTGTGAAAGGCAGTGCCCCTGAGCTCCATTTTTCAACTGTCTTTTTTGGGAGCTGGCCGCAAAAGCACGGGATTGCCTCAGGCCCTATTCTGGTTCCGGGGGACAGGCTGAGCCTGTGGTTAATTCTTCTTCCTGATGGGAAAATAGAGTGACCTTTGCGTATCCCAACACCTAGATCTAGTCTCTCATTGGTTGCCCCTCTTCCCTTTCACCCTCAGGAAAAATTGCAACCTGTAAGGAACAGGAGGTTAAAGGTGCTGATTCTCCAAGTAAGGAGATTGCTAGTAAAGTAGCTGGAATGGCGAACCCGAACACAAGGAGATGAGAAATGAGGTGCGTTTTAGAAACCTTTCAAAATCACACGGTGTACCATCTTCTGCGTTTCTCATGCATGTTTTCGATGTAGGAAGATGCCCTTGAACCTGGAGATTTGGGACCCATGGGATGGGTACCACGCAGTATTACTTTAAAGGGTCTGCGTTTGCTCACCCAACCTCACCCAACCTCTCAACCCCAAGAGTGTCCACCCTTATGTCTCATCCAACTGTGGGTCTAGATATGGTCAATCCAGGTTGCATCACAGCCTCTGTACGAATTTTGTAAGAATTTCTCTCTTTCACTGTCTTTGTTTTACGGGTTTTTAAAAGTAATTTATTTTTATAATGGGGTTTAGCTGCTTTTCATGGCTGTGTTTATGCGGCTTTACACCCAATTGCCTCACTTCCAGACAGATATCAATACATAGGTTTTAAGATTCTTACTAGTCACATATATTCTTGTGCGGTGAATAGGGGGTGTTGAGTCCAGTTCACTGAGCAAGGAGTAGGTCTTGTCTATTACATATTGGGTGTATGGAACGGTATCTGAGCGAATTTGAAACCCTTGTTTTATGCATCACCCCACCTCACCTTTCCCGTTAAGCAGCCATAGTGTGTTTTCTAAACGTGTGACTCTGTTCTGTTTTGTAACTCAGTTCAAGTGTAGCGGTTTTTACATTCCCTCTATAAGTGATAGCTTATGATAAGTGTCTTTTTCTGTGTGACTTATTTCACTTAGAATCATCGTACCTAAGTCGACTCATCTTGCTTCTTCTAGCCTTATGATATTGATTTCATGTCTGCGTGATATTCCATTGTACATTAGGACCACAACTTCTTTATCCATTTTTCTCCTTCCTGGGATATTTAAGGTGTCATGAAGTGGAGGTTCTTCTCAACAGAGCAGCCCTAAACTTTGTGGTGCCTGTGTCTTGCTGATTTTTAGTTTTCCCAATTTATACGCCCATGAGTGGACGTGCCCTATGCTCCCTAAGCTGTGTGTTTTAGATGTTTCAGGACACACCGTACACTTCTCCAGAGTGGCTGTTGGCAATTTACATCCCGCCCATCAGCGTAGCAAGGCTGCCATTTCTCCATGGTCTGTCCTGCATTTCTGGTTTTGACACTTTTTGCAGCATGGCCCTTTTGACCGATGGGAAGCGAGACTACTTTGTAGCGCTGATTTGCCTTTCCAGGTTGCTTGGTTGGCTAAAAAGGGCGTATGCGTTTTTTGCTGAATATATTCAGGAAAAAACGCATACGCCCTTTTTGGCCAAGGGCATCATTGTCGACATTTTGCAACTTTTCATGTGCTTTAAAGGCGATTCGAATCTACCTCCTGAAACCTGTTTCCTGTAATTCTGCCTTGCTTTCAATTCCTCTTCGTTGCCTTCCCTCAATATATTTGTGGACGAGAGTTATCATTTATAACTCTGCAAGTTTGTGAATTGCAGTGCCCCTGAGCTCCATTTTTCAACTGTCTTTTTTGGGAGCTGGCCGCAAAAGCACGGGATTGCCTCAGGCCCTATTCTGGTTCCGGGCGGCAGGCTGAGCCTGTGGTTAATTCTTCTTCCTGATGGGAAAATAGAGTGACCTGTGCCTGTCCCAACACCTAGATCTAGTCTCTCATTGGTTGCCCCTCTTTCCGTTCATCCTCAGTACAAATTGCAACCTGTAGGGAACAGGAGGTTAAAGGTGCTGATTCTCCAAGTAGGGAGATTGCTAGTAAAGTACCTGGAATGGTGAACCCGAGCACAAGGAGATGAGAAATGAGGTGCGTTTTAGAAACCTTTCAAAATCACACGGTGTACCATCTTCTGGGTTTCTCATGCATGTTTTCGATGTAGGAAGATGCCCTTGAACCTGGAGATTTGGGACCCATGGGATGGGTACCAGGCAGTATTACTTTAAAGGTTCTGCGTTTGCTCACCCAACCTCACCCAACCTCTCAGCCCCAAGAGTGTCCACCCTTATGTCTCATCCAGCTGTGGGTCTAGATATGGTCAATCCAGGTTGCATCACAGCCCCTGAACGAATTTTGGAAGAATTTCTCTCTCTTTCACTGTCTTTGTTTAACGGGTTTTTAAAAGTAATTTATTTTTATAATGGGTTTTAGCTGCTTTTCATGGCTGTGTTTATGCGGCTTTACACCCACTTGACTCACTTCCAGAGAGATATCAATACATAGGTTTTAAGATTCTTACTAGTCAGATATATTCTTGTGCGGTGAATAGGGGGTGTTGAGTCCAGTTCACTGAGCAAGGAGTAGGCCTTGTCTATTACATATTGGGTGTATGGAACGGTATCTGAGCGAATTTGAAACCCTTGTTTTATGCATCACCCCACCTCACCTTTCCCGTTAAGCAGCCATAGTGTGTTTTCTAAACGTATGACTATATTCTCTTTTGTAATTCAGTTCAAGTGTAGCGGTTTTTACATTCCCTCTATAAGTGATAGCTTATGATAAGTGTCTTTTTCTGTGTGACTTATTTCACTTAGAATCGTTGTACCTAAAACTACTCATCTTGCTTCTACTAGCCTTATGACATTGATTTCATGTCTGAGTGATATTCCATTGTATATAAGGACCACGACTTCTTTATCCATTTTTCTCTTTCCTGGGATATTTAAGGTGTCATGAAGTGGAGGTTCTTGTCAACAGAGCAGCCCTAAACTTTAGGGTGCCTGTGTCTTGCTGATTTTTAGTTTTCCCAATTTATACGCCCATGAGTGGACGTGCCCTATGCTCCCTAAGCTGTGTGTTTTAGATGTTTCAGGACACACCGTACACTTCTCCAGAGTGGCTGTTGGCAATTTACATCCCGCCCATCAGCGTAGCAAGGCTGCCATTTCTCCATGGTCTGTCCTGCATTTCTGGTTTTGACACTTTTTGCAGCATGGCCCTTTTGACCGATGGGAAGCGAGACTTCTTTGTAGCACAGATTTGCCTTTCCAGGTTGCTTGGTTGGCCAAAAAGGGCGTATGCGTTTTTTCCTGAATATATTCAGGGAAAAACGCATACGCCCTTTTTGGCCAAGGGCATCATTGTGGACGTTTTGCCACTTTTCATGTGCCTTGAAGGCGATTCGAATCTACCTCCTGAAACCTGTTTCCTGCAATTCTGCCTTGCTTTCAAATCCTCTTCGTTGCCTTCCCTCAATATATTTGTGGACGAGAGTTATCATTTATAACTCAGCGGGTTTGTGAAAGGCAGTGCCCCTGAGCTCCATTTTTCAACTGTCTTTTTTGGGAGCTGGCCGCAAAAGCACGGGATTGCCTCAGGCCCTATTCTGGTTCCGGGGGACAGGCTGAGCCTGTGGTTAATTCTTCTTCCTGATGGGAAAATAGAGTGACCTTTGCGTATCCCAACACCTAGATCTAGTCTCTCATTGGTTGCCCCTCTTCCCTTTCACCCTCAGGAAAAATTGCAACCTGTAAGGAACAGGAGGTTAAAGGTGCTGATTCTCCAAGTAAGGAGATTGCTAGTAAAGTAGCTGGAATGGCGAACCCGAACACAAGGAGATGAGAAATGAGGTGCGTTTTAGAAACCTTTCAAAATCACACGGTGTACCATCTTCTGCGTTTCTCATGCATGTTTTCGATGTAGGAAGATGCCCTTGAACCTGGAGATTTGGGACCCATGGGATGGGTACCACGCAGTATTACTTTAAAGGGTCTGCGTTTGCTCACCCAACCTCACCCAACCTCTCAACCCCAAGAGTGTCCACCCTTATGTCTCATCCAACTGTGGGTCTAGATATGGTCAATCCAGGTTGCATCACAGCCTCTGTACGAATTTTGTAAGAATTTCTCTCTTTCACTGTCTTTGTTTTACGGGTTTTTAAAAGTAATTTATTTTTATAATGGGGTTTAGCTGCTTTTCATGGCTGTGTTTATGCGGCTTTACACCCAATTGCCTCACTTCCAGACAGATATCAATACATAGGTTTTAAGATTCTTACTAGTCACATATATTCTTGTGCGGTGAATAGGGGGTGTTGAGTCCAGTTCACTGAGCAAGGAGTAGGTCTTGTCTATTACATATTGGGTGTATGGAACGGTATCTGAGCGAATTTGAAACCCTTGTTTTATGCATCACCCCACCTCACCTTTCCCGTTAAGCAGCCATAGTGTGTTTTCTAAACGTGTGACTCTGTTCTGTTTTGTAACTCAGTTCAAGTGTAGCGGTTTTTACATTCCCTCTATAAGTGATAGCTTATGATAAGTGTCTTTTTCTGTGTGACTTATTTCACTTAGAATCATCGTACCTAAGTCGACTCATCTTGCTTCTTCTAGCCTTATGATATTGATTTCATGTCTGCGTGATATTCCATTGTACATTAGGACCACAACTTCTTTATCCATTTTTCTCCTTCCTGGGATATTTAAGGTGTCATGAAGTGGAGGTTCTTGTCAACAGAGCAGCCCTAAACTTTGTGGTGCCTGTGTCTTGCTGATTTTTAGTTTTCCCAATTTATACGCCCATGAGTGGACGTGCCCTATGCTCCCTAAGCTGTGTGTTTTAGATGTTTCAGGACACACCGTACACTTCTCCAGAGTGGCTGTTGGCAATTTACATCCCGCCCATCAGCGTAGCAAGGCTGCCATTTCTCCATGGTCTGTCCTGCATTTCTGGTTTTGACACTTTTTGCAGCATGGCCCTTTTGACCGATGGGAAGCGAGACTACTTTGTAGCGCTGATTTGCCTTTCCAGGTTGCTTGGTTGGCTAAAAAGGGCGTATGCGTTTTTTGCTGAATATATTCAGGAAAAAACGCATACGCCCTTTTTGGCCAAGGGCATCATTGTCGACATTTTGCAACTTTTCATGTGCTTTAAAGGCGATTCGAATCTACCTCCTGAAACCTGTTTCCTGTAATTCTGCCTTGCTTTCAATTCCTCTTCGTTGCCTTCCCTCAATATATTTGTGGACGAGAGTTATCATTTATAACTCTGCAAGTTTGTGAATTGCAGTGCCCCTGAGCTCCATTTTTCAACTGTCTTTTTTGGGAGCTGGCCGCAAAAGCACGGGATTGCCTCAGGCCCTATTCTGGTTCCGGGCGGCAGGCTGAGCCTGTGGTTAATTCTTCTTCCTGATGGGAAAATAGAGTGACCTGTGCCTGTCCCAACACCTAGATCTAGTCTCTCATTGGTTGCCCCTCTTCCCGTTCATCCTCAGTACAAATTGCAACCTGTAGGGATCAGGAGGTTAAAGGTGCTGATTCTCCAAGTAGGGAGATTGCTAGTAAAGTACCTGGAATGGTGAACCCGAGCACAAGGAGATGAGAAATGAGGTGCGTTTTAGAAACCTTTCAAAATCACACGGTGTACCATCTTCTGGGTTTCTCATGCATGTTTTCGATGTAGGAAGATGCCCTTGAACCTGGAGATTTGGGACCCATGGGATGGGTACCAGGCAGTATTACTTTAAAGGTTCTGCGTTTGCTCACCCAACCTCACCCAACCTCTCAGCCCCAAGAGTGTCCACCCTTATGTCTCATCCAGCTGTGGGTCTAGATATGGTCAATCCAGGTTGCATCACAGCCCCTGAACGAATTTTGGAAGAATTTCTCTCTCTTTCACTGTCTTTGTTTAACGGGTTTTTAAAAGTAATTTATTTTTATAATGGGTTTTAGCTGCTTTTCATGGCTGTGTTTATGCGGCTTTACACCCACTTGACTCACTTCCAGAGAGATATCAATACATAGGTTTTAAGATTCTTACTAGTCAGATATATTCTTGTGCGGTGAATAGGGGGTGTTGAGTCCAGTTCACTGAGCAAGGAGTAGGCCTTGTCTATTACATATTGGGTGTATGGAACGGTATCTGAGCGAATTTGAAACCCTTGTTTTATGCATCACCCCACCTCACCTTTCCCGTTAAGCAGCCATAGTGTGTTTTCTAAACGTATGACTATATTCTCTTTTGTAATTCAGTTCAAGTGTAGCGGTTTTTACATTCCCTCTATAAGTGATAGCTTATGATAAGTGTCTTTTTCTGTGTGACTTATTTCACTTAGAATCCTTGTACCTAAAACTACTCATCTTGCTTCTACTAGCCTTATGACATTGATTTCATGTCTGAGTGATATTCCATTGTATATAAGGACCACGACTTCTTTATCCATTTTTCTCTTTCCTGGGATATTTAAGGTGTCATGAAGTGGAGGTTCTTGTCAACAGAGCAGCCCTAAACTTTAGGGTGCCTGTGTCTTGCTGATTTTTAGTTTTCCCAATTTATACGCCCATGAGTGGACGTGCCCTATGCTCCCTAAGCTGTGTGTTTTAGATGTTTCAGGACACACCGTACACTTCTCCAGAGTGGCTGTTGGCAATTTACATCCCGCCCATCAGCGTAGCAAGGCTGCCATTTCTCCATGGTCTGTCCTGCATTTCTGGTTTTGACACTTTTTGCAGCATGGCCCTTTTGACCGATGGGAAGCGAGACTTCTTTGTAGCACAGATTTGCCTTTCCAGGTTGCTTGGTTGGCCAAAAAGGGCGTATGCGTTTTTTCCTGAATATATTCAGGAAAAAACGCATACGCCCTTTTTGGCCAAGGGCATCATTTTCGATGTTTTGCCACTTTTCATGTGCCTTGAAGGCGATTCGAATCTACCTCCTGAAACCTGTTTCCTGCAATTCTGCCTTGCTTTCAAATCCTCTTCGTTGCCTTCCCTCAATATATTTGTGGACGAGAGTTATCATTTATAACTCAGCGGGTTTGTGAAAGGCAGTGCCCCTGAGCTCCATTTTTCAACTGTCTTTTTTGGGAGCTGGCCGCAAAAGCACGGGATTGCCTCAGGCCCTATTCTGGTTCCGGGGGACAGGCTGAGCCTGTGGTTAATTCTTCTTCCTGATGGGAAAATAGAGTGACCTTTGCGTATCCCAACACCTAGATCTAGTCTCTCATTGGTTGCCCCTCTTCCCTTTCACCCTCAGGAAAAATTGCAACCTGTAAGGAACAGGAGGTTAAAGGTGCTGATTCTCCAAGTAAGGAGATTGCTAGTAAAGTAGCTGGAATGGCGAACCCGAACACAAGGAGATGAGAAATGAGGTGCGTTTTAGAAACCTTTCAAAATCACACGGTGTACCATCTTCTGCGTTTCTCATGCATGTTTTCGATGTAGGAAGATGCCCTTGAACCTGGAGATTTGGGACCCATGGGATGGGTACCACGCAGTATTACTTTAAAGGGTCTGCGTTTGCTCACCCAACCTCACCCAACCTCTCAACCCCAAGAGTGTCCACCCTTATGTCTCATCCAACTGTGGGTCTAGATATGGTCAATCCAGGTTGCATCACAGCCTCTGTACGAATTTTGTAAGAATTTCTCTCTTTCACTGTCTTTGTTTTACGGGTTTTTAAAAGTAATTTATTTTTATAATGGGGTTTAGCTGCTTTTCATGGCTGTGTTTATGCGGCTTTACACCCAATTGCCTCACTTCCAGACAGATATCAATACATAGGTTTTAAGATTCTTACTAGTCACATATATTCTTGTGCGGTGAATAGGGGGTGTTGAGTCCAGTTCACTGAGCAAGGAGTAGGTCTTGTCTATTACATATTGGGTGTATGGAACGGTATCTGAGCGAATTTGAAACCCTTGTTTTATGCATCACCCCACCTCACCTTTCCCGTTAAGCAGCCATAGTGTGTTTTCTAAACGTGTGACTCTGTTCTGTTTTGTAACTCAGTTCAAGTGTAGCGGTTTTTACATTCCCTCTATAAGTGATAGCTTATGATAAGTGTCTTTTTCTGTGTGACTTATTTCACTTAGAATCATCGTACCTAAGTCGACTCATCTTGCTTCTTCTAGCCTTATGATATTGATTTCATGTCTGCGTGATATTCCATTGTACATTAGGACCACAACTTCTTTATCCATTTTTCTCCTTCCTGGGATATTTAAGGTGTCATGAAGTGGAGGTTCTTGTCAACAGAGCAGCCCTAAACTTTGTGGTGCCTGTGTCTTGCTGATTTTTAGTTTTCCCAATTTATACGCCCATGAGTGGACGTGCCCTATGCTCCCTAAGCTGTGTGTTTTAGATGTTTCAGGACACACCGTACACTTCTCCAGAGTGGCTGTTGGCAATTTACATCCCGCCCATCAGCGTAGCAAGGCTGCCATTTCTCCATGGTCTGTCCTGCATTTCTGGTTTTGACACTTTTTGCAGCATGGCCCTTTTGACCGATGGGAAGCGAGACTACTTTGTAGCGCTGATTTGCCTTTCCAGGTTGCTTGGTTGGCCAAAAAGGGCGTATGCGTTTTTTGCTGAATATATTCAGGAAAAAACGCATACGCCCTTTTTGGCCAAGGGCATCATTGTCGACATTTTGCAACTTTTCATGTGCTTTAAAGGCGATTCGAATCTACCTCCTGAAACCTGTTTCCTGTAATTCTGCCTTGCTTTCAATTCCTCTTCGTTGCCTTCCCTCAATATATTTGTGGACGAGAGTTATCATTTATAACTCTGCAAGTTTGTGAATTGCAGTGCCCCTGAGCTCCATTTTTCAACTGTCTTTTTTGGGAGCTGGCCGCAAAAGCACGGGATTGCCTCAGGCCCTATTCTGGTTCCGGGCGGCAGGCTGAGCCTGTGGTTAATTCTTCTTCCTGATGGGAAAATAGAGTGACCTGTGCCTGTCCCAACACCTAGATCTAGTCTCTCATTGGTTGCCCCTCTTCCCGTTCATCCTCAGTACAAATTGCAACCTGTAGGGAACAGGAGGTTAAAGGTGCTGATTCTCCAAGTAGGGAGATTGCTAGTAAAGTACCTGGAATGGTGAACCCGAGCACAAGGAGATGAGAAATGAGGTGCGTTTTAGAAACCTTTCAAAATCACACGGTGTACCATCTTCTGGGTTTCTCATGCATGTTTTCGATGTAGGAAGATGCCCTTGAACCTGGAGATTTGGGACCCATGGGATGGGTACCAGGCAGTATTACTTTAAAGGTTCTGCGTTTGCTCACCCAACCTCACCCAACCTCTCAGCCCCAAGAGTGTCCACCCTTATGTCTCATCCAGCTGTGGGTCTAGATATGGTCAATCCAGGTTGCATCACAGCCCCTGAACGAATTTTGGAAGAATTTCTCTCTCTTTCACTGTCTTTGTTTAACGGGTTTTTAAAAGTAATTTATTTTTATAATGGGTTTTAGCTGCTTTTCATGGCTGTGTTTATGCGGCTTTACACCCACTTGACTCACTTCCAGAGAGATATCAATACATAGGTTTTAAGATTCTTACTAGTCAGATATATTCTTGTGCGGTGAATAGGGGGTGTTGAGTCCAGTTCACTGAGCAAGGAGTAGGCCTTGTCTATTACATATTGGGTGTATGGAACGGTATCTGAGCGAATTTGAAACCCTTGTTTTATGCATCACCCCACCTCACCTTTCCCGTTAAGCAGCCATAGTGTGTTTTCTAAACGTGTGACTATATTCTCTTTTGTAATTCAGTTCAAGTGTAGCAGTTTTTACATTCCCTCTATAAGTGATAGCTTATGATAAGTGTCTTTTTCTGTGTGACTTATTTCACTTAGAATCGTTGTACCTAACTCCACTCATCTTGCTTCTACTAGCCTTATGACATTGATTTCATGTCTGAGTGATATTCCATTGTATATAAGGACCACGACTTCTTTATCCATTTTTCTCTTTCCTGGGATATTTAAGGTGTCATGAAGTGGAGGTTCTTGTCAACAGAGCAGCCCTAAACTTTAGGGTGCCTGTGTCTTGCTGATTTTTAGTTTTCCCAATTTATACGCCCATGAGTGGACGTGCCCTATGCTCCCTAAGCTGTGTGTTTTAGATGTTTCAGGACACACCGTACACTTCTCCAGAGTGGCTGTTGGCAATTTACATCCCGCCCATCAGCGTAGCAAGGCTGCCATTTCTCCATGGTCTGTCCTGCATTTCTGGTTTTGACACTTTTTGCAGCATGGCCCTTTTGACCGATGGGAAGCGAGACTTCTTTGTAGCACAGATTTGCCTTTCCAGGTTGCTTGGTTGGCCAAAAAGGGCGTATGCGTTTTTTCCTGAATATATTCAGGGAAAAACGCATACGCCCTTTTTGGCCAAGGGCATCATTGTGGACGTTTTGCCACTTTTCATGTGCCTTGAAGGCGATTCGAATCTACCTCCTGAAACCTGTTTCCTGCAATTCTGCCTTGCTTTCAAATCCTCTTCGTTGCCTTCCCTCAATATATTTGTGGACGAGAGTTATCATTTATAACTCAGCGGGTTTGTGAAAGGCAGTGCCCCTGAGCTCCATTTTTCAACTGTCTTTTTTGGGAGCTGGCCGCAAAAGCACGGGATTGCCTCAGGCCCTATTCTGGTTCCGGGGGACAGGCTGAGCCTGTGGTTAATTCTTCTTCCTGATGGGAAAATAGAGTGACCTTTGCGTATCCCAACACCTAGATCTAGTCTCTCATTGGTTGCCCCTCTTCCCTTTCACCCTCAGGAAAAATTGCAACCTGTAAGGAACAGGAGGTTAAAGGTGCTGATTCTCCAAGTAAGGAGATTGCTAGTAAAGTAGCTGGAATGGCGAACCCGAACACAAGGAGATGAGAAATGAGGTGCGTTTTAGAAACCTTTCAAAATCACACGGTGTACCATCTTCTGCGTTTCTCATGCATGTTTTCGATGTAGGAAGATGCCCTTGAACCTGGAGATTTGGGACCCATGGGATGGGTACCACGCAGTATTACTTTAAAGGGTCTGCGTTTGCTCACCCAACCTCACCCAACCTCTCAACCCCAAGAGTGTCCACCCTTATGTCTCATCCAACTGTGGGTCTAGATATGGTCAATCCAGGTTGCATCACAGCCTCTGTACGAATTTTGTAAGAATTTCTCTCTTTCACTGTCTTTGTTTTACGGGTTTTTAAAAGTAATTTATTTTTATAATGGGGTTTAGCTGCTTTTCATGGCTGTGTTTATGCGGCTTTACACCCAATTGCCTCACTTCCAGACAGATATCAATACATAGGTTTTAAGATTCTTACTAGTCACATATATTCTTGTGCGGTGAATAGGGGGTGTTGAGTCCAGTTCACTGAGCAAGGAGTAGGTCTTGTCTATTACATATTGGGTGTATGGAACGGTATCTGAGCGAATTTGAAACCCTTGTTTTATGCATCACCCCACCTCACCTTTCCCGTTAAGCAGCCATAGTGTGTTTTCTAAACGTGTGACTCTGTTCTGTTTTGTAACTCAGTTCAAGTGTAGCGGTTTTTACATTCCCTCTATAAGTGATAGCTTATGATAAGTGTCTTTTTCTGTGTGACTTATTTCACTTAGAATCATCGTACCTAAGTCGACTCATCTTGCTTCTTCTAGCCTTATGATATTGATTTCATGTCTGCGTGATATTCCATTGTACATTAGGACCACAACTTCTTTATCCATTTTTCTCCTTCCTGGGATATTTAAGGTGTCATGAAGTGGAGGTTCTTGTCAACAGAGCAGCCCTAAACTTTGTGGTGCCTGTGTCTTGCTGATTTTTAGTTTTCCCAATTTATACGCCCATGAGTGGACGTGCCCTATGCTCCCTAAGCTGTGTGTTTTAGATGTTTCAGGACACACCGTACACTTCTCCAGAGTGGCTGTTGGCAATTTACATCCCGCCCATCAGCGTAGCAAGGCTGCCATTTCTCCATGGTCTGTCCTGCATTTCTGGTTTTGACACTTTTTGCAGCATGGCCCTTTTGACCGATGGGAAGCGAGACTACTTTGTAGCGCTGATTTGCCTTTCCAGGTTGCTTGGTTGGCCAAAAAGGGCGTATGCGTTTTTTGCTGAATATATTCAGGAAAAAACGCATACGCCCTTTTTGGCCAAGGGCATCATTGTCGACATTTTGCAACTTTTCATGTGCTTTAAAGGCGATTCGAATCTACCTCCTGAAACCTGTTTCCTGTAATTCTGCCTTGCTTTCAATTCCTCTTCGTTGCCTTCCCTCAATATATTTGTGGACGAGAGTTATCATTTATAACTCTGCAAGTTTGTGAATTGCAGTGCCCCTGAGCTCCATTTTTCAACTGTCTTTTTTGGGAGCTGGCCGCAAAAGCACGGGATTGCCTCAGGCCCTATTCTGGTTCCGGGCGGCAGGCTGAGCCTGTGGTTAATTCTTCTTCCTGATGGGAAAATAGAGTGACCTGTGCCTGTCCCAACACCTAGATCTAGTCTCTCATTGGTTGCCCCTCTTCCCGTTCATCCTCAGTACAAATTGCAACCTGTAGGGAACAGGAGGTTAAAGGTGCTGATTCTCCAAGTAGGGAGATTGCTAGTAAAGTACCTGGAATGGTGAACCCGAGCACAAGGAGATGAGAAATGAGGTGCGTTTTAGAAACCTTTCAAAATCACACGGTGTACCATCTTCTGGGTTTCTCATGCATGTTTTCGATGTAGGAAGATGCCCTTGAACCTGGAGATTTGGGACCCATGGGATGGGTACCAGGCAGTATTACTTTAAAGGTTCTGCGTTTGCTCACCCAACCTCACCCAACCTCTCAGCCCCAAGAGTGTCCACCCTTATGTCTCATCCAGCTGTGGGTCTAGATATGGTCAATCCAGGTTGCATCACAGCCCCTGAACGAATTTTGGAAGAATTTCTCTCTCTTTCACTGTCTTTGTTTAACGGGTTTTTAAAAGTAATTTATTTTTATAATGGGTTTTAGCTGCTTTTCATGGCTGTGTTTATGCGGCTTTACACCCACTTGACTCACTTCCAGAGAGATATCAATACATAGGTTTTAAGATTCTTACTAGTCAGATATATTCTTGTGCGGTGAATAGGGGGTGTTGAGTCCAGTTCACTGAGCAAGGAGTAGGCCTTGTCTATTACATATTGGGTGTATGGAACGGTATCTGAGCGAATTTGAAACCCTTGTTTTATGCATCACCCCACCTCACCTTTCCCGTTAAGCAGCCATAGTGTGTTTTCTAAACGTATGACTATATTCTCTTTTGTAATTCAGTTCAAGTGTAGCAGTTTTTACATTCCCTCTATAAGTGATAGCTTATGATAAGTGTCTTTTTCTGTGTGACTTATTTCACTTAGAATCGTTGTACCTAACTCCACTCATCTTGCTTCTACTAGCCTTATGACATTGATTTCATGTCTGAGTGATATTCCATTGTATATAAGGACCACGACTTCTTTATCCATTTTTCTCTTTCCTGGGATATTTAAGGTGTCATGAAGTGGAGGTTCTTGTCAACAGAGCAGCCCTAAACTTTAGGGTGCCTGTGTCTTGCTGATTTTTAGTTTTCCCAATTTATACGCCCATGAGTGGACGTGCCCTATGCTCCCTAAGCTGTGTGTTTTAGATGTTTCAGGACACACCGTACACTTCTCCAGAGTGGCTGTTGGCAATTTACATCCCGCCCATCAGCGTAGCAAGGCTGCCATTTCTCCATGGTCTGTCCTGCATTTCTGGTTTTGACACTTTTTGCAGCATGGCCCTTTTGACCGATGGGAAGCGAGACTTCTTTGTAGCACAGATTTGCCTTTCCAGGTTGCTTGGTTGGCCAAAAAGGGCGTATGCGTTTTTTCCTGAATATATTCAGGGAAAAACGCATACGCCCTTTTTGGCCAAGGGCATCATTGTGGACGTTTTGCCACTTTTCATGTGCCTTGAAGGCGATTCGAATCTACCTCCTGAAACCTGTTTCCTGCAATTCTGCCTTGCTTTCAAATCCTCTTCGTTGCCTTCCCTCAATATATTTGTGGACGAGAGTTATCATTTATAACTCAGCGGGTTTGTGAAAGGCAGTGCCCCTGAGCTCCATTTTTCAACTGTCTTTTTTGGGAGCTGGCCGCAAAAGCACGGGATTGCCTCAGGCCCTATTCTGGTTCCGGGGGACAGGCTGAGCCTGTGGTTAATTCTTCTTCCTGATGGGAAAATAGAGTGACCTTTGCGTATCCCAACACCTAGATCTAGTCTCTCATTGGTTGCCCCTCTTCCCTTTCACCCTCAGGAAAAATTGCAACCTGTAAGGAACAGGAGGTTAAAGGTGCTGATTCTCCAAGTAAGGAGATTGCTAGTAAAGTAGCTGGAATGGCGAACCCGAACACAAGGAGATGAGAAATGAGGTGCGTTTTAGAAACCTTTCAAAATCACACGGTGTACCATCTTCTGCGTTTCTCATGCATGTTTTCGATGTAGGAAGATGCCCTTGAACCTGGAGATTTGGGACCCATGGGATGGGTACCACGCAGTATTACTTTAAAGGGTCTGCGTTTGCTCACCCAACCTCACCCAACCTCTCAACCCCAAGAGTGTCCACCCTTATGTCTCATCCAACTGTGGGTCTAGATATGGTCAATCCAGGTTGCATCACAGCCTCTGTACGAATTTTGTAAGAATTTCTCTCTTTCACTGTCTTTGTTTTACGGGTTTTTAAAAGTAATTTATTTTTATAATGGGGTTTAGCTGCTTTTCATGGCTGTGTTTATGCGGCTTTACACCCAATTGCCTCACTTCCAGACAGATATCAATACATAGGTTTTAAGATTCTTACTAGTCACATATATTCTTGTGCGGTGAATAGGGGGTGTTGAGTCCAGTTCACTGAGCAAGGAGTAGGTCTTGTCTATTACATATTGGGTGTATGGAACGGTATCTGAGCGAATTTGAAACCCTTGTTTTATGCATCACCCCACCTCACCTTTCCCGTTAAGCAGCCATAGTGTGTTTTCTAAACGTGTGACTCTGTTCTGTTTTGTAACTCAGTTCAAGTGTAGCGGTTTTTACATTCCCTCTATAAGTGATAGCTTATGATAAGTGTCTTTTTCTGTGTGACTTATTTCACTTAGAATCATCGTACCTAAGTCGACTCATCTTGCTTCTTCTAGCCTTATGATATTGATTTCATGTCTGCGTGATATTCCATTGTACATTAGGACCACAACTTCTTTATCCATTTTTCTCCTTCCTGGGATATTTAAGGTGTCATGAAGTGGAGGTTCTTGTCAACAGAGCAGCCCTAAACTTTGTGGTGCCTGTGTCTTGCTGATTTTTAGTTTTCCCAATTTATACGCCCATGAGTGGACGTGCCCTATGCTCCCTAAGCTGTGTGTTTTAGATGTTTCAGGACACACCGTACACTTCTCCAGAGTGGCTGTTGGCAATTTACATCCCGCCCATCAGCGTAGCAAGGCTGCCATTTCTCCATGGTCTGTCCTGCATTTCTGGTTTTGACACTTTTTGCAGCATGGCCCTTTTGACCGATGGGAAGCGAGACTACTTTGTAGCGCTGATTTGCCTTTCCAGGTTGCTTGGTTGGCCAAAAAGGGCGTATGCGTTTTTTGCTGAATATATTCAGGAAAAAACGCATACGCCCTTTTTGGCCAAGGGCATCATTGTCGACATTTTGCAACTTTTCATGTGCTTTAAAGGCGATTCGAATCTACCTCCTGAAACCTGTTTCCTGTAATTCTGCCTTGCTTTCAATTCCTCTTCTTTGCCTTCCCTCAATATATTTGTGGACGAGAGTTATCATTTATAACTCTGCAAGTTTGTGAATTGCAGTGCCCCTGAGCTCCATTTTTCAACTGTCTTTTTTGGGAGCTGGCCGCAAAAGCACGGGATTGCCTCAGGCCCTATTCTGGTTCCGGGGGACAGGCTGAGCCTGTGGTTAATTCTTCTTCCTGATGGGAAAATAGAGTGACCTTTGCGTATCCCAACACCTAGATCTAGTCTCTCATTGGTTGCCCCTCTTCCCTTTCACCCTCAGGAAAAATTGCAACCTGTAAGGAACAGGAGGTTAAAGGTGCTGATTCTCCAAGTAAGGAGATTGCTAGTAAAGTAGCTGGAATGGCGAACCCGAACACAAGGAGATGAGAAATGAGGTGCGTTTTAGAAACCTTTCAAAATCACACGGTGTACCATCTTCTGCGTGTCTCATGCATGTTTTCGATGTAGGAAGATGCCCTTGAACCTGGAGATTTGGGACCCATGGGATGGGTACCACGCAGTATTACTTTAAAGGGTCTGCGTTTGCTCACCCAACCTCACCCAACCTCTCAACCCCAAGAGTGTCCACCCTTATGTCTCATCCAACTGTGGGTCTAGATATGGTCAATCCAGGTTGCATCACAGCCTCTGTACGAATTTTGTAAGAATTTCTCTCTTTCACTGTCTTTGTTTTACGGGTTTTTAAAAGTAATTTATTTTTATAATGGGGTTTAGCTGCTTTTCATGGCTGTGTTTATGCGGCTTTACACCCAATTGCCTCACTTCCAGACAGATATCAATACATAGGTTTTAAGATTCTTACTAGTCACATATATTCTTGTGCGGTGAATAGGGGGTGGTGAGTCCAGTTCACTGAGCAAGGAGTAGGTCTTGTCTATTACATATTGGGTGTATGGAACGGTATCTGAGCGAATTTGAAACCCTTGTTTTATGCATCACCCCACCTCACCTTTCCCGTTAAGCAGCCATAGTGTGTTTTCTAAACGTGTGACTCTGTTCTGTTTTGTAACTCAGTTCAAGTGTAGCGGTTTTTACATTCCCTCTATAAGTGATAGCTTATGATAAGTGTCTTTTTCTGTGTGACTTATTTCACTTAGAATCATCGTACCTAAGTCGACTCATCTTGCTTCTTCTAGCCTTATGATATTGATTTCATGTCTGCGTGATATTCCATTGTACATTAGGACCACAACTTCTTTATCCATTTTTCTCCTTCCTGGGATATTTAAGGTGTCATGAAGTGGAGGTTCTTGTCAACAGAGCAGCCCTAAACTTTGTGGTGCCTGTGTCTTGCTGATTTTTAGTTTTCCCAATTTATACGCCCATGAGTGGACGTGCCCTATGCTCCCTAAGCTGTGTGTTTTAGATGTTTCAGGACACACCGTACACTTCTCCAGAGTGGCTGTTGGCAATTTACATCCCGCCCATCAGCGTAGCAAGGCTGCCATTTCTCCATGGTCTGTCCTGCATTTCTGGTTTTGACACTTTTTGCAGCATGGCCCTTTTGACCGATGGGAAGCGAGACTACTTTGTAGCGCTGATTTGCCTTTCCAGATTGCTTGGTTGGCCAAAAAGGGCGTATGCGTTTTTTGCTGAATATATTCAGGAAAAAACGCATACGCCCTTTTTGGCCAAGGGCATCATTGTCGACATTTTGCAACTTTTCATGTGCTTTAAAGGCGATTCGAATCTACCTCCTGAAACCTGTTTCCTGTAATTCTGCCTTGCTTTCAATTCCTCTTCGTTGCCTTCCCTCAATATATTTGTGGACGAGAGTTATCATTTATAACTCTGCAAGTTTGTGAATTGCAGTGCCCCTGAGCTCCATTTTTCAACTGTCTTTTTTGGGAGCTGGCCGCAAAAGCACGGGATTGCCTCAGGCCCTATTCTGGTTCCGGGCGGCAGGCTGAGCCTGTGGTTAATTCTTCTTCCTGATGGGAAAATAGAGTGACCTGTGCCTGTCCCAACACCTAGATCTAGTCTCTCATTGGTTGCCCCTCTTCCCGTTCATCCTCAGTACAAATTGCAACCTGTAGGGAACAGGAGGTTAAAGGTGCTGATTCTCCAAGTAGGGAGATTGCTAGTAAAGTACCTGGAATGGTGAACCCGAGCACAAGGAGATGAGAAATGAGGTGCGTTTTAGAAACCTTTCAAAATCACACGGTGTACCATCTTCTGGGTTTCTCATGCATGTTTTCGATGTAGGAAGATGCCCTTGAACCTGGAGATTTGGGACCCATGGGATGGGTACCAGGCAGTATTACTTTAAAGGTTCTGCGTTTGCTCACCCAACCTCACCCAACCTCTCAGCCCCAAGAGTGTCCACCCTTATGTCTCATCCAGCTGTGGGTCTAGATATGGTCAATCCAGGTTGCATCACAGCCCCTGAACGAATTTTGGAAGAATTTCTCTCTCTTTCACTGTCTTTGTTTAACGGGTTTTTAAAAGTAATTTATTTTTATAATGGGTTTTAGCTGCTTTTCATGGCTGTGTTTATGCGGCTTTACACCCACTTGACTCACTTCCAGAGAGATATCAATACATAGGTTTTAAGATTCTTACTAGTCAGATATATTCTTGTGCGGTGAATAGGGGGTGTTGAGTCCAGTTCACTGAGCAAGGAGTAGGCCTTGTCTATTACATATTGGGTGTATGGAACGGTATCTGAGCGAATTTGAAACCCTTGTTTTATGCATCACCCCACCTCACCTTTCCCGTTAAGCAGCCATAGTGTGTTTTCTAAACGTATGACTATATTCTCTTTTGTAATTCAGTTCAAGTGTAGCGGTTTTTACATTCCCTCTATAAGTGATAGCTTATGATAAGTGTCTTTTTCTGTGTGACTTATTTCACTTAGAATCCTTGTACCTAAAACTACTCATCTTGCTTCTACTAGCCTTATGACATTGATTTCATGTCTGAGTGATATTCCATTGTATATAAGGACCACGACTTCTTTATCCATTTTTCTCTTTCCTGGGATATTTAAGGTGTCATGAAGTGGAGGTTCTTGTCAACAGAGCAGCCCTAAACTTTAGGGTGCCTGTGTCTTGCTGATTTTTAGTTTTCCCAATTTATACGCCCATGAGTGGACGTGCCCTATGCTCCCTAAGCTGTGTGTTTTAGATGTTTCAGGACACACCGTACACTTCTCCAGAGTGGCTGTTGGCAATTTACATCCCGCCCATCAGCGTAGCAAGGCTGCCATTTCTCCATGGTCTGTCCTGCATTTCTGGTTTTGACACTTTTTGAAGCATGGCCCTTTTGACCGATGGGAAGCGAGACTTCTTTGTAGCACAGATTTGCCTTTCCAGGTTGCTTGGTTGGCCAAAAAGGGCGTATGCATTTTTTCCTGAATATATTCAGGGAAAAACGCATACGCCCTTTTTGGCCAAGGGCATCATTGTGGACGTTTTGCCACTTTTCATGTGCCTTGAAGGCGATTCGAATCTACCTCCTGAAACCTGTTTCCTGCAATTCTGCCTTGCTTTCAAATCCTCTTCGTTGCCTTCCCTCAATATATTTGTGGACGAGAGTTATCATTTATAACTCAGCGGGTTTGTGAAAGGCAGTGCCCCTGAGCTCCATTTTTCAACTGTCTTTTTTGGGAGCTGGCCGCAAAAGCACGGGATTGCCTCAGGCCCTATTCTGGTTCCGGGGGACAGGCTGAGCCTGTGGTTAATTCTTCTTCCTGATGGGAAAATAGAGTGACCTTTGCGTATCCCAACACCTAGATCTAGTCTCTCATTGGTTGCCCCTCTTCCCTTTCACCCTCAGGAAAAATTGCAACCTGTAAGGAACAGGAGGTTAAAGGTGCTGATTCTCCAAGTAAGGAGATTGCTAGTAAAGTAGCTGGAATGGCGAACCCGAACACAAGGAGATGAGAAATGAGGTGCGTTTTAGAAACCTTTCAAAATCACACGGTGTACCATCTTCTGCGTTTCTCATGCATGTTTTCGATGTAGGAAGATGCCCTTGAACCTGGAGATTTGGGACCCATGGGATGGGTACCACGCAGTATTACTTTAAAGGGTCTGCGTTTGCTCACCCAACCTCACCCAACCTCTCAACCCCAAGAGTGTCCACCCTTATGTCTCATCCAACTGTGGGTCTAGATATGGTCAATCCAGGTTGCATCACAGCCTCTGTACGAATTTTGTAAGAATTTCTCTCTTTCACTGTCTTTGTTTTACGGGTTTTTAAAAGTAATTTATTTTTATAATGGGGTTTAGCTGCTTTTCATGGCTGTGTTTTTGCGGCTTTACACCCAATTGCCTCACTTCCAGACAGATATCAATACATAGGTTTTAAGATTCTTACTAGTCACATATATTCTTGTGCGGTGAATAGGGGGTGTTGAGTCCAGTTCACTGAGCAAGGAGTAGGTCTTGTCTATTACATATTGGGTGTATGGAACGGTATCTGAGCGAATTTGAAACCCTTGTTTTATGCATCACCCCACCTCACCTTTCCCGTTAAGCAGCCATAGTGTGTTTTCTAAACGTGTGACTCTGTTCTGTTTTGTAACTCAGTTCAAGTGTAGCGGTTTTTACATTCCCTCTATAAGTGATAGCTTATGATAAGTGTCTTTTTCTGTGTGACTTATTTCACTTAGAATCATCGTACCTAAGTCGACTCATCTTGCTTCTTCTAGCCTTATGATATTGATTTCATGTCTGCGTGATATTCCATTGTACATTAGGACCACAACTTCTTTATCCATTTTTCTCCTTCCTGGGATATTTAAGGTGTCATGAAGTGGAGGTTCTTGTCAACAGAGCAGCCCTAAACTTTGTGGTGCCTGTGTCTTGCTGATTTTTAGTTTTCCCAATTTATACGCCCATGAGTGGACGTGCCCTATGCTCCCTAAGCTGTGTGTTTTAGATGTTTCAGGACACACCGTACACTTCTCCAGAGTGGCTGTTGGCAATTTACATCCCGCCCATCAGCGTAGCAAGGCTGCCATTTCTCCATGGTCTGTCCTGCATTTCTGGTTTTGACACTTTTTGCAGCATGGCCCTTTTGACCGATGGGAAGCGAGACTACTTTGTAGCGCTGATTTGCCTTTCCAGGTTGCTTGGTTGGCCAAAAAGGGCGTATGCGTTTTTTGCTGAATATATTCAGGAAAAAACGCATACGCCCTTTTTGGCCAAGGGCATCATTGTCGACATTTTGCAACTTTTCATGTGCTTTAAAGGCGATTCGAATCTACCTCCTGAAACCTGTTTCCTGTAATTCTGCCTTGCTTTCAATTCCTCTTCGTTGCCTTCCCTCAATATATTTGTGGACGAGAGTTATCATTTATAACTCTGCAAGTTTGTGAATTGCAGTGCCCCTGAGCTCCATTTTTCAACTGTCTTTTTTGGGAGCTGGCCGCAAAAGCACGGGATTGCCTCAGGCCCTATTCTGGTTCCGGGCGGCAGGCTGAGCCTGTGGTTAATTCTTCTTCCTGATGGGAAAATAGAGTGACCTGTGCCTGTCCCAACACCTAGATCTAGTCTCTCATTGGTTGCCCCTCTTCCCGTTCATCCTCAGTACAAATTGCAACCTGTAGGGAACAGGAGGTTAAAGGTGCTGATTCTCCAAGTAGGGAGATTGCTAGTAAAGTACCTGGAATGGTGAACCCGAGCACAAGGAGATGAGAAATGAGGTGCGTTTTAGAAACCTTTCAAAATCACACGGTGTACCATCTTCTGGGTTTCTCATGCATGTTTTCGATGTAGGAAGATGCCCTTGAACCTGGAGATTTGGGACCCATGGGATGGGTACCAGGCAGTATTACTTTAAAGGTTCTGCGTTTGCTCACCCAACCTCACCCAACCTTTCAGCCCCAAGAGTGTCCACCCTTATGTCTCATCCAGCTGTGGGTCTAGATATGGTCAATCCAGGTTGCATCACAGCCCCTGAACGAATTTTGGAAGAATTTCTCTCTCTTTCACTGTCTTTGTTTAACGGGTTTTTAAAAGTAATTTATTTTTATAATGGGTTTTAGCTGCTTTTCATGGCTGTGTTTATGCGGCTTTACACCCACTTGACTCACTTCCAGAGAGATATCAATACATAGGTTTTAAGATTCTTACTAGTCAGATATATTCTTGTGCGGTGAATAGGGGGTGTTGAGTCCAGTTCACTGAGCAAGGAGTAGGCCTTGTCTATTACATATTGGGTGTATGGAACGGTATCTGAGCGAATTTGAAACCCTTGTTTTATGCATCACCCTACCTCACCTTTCCCGTTAAGCAGCCATAGTGTGTTTTCTAAACGTATGACTATATTCTCTTTTGTAATTCAGTTCAAGTGTAGCGGTTTTTACATTCCCTCTATAAGTGATAGCTTATGATAAGTGTCTTTTTCTGTGTGACTTATTTCACTTAGAATCGTTGTACCTAAAACTACTCATCTTGCTTCTACTAGCCTTATGACATTGATTTCATGTCTGAGTGATATTCCATTGTATATAAGGACCACGACTTCTTTATCCATTTTTCTCTTTTCTGGGATATTTAAGGTGTCATGAAGTGGAGGTTCTTGTCAACAGAGCAACCCTAAACTTTGGGGTGCCTGTGTGTTTCTGATTTTTAGTTTTCCCAATTTATACGCCCATGTGTGGACGTGCCCTATGCTCCCTAAGCTGTGTTTTTTCGATGTTTCAGGACACACCGTACACATCTCCAGAGTGGCTGTTGGCAATTTACATCCCGACCATCAGCGTAGCAAGGCTGCCATTTCTCCATGGCCTGTCCTGCATTTCTGGTTTTGACACTTTTTGCAGCATGGCCCTTTTGACCGATGGGAAGCGAGACTTCCTTGTAGTGCTGATTTGCCTTTCCAGGTTGCTTGGTTGGCCAAAAAGGGCGTATGCGTTTTTTCCTGAATATATTCAGGAAAAAACGCATACGCCCTTTTTGGCCAAGGGCATCATTGTCGATGTTTTGCCACTTTTCATGTGCTTTAAAGGCGATTCGAATCTACCTCCTGAAACCTGTTTCCTGCAATTCTGCCTTGCTTTCAAATCCTCTTCGTTGCCTTCCCTCAATATATTTGTGGACGAGAGTTATCATTTATAACTCTGCGGGTTTGTGAAGGGCAGTGTCCGTGGGCTCCATTTTTCAATTCGCTTTTTTGGGTGCTGGCCGCAAAAGCGCGGTATTGCCTCAGGCCCTATTCTGCTTCTGGGCAGCAGGCTGAGCCTGTGGTTAATTCTTCTTCCTGATGGGAAAATAGAGTGACCTGTGCCTGTCCCAACACCTAGATCTAGTCTCTCATTGGTTGCCCCTCTTCCCTTTTATACTCAGGACAAATTGCAACCTGTACGGAACAGGAGGTTAAAGGTGCTTTTTCTCCAAGTAGGGAGATTGCTAGTAAAGTAGCTGGAATGGCGAACCCGAACACAAGGAGATGAGAAATGTGGTGCCTTTTAGAAACCTTTCAAAATCACACGGTGTACCATCTTCTGGGTTTCTCATGCATGTTTTCGATGTAGGAAGATGCCCTTAAACCTGGAGATTTGGGACCCATGGGATGGGTACCAGGCAGTATTACTTTAAAGGGTCTGCGTTTGCTCACCCGACCTCACCCAACCTTTCAGCCCCAAGAGTGTCCACCCTTATGTCTCATCCAGCTGTGGGTCTAGATATGGTCAATCCAGGTTGCATCACAGCCTCTGAACGAATTTTGTAAGAATTTCTCTCTCTTTCACTGTCTTTGTTTTATGGTTTTCTAAATGTAATTTATTTTTATAATGGGGTTTAGCTGCTTTTCACGGCTGTGTTTATGCGGCTTTACACCCACTTGACTCACTTCCAGATAGATATCAATACATAGGTTTTAAGATTCTTACTAGTCACATATATTCTTGTGCGGTGAATAGGGGGTGTTGAGTCCAGTTCACTGAGCAAGGAGTAGGTCTTGTCTATTACATATTGGGTGTATGGAACGGTATCTGAGCGGATTTGAAACCCTTGTTTTATGCATCACCCCACCTCACCTTTCCCGTTAAGCAGCCATAGTGTGTTTTCTAAACGTGTGACTCTGTTCTGTTTTGTAACTCAGTTCAAGTGTAGCGGTTTTTACATTCCCTGTATAAGTGATAGCTTATGATAAGTGTCTTTTTCTGTGTGACTTATTTCACTTAGAATCGTCGTACCTAAGTCCATTCATCTTGCTTCTACTAGCCTTATGACATTCATTGCATGTCTGAGTGATATTCCATTGTACATAAGGACCACAACTTCTTTATCCATTTTTCTCTTTCCTGGGATATTTAAGGTGTCATGAAGTGGAGGTTCTTGTCAACAGAGCAGCCCTAAACTTTGGGGTGCCTGTGTCTTGCTGATTTTTAGTTTTCCCAATTTATACGCCCATGAGTGGACGTGCCCTATGCTCCCTTAGCTGTGTTTTTTTGATGTTTCAGGACACACCGTACACTTCTCCAGAGTGGCTGTTGGCAATTTACATCCCGCCCATCAGCGTAGCAAGGCTGCCATTTCTCCATGGCCTGTCCTGCATTTCTGGTTTTGACACTTTTTGCAGCATGGCCCTTTTGACCGATGGGAAGCGAGACTTCTTTGTAGCGCTGATTTGCCTTTCCAGGTTGCTTGGTTGGCCAAAAAGGGCGTATGCGTTTTTTCCTGAATATATTCAGGAAAAAACGCATACGCCCTTTTTGTCCAAGAGCATCATTGTCGACGTTTTGCCACTTTTCATGTGCTTTAAAGGTGATTCGAATCTACCTCCTGAAACCTGTTTCCTGCAATTCTGCCTTGCTTTCAAATCCTCTTCGTTGCCTTCCCTCAATATATTTGTGGACGAGAGTTATCATTTATAACTCAGCAGGTTTGTGAATGGCAGTGCCCCTGAGCTCCATTTTTCAACTGTCTTTTTTGGGAGCTGGCCGCAAAAGCACGGGATTGCCTGAGGCCCTATTCTGGTTCCCAGCGGCAGGCTGAGCCTGTGGTTAATTCTTCTTTCTGATGGGAAAATAGAGTGACCTGTGCATGTCCCAACACCTAGATCTAGTCTCTCATTGGTTGCCCCTCTTCCCTTTCATCCTCAGGACAAATTGCAACCTGTACGGAACAGGAGGTTAAAGGTGCTGATTCTCCAAGTAGGGAGATTGCTAGTAAATTAGCTGGAATGGCGAACCCGAACACAAGGAGATGAGAAATGAGGTGCGTTTTAAAAACCTTTCAAAATCACACGGTGTACCATCTTCTGGGTTTCTCATGCATGTTTTCGATGTAGGAAGATGCCCTTGAACCTGGAGATTTGGGACCCATGGGATGGGTACTAGGCAGTATTACTTTAAAGGGTCTCGGTTTGCTCACCCAACCTCACCCAACCTCTCAGCCCCAAGAGTGTCCACCCTTATGCCTCATCCAGCTGTGGGTCTAGATATGGTCAATCCAGGTTGCATCACAGCCTCTGAACGAATTTTGTAAGAATTTCTCTCTCTTTCACTGTCTTTTTTTTACGGGTTTTTAAAAGTAATTTATTTTTATAATGGGGTTTAGCTGCTTTTCACGGCTGTGTTTATGAGGCTTTACAACCACTTGACTCACTTCCAGAGAGATATCAATACATAGGTTTTATGATTCTTACTAGTCACATATATTCTTGTGTGGTGAATAGGGGGTGTTGAGTCCAGTTCACTGAGTAAGGAGTAGGTCTTGTGTATTACATATTGGGTGTATGGAACGGTATCTGAGCGAATTTGAAACCCTTGTTTTATGCATCACCCCACCTCACCTTTCCCGTTAAGCAGCCATAATATATTTTCTAAACGTGAGACTCTGTTCTGTTTTGTAATTCAGTTCAAGTGTAGCGGTTTTTACATTCCCTCTATAAGTGATAGCTTATGATAAGTGTCTTTTTCTGTGTGACTTATTTCACTTAGAATCGTCGTACCTAAATCCACTCATCTTGCTTCTACTAGCCTTATGACATTGATTTCATGTCTGAGTGATATTCCATTTTACATAAGGACCACAACTTCTTTATCCATTTTTCTCTTTCCTGGGATATTTAAGGTGTCATGAAGTGGAGGTTCTTTTCAACAGAGCAGCCCTAAACTTTGGGGTGCCTGTGTCTTGCTGATTTTTAGTTTTCCCAATTTATACGCCCATGAGTGGACGTGCCCTATGCTCCCTAAGCTGTGTTTTTTCGATGTTTCAGGACACACCGTACACTTCTCCAGAGTGGCTGTTGGCAATTTACATCCCGCCCATCAGCGTAGCAAGGCTGCCATTTCTCCATGGCCTGTCCTGCATTTCTGGTTTTGACACTTTTTGCAGCATGGCCCTTTTGACCGATGGGAAGCGACACTTCCTTGTAGCTCTGATTTGCCTTTCCAGGTTGCTTGGTTGGCCAAAAAGGGCGTATGCGTTTTTTCCTGAATATATTCAGGAAAAAACGCATACGCCCGTTTTGGACAAGGGCATCATTGTCGACGTTTTGCCACTTTTCATGTGCTTTAAAGGCGATTCGAATCTACCTCCTGAAACCTGTTTCCTGCAATTCTGCCTTGCTTTCAAATCCTCTTCGTTGCCTTCCTTCAATATATTTGTGGACGAGAGTTATCATTTATAACTCAGCAGATTTGTGAATGGCAGTGCCCCTGAGCTCCATTTTTCAACTGTCTTTTTGGGAGCTGGCCGCAAAAGCACGGGATTCCCTCAGGCCCTATTCTGCTTCTGGGCGGCAGGCTGAGCCTGTGGTTAATTCTTCTTCCTGATGGGAAAATAGAGTGACCTGTGCCTGTCCCAACACCTAGATCTAGTCTCTCATTGGTTGCCCCTCTTCCCTTTCATCCTCAGGACAAATTGCAACCTGTACGGAACAGGAGGTTAAAGGTGCTGATTCTCCAAGTAGGGAGATTGTTAGTAAAGTAGCTGGAATGGCGAACCCGAACACAAGGAGATGAGAAATGAGGTGCGTATTAGAAACCTTTCAAAATCACACGGTGTACCATCTTCTGGGTTTCTCATGCATGTTTTCGATGTAGGAAGATGCCCTTGAACCTGGAGATTTCGGACCCATGGCATGGGTACCAGGCAGTATTACTTTAAAGGGTCTGCGTTTGCTCACCCAACCTCACCCAACCTTTCAGCCCCAAGAGTGTCCACCCTTATGTCTCATCCAGCTGTGGGTCTAGATATGGTCAATCCAGGTTGCATCACAGCCTCTGAACGAATTTTGTAAGAATTTCTCTCTCTTTCACTGTCTTTGTTTTACGGGTTTTTAAAAGTAATTTATTTTTATAATGGGGTTTAGCTGCTTTTCATGGCTGTGTTTATGCGGCGTTACACCCACTTGACTCACTTCCAGACAGATATCAATATATAGGTTTTAAGATTCTTACTAGTCACATATATTCTTGTGTGGTGAATAGGGGGTGTTGAGTCCAGTTCTCTGAGCAATGAGTCGGTCTTTTCTATTACATATTGGGTGTATGGAACGGTATCTGAGCGAATTTGAAACCCTTGTTTTATGCATCACCCCACCTCACCTTTCCCGTTAAGCAGCCATAGTGTGTTTTCTAAACGTGTGACTCTGTTCTGTTTTGTAACTCAGTTCAAGTGTAGCGGTTTTTACATTCCCTCTATAAGTGATAGATTATGATAAGTGTCTTTTTCTGTGTGACTTATTTCACTTAGAATCGTTGTACCTAAAACTACTCATCTTGCTTCTACTAGCCTTATGACATTGATTTCATGTCTGAGTGATATTCCATTGTATATAAGGACCACGACTTCTTTATCCATTTTTCTCTTTCCTGGGATATTTATGGTGTCATGAAGTGGAGGTTCTTGTCAACAGAGCAGCCCTAAACTTTAGGGTGCCTGTGTCTTGCTGATTTTTAGTTTTCCCAATTTATACGCCCATGAGTGGACGTGCCCTATGCTCCCTAAGCTGTGTGTTTTAGATGTTTCAGGACACACCGTACACTTCTCCAGAGTGGCTGTTGGCAATTTACATCCCGCCCATCAGCGTAGCAAGGCTGCCATTTCTCCATGGTCTGTCCTGCATTTCTGGTTTTGACACTTTTTGCAGCATGGCCCTTTTGACCGATGGGAAGCGAGACTTCTTTGTAGCACAGATTTGCCTTTCCAGGTTGCTTGGTTGGCCAAAAAGTGCGTATGCGTTTTTTCCTGAATATATTCAGGGAAAAACGCATACGCCCTTTTTGGCCAAGGGCATCAATGTGGACGTTTTGCCACTTTTCATGTGCCTTGAAGGCGATTCGAATCTACCTCCTGAAACCTGTTTCCTGCAATTCTGCCTTGCTTTCAAATCCTCTTCGTTGCCTTCCCTCAATATATTTGTGGACGAGAGTTATCATTTATAACTCAGCGGGTTTGTGAAAGGCAGTGCCCCTGAGCTCCATTTTTCAACTGTCTTTTTTGGGAGCTGGCCGCAAAAGCACGGGATTGCCTCAGGCCCTATTCTGGTTCCGGGGGACAGGCTGAGCCTGTGGTTAATTCTTCTTCCTGATGGGAAAATAGAGTGACCTTTGCGTATCCCAACACCTAGATCTAGTCTCTCATTGGTTGCCCCTCTTCCCTTTCACCCTCAGGAAAAATTGCAACCTGTAAGGAACAGGAGGTTAAAGGTGCTGATTCTCCAAGTAAGGAGATTGCTAGTAAAGTAGCTGGAATGGCGAACCCGAACACAAGGAGATGAGAAATGAGGTGCGTTTTAGAAACCTTTCAAAATCACACGGTGTACCATCTTCTGCGTTTCTCATGCATGTTTTCGATGTAGGAAGATGCCCTTGAACCTGGAGATTTGGGACCCATGGGATGGGTACCACGCAGTATTACTTTAAAGGGTCTGCGTTTGCTCACCCAACCTCACCCAACCTCTCAACCCCAAGAGTGTCCACCCTTATGTCTCATCCAACTGTGGGTCTAGATATGGTCAATCCAGGTTGCATCACAGCCTCTGTACGAATTTTGTAAGAATTTCTCTCTTTCACTGTCTTTGTTTTACGGGTTTTTAAAAGTAATTTATTTTTATAATGGGGTTTAGCTGCTTTTCATGGCTGTGTTTATGCGGCTTTACACCCAATTGCCTCACTTCCAGACAGATATCAATACATAGGTTTTAAGATTCTTACTAGTCACATATATTCTTGTGCGGTGAATAGGGGGTGTTGAGTCCAGTTCACTGAGCAAGGAGTAGGTCTTGTCTATTACATATTGGGTGTATGGAACGGTATCTGAGCGAATTTGAAACCCTTGTTTTATGCATCACCCCACCTCACCTTTCCCGTTAAGCAGCCATAGTGTGTTTTCTAAACGTGTGACTCTGTTCTGTTTTGTAATTCAGTTCAAGTGTAGCGGTTTTTACATTCCCTATATGAGTGATAACTTATGATAAGTGTCTTTTTCTGTGTGACTTATTTCACTTAGAATCGTCGTACCTATATCCACTCATCTTGCTTCTAGTAGCCTTATGACATTGATTACATGTCTGAGTGATATTCCATTGTACATAAGGACCACAACTTCTTTATCCATTTTTCTCTTTCCTGGGATATTTAAGGTGTCATGAAGTGGAGGTTCTTGTCAACAGAGCAGCCCTAAACTTTGGGGTGCCTGTATCTTGCTGATTTTTAGTTTTCCCAATTTATACGCCCATGAGTGGACGTACCCTATGCTCCCTAAGCTGTGTGTTTTAGATGTTACAGGACACACCGTACACTTCTCCAGAGTGGCTGTTGGCAATTTACATCCCGCCCATCAGCGTAGCAAGGCTGCCATTTCTCCATGGTCTGTCCTGCATTTCTGGTTTTGACACTTTTTGCAGCATGGCCCTTTTGACCGATGGGAAGCGAGACTACTTTGTAGTGCTGATTTGCCTTTCCAGGTTGCTTGGTTGGCCAAAAAGGGCGTATGCGTTTTTTCCTGAATATATTCAGGAAAAAACGCATACGCCCTTTTTGGCCAAGGGCATCATTTTCGACATTTTGCGACTTTTCATGTGCTTTAAAGGCGATTCGAATCTACCTCCTGAAATCTGTTTCCTGCAATTCTGCCTTGCTTTCAAATCCTCTTCATTGCCTTCCCTCAATATATTTGTGGACGAGAGTTATCATTTATAACTCTGCGGGTTTGTGAATGGCAGTGTCCCTGGGCTCCATTTTTCAACTCGCTTTTTTGGGAGCTGGCCGCAAAAGCGCGGGATTGCCTCAGGCCCTATACTGCTTCTGGGCGGCAGGCTGAGCCTGTGGTTAATTCTTCTTCCTGATGGGAAATTAGAGTGACCTGTGCCTGTTCCAACACCTAGATCTAGTCTCTCATTGGTTGCCCCTCTTCCCCTTCATCCTCAGGACAAAGTGCAACCTGTAGGTAACAGGAGCTTAAAGGTGCTGATTCTCCAAGTAGGGAGATTGCTAGTAAAGTAGCTGGAAAGGCGAACCCGAACACAAGGAGATGAGAAATGAGGTGCGTATTAGAAACCTTTCAAAATCACACGGTGTACCATCATCTGGGTTTCTCATGCATGTTTTCGATGTAGGAAGATGCCCTTGAACCTGGAGATTTGGGACCCATGGGATGGGTACCACGCATTATTACTTTAAAGGGTCTGCGTTTGCTCACCCAACCTCACCCAACCTCTCAGCCCCAAGAGTATCCACCCTTAGGTCTCATCCAGCTGTGGGTCTAGATATGGTCAATCCAGGTTGCATCACAGCCCCTGAACGAATTTTGTAAGAATTTCTCTCTCTTTCACTGTCTTTGTTTTACGGGTTTTTAAAAGTAATTTATTTTTATAATGGGGTTTAGCTGCTTTTCACGGCTGTGTTTATGCGGCTTTACACCCACTGGACTCACTTCCAGAACAGATATCAATACATAGGTTTTAAGATTCTCACTAGTCACATATATTCTTGTGCCCTGAATAGGGGTTGTTGAGTCCAGTTCACTGAGCAAGGAGTAGGTCTTATCTATTACATATTGGGTGTATGGAACAGTATCTGAGCGAATTTGAAACCCTTGTTTTATGCATCACCCCACCTCACCTTTCCCGTTAAGCAGCCATAGTGTGTTTTCTAAACGTGAGACTCTCTTCTGTTTTGTAATTCTGTTCAAGTGTAGCGGTTTTTACATTCCCTCTATAAGTGATAGCTTATGATAAGTGTTTTTTTCTGTGTGACTTATTTCACTTAGAATTGTCGTACCTAAATCCACTCATCTTGCTTCTACTAGCCTTATGACATTGATTTCATGTCTGAGTGATATTCCATTGTACATAAGGACCACAACTTCTTTATCCATTTTTCTCTTTTCTGGGATATTTAAGGTGTCATGAAGTGGAGGTTCTTGTCAACAGAGCAACCCTAAACTTTGGGGTGCCTGTGTGTTTCTGATTTTTAGTTTTCCCAATTTATACGCCCATGTGTGGACGTGCCCTATGCTCCCTAAGCTGTGTTTTTTCGATGTTTCAGGACACACCGTACACATCTCCAGAGTGGCTGTTGGCAATTTACATCCCGACCATCAGCGTAGCAAGGCTGCCATTTCTCCATGGCCTGTCCTGCATTTCTGGTTTTGACACTTTTTGCAGCATGGCCCTTTTGACCGATGGGAAGCGAGACTTCCTTGTAGTGCTGATTTGCCTTTCCAGGTTGCTTGGTTGGCCAAAAAGGGCGTATGCGTTTTTTCCTGAATATATTCAGGAAAAAACGCATACGCCCTTTTTGGCCAAGGGCATCATTGTCGATGTTTTGCCACTTTTCATGTGCTTTAAAGGCGATTCGAATCTACCTCCTGAAACCTGTTTCCTGCAATTCTGCCTTGCTTTCAAATCCTCTTCGTTGCCTTCCCTCAATATATTTGTGGACGAGAGTTATCATTTATAACTCTGCGGGTTTGTGAAGGGCAGTGTCCGTGGGCTCCATTTTTCAATTCGCTTTTTTGGGTGCTGGCCGCAAAAGCGCGGGATTGCCTCAGGCCCTATTCTGCTTCTGGGCGGCAGGCTGAGCCTGTGGTTAATTCTTCTTCCTGATGGGAAAATAGAGTGACCTGTTCCTGTCCCAACACCTAGATCTAGTCTCTCATTGGTTGCCCCTCTTCCCTTTTATACTCAGGACAAATTGCAACCTGTACGGAACAGGAGGTTAAAGGTGCTTTTTCTCCAAGTAGGGAGATTGCTAGTAAAGTAGCTGGAATGGCGAACCCGAACACAAGGAGATGAGAAATGTGGTGCCTTTTAGAAACCTTTCAAAATCACACGGTGTACCATCTTCTGGGTTTCTCATGCATGTTTTCGATGTAGGAAGATGCCCTTAAACCTGGAGATTTGGGACCCATGGGATGGGTACCAGGCAGTATTACTTTAAAGGGTCTGCGTTTGCTCACCCGACCTCACCCAACCTTTCAGCCCCAAGAGTGTCCACCCTTATGTCTCATCCAGCTGTGGGTCTAGATATGGTCAACCCAGGTTGCATCACAGCCTCTGAACGAATTTTGTAAGAATTTCTCTCTCTTTCACTGTCTTTGTTTTATGGTTTTCTAAATGTAATTTATTTTTATAATGGGGTTTAGCTGCTTTTCACGGCTGTGTTTATGCGGCTTTACACCCACTTGACTCACTTCCAGACAGATATCAATACATAGGTTTTAAGATTCTTACTAGTCACATATATTCTTGTGCGGTGAATAGGGGGTGTTGAGTCCAGTTCACTGAGCAAGGAGTACGTCTTGTCTATTACATATTCGGTGTATGGAACGGTATCTGAGCGAATTTGAAACCCTTGTTCTATGCATCACCCCACCTCACCTTTCCCGTTAAGCAGCCATAGTTTTTTTTCTAAACGTGTGACTCTGTTCTGTTTTGTAATTCAGTTCAAGTGTAGCGGTTTTTACATTCCCTCTATAAGTGATAGCTTATGATAAGTGTCTTTTTCTGTGTGACTTATTTCACTTAGAATCGTCGTACCTAAATCCACTCATCTTGCTTCTACTAGCCTTATGACATTGATTTCATGTCTGAGTGATATTCCATTTTACATAAGGACCACAACTTCTTTATCCATTTTTCTCTTTCCTGGGATATTTAAGGTGTCATGAAGTGGAGGTTCTTTTCAACAGAGCAGCCCTAAACTTTGGGGTGCCTGTGTCTTGCTGATTTTTAGTTTTCCCAATTTATACGCCCATGAGTGGACGTGCCCTATGCTCCCTAAGCTGTGTTTTTTCGATGTTTCAGGACACACCGTACACTTCTCCAGAGTGGCTGTTGGCAATTTACATCCCGCCCATCAGCGTAGCAAGGCTGCCATTTCTCCAGGGCCTGTCCTGCATTTCTGGTTTTGACACTTTTTGCAGCATGGCCCTTTTGACCGATGGGAAGCGAGACTTCTTTGTAGCGCTGATTAGCCTTTCCAGGTTGCTTGGTTGGCCAAAAAGGGCGTATGCGTTTTTTCCTGAATATATTTAGGAAAAAACGCATACGCCCTTTTTGTCCAAGAGCATCATTGTCGACGTTTTGCCACTTTTCATGTGCTTTAAAGGTGATTCGAATCTACCTCCTGAAACCTGTTTCCTGCAATTCTGCCTTGCTTTCAAATCCTCTTCGTTGCCTTCCCTCAATATATTTGTGGACGAGAGTTATCATTTATAACTCAGCAGGTTTGTGAATGGCAGTGCCCCTGAGCTCCATTTTTCAACTGTCTTTTTTGGGAGCTGGCCGCAAAAGTATGGGATTGCCTGAGGCCCTATTCTGGTTCCCAGCGGCAGGCTGAGCCTGTGGTTAATTCTTCTTTCTGATGGGAAAATAGAGTGACCTGTGCATGTCCCAACACCTAGATCTAGTCTCTCATTGGTTGCCCCTCTTCCCTTTCATCCTCAGGACAAATTGCAACCTGTACGGAACAGGAGGTTAAAGGTGCTGATTCTCCAAGTAGGGAGATTGCTAGTAAATTAGCTGGAATGGCGAACCCGAACACAAGGAGATGAGAAATGAGGTGCGTTTTAAAAACCTTTCAAAATCACACGGTGTACCATCTTCTGGGTTTCTCATGCATGTTTTCGATGTAGGAAGATGCCCTTGAACCTGGAGATTTGGGACCCATGGGATGGGTACTAGGCAGTATTACTTTAAAGGGTCTCGGTTTGCTCACCCAACCTCACCCAACCTCTCAGCCCCAAGAGTGTCCACCCTTATGCCTCATCCAGCTGTGGGTCTAGATATGGTCAATCCAGGTTGCATCACAGCCTCTGAACGAATTTTGTAAGAATTTCTCTCTCTTTCACTGTCTTTTTTTTACGGGTTTTTAAAAGTAATTTATTTTTATAATGGGGTTTAGCTGCTTTTCACGGCTGTGTTTATGAGGCTTTACAACCACTTGACTCACTTCCAGAGAGATATCAATACATAGGTTTTATGATTCTTACTAGTCACATATATTCTTGTGTGGTGAATAGGGGGTGTTGAGTCCAGTTCACTGAGCAAGGAGTAGGTCTTGTCTATTACATATTGGGTGTATGGAACGGTATCTGAGCGAATTTGAAACCCTTGTTTTATGCATCACCCCACCTCACCTTTCCCGTTAAGCAGCCATAATATATTTTCTAAACGTGAGACTCTGTTCTGTTTTGTAATTCAGTTCAAGTGTAGCGGTTTTTACATTCCCTCTATAAGTGATAGCTTATGATAAGTGTCTTTTTCTGTGTGACTTATTTCACTTAGATTCGTCGTGCCTAAATCCACTCATCTTTCTTCTACTAGCCTTATAACATTGATTTCATGTCTGAGTGATATTCCATTGTACATAAGGACCACAACTTCTTTAACCATTTTTCTCTTTCCTGGGATATTTAAGGTGTCATGAAGTGGAGGTTCTTGTCAACAGAGCAGCCCTAAACTTTGGGGTTCCTGTGTCTTGCTGATTTTTAGTTTTCCCAATTTATACGCCCATGAGTGGACGTGCCCTATGCTCCCTAAGCTGTGTTTTTTCGATGTTTCAGGACACACCGTACACTTCTCCAGAGTGGCTGTTGGCAATTTACATCCCGCCCATCAGCGTAGCAAGGCTGCCATTTCTCCATGGCCTGTCCTGCATTTCTGGTTTTGACACTTTTTGCAGCATGGCCCTTTTGACCGATGGGAAGCGAAACTTCCTTGTAGCGCTGATTTGCCTTTCCAGGTTGCTTGGTTGGCCAAAAAGGGCGTATGCGTTTTTTCCTGAATATATACAGGAAAAAACGCATACGCCCTTTTTGGCCAAGGGCATCATTGTCGATGTTTTGCCACTTTTCATGTGCTTTAAAGGCGATTCGAATCTACCTCCTGAAATCTGTTTCCTGCAATTCTGCCTTGCTTTCAAATCCTCTTCGTTGACTTCCCTCAATATATTTGTGGACGAGAGTTATCATTTATAACTCAGCAGGTTTGTGAATGGCAGGGCCCCTGAGCTCCATTTTTCAACTGTCTTTTTTGGGAGCTGGCCGCAAAAGCATGGGATTGCCTCAGGCCCTATTCTGGTTCCCGGCGGCAGGCTGAGCCTGTGGTTAATTCTTCTTCCTGATGGGAAAATAGAGTGACCTGTGCCTGTCCCAACACCTAGATCTAGTCTCTCATTGGTTTCCTCTCTTCCCTTTCATCCTCAGGACAAATTGCAACCTGTACGGAACAGGAGGTTAAAGGTGCTGATTCTCCAAGTAGGGAGATTGTTAGTAAAGTACCTGGAATGGCGAACCCGAACACAAGGAGATGAGAAATGAGGTGCGTTTTAGAAACCTTTCAAAATCACACGGTGTACCATCATGTGGGTTTCTCATGCATGTTTTCGATGTAGGAAGATGCCCTTGAACCTGGAGATTTGGGACCCATGGGATGGGTACCACGCAGTATTACTTTAAAGGGTCTGCGTTTGCTCACCCAACCTCACCCAAACTCTCAACCCCAAGACTGTCCACCCTTATGTCTCATCCAGCTGTGTGTTTAGATATGGCCAATCCAGGTTGCATCACAGCCTCTGAACGAATTTTATAAGAATTTCTCTCTTTCACTGTCTTTATTTTAAGGGTTTTTAAAAGGAATTTATTTTTATAATGTGGTTTAGCTGCTTTTCACGGCTGTGTTTATGCGGCTTTACACCCACTTGACTCACTTCCAGACAGATATCAATACATAGGTTTTAAGATTCTTACTAGTCACATATATTCTTGTGCGGTGAATAGGGGGTGTTGAGTCCAGTTCACTGAGCAAGGAGTACGTCTTGTCTATTACATATTCGGTGTGTGGAACGGTATCTGAGCGAATTTGAAACCCTTGTTCTATGCATCACCCCACCTCACCTTTCCCGTTAAGCAGCCATAGTTTTTTTTCTAAACGTGTGACTCTGTTCTGTTTTGTAATTCAGTTCAAGTGTAGCGGTTTTTACATTCCCTCTATAAGTGATAGCTTATGATAAGTGTCTTTTTCTGTGTGACTTATTTCACTTAGAATCGTCGTACCTAAATCCACTCATCTTGCTTCTACTAGCCTTATGACATTGATTTCATGTCTGAGTGATATTCCATTTTACATAAGGACCACAACTTCTTTATCCATTTTTCTCTTTCCTGGGATATTTAAGGTGTCATGAAGTGGAGGTTCTTTTCAACAGAGCAGCCCTAAACTTTGGGGTGCCTGTGTCTTGCTGATTTTTAGTTTTCCCAATTTATACGCCCATGAGTGGACGTGCCCTATGCTCCCTAAGCTGTGTTTTTTCGATGTTTCAGGACACACCGTACACTTCTCCAGAGTGGCTGTTGGCAATTTACATCCCGCCCATCAGCGTAGCAAGGCTGCCATTTCTCCATGGCCTGTCCTGCATTTCTGGTTTTGACACTTTTTGCAGCATGGCCCTTTTGACCGATGGGAAGCGAGACCTCTTTGTAGCACAGATTTGCCTTTCCAGGTTGCTTGGTTGGCCAAAAAGGGCGTATGCGTTTTTTCCTGAATATATTCAAGAAAAAACGCATACGCCCTTTTTGGCCAAGGGCATCATTGTCGACGTTTTGCCGCTTTTCATGTGCTTTAAAGGCGATTCGGATCTACCTCCTGAAATCTGTTTCCTGCAATTCTGCCTTGCTTTCAAATCCTCTTCGTTGCCTTCCTTCAATATATTTGTGGACGAGAGTTATCATTTATAACTAAGCAGATTTGTGAATGGCAGTGCCCCTGAGCTCCATTTTTCAACTGTCTTTTTGGGAGCTGGCCGCAAAAGCACGGGATTCCCTCAGGCCCTATTCTGCTTCTGGGCGGCAGGCTGAGCCTGTGGTTAATTCTTCTTCCTGATGGGAAAATAGAGTGACCTGTGCCTGTCCCAACACCTAGATCTAGTCTCTCATTGGTTGCCCCTCTTCCCTTTCATCCTAAGGACAAATTGCAACCTGTACGGAACAGGAGGTTAAAGGTGCTGATTCTCCAAGTAGGGAGATTGTTAGTAAAGTAGCTGGAATGGCGAACCCGAACACAAGGAGATGAGAAATGAGGTGCGTATTAGAAACCTTTCAAAATCACACGGTGTACCATCTTCTGGGTTTCTCATGCATGTTTTCGATGTAGGAAGATGCCCTTGAACCTGGAGATTTCGGACCCATGGCATGGGTACCAGGCAGTATTACTTTAAAGGGTCTGCGTTTGCTCACCCAACCTCACCCAACCTTTCAGCCCCAAGAGTGTCCACCCTTATGTCTCATCCAGCTGTGGGTCTAGATATGGTCAATCCAGGTTGCATCACAGCCTCTGAACGAATTTTGTAAGAATTTCTCTCTATTTCACTGTCTTTGTTTTACGGGTTTTTAAAAGTAATTTATTTTTATAATGGGGTTTAGCTGCTTTTCACGGCTTTGTTTATGCGGCTTTACACCCACTTGACTCACTTCCAGACAGATATCAATACATAGGTTTTAAGATTCTTACTACTCACATATATTCTTGTGCGGTGAATAGGGGGTGTTGAGTCCAGTTCACTGAGCAAGGAGTAGGTCTTGTCTATTACATATTGGGTGTATGGAACGGTATCTGAGCGAATTTGAAACCCTTGTTTTATGCATCACCCCACCTCACCTTTCCCGTTAAGCAGCCATAGTGTGTTTTCTAAACGTGTGACTCTGTTCTCTTTTGTAATTCAGTTCAAGTGTAGCGGTTTTTACATTCCCTCTATAAGTGATAGCTTATGATAAGTGTCTTTTTCTGTGTGACTTATTTCACTTAGAATCGTCGTACCTAAGTCCACTCATCTTGCTTCTACTAGCCTTATGACATTGATTTCATGTCTGAGTGATATTCCATTGTACATAAGGACCACAACTTCTTTATCCTTTTTTCTCTTTCCTGGGATATTTAAGGTGTCATGAAGTGGAGGTTCTTGTCAACAGAGAAGCCCTAAACTTTGGGGTGCCTGTGTCTTGCTGATTTTTAGTTTTCCCAATTTATACGCCCATGAGTGGACGTGCCCTATGCTCCCTAAGCTGTGTTTTTTCGATGTTTCAGGACACACCGTACACTTCTTCAGAGTGGCTGTTGGCAATTTACATCCCGCCCATCAGCGTAGCAAGGCTGCCATTTCTCCATGGCCTGTCCTGCATTTCTGGTTTTGACACATTTTGCAGCATGACCCTTTTGACCAATGGGAAGCGAGACTTCTTTGTAGCGCTGATTTGCCTTTCCAGGTTGCTTGGTTGGCCAAAAAGGGCGTATGCGTTTTTTCCTGAATATATTCAGGAAAAAACGCATACGCCCTTTTTGGCCAAGGGCATCATTGTCGACGTTTTGCCGCTTTTCATGTGCTTTAAAAGCGATTTGAATCTACCTCCTGAAATCTGTTTCCTGCAATTCTGCCTTGCTTTCAAATCCTCTTCGTTGCCTTCCCGCAATATATCTGTGGATGAGAGTTATCATTTATAACTCTGCGGGTTTGTGAATTGCAGTGTCCCTGAGCTCCATTTTTCAACTGGCTTTTTTGGGAGCTGGCCGCAAAAGCGCGGGATTGCCTCAGGCCCTATTCTGCTTCTGAGCGGCAGGCTGAGCCTGTGGTTACTTCTTCTACCTGATGGGAAAATAGAGTGACCTGTGCCTGTCCCAACACCTAGATCTAGTCTCTCATTGGTTGCCCCTCTTCCCGTTCATCCTCAGGACAAATTGCAACCTGTAGGGAACAGGAGGTTAAACGTGCTGATTCTCCAAGTAGGGAGATTGCTAGTAAAGTAGCTGGAATGGCGAACCCGAGCACAAGGAGATGAGAAATGAGGTGCGTAATAGAAACCTTTCAAAATCACACGGTGTACCATCTTCTGGGTTTCTCATGCATGTTTTCGATGTAGGAAGATGCCTTTGAACCTGGAGTTTTGGGACCCATGGGATGGGTACCAGGCAGTATTACTTTAAAGGGTCTGCGTTTGCTCACCCAACCTCACCCAACCTTTCAGCCCCAAGAGTGTCCACCCTTATGTCTCATCCAGCTGTGGGTCTAGATATGGTCAACCCAGGTTGCATCACAGCCTCTGAACGAATTTTGTAAGAATTTCTCTCTCTTTCACTGTCTTTGTTTTATGGGTTTCTAAATGTAATTTATTTTTATAATGGGGTTTAGCTGCTTTTCACGGCTGTGTTTATGCGGCTTTACACCCACTTGACTCACTTCCAGACAGATATCAATACATAGGTTTTAAGATTCTTACTAGTCACATATATTCTTGTGCGGTGAATAGGGGGTGTTGAGTCCAGTTCACTGAGCAAGGAGTAGGTCTTGTCTATTACATATTCGGTGTATGGAACGGTATCTGAGCGAATTTGAAACCCTTGTTCTATGCATCACCCCACCTCACCTTTCCCGTTAAGCAGCCATAGGGTGTTTTCTAAACGTGTGACTCTGTTCTGTTTTGTAATTCAGTTCAAGTGTAGCGGTTTTTACATTCCCTCTATAAGTGATAGCTTATGATAAGTGTCTTTTTCTGTGTGACTTATTTCACTTAGAATCGTCGTACCTAAATCCACTCATCTTGCTTCTACTAGCCTTATGACATTGATTTCATGTCTGAGTGATATTCCATTTTACATAAGGACCACAACTTCTTTATCCATTTTTCTCTTTCCTGGGATATTTAAGGTGTCATGAAGTGGAGGTTCTTTTCAACAGAGCAGCCCTAAACTTTGGGGTGCCTGTGTCTTGCTGATTTTTAGTTTTCCCAATTTATACGCCCATGAGTGGACGTGCCCTATGCTCCCTAAGCTGTGTTTTTTCGATGTTTCAGTACACACCGTACACTTCTCCAGAGTGGCTGTTGGCAATTTACATCCCGCCCATCAGCGTAGCAAGGCTGCCATTTCTCCATGGCCTGTCCTGCATTTCTGGTTTTGACACTTTTTGCAGCATGGCCCTTTTGACCGATGGGAAGCGAGACTTCCTTGTAGCTCTGATTTGCCTTTCCAGGTTGCTTGGTTGGCCAAAAAGGGCGTATGCGTTTTTTCCTGAATATATTCAGGAAAAAACGCATACGCCCTTTTTGGACAAGGGCATCATTGTCGATGTTTTGCCACTTTTCATGTGCTTTAAAGGCGATTCGAATCTACCTCCTGAAACCTGTTTCCTGCAATTCTGCCTTGCTTTCAAATCCTCTTCGTTGCCTTCCTTCAATATATTTGTGGACGAGAGTTATCATTTATAACTCAGCAGATTTGTGAATGGCAGTGCCCCTGAGCTCCATTTTTCAACTGTCTTTTTGGGAGCTGGCCGCAAAAGCACGGGATTCCCTCAGGCCCTATTCTGCTTCTGGGCGGCAGGCTGAGCCTGTGGTTAATTCTTCTTTCTGATGGGAAAATAGAGTGACCTGTGCCTGTCCCAACACCTAGATCTAGTCTCTCATTGGTTGCCCCTCTTCCCTTTCATCCTAAGGACAAATTGCAACCTGTACGGAACAGGAGGTTAAAGGTGCTGATTCTCCAAGTAGGGAGATTGTTAGTAAAGTAGCTGGAATGGCGAACCCGAACACAAGGAGATGAGAAATGAGGTGCGTATTAGAAACCTTTCAAAATCACACGGTGTACCATCTTCTGGGTTTCTCATGCATGTTTTCGATGTAGGAAGATGCCCTTGAACCTGGAGATTTGGGACCCATGGCATGGGTACCAGGCAGTATTACTTTAAAGGGTCTGCGTTTGCTCACCCAACCTCACCCAACCTTTCAGCCCCAAGAGTGTCCACCCTTATGTCTCATCCAGCTGTGGGTCTAGATATGGTCAATCCAGGTTGCATCACAGCCTCTGAACGAATTTTGTAAGAATTTCTCTCTATTTCACTGTCTTTGTTTTACGGGTTTTTAAAAGTAATTTATTTTTATAATGGGGTTTAGCTGCTTTTCACGGCTTTGTTTATACGGCTTTACACCCACTTGACTCACTTCCAGACAGATATCAATACATAGGTTTTAAGATTCTTACTACTCACATATATTCTTGTGCGGTGAATAGGGGGTGTTGAGTCCAGTTCACTGAGCAAGGAGTAGGTCTTGTCTATTACATATTGGGTGTATGGAACGGTATCTGAGCGAATTTGAAACCCTTGTTTTATGCATCACCCCACCTCACCTTTCCCGTTAAGCAGCCATAGTGTGTTTTCTAAACGTGTGACTCTGTTCTCTTTTGTAATTCAGTTCAAGTGTAGCGGTTTTTACATTCCCTCTATAAGTGATAGCTTATGATAAGTGTCTTTTTCTGTGTGACTTATTTCACTTAGAATCGTCGTACCTAAGTCCACTCATCTTGCTTCTACTAGCCTTATGACATTGATTTCATGTCTGAGTGATATTCCATTGTACATAAGGACCACAACTTCTTTATCCTTTTTTCTCTTTCCTGGGATATTTAAGGTGTCATGAAGTGGAGGTTCTTGTCAACAGAGAAGCCCTAAACTTTGGGGTGCCTGTGTCTTGCTGATTTTTAGTTTTCCCAATTTATACGCCCATGAGTGGACGTGCCCTATGCTCCCTAAGCTGTGTTTTTTCGATGTTTCAGGACACACCGTACACTTCTTCAGAGTGGCTGTTGGCAATTTACATCCCGCCCATCAGCGTAGCAAGGCTGCCATTTCTCCATGGCCTGTCCTGCATTTCTGGTTTTGACACATTTTGCAGCATGACCCTTTTGACCAATGGGAAGCGAGACTTCTTTGTAGCGCTGATTTGCCTTTCCAGGTTGCTTGGTTGGCCAAAAAGGGCGTATGCGTTTTTTCCTGAATATATTCAGGAAAAAACGCATACGCCCTTTTTGGCCAAGGGCATCATTGTCGACGTTTTGCCGCTTTTCATGTGCTTTAAAAGCGATTTGAATCTACCTCCTGAAATCTGTTTCCTGCAATTCTGCCTTGCTTTCAAATCCTCTTCGTTGCCTTCCCGCAATATATCTGTGGATGAGAGTTATCATTTATAACTCTGCGGGTTTGTGAATTGCAGTGTCCCTGAGCTCCATTTTTCAACTGGCTTTTTTGGGAGCTGGCCGCAAAAGCGCAGGATTGCCTCAGGCCCTATTCTGCTTCTGAGCGGCAGGCTGAGCCTGTGGTTACTTCTTCTACCTGATGGGAAAATAGAGTGACCTGTGCCTGTCCCAACACCTAGATCTAGTCTCTCATTGGTTGCCCCTCTTCCCGTTCATCCTCAGGACAAATTGCAACCTGTAGGGAACAGGAGGTTAAACGTGCTGATTCTCCAAGTAGGGAGATTGCTAGTAAAGTAGCTGGAATGGCGAACCCGAGCACAAGGAGATGAGAAATGAGGTGCGTAATAGAAACCTTTCAAAATCACACGGTGTACCATCTTCTGGGTTTCTCATGCATGTTTTCGATGTAGGAAGATGCCTTTGAACCTGGAGTTTTGGGACCCATGGGATGGGTACCAGGCAGTATTACTTTAAAGGGTCTGCGTTTGCTCACCCAACCTCACCCAAACTTTCAGCCCCAAGAGTGTCCACCCTTATGTCTCATCCAGCTGTGGGTCTAGATATGGTCAACCCAGGTTGCATCACAGCCTCTGAACGAATTTTGTAAGAATTTCTCTCTCTTTCACTGTCTTTGTTTTATGGGTTTCTAAATGTAATTTATTTTTATAATGGGGTTTAGCTGCTTTTCACGGCTGTGTTTATGCGGCTTTACACCCACTTGACTCACTTCCAGACAGATATCAATACATAGGTTTTAAGATTCTTACTAGTCACATATATTCTTGTGCGGTGAATAGGGGGTGTTGAGTCCAGTTCACTGAGCAAGGAGTAGGTCTTGTCTATTACATATTGGGTGTATGGAACGGTATCTGAGCGAATTTGAAACCCTTGTTTTATGCATCACCCCACCTCACCTTTCCCGTTAAGCAGCCATAGTGTGTTTTCTAAACGTGTGACTCTGTTCTCTTTTGTAATTCAGTTCAAGTGTAGCGGTTTTTACATTCCCTCTATAAGTGATAGCTTATGATAAGTGTCTTTTTCTGTGTGACTTATTTCACTTAGAATCGTCGTACCTAAGTCCATTCATCTTGCTTCTACTAGCCTTATGACATTGATTGCATGTCGGAGTGATATTCCATTGTACATAAGGACCACAACTTCTTTATCCATTTTTCTCTTTCCTGGGATATTTAAGGTGTCATGAAGTGGAGGTTCTTGTCAACAGAGCAGCCCTAAACTTTGGGGTGCCTGTGTCTTGCTGATTTTTAGTTTTCCCAATTTATACGCCCATGAGTGGACGTGCCCTATGCTCCCTTAGCTGTGTTTTTTCGATGTTTCAGGACACACCGTACACTTCTCCAGAGTGGCAGTTGGCAATTTACATCCCGCCCATCAGCGTAGCAAGGCTGCCATTTCTCCATGGCCTGTCCTGCATTTCTGGTTTTGACACTTTTTGCAGCATGGCCCTTTTGACCGATGGGAAGCGAGACTTCCTTGTAGCGATGATTTGCCTTTCCAGGTTGCTTGGTTGGCCAAAAAGGGCGTATGCGTTTTTTCCTGAATATATTCAGGAAAAAACGCATACGCCCTTTTTGGCCAAGGGCATCATTGTCGATGTTTTGCCACTTTTCATGTGCTTTAAAGGTGATTCGAATCTACCTCCTGAAACCTGTTTCCTGCAATTCTGCCTTGCTTTCAAATCCTCTTCGTTGCCTTCCCTCAATATATTTGTGGACGAGAGTTATCATTTATAACTCTGCGGGTTTGTGAAGGGCAGTGCCCCTGGGCTCCATTTTTCAACTGTCTTTTTTGGGTGCTGGCCGCAAAAGCGCGGGATTGCCTCAGGCCCTATTCTGGTTCCCAGCGGCAGGCTGAGCCTGTGGTTAATTCTTCTTTCTGATGGGAAATTAGAGTGACCTGTGCATGTCCCAACACCTAGATATAGTCTCTCATTGGTTGCCCCTCTTCCCTTTCATCCTTAGGACAAATTGCAACCTGTACGGAACAGGAGGTTAAAGGAGCTGATTCTCCAAGTAGGGAGATTGCTAGTAAATTAGCTGGAATGGCGAACCCGAACACAAGGAGATGAGAAATGAGGTGCGTTTTAAAAACCTTTCAAAATCACACGGTGTACCATCTTCTGGGTTTCTCATGCATGTTTTCGATGTAGGAAGATGCCCTTGAACCTGGAGATTTGGGACCCATGGGATGGGTACTAGGCAGTATTACTTTAAAGGGTCTGGGTTTGCTCACCCAACCTCACCCAACCTCTCAGCCCCAAGAGTGTCCACCCTTATGTCTCATCCAGCTGTGGGTCTAGATATGGTCAATCCAGGTTGCATCACAGCCTCTGAACGAATTTTGTAAGAATTTCTCTCTCTTTCACTGTCTTTTTTTTACGGGTTTTTAAAAGTAATTTATTTTTATAATGGGGTTTAGCTGCTTTTCACGGCTGTGTTTATGAGGCTTTACAACCACTTGACTCACTTCCAGAGAGATATCAATACATAGGTTTTATGATTCTTACTAGTCACATATATTCTTGTGTGGTGAATAGGGGGTGTTGAGTCCAGTTCACTGAGCAAGGAGTAGGTCTTGTCTATTACATATTGGGTGTATGGAACGGTATCTGAGCGAATTTGAAACCCTTGTTTTATGCATCACCCCACCTCACCTTTCCCGTTAAGCAGCCATAATGTATTTTCTAAACGTGAGACTCTGTTCTGTTTTGTAATTCAGTTCAAGTGTAGCGGTTTTTACATTCCCTCTATAAGTGATAGCTTATGATAAGTGTCTTTTTCTGTGTGACTTATTTCACTTAGAATCGTCGTGCCTAAATCCACTCATCTTTCTTCTACTAGCCTTATAACTTTGATTTCATGTCTGAGTGATATTCCATTGTACATAAGGACCACAACTTCTTTAACCATTTTTCTCTTTCCTGGGATATTTAAGGTGTCATGAAGTGGAGGTTCTTGTCAACAGAGCAGCCCTAAACTTTGGGGTGCCTGTGTCTTGCTGATTTTTAGTTTTCCCAATTTATACGCCCATGAGTGGACGTGCCCTATGCTCCCTAAGCTGTGTTTTTTCGATGTTTCAGGACACACCGTACACTTCTCCAGAGTGGCTGTTGGCAATTTACATCCCGCCCATCAGCGTAGCAAGGCTGCCATTTCTCCATGGCCTGTCCTGCATTTCTGGTTTTGACACTTTTTGAGGCATGGCCCTTTTTACCGATGGGAAGCGAAACTTCCTTGTAGCGCTGATTTGCCTTTCCAGGTTGCTTGGTTGGCCAAAAAGGGCGTATGCGTTTTTTCCTGAATATATTCAGGAAAAAACGCATACGCCCTTTTTGGCCAAGGGCATCATTTTCGATGTTTTGCCACTTTTCATGTGCTTTAAAGGCGATTCGAATCTACCTCCTGAAACCTGTTTCCTGCAATTCTGCCTTGCTTTCAAATCCTCTTCGTTGACTTCCCTCAATATATTTGTGGACGAGAGTTATCATTTATAACTCAGCAGGTTTGTGAATGGCAGGGCCCCTGAGCTCCATTTTTCAACTGTCTTTTTTGGGAGCTGGCCGCAAAAGCATGGGATTGCCTCAGGCCCTATTCTGGTTCCCGGCGGCAGGCTGAGCCTGTGGTTAATTCTTTTTCCTGATGGGAAAATAGAGTGACCTGTGCCTGTCCCAACACCTAGATCTAGTCTCTCATTGGTTGCCCCTCTTCCCTTTCATCCTCAGGAAAAATTGCAACCTGTACGGAACAGGAGGTTAAAGGTGCTGATTCTCCAAGTAGGGAGATTGTTAGTAAAGTACCTGGAATGGCGAACCCGAACACAAGGAGATGAGAAATGAGGTGCGTTTTAGAAACCTTTCAAAATCACACGGTGTACCATCATGTGGGTTTCTCATGCATGTTTTCGATGTAGGAAGATGCCCTTGAACCTGGAGATTTGGGACCCATGGGATGGGTACCACGCAGTATTACTTTAAAGGGTCTGCGTTTGCTCACCCAACCTCACCCAACCTCTCAACCCCAAGACTGTCCACCCTTATGTCTCATCCAGCTGTGTGTTTAGATATGGCCAATCCAGGTTGCATCACAGCCTCTGAACGAATTTTATAAGAATTCTCTCTTTCACTGTCTTTATTTTAAGGGTTTTTAAAAGGAATTTATTTTTATAATGTGGTTTAGCTGCTTTTCACGGCTGTGTTTATGCGGCTTTACACCCACTTGACTCACTTCCAGACAGATATCAATACATAGGTTTTAAGATTCTTACTAGTCACATATATTCTTGTGCGGTGAATAGGGGGTGTTGAGTCCAGTTCACTGAGCAAGGAGTACGTCTTGTCTATTATATATTCGGTGTATGGAACGGTATCTGAGCGAATTTGAAACCCTTGTTCTATGCATCACCCCACCTCACCTTTCCCGTTAAGCAGCCATAGTTTGTTTTCTAAACGTGTGACTCTGTTCTGTTTTGTAATTCAGTTCAAGTGTAGCGGTTTTTACATTCCCTCTATAAGTGATAGCTTATGATAAGTGTCTTTTTCTGTGTGACTTATTTCACTTAGAATCGTCGTACCTAAATCCACTCATCTTGCTTCTACTAGCCTTATGACATTGATTTCATGTCTGAGTGATATTCCATTTTACATAAGGACCACAACTTCTTTATCCATTTTTCTCTTTCCTGGGATATTTAAGGTGTCATGAAGTGGAGGTTCTTGTCAACAGAGCAGCCCTAAACTTTGGGGTGCCTGTGTCTTGCTGATTTTTAGTTTTCCCAATTTATACGCCCATGAGTGGTCGTGCCCTATGCTCCCTAAGCTGTGTTTTTTCGATGTTTCAGGACACACCGTACACTTCTCCAGAGTGGCTGTTGGCAATTTACATCCCGCCCATCAGCGTAGAAGGCTGCCATTTCTCCATGGCCTGTCCTGCATTTCTGGTTTTGACACTTTTTGCAGCATGGCCCTTTTGACCGATGGGAAGCGAGACTTCCTTGTAGCTCTGATTTGCCTTTCCAGGTTGCTTGGTTGGCCAAAAAGGGCGTATGCGTTTTTTCCTGAATATATTCAGGAAAAAACGCATACGCCCTTTTTGGACAAGGGCATCATTGTCGATGTTTTGCCACTTTTCATGTGCTTTAAAGGCGATTCGAATCTACCTCCTGAAACCTGTTTCCTGCAATTCTGCCTTGCTTTCAAATCCTCTTCGTTGCCTTCCTTCAATATATTTGTGGACGAGAGTTATCATTTATAACTCAGCAGATTTGTGAATGGCAGTGCCCCTGAGCTCCATTTTTCAACTGTCTTTTTGGGAGCTGGCCGCAAAAGCACGGGATTCCCTCAGGCCCTATTCTGCTTCTGGGCGGCAGGCTGAGCCTGTGGTTAATTCTTCTTTCTGATGGGAAAATAGAGTGACCTGTGCCTGTCCCAACACCTAGATCTAGTCTCTCATTGGTTGCCCCTCTTCCCTTTCATCCTAAGGACAAATTGCAACCTGTACGGAACAGGAGGTTAAAGGTGCTGATTCTCCAAGTAGGGAGATTGTTAGTAAAGTAGCTGGAATGGCGAACCCGAACACAAGGAGATGAGAAATGAGGTGCGTATTAGAAACCTTTCAAAATCACACGGTGTACCATCTTCTGGGTTTCTCATGCATGTTTTCGATGTAGGAAGATGCCCTTGAACCTGGAGATTTGGGACCCATGGCATGGGTACCAGGCAGTATTACTTTAAAGGGTCTGCGTTTGCTCACCCAACCTCACCCAACCTTTCAGCCCCAAGAGTGTCCACCCTTATGTCTCATCCAGCTGTGGGTCTAGATATGGTCAATCCAGGTTGCATCACAGCCTCTGAACGAATTTTGTAAGAATTTCTCTCTATTTCACTGTCTTTGTTTTACGGGTTTTTAAAAGTAATTTATTTTTATAATGGGGTTTAGCTGCTTTTCACGGCTTTGTTTATGCGGCTTTACACCCACTTGACTCACTTCCAGACAGATATCAATACATAGGTTTTAAGATTCTTACTACTCACATATATTCTTGTGCGGTGAATAGGGGGTGTTGAGTCCAGTTCACTGAGCAAGGAGTAGGTCTTGTCTATTACATATTGGGTGTATGGAACGGTATCTGAGCGAATTTGAAACCCTTGTTTTATGCATCACCCCACCTCACCTTTCCCGTTAAGCAGCCATAGTGTGTTTTCTAAACGTGTGACTCTGTTCTCTTTTGTATTTCAGTTCAAGTGTAGCGGTTTTTACATTCCCTCTATAAGTGATAGCTTATGATAAGTGTCTTTTTCTGTGTGACTTATTTCACTTAGAATCGTCGTACCTAAGTCCACTCATCTTGCTTCTACTAGCCTTATGACATTGATTTCATGTCTGAGTGATATTCCATTGTACATAAGGACCACAACTTCTTTATCCTTTTTTCTCTTTCCTGGGATATTTAAGGTGTCATGAAGTGGAGGTTCTTGTCAACAGAGAAGCCCTAAACTTTGGGGTGCCTGTGTCTTGCTGATTTTTATTTTTCCCAATTTATACGCCCATGAGTGGACGTGCCCTATGCTCCCTAAGCTGTGTTTTTTCGATGTTTCAGGACACACCGTACACTTCTTCAGAGTGGCTGTTGGCAATTTACATCCCGCCCATCAGCGTAGCAAGGCTGCCATTTCTCCATGGCCTGTCCTGCATTTCTGGTTTTGACACATTTTGCAGCATGACCCTTTTGACCAATGGGAAGCGAGACTTCTTTGTAGCGCTGATTTGCTTTTCCAGGTTGCTTGGTTGGCCAAAAAGGGCGTATGCGTTTTTTCCTGAATATATTCAGGAAAAAACGCATACGCCCTTTTTGGCCAAGGGCATCATTGTCGACGTTTTGCCGCTTTTCATGTGCTTTAAAAGCGATTTGAATCTACCTCCTGAAATCTGTTTCCTGCAATTCTGCCTTGCTTTCAAATCCTCTTCGTTGCCTTCCCGCAATATATCTGTGGATGAGAGTTATCATTTATAACTCTGCGGGTTTGTGAATTGCAGTGTCCCTGAGCTCCATTTTTCAACTGGCTTTTTTGGGAGCTGGCCGCAAAAGCGCGGGATTGCCTCAGGCCCTATTCTGCTTCTGAGCGGCAGGCTGAGCCTGTGGTTACTTCTTCTACCTGATGGGAAAATAGAGTGACCTGTGCCTGTCCCAACACCTAGATCTAGTCTCTCATTGGTTGCCCCTCTTCCCGTTCATCCTCAGGACAAATTGCAACCTGTAGGGAACAGGAGGTTAAACGTGCTGATTCTCCAAGTAGGGAGATTGCTAGTAAAGTAGCTGGAATGGCGAACCCGAGCACAAGGAGATGAGAAATGAGGTGCGTAATAGAAACCTTTCAAAATCACACGGTGTACCATCTTCTGGGTTTCTCATGCATGTTTTCGATGTAGGAAGATGCCTTTGAACCTGGAGTTTTGGGACCCATGGGATGGGTACCAGGCAGTATTACTTTAAAGGGTCTGCGTTTGCTCACCCAACCTCACCCAACCTTTCAGCCCCAAGAGTGTCCACCCTTATGTCTCATCCAGCTGTGGGTCTAGATATGGTCAACCCAGGTTGCATCACAGACTCTGAACGAATTTTGTAAGAATTTCTCTCTCTTTCACTGTCTTTGTTTTATGGGTTTCTAAATGTAATTTATTTTTATAATGGGGTTTAGCTGCTTTTCACGGCTGTGTTTATGCGGCTTTACACCCACTTGACTCACTTCCAGACAGATATCAATACATAGGTTTTAAGATTCTTACTAGTCACATATATTCTTGTGCGGTGAATAGGGGGTGTTGAGTCCAGTTCACTGAGCAAGGAGTAGGTCTTGTCTATTACATATTCGGTGTATGGAACGGTATCTGAGCGAATTTGAAACCCTTGTTCTATGCATCACCCCACCTCACCTTTCCCGTTAAGCAGCCATAGTGTGTTTTCTAAACGTGTGACTCTGTTCTGTTTTGTAATTCAGTTCAAGTGTAGCGGTTTTTACATTCCCTCTATAAGTGATAGCTTATGATAAGTGTCTTTTTCTGTGTGACTTATTTCACTTAGAATCGTCGTACCTAAATCCACTCATCTTGCTTCTACTAGCCTTATGACATTGATTTCATGTCTGAGTGATATTCCATTTTACATAAGGACCACAACTTCTTTATCCATTTTTCTCTTTCCTGGGATATTTAAGGTGTCATGAAGTGGAGGTTCTTTTCAACAGAGCAGCCCTAAACTTTGGGGTGCCTGTGTCTTGCTGATTTTTAGTTTTCCCAATTTATACGCCCATGAGTGGACGTGCCCTATGCTCCCTAAGCTGTGTTTTTTCGATGTTTCAGGACACACCGTACACTTCTCCAGAGTGGCTGTTGGCAATTTACATCCCGCCCATCAGCGTAGCAAGGCTGCCATTTCTCCATGGCCTGTCCTGCATTTCTGGTTTTGACACTTTTTGCAGCATGGCCCTTTTGACCGATGGGAAGCGAGACTTCCTTGTAGCTCTGATTTGCCTTTCCAGGTTGCTTGGTTGGCCAAAAAGGGCGTATGCGTTTTTTCCTGAATACATTCAGGAAAAAACGCATACGCCCTTTTTGGACAAGGGCATCATTGTCGATGTTTTGCCACTTTTCATGTGCTTTAAAGGCGATTCGAATCTACCTCCTGAAACCTGTTTCCTGCAATTCTGCCTTGCTTTCAAATCCTCTTCGTTGCCTTCCTTCAATATATTTGTGGACGAGAGTTATCATTTATAACTCAGCAGATTTGTGAATGGCAGTGCCCCTGAGCTCCATTTTTCAACTGTCTTTTTGGGAGCTGGCCGCAAAAGCACGGGATTCCCTCAGGCCCTATTCTGCTTCTGGGCGGCAGGCTGAGCCTGTGGTTAATTCTTCTTTCTGATGGGAAAATAGAGTGACCTGTGCCTGTCCCAACACCTAGATCTAGTCTCTCATTGGTTGCCCCTCTTCCCTTTCATCCTAAGGACAAATTGCAACCTGTACGGAACAGGAGGTTAAAGGTGCTGATTCTCCAAGTAGGGAGATTGTTAGTAAAGTAGCTGGAATGGCGAACCCGAACACAAGGAGATGAGAAATGAGGTGCGTATTAGAAACCTTTCAAAATCACACGGTGTACCATCTTCTGGGTTTCTCATGCATGTTTTCGATGTAGGAAGATGCCCTTGAACCTGGAGATTTGGGACCCATGGCATGGGTACCAGGCAGTATTACTTTAAAGGGTCTGCGTTTGCTCACCCAACCTCACCCAACCTTTCAGCCCCAAGAGTGTCCACCCTTATGTCTCATCCAGCTGTGGGTCTAGATATGGTCAATCCAGGTTGCATCACAGCCTCTGAACGAATTTTGTAAGAATTTCTCTCTATTTCACTGTCTTTGTTTTACGGGTTTTTAAAAGTAATTTATTTTTATAATGGGGTTTAGCTGCTTTTCACGGCTTTGTTTATGCGGCTTTACACCCACTTGACTCACTTCCAGACAGATATCAATACATAGGTTTTAAGATTCTTACTACTCACATATATTCTTGTGCGGTGAATAGGGGGTGTTGAGTCCAGTTCACTGAGCAAGGAGTAGGTCTTGTCTATTACATATTGGGTGTATGGAACGGTATCTGAGCGAATTTGAAACCCTTGTTTTATGCATCACCCCACCTCACCTTTCCCGTTAAGCAGCCATAGTGTGTTTTCTAAACGTGTGACTCTGTTCTCTTTTGTAATTCAGTTCAAGTGTAGCGGTTTTTACATTCCCTCTATAAGTGATAGCTTATGATAAGTGTCTTTTTCTGTGTGACTTATTTCACTTAGAATCGTCGTACCTAAGTCCACTCATCTTGCTTCTACTAGCCTTATGACATTGATTTCATGTCTGAGTGATATTCCATTGTACATAAGGACCACAACTTCTTTATCCTTTTTTCTCTTTCCTGGGATATTTAAGGTGTCATGAAGTGGAGGTTCTTGTCAACAGAGAAGCCCTAAACTTTGGGGTGCCTGTGTCTTGCTGATTTTTAGTTTTCCCAATTTATACGCCCATGAGTGGACGTGCCCTATGCTCCCTAAGCTGTGTTTTTTCGATGTTTCAGGACACACCGTACACTTCTTCAGAGTGGCTGTTGGCAATTTACATCCCGCCCATCAGCGTAGCAAGGCTGCCATTTCTCCATGGCCTGTCCTGCATTTCTGGTTTTGACACATTTTGCAGCATGACCCTTTTGACCAATGGGAAGCGAGACTTCTTTGTAGCGCTGATTTGCCTTTCCAGGTTGCTTGGTTGGCCAAAAAGGGCGTATGCGTTTTTTCCTGAATATATTCAGGAAAAAACGCATACGCCCTTTTTGGCCAAGGGCATCATTGTCGACGTTTTGCCGCTTTTCATGTGCTTTAAAAGCGATTTGAATCTACCTCCTGAAATCTGTTTCCTGCAATTCTGCCTTGCTTTCAAATCCTCTTCGTTGCCTTCCCGCAATATATCTGTGGATGAGAGTTATCATTTATAACTCTGCGGGTTTGTGAATTGCAGTGTCCCTGAGCTCCATTTTTCAACTGGCTTTTTTGGGAGCTGGCCGCAAAAGCGCAGGATTGCCTCAGGCCCTATTCTGCTTCTGAGCGGCAGGCTGAGCCTGTGGTTACTTCTTCTACCTGATGGGAAAATAGAGTGACCTGTGCCTGTCCCAACACCTAGATCTAGTCTCTCATTGGTTGCCCCTCTTCCCGTTCATCCTCAGGACAAATTGCAACCTGTAGGGAACAGGAGGTTAAACGTGCTGATTCTCCAAGTAGGGAGATTGCTAGTAAAGTAGCTGGAATGGCGAACCCGAGCACAAGGAGATGAGAAATGAGGTGCGTAATAGAAACCTTTCAAAATCACACGGTGTACCATCTTCTGGGTTTCTCATGCATGTTTTCGATGTAGGAAGATGCCTTTGAACCTGGAGTTTTGGGACCCATGGGATGGGTACCAGGCAGTATTATTTTAAAGGGTCTGCGTTTGCTCACCCAACCTCACCCAACCTTTCAGCCCCAAGAGTGTCCACCCTTATGTCTCATCCAGCTGTGGGTCTAGATATGGTCAACCCAGGTTGCATCACAGCCTCTGAACGAATTTTGTAAGAATTTCTCTCTCTTTCACTGTCTTTGTTTTATGGGTTTCTAAATGTAATTTATTTTTATAATGGGGTTTAGCTGCTTTTCACGGCTGTGTTTATGCGGCTTTACACCCACTTGACTCACTTCCAGACAGATATCAATACATAGGTTTTAAGATTCTTACTACTCACATATATTCTTGTGCGGTGAATAGGGGGTGTTGAGTCCAGTTCACTGAGCAAGGAGTAGGTCTTGTCTATTACATATTGGGTGTATGGAACAGTATCTGAGCGGATTTGAAACCCTTGTTTTATGCATCACCCCACCTCACCTTTCCCGTTAAGCAGCCATAGTGTGTTTTCTAAACGTGTGACTCTGTTCTGTTTTGTAATTCAGTTCAAGTGTAGCGGTTTATACATTCCCTCTATAAGTGATAGCTTATGATAAGTGTCTTTTTCTGTGTGACTTATTTCACTTAGAATCGTCGTACCTAAGTCCATTCATCTTGCTTCTACTAGCCTTATGACATTGATTGCATGTCGGAGTGATATTCCATTGTACATAAGGACCACAACTTCTTTATCCATTTTTCTCTTTCCTGGGATATTTAAGGTGTCATGAAGTGGAGGTTCTTGTCAACAGAGCAGCCCTAAACTTTGGGGTGCCTGTGTCTTGCTGATTTTTAGTTTTCCCAATTTATACGCCCATGAGTGGACGTGCCCTATGCTCCCTTAGCTGTGTTTTTTCGATGTTTCAGGACACACCGTACACTTCTCCAGAGTGGCTGTTGGCAATTTACATCCCGACCATCAGCGTAGCAAGGCTGCCATTTCTCCATGGCCTGTCCTGCATTTCTGGTTTTGACACTTTTTGCAGCATGGCCCTTTTGACCGATGGGAAGCGAGACTTCCTTGTAGCGATGATTTGCCTTTCCAGGTTGCTTGGTTGGCCAAAAAGGGCGTATGCGTTTTTTCCTGAATATATTCAGGAAAAAACGCATACGCCCTTTTTGGCCAAGGGCATCATTGTCGATGTTTTGCCACTTTTCATGTGCTTTAAAGGTGATTCGAATCTACCTCCTGAAACCTGTTTCCTGCAATACTGCCTTGCTTTCAAATCCTCTTCGTTGCCTTCCCTCAATATATTTGTGGACGAGAGTTATCATTTATAACTCTGCGGGTTTGTGAAGGGCAGTGCCCCTGGGCTCCATTTTTCAACTGTCTTTTTTGGGTGCTGGCCGCAAAAGCGCGGGATTGCCTCAGGCCCTATTCTGGTTCCCAGCGGCAGGCTGAGCCTGTGGTTAATTCTTCTTTCTGATGGGAAATTAGAGTGACCTGTGCATGTCCCAACACCTAGATCTAGTCTCTCATTGGTTGCCCCTCTTCCCTTTCATCCTTAGGCCAAATTGCAACCTGTACGGAACAGGAGGTTAAAGGAGCTGATTCTCCAAGTAGGGAGATTGCTAGTAAATTAGCTGGAATGGCGAACCCGAACACAAGGAGATGAGAAATGAGGTGCGTTTTAAAAACCTTTCAAAATCACACGGTGTACCATCTTCTGGGTTTCTCATGCATGTTTTCGATGTAGGAAGATGCCCTTGAACCTGGAGATTTGGGACCCATGGGATGGGTACTAGGCAGTATTACTTTAAAGGGTCTGGGTTTGCTCACCCAACCTCACCCAACCTCTCAGCCCCAAGAGTGTCCACCCTTATGTCTCATCCAGCTGTGGGTCTAGATATGGTCAATCCAGGTTGCATCACAGCCTCTGAACGAATTTTGTAAGAATTTCTCTCTCTTTCACTGTCTTTTTTTTACGGGTTTTTAAAAGTAATTTATTTTTATAATGGGGTTTAGCTGCTTTTCACGGCTGTGTTTATGAGGCTTTACAACCACTTGACTCACTTCCAGAGAGATATCAATACATAGGTTTTATGATTCTTACTAGTCACATATATTCTTGTGTGGTGAATAGGGGGTGTTGAGTCCAGTTCACTGAGCAAGGAGTAGGTCTTGTCTATTACATATTGGGTGTATGGAACGGTATCTGAGCGAATTTGAAACCCTTGTTTTATGCATCACCCCACCTCACCTTTCCCGTTAAGCAGCCATAATGTATTTTCTAAACGTGAGACTCTGTTCTGTTTTGTAATTCAGTTCAAGTGTAGCGGTTTTTACATTCCCTCTATAAGTGATAGCTTATGATAAGTGTCTTTTTCTGTGTGACTTATTTCACTTAGAATCGTCGTGCCTAAATCCACTCATCTTTCTTCTATTGCCTTATAACTTTGATTTCATGTCTGAGTGATATTCCATTGTACATAAGGACCACAACTTCTTTAACCATTTTTCTCTTTCCTGGGATATTTAAGGTGTCATGAAGTGGAGGTTCTTGTCAACAGAGCAGCCCTAAACTTTGGGGTGCCTGTGTCTTGCTGATTTTTAGTTTTCCCAATTTATACGCCCATGAGTGGACGTGCCCTATGCTCCCTAAGCTGTGTTTTTTCGATGTTTCAGGACACACCGTACACTTCTCCAGAGTGGCTGTTGGCAATTTACATCCCGCCCATCAGCGTAGCAAGGCTGCCATTTCTCCATGGCCTGTCCTGCATTTCTGGTTTTGACACTTTTTGAGGCATGGCCCTTTTTACCGATGGGAAGCGAAACTTCCTTGTAGCGCTGATTTGCCTTTCCAGGTTGCTTGGTTGGCCAAAAAGGGCGTATGCGTTTTTTCCTGAATATATTCAGGAAAAAACGCATACGCCCTTTTTGGCCAAGGGCATCATTTTCGATGTTTTGCCACTTTTCATGTGCTTTAAAGGCGATTCGAATCTACCTCCTGAAACCTGTTTCCTGCAATTCTGCCTTGCTTTCAAATCCTCTTCGTTGACTTCCCTCAATATATTTGTGGACGAGAGTTATCATTTATAACTCAGCAGGTTTGTGAATGGCAGGGCCCCTGAGCTCCATTTTTCAACTGTCTTTTTTGGGAGCTGGCCGCAAAAGCATGGGATTGCCTCAGGCCCTATTCTGGTTCCCGGCGGCAGGCTGAGCCTGTGGTTAATTCTTTTTCCTGATGGGAAAATAGAGTGACCTGTGCCTGTCCCAACACCTAGATCTAGTCTCTCATTGGTTGCCCCTCTTCCCTTTCATCCTCAGGAAAAATTGCAACCTGTACGGAACAGGAGGTTAAAGGTGCTGATTCTCCAAGTAGGGAGATTGTTAGTAAAGTACCTGGAATGGCGAACCCGAACACAAGGAGATGAGAAATGAGGTGCGTTTTAGAAACCTTTCAAAATCACACGGTGTACCATCATGTGGGTTTCTCATGCATGTTTTCGATGTAGGAAGATGCCCTTGAACCTGGAGATTTGGGACCCATGGGATGGGTACCACGCAGTATTACTTTAAAGGGTCTGCGTTTGCTCACCCAACCTCACCCAACCTCTCAACCCCAAGACTGTCCACCCTTATGTCTCATCCAGCTGTGTGTTTAGATATGGCCAATCCAGGTTGCATCACAGCCTCTGAACGAATTTTATAAGAATTCTCTCTTTCACTGTCTTTATTTTAAGGGTTTTTAAAAGGAATTTATTTTTATAATGTGGTTTAGCTGCTTTTCACGGCTGTGTTTATGCGGCTTTACACCCACTTGACTCACTTCCAGACAGATATCAATACATAGGTTTTAAGATTCTTACTAGTCACATATATTCTTGTGCGGTGAATAGGGGGTGTTGAGTCCAGTTCACTGAGCAAGGAGTACGTCTTGTCTATTATATATTCGGTGTATGGAACGGTATCTGAGCGAATTTGAAACCCTTGTTCTATGCATCACCCCACCTCACCTTTCCCGTTAAGCAGCCATAGTTTGTTTTCTAAACGTGTGACTCTGTTCTGTTTTGTAATTCACTTCAAGTGTAGCGGTTTTTACATTCCCTCTATAAGTGATAGCTTATGATAAGTGTCTTTTTCTGTGTGACTTATTTCACTTAGAATCGTCGTACCTAAATCCACTCATCTTGCTTCTACTAGCCTTATGACATTGATTTCATGTCTGAGTGATATTCCATTTTACATAAGGACCACAACTTCTTTATCCATTTTTCTCTTTCCTGGGATATTTAAGGTGTCATGAAGTGGAGGTTCTTGTCAACAGAGCAGCCCTAAACTTTGGGGTGCCTGTGTCTTGCTGATTTTTAGTTTTCCCAATTTATACGCCCATGAGTGGTCGTGCCCTATGCTCCCTAAGCTGTGTTTTTTCGATGTTTCAGGACACACCGTACACTTCTCCAGAGTGGCTGTTGGCAATTTACATCCCGCCCATCAGCGTAGAAGGCTGCCATTTCTCCATGGCCTGTCCTGCATTTCTGGTTTTGACACTTTTTGCAGCATGGCCCTTTTGACCGATGGGAAGCGAGACTTCCTTGTAGCTCTGATTTGCCTTTCCAGGTTGCTTGGTTGGCCAAAAAGGGCGTATGCGTTTTTTCCTGAATATATTCAGGAAAAAACGCATACGCCCTTTTTGGACAAGGGCATCATTGTCGATGTTTTGCCACTTTTCATGTGCTTTAAAGGCGATTCGAATCTACCTCCTGAAACCTGTTTCCTGCAATTCTGCCTTGCTTTCAAATCCTCTTCGTTGCCTTCCTTCAATATATTTGTGGACGAGAGTTATCATTTATAACTCAGCAGATTTGTGAATGGCAGTGCCCCTGAGCTCCATTTTTCAACTGTCTTTTTGGGAGCTGGCCGCAAAAGCACGGGATTCCCTCAGGCCCTATTCTGCTTCTGGGCGGCAGGCTGAGCCTGTGGTTAATTCTTCTTTCTGATGGGAAAATAGAGTGACCTGTGCCTGTCCCAACACCTAGATCTAGTCTCTCATTGGTTGCCCCTCTTCCCTTTCATCCTAAGGACAAATTGCAACCTGTACGGAACAGGAGGTTAAAGGTGCTGATTCTCCAAGTAGGGAGATTGTTAGTAAAGTAGCTGGAATGGCGAACCCGAACACAAGGAGATGAGAAATGAGGTGCGTATTAGAAACCTTTCAAAATCACACGGTGTACCATCTTCTGGGTTTCTCATGCATGTTTTCGATGTAGGAAGATGCCCTTGAACCTGGAGATTTGGGACCCATGGCATGGGTACCAGGCAGTATTACTTTAAAGGGTCTGCGTTTGCTCACCCAACCTCACCCAACCTTTCAGCCCCAAGAGTGTCCACCCTTATGTCTCATCCAGCTGTGGGTCTAGATATGGTCAATCCAGGTTGCATCACAGCCTCTGAACGAATTTTGTAAGAATTTCTCTCTATTTCACTGTCTTTGTTTTACGGGTTTTTAAAAGTAATTTATTTTTATAATGGGGTTTAGCTGCTTTTCACGGCTTTGTTTATGCGGCTTTACACCCACTTGACTCACTTCCAGACAGATATCAATACATAGGTTTTAAGATTCTTACTACTCACATATATTCTTGTGCGGTGAATAGGGGGTGTTGAGTCCAGTTCACTGAGCAAGGAGTAGGTCTTGTCTATTACATATTGGGTGTATGGAACGGTATCTGAGCGAATTTGAAACCCTTGTTTTATGCATCACCCCACCTCACCTTTCCCGTTAAGCAGCCATAGTGTGTTTTCTAAACGTGTGACTCTGTTCTCTTTTGTATTTCAGTTCAAGTGTAGCGGTTTTTACATTCCCTCTATAAGTGATAGCTTATGATAAGTGTCTTTTTCTGTGTGACTTATTTCACTTAGAATCGTCGTACCTAAGTCCACTCATCTTGCTTCTACTAGCCTTATGACATTGATTTCATGTCTGAGTGATATTCCATTGTACATAAGGACCACAACTTCTTTATCCTTTTTTCTCTTTCCTGGGATATTTAAGGTGTCATGAAGTGGAGGTTCTTGTCAACAGAGAAGCCCTAAACTTTGGGGTGCCTGTGTCTTGCTGATTTTTATTTTTCCCAATTTATACGCCCATGAGTGGACGTGCCCTATGCTCCCTAAGCTGTGTTTTTTCGATGTTTCAGGACACACCGTACACTTCTTCAGAGTGGCTGTTGGCAATTTACATCCCGCCCATCAGCGTAGCAAGGCTGCCATTTCTCCATGGCCTGTCCTGCATTTCTGGTTTTGACACATTTTGCAGCATGACCCTTTTGACCAATGGGAAGCGAGACTTCTTTGTAGCGCTGATTTGCTTTTCCAGGTTGCTTGGTTGGCCAAAAAGGGCGTATGCGTTTTTTCCTGAATATATTCAGGAAAAAACGCATACGCCCTTTTTGGCCAAGGGCATCATTGTCGACGTTTTGCCGCTTTTCATGTGCTTTAAAAGCGATTTGAATCTACCTCCTGAAATCTGTTTCCTGCAATTCTGCCTTGCTTTCAAATCCTCTTCGTTGCCTTCCCGCAATATATCTGTGGATGAGAGTTATCATTTATAACTCTGCGGGTTTGTGAATTGCAGTGTCCCTGAGCTCCATTTTTCAACTGGCTTTTTTGGGAGCTGGCCGCAAAAGCGCGGGATTGCCTCAGGCCCTATTCTGCTTCTGAGCGGCAGGCTGAGCCTGTGGTTACTTCTTCTACCTGATGGGAAAATAGAGTGACCTGTGCCTGTCCCAACACCTAGATCTAGTCTCTCATTGGTTGCCCCTCTTCCCGTTCATCCTCAGGACAAATTGCAACCTGTAGGGAACAGGAGGTTAAACGTGCTGATTCTCCAAGTAGGGAGATTGCTAGTAAAGTAGCTGGAATGGCGAACCCGAGCACAAGGAGATGAGAAATGAGGTGCGTAATAGAAACCTTTCAAAATCACACGGTGTACCATCTTCTGGGTTTCTCATGCATGTTTTCGATGTAGGAAGATGCCTTTGAACCTGGAGTTTTGGGACCCATGGGATGGGTACCAGGCAGTATTACTTTAAAGGGTCTGCGTTTGCTCACCCAACCTCACCCAACCTTTCAGCCCCAAGAGTGTCCACCCTTATGTCTCATCCAGCTGTGGGTCTAGATATGGTCAACCCAGGTTGCATCACAGCCTCTGAACGAATTTTGTAAGAATTTCTCTCTCTTTCACTGTCTTTGTTTTATGGGTTTCTAAATGTAATTTATTTTTATAATGGGGTTTAGCTGCTTTTCACGGCTGTGTTTATGCGGCTTTACACCCACTTGACTCACTTCCAGACAGATATCAATACATAGGTTTTAAGATTCTTACTAGTCACATATATTCTTGTGCGGTGAATAGGGGGTGTTGAGTCCAGTTCACTGAGCAAGGAGTAGGTCTTGTCTATTACATATTCGGTGTATGGAACGGTATCTGAGCGAATTTGAAACCCTTGTTCTATGCATCACCCCACCTCACCTTTCCCGTTAAGCAGCCATAGTGTGTTTTCTAAACGTGTGACTCTGTTCTGTTTTGTAATTCAGTTCAAGTGTAGCGGTTTTTACATTCCCTCTATAAGTGATAGCTTATGATAAGTGTCTTTTTCTGTGTGACTTATTTCACTTAGAATCGTCGTACCTAAATCCACTCATCTTGCTTCTACTAGCCTTATGACATTGATTTCATGTCTGAGTGATATTCCATTTTACATAAGGACCACAACTTCTTTATCCATTTTTCTCTTTCCTGGGATATTTAAGGTGTCATGAAGTGGAGGTTCTTTTCAACAGAGCAGCCCTAAACTTTGGGGTGCCTGTGTCTTGCTGATTTTTAGTTTTCCCAATTTATACGCCCATGAGTGGACGTGCCCTATGCTCCCTAAGCTGTGTTTTTTCGATGTTTCAGGACACACCGTACACTTCTCCAGAGTGGCTGTTGGCAATTTACATCCCGCCCATCAGCGTAGCAAGGCTGCCATTTCTCCATGGCCTGTCCTGCATTTCTGGTTTTGACACTTTTTGCAGCATGGCCCTTTTGACCGATGGGAAGCGAGACTTCCTTGTAGCTCTGATTTGCCTTTCCAGGTTGCTTGGTTGGCCAAAAAGGGCGTATGCGTTTTTTCCTGAATACATTCAGGAAAAAACGCATACGCCCTTTTTGGACAAGGGCATCATTGTCGATGTTTTGCCACTTTTCATGTGCTTTAAAGGCGATTCGAATCTACCTCCTGAAACCTGTTTCCTGCAATTCTGCCTTGCTTTCAAATCCTCTTCGTTGCCTTCCTTCAATATATTTGTGGACGAGAGTTATCATTTATAACTCAGCAGATTTGTGAATGGCAGTGCCCCTGAGCTCCATTTTTCAACTGTCTTTTTGGGAGCTGGCCGCAAAAGCACGGGATTCCCTCAGGCCCTATTCTGCTTCTGGGCGGCAGGCTGAGCCTGTGGTTAATTCTTCTTTCTGATGGGAAAATAGAGTGACCTGTGCCTGTCCCAACACCTAGATCTAGTCTCTCATTGGTTGCCCCTCTTCCCTTTCATCCTAAGGACAAATTGCAACCTGTACGGAACAGGAGGTTAAAGGTGCTGATTCTCCAAGTAGGGAGATTGTTAGTAAAGTAGCTGGAATGGCGAACCCGAACACAAGGAGATGAGAAATGAGGTGCGTATTAGAAACCTTTCAAAATCACACGGTGTACCATCTTCTGGGTTTCTCATGCATGTTTTCGATGTAGGAAGATGCCCTTGAACCTGGAGATTTGGGACCCATGGCATGGGTACCAGGCAGTATTACTTTAAAGGGTCTGCGTTTGCTCACCCAACCTCACCCAACCTTTCAGCCCCAAGAGTGTCCACCCTTATGTCTCATCCAGCTGTGGGTCTAGATATGGTCAATCCAGGTTGCATCACAGCCTCTGAACGAATTTTGTAAGAATTTCTCTCTATTTCACTGTCTTTGTTTTACGGGTTTTTAAAAGTAATTTATTTTTATAATGGGGTTTAGCTGCTTTTCACGGCTTTGTTTATGCGGCTTTACACCCACTTGACTCACTTCCAGACAGATATCAATACATAGGTTTTAAGATTCTTACTACTCACATATATTCTTGTGCGGTGAATAGGGGGTGTTGAGTCCAGTTCACTGAGCAAGGAGTAGGTCTTGTCTATTACATATTGGGTGTATGGAACGGTATCTGAGCGAATTTGAAACCCTTGTTTTATGCATCACCCCACCTCACCTTTCCCGTTAAGCAGCCATAGTGTGTTTTCTAAACGTGTGACTCTGTTCTCTTTTGTAATTCAGTTCAAGTGTAGCGGTTTTTACATTCCCTCTATAAGTGATAGCTTATGATAAGTGTCTTTTTCTGTGTGACTTATTTCACTTAGAATCGTCGTACCTAAGTCCACTCATCTTGCTTCTACTAGCCTTATGACATTGATTTCATGTCTGAGTGATATTCCATTGTACATAAGGACCACAACTTCTTTATCCTTTTTTCTCTTTCCTGGGATATTTAAGGTGTCATGAAGTGGAGGTTCTTGTCAACAGAGAAGCCCTAAACTTTGGGGTGCCTGTGTCTTGCTGATTTTTAGTTTTCCCAATTTATACGCCCATGAGTGGACGTGCCCTATGCTCCCTAAGCTGTGTTTTTTCGATGTTTCAGGACACACCGTACACTTCTTCAGAGTGGCTGTTGGCAATTTACATCCCGCCCATCAGCGTAGCAAGGCTGCCATTTCTCCATGGCCTGTCCTGCATTTCTGGTTTTGACACATTTTGCAGCATGACCCTTTTGACCAATGGGAAGCGAGACTTCTTTGTAGCGCTGATTTGCCTTTCCAGGTTGCTTGGTTGGCCAAAAAGGGCGTATGCGTTTTTTCCTGAATATATTCAGGAAAAAACGCATACGCCCTTTTTGGCCAAGGGCATCATTGTCGACGTTTTGCCGCTTTTCATGTGCTTTAAAAGCGATTTGAATCTACCTCCTGAAATCTGTTTCCTGCAATTCTGCCTTGCTTTCAAATCCTCTTCGTTGCCTTCCCGCAATATATCTGTGGATGAGAGTTATCATTTATAACTCTGCGGGTTTGTGAATTGCAGTTTCCCTGAGCTCCATTTTTCAACTGGCTTTTTTGGGAGCTGGCCGCAAAAGCGCAGGATTGCCTCAGGCCCTATTCTGCTTCTGAGCGGCAGGCTGAGCCTGTGGTTACTTCTTCTACCTGATGGGAAAATAGAGTGACCTGTGCCTGTCCCAACACCTAGATCTAGTCTCTCATTGGTTGCCCCTCTTCCCGTTCATCCTCAGGACAAATTGCAACCTGTACGGAACAGGAGGTTAAACGTGCTGATTCTCCAAGTAGGGAGATTGCTAGTAAAGTAGCTGGAATGGCGAACCCGAGCACAAGGAGATGAGAAATGAGGTGCGTAATAGAAACCTTTCAAAATCACACGGTGTACCATCTTCTGGGTTTCTCATGCATGTTTTCGATGTAGGAAGATGCCTTTGAACCTGGAGTTTTGGGACCCATGGGATGGGTACCAGGCAGTATTATTTTAAAGGGTCTGCGTTTGCTCACCCAACCTCACCCAACCTTTCAGCCCCAAGAGTGTCCACCCTTATGTCTCATCCAGCTGTGGGTCTAGATATGGTCAACCCAGGTTGCATCACAGCCTCTGAACGAATTTTGTAAGAATTTCTCTCTCTTTCACTGTCTTTGTTTTATGGGTTTCTAAATGTAATTTATTTTTATAATGGGGTTTAGCTGCTTTTCACGGCTGTGTTTATGCGGCTTTACACCCACTTGACTCACTTCCAGACAGATATCAATACATAGGTTTTAAGATTCTTACTACTCACATATATTCTTGTGCGGTGAATAGGGGGTGTTGAGTCCAGTTCACTGAGCAAGGAGTAGGTCTTGTCTATTACATATTGGGTGTATGGAACAGTATCTGAGCGGATTTGAAACCCTTGTTTTATGCATCACCCCACCTCACCTTTCCCGTTAAGCAGCCATAGTGTGTTTTCTAAACGTGTGACTCTGTTCTGTTTTGTAATTCAGTTCAAGTGTAGCGGTTTATACATTCCCTCTATAAGTGATAGCTTATGATAAGTGTCTTTTTCTGTGTGACTTATTTCACTTAGAATCGTCGTACCTAAGTCCATTCATCTTGCTTCTACTAGCCTTATGACATTGATTGCATGTCGGAGTGATATTCCATTGTACATAAGGACCACAACTTCTTTATCCATTTTTCTCTTTCCTGGGATATTTAAGGTGTCATGAAGTGGAGGTTCTTGTCAACAGAGCAGCCCTAAACTTTGGGGTGCCTGTGTCTTGCTGATTTTTAGTTTTCCCAATTTATACGCCCATGAGTGGACGTGCCCTATGCTCCCTTAGCTGTGTTTTTTCGATGTTTCAGGACACACCGTACACTTCTCCAGAGTGGCTGTTGGCAATTTACATCCCGACCATCAGCGTAGCAAGGCTGCCATTTCTCCATGGCCTGTCCTGCATTTCTGGTTTTGACACTTTTTGCAGCATGGCCCTTTTGACCGATGGGAAGCGAGACTTCCTTGTAGCGATGATTTGCCTTTCCAGGTTGCTTGGTTGGCCAAAAAGGGCGTATGCGTTTTTTCCTGAATATATTCAGGAAAAAACGCATACGCCCTTTTTGGCCAAGGGCATCATTGTCGATGTTTTGCCACTTTTCATGTGCTTTAAAGGTGATTCGAATCTACCTCCTGAAACCTGTTTCCTGCAATACTGCCTTGCTTTCAAATCCTCTTCGTTGCCTTCCCTCAATATATTTGTGGACGAGAGTTATCATTTATAACTCTGCGGGTTTGTGAAGGGCAGTGCCCCTGGGCTCCATTTTTCAACTGTCTTTTTTGGGTGCTGGCCGCAAAAGCGCGGGATTGCCTCAGGCCCTATTCTGGTTCCCAGCGGCAGGCTGAGCCTGTGGTTAATTCTTCTTTCTGATGGGAAATTAGAGTGACCTGTGCATGTCCCAACACCTAGATCTAGTCTCTCATTGGTTGCCCCTCTTCCCTTTCATCCTTAGGCCAAATTGCAACCTGTACGGAACAGGAGGTTAAAGGAGCTGATTCTCCAAGTAGGGAGATTGCTAGTAAATTAGCTGGAATGGCGAACCCGAACACAAGGAGATGAGAAATGAGGTGCGTTTTAAAAACCTTTCAAAATCACACGGTGTACCATCTTCTGGGTTTCTCATGCATGTTTTCGATGTAGGAAGATGCCCTTGAACCTGGAGATTTGGGACCCATGGGATGGGTACTAGGCAGTATTACTTTAAAGGGTCTGGGTTTGCTCACCCAACCTCACCCAACCTCTCAGCCCCAAGAGTGTCCACCCTTATGTCTCATCCAGCTGTGGGTCTAGATATGGTCAATCCAGGTTGCATCACAGCCTCTGAACGAATTTTGTAAGAATTTCTCTCTCTTTCACTGTCTTTTTTTTACGGGTTTTTAAAAGTAATTTATTTTTATAATGGGGTTTAGCTGCTTTTCACGGCTGTGTTTATGAGGCTTTACAACCACTTGACTCACTTCCAGAGAGATATCAATACATAGGTTTTATGATTCTTACTAGTCACATATATTCTTGTGTGGTGAATAGGGGGTGTTGAGTCCAGTTCACTGAGCAAGGAGTAGGTCTTGTCTATTACATATTGGGTGTATGGAACGGTATCTGAGCGAATTTGAAACCCTTGTTTTATGCATCACCCCACCTCACCTTTCCCGTTAAGCAGCCATAATGTATTTTCTAAACGTGAGACTCTGTTCTGTTTTGTAATTCAGTTCAAGTGTAGCGGTTTTTACATTCCCTCTATAAGTGATAGCTTATGATAAGTGTCTTTTTCTGTGTGACTTATTTCACTTAGAATCGTCGTGCCTAAATCCACTCATCTTTCTTCTATTGCCTTATAACTTTGATTTCATGTCTGAGTGATATTCCATTGTACATAAGGACCACAACTTCTTTAACCATTTTTCTCTTTCCTGGGATATTTAAGGTGTCATGAAGTGGAGGTTCTTGTCAACAGAGCAGCCCTAAACTTTGGGGTGCCTGTGTCTTGCTGATTTTTAGTTTTCCCAATTTATACGCCCATGAGTGGACGTGCCCTATGCTCCCTAAGCTGTGTTTTTTCGATGTTTCAGGACACACCGTACACTTCTCCAGAGTGGCTGTTGGCAATTTACATCCCGCCCATCAGCGTAGCAAGGCTGCCATTTCTCCATGGCCTGTCCTGCATTTCTGGTTTTGACACTTTTTGAGGCATGGCCCTTTTTACCGATGGGAAGCGAAACTTCCTTGTAGCGCTGATTTGCCTTTCCAGGTTGCTTGGTTGGCCAAAAAGGGCGTATGCGTTTTTTCCTGAATATATTCAGGAAAAAACGCATACGCCCTTTTTGGCCAAGGGCATCATTTTCGATGTTTTGCCACTTTTCATGTGCTTTAAAGGCGATTCGAATCTACCTCCTGAAACCTGTTTCCTGCAATTCTGCCTTGCTTTCAAATCCTCTTCGTTGACTTCCCTCAATATATTTGTGGACGAGAGTTATCATTTATAACTCAGCAGGTTTGTGAATGGCAGGGCCCCTGAGCTCCATTTTTCAACTGTCTTTTTTGGGAGCTGGCCGCAAAAGCATGGGATTGCCTCAGGCCCTATTCTGGTTCCCGGCGGCAGGCTGAGCCTGTGGTTAATTCTTTTTCCTGATGGGAAAATAGAGTGACCTGTGCCTGTCCCAACACCTAGATCTAGTCTCTCATTGGTTGCCCCTCTTCCCTTTCATCCTCAGGAAAAATTGCAACCTGTACGGAACAGGAGGTTAAAGGTGCTGATTCTCCAAGTAGGGAGATTGTTAGTAAAGTACCTGGAATGGCGAACCCGAACACAAGGAGATGAGAAATGAGGTGCGTTTTAGAAACCTTTCAAAATCACACGGTGTACCATCATGTGGGTTTCTCATGCATGTTTTCGATGTAGGAAGATGCCCTTGAACCTGGAGATTTGGGACCCATGGGATGGGTACCACGCAGTATTACTTTAAAGGGTCTGCGTTTGCTCACCCAACCTCACCCAACCTCTCAACCCCAAGACTGTCCACCCTTATGTCTCATCCAGCTGTGTGTTTAGATATGGCCAATCCAGGTTGCATCACAGCCTCTGAACGAATTTTATAAGAATTCTCTCTTTCACTGTCTTTATTTTAAGGGTTTTTAAAAGGAATTTATTTTTATAATGTGGTTTAGCTGCTTTTCACGGCTGTGTTTATGCGGCTTTACACCCACTTGACTCACTTCCAGACAGATATCAATACATAGGTTTTAAGATTCTTACTAGTCACATATATTCTTGTGCGGTGAATAGGGGGTGTTGAGTCCAGTTCACTGAGCAAGGAGTACGTCTTGTCTATTATATATTCGGTGTATGGAACGGTATCTGAGCGAATTTGAAACCCTTGTTCTATGCATCACCCCACCTCACCTTTCCCGTTAAGCAGCCATAGTTTGTTTTCTAAACGTGTGACTCTGTTCTGTTTTGTAATTCACTTCAAGTGTAGCGGTTTTTACATTCCCTCTATAAGTGATAGCTTATGATAAGTGTCTTTTTCTGTGTGACTTATTTCACTTAGAATCGTCGTACCTAAATCCACTCATCTTGCTTCTACTAGCCTTATGACATTGATTTCATGTCTGAGTGATATTCCATTTTACATAAGGACCACAACTTCTTTATCCATTTTTCTCTTTCCTGGGATATTTAAGGTGTCATGAAGTGGAGGTTCTTGTCAACAGAGCAGCCCTAAACTTTGGGGTGCCTGTGTCTTGCTGATTTTTAGTTTTCCCAATTTATACGCCCATGAGTGGTCGTGCCCTATGCTCCCTAAGCTGTGTTTTTTCGATGTTTCAGGACACACCGTACACTTCTCCAGAGTGGCTGTTGGCAATTTACATCCCGCCCATCAGCTTAGCAAGGCTGCCATTTCTCCATGGCCTGTCCTGCATTTCTGGTTTTGACACTTTTTGCAGCATGGCCCTTTTGACCGATGGGAAGCGAGACTTCCTTGTAGCTCTGATTTGCCTTTCCAGGTTGCTTGGTTGGCCAAAAAGGGCGTATGCGTTTTTTCCTGAATATATTCAGGAAAAAACGCATACGCCCTTTTTGGACAAGGGCATCATTGTCGATGTTTTGCCACTTTTCATGTGCTTTAAAGGCGATTCGAATCTACCTCCTGAAACCTGTTTCCTGCAATTCTGCCTTGCTTTCAAATCCTCTTCGTTGCCTTCCTTCAATATATTTGTGGACGAGAGTTATCATTTATAACTCAGCAGATTTGTGAATGGCAGTGCCCCTGAGCTCCATTTTTCAACTGTCTTTTTGGGAGCTGGCCGCAAAAGCACGGGATTCCCTCAGGCCCTATTCTGCTTCTGGGCGGCAGGCTGAGCCTGTGGTTAATTCTTCTTTCTGATGGGAAAATAGAGTGACCTGTGCCTGTCCCAACACCTAGATCTAGTCTCTCATTGGTTGCCCCTCTTCCCTTTCATCCTAAGGACAAATTGCAACCTGTACGGAACAGGAGGTTAAAGGTGCTGATTCTCCAAGTAGGGAGATTGTTAGTAAAGTAGCTGGAATGGCGAACCCGAACACAAGGAGATGAGAAATGAGGTGCGTATTAGAAACCTTTCAAAATCACACGGTGTACCATCTTCTGGGTTTCTCATGCATGTTTTCGATGTAGGAAGATGCCCTTGAACCTGGAGATTTGGGACCCATGGCATGGGTACCAGGCAGTATTACTTTAAAGGGTCTGCGTTTGCTCACCCAACCTCACCCAACCTTTCAGCCCCAAGAGTGTCCACCCTTATGTCTCATCCAGCTGTGGGTCTAGATATGGTCAATCCAGGTTGCATCACAGCCTCTGAACGAATTTTGTAAGAATTTCTCTCTATTTCACTGTCTTTGTTTTACGGGTTTTTAAAAGTAATTTATTTTTATAATGGGGTTTAGCTGCTTTTCACGGCTTTGTTTATGCGGCTTTACACCCACTTGACTCACTTCCAGACAGATATCAATACATAGGTTTTAAGATTCTTACTACTCACATATATTCTTGTGCGGTGAATAGGGGGTGTTGAGTCCAGTTCACTGAGCAAGGAGTAGGTCTTGTCTATTACATATTGGGTGTATGGAACGGTATCTGAGCGAATTTGAAACCCTTGTTTTATGCATCACCCCACCTCACCTTTCCCGTTAAGCAGCCATAGTGTGTTTTCTAAACGTGTGACTCTGTTCTCTTTTGTAATTCAGTTCAAGTGTAGCGGTTTTTACATTCCCTCTATAAGTGATAGCTTATGATAAGTGTCTTTTTCTGTGTGACCTATTTCACTTAGAATCGTCGTACCTAAGTCCACTCATCTTGCTTCTACTAGCCTTATGACATTGATTTCATGTCTGAGTGATATTCCATTGTACATAAGGACCACAACTTCTTTATCCTTTTTTCTCTTTCCTGGGATATTTAAGGTGTCATGAAGTGGAGGTTCTTGTCAACAGAGAAGCCCTAAACTTTGGGGTGCCTGTGTCTTGCTGATTTTTAGTTTTCCCAATTTATACGCCCATGAGTGGACGTGCCCTATGCTCCCTAAGCTGTGTTTTTTCGATGTTTCAGGACACACCGTACACTTCTTCAGAGTGGCTGTTGGCAATTTACATCCCGCGCATCAGCGTAGCAAGGCTGCCATTTCTCCATGGCCTGTCCTGCATTTCTGGTTTTGACACATTTTGCAGCATGACCCTTTTCACCAATGGGAAGCGAGACTTCTTTGTAGCACTGATTTGCCTTTCCAGGTTGCTTGGTTGGCCAAAAAGGGCGTATGCGTTTTTTCCTGAATATATTCAGGAAAAAACGCATACGCCCTTTTTGGCCAAGGGCATCATTGTCGACGTTTTGCCGCTTTTCATGTGCTTTAAAAGCGATTTGAATCTACCTCCTGAAATCTGTTTCCTGCAATTCTGCCTTGCTTTCAAATCCTCTTCGTTGCCTTCCCGCAATATATCTGTGGATGAGAGTTATCATTTATAACTCTGCGGGTTTGTGAATTGCAGTGTCCCTGAGCTCCATTTTTCAACTGGCTTTTTTGGGAGCTGGCCGCAAAAGCGCAGGATTGCCTCAGGCCCTATTCTGCTTCTGAGCGGCAGGCTGAGCCTGTGGTTACTTCTTCTACCTGATGGGAAAATAGAGTGACCTGTGCCTGTCCCAACACCTAGATCTAGTCTCTCATTGGTTGCCCCTCTTCCCGTTCATCCTCAGGACAAATTGCAACCTGTAGGGAACAGGAGGTTAAACGTGCTGATTCTCCAAGTAGGGAGATTGCTAGTAAAGTAGCTGGAATGGCGAACCCGAGCACAAGGAGATGAGAAATGAGGTGCGTAATAGAAACCTTTCAAAATCACACGGTGTACCATCTTCTGGGTTTCTCATGCATGTTTTCGATGTAGGAAGATGCCTTTGAACCTGGAGTTTTGGGACCCATGGGATGGGTACCAGGCAGTATTACTTTAAAGGGTCTGCGTTTGCTCACCCAACCTCACCCAACCTTTCAGCCCCAAGAGTGTCCACCCTTATGTCTCATCCAGCTGTGGGTCTAGATATGGTCAACCCAGGTTGCATCACAGCCTCTGAACGAATTTTGTAAGAATTTCTCTCTCTTTCACTGTCTTTGTTTTATGGGTTTCTAAATGTAATTTATTTTTATAATGGGGTTTAGCTGCTTTTCACGGCTGTGTTTATGCGGCTTTACACCCACTTGACTCACTTCCAGACAGATATCAATACATTGGTTTTAAGATTCTTACTAGTCACATATATTCTTGTGCGGTGAATAGGGGGTGTTGAGTCCAGTTCACTGAGCAAGGAGTAGGTCTTGTCTATTACATATTGGGTGTATGGAACAGTATCTGAGCGGATTTGAAACCCTTGTTTTATGCATCACCCCACCTCACCTTTCCCGTTAAGCAGCCATAGTGTGTTTTCTAAACGTGTGACTCTGTTCTGTTTTGTAATTCAGTTCAAGTGTAGCGGTTTATACATTCCCTCTATAAGTGATAGCTTATGATAAGTGTCTTTTTCTGTGTGACTTATTTCACTTAGAATCGTCGTACCTAAGTCCATTCATCTTGCTTCTACTAGCCTTATGACATTGATTGCATGTCGGAGTGATATTCCATTGTACATAAGGACCACAACTTCTTTATCCATTTTTCTCTTTCCTGGGATATTTAAGGTGTCATGAAGTGGAGGTTCTTGTCAACAGAGCAGCCCTAAACTTTGGGGTGCCTGTGTCTTGCTGATTTTTAGTTTTCCCAATTTATACGCCCATGAGTGGACGTGCCCTATGCTCCCTTAGCTGTGTTTTTTCGATGTTTCAGGACACACCGTACACTTCTCCAGAGTGGCTGTTGGCAATTTACATCCCGACCATCAGCGTAGCAAGGCTGCCATTTCTCCATGGCCTGTCCTGCATTTCTGGTTTTGACACTTTTTGCAGCATGGCCCTTTTGACCGATGGGAAGCGAGACTTCCTTGTAGCGATGATTTGCCTTTCCAGGTTGCTTGGTTGGCCAAAAAGGGCGTATGCGTTTTTTCCTGAATATATTCAGGAAAAAACGCATACGCCCTTTTTGGCCAAGGGCATCATTGTCGATGTTTTGCCACTTTTCATGTGCTTTAAAGGTGATTCGAATCTACCTCCTGAAACCTGTTTCCTGCAATTCTGCCTTGCTTTCAAATCCTCTTCGTTGCCTTCCCTCAATATATTTGTGGACGAGAGTTATCATTTATAACTCTGCGGGTTTGTGAAGGGCAGTGCCCCTGGGCTCCATTTTTCAACTGTCTTTTTTGGGTGCTGGCCGCAAAAGCGCGGGATTGCCTCAGGCCCTATTCTGGTTCCCAGCGGCAGGCTGAGCCTGTGGTTAATTCTTCTTTCTGATGGGAAATTAGAGTGACCTGTGCATGTCCCAACACCTAGATCTAGTCTCTCATTGTTTGCCCCTCTTCCCTTTCATCCTTAGGACAAATTGCAACCTGTACGGAACAGGAGGTTAAAGGAGCTGATTCTCCAAGTAGGGAGATTGCTAGTAAATTAGCTGGAATGGCGAACCCGAACACAAGGAGATGAGAAATGAGGTGCGTTTTAAAAACCTTTCAAAATCACACGGTGTACCATCTTCTGGGTTTCTCATGCATGTTTTCGATGTAGGAAGATGCCCTTGAACCTGGAGATTTGGGACCCATGGGATGGGTACTAGGCAGTATTACTTTAAAGGGTCTGGGTTTGCTCACCCAACCTCACCCAACCTCTCAGCCCCAAGAGTGTCCACCCTTATGTCTCATCCAGCTGTGGGTCTAGATATGGTCAATCCAGGTTGCATCACAGCCTCTGAACGAATTTTGTAAGAATTTCTCTCTCTTTCACTGTCTTTTTTTTACGGGTTTTTAAAAGTAATTTATTTTTATAATGGGGTTTAGCTGCTTTTCACGGCTGTGTTTATGAGGCTTTACAACCACTTGACTCACTTCCAGAGAGATATCAATACATAGGTTTTATGATTCTTACTAGTCACATATATTCTTGTGTGGTGAATAGGGGGTGTTGAGTCCAGTTCACTGAGCAAGGAGTAGGTCTTGTCTATTACATATTGGGTGTATGGAACGGTATCTGAGCGAATTTGAAACCCTTGTTTTATGCATCACCCCACCTCACCTTTCCCGTTAAGCAGCCATAATGTATTTTCTAAACGTGAGACTCTGTTCTGTTTTGTAATTCAGTTCAAGTGTAGCGGTTTTTACATTCCCTCTATAAGTGATAGCTTATGATAAGTGTCTTTTTCTGTGTGACTTATTTCACTTAGAATCGTCGTGCCTAAATCCACTCATCTTTCTTCTACTAGCCTTATAACTTTGATTTCATGTCTGAGTGATATTCCATTGTACATAAGGACCACAACTTCTTTAACCATTTTTCTCTTTCCTGGGATATTTAAGGTGTCATGAAGTGGAGGTTCTTGTCAACAGAGCAGCCCTAAACTTTGGGGTGCCTGTGTCTTGCTGATTTTTAGTTTTCCCAATTTATACGCCCATGAGTGGACGTGCCCTATGCTCCCTAAGCTGTGTTTTTTCGATGTTTCAGGACACACCGTACACTTCTCCAGAGTGGCTGTTGGCAATTTACATCCCGCCCATCAGCGTAGCAAGGCTGCCATTTCTCCATGGCCTGTCCTGCATTTCTGGTTTTGACACTTTTTGAGGCATGGCCCTTTTTACCGATGGGAAGCGAAACTTCCTTGTAGCGCTGATTTGCCTTTCCAGGTTGCTTGGTTGGCCAAAAAGGGCGTATGCGTTTTTTCCTGAATATATTCAGGAAAAAACGCATACGCCCTTTTTGGCCAAGGGCATCATTTTCGATGTTTTGCCACTTTTCATGTGCTTTAAAGGCGATTCGAATCTACCTCCTGAAACCTGTTTCCTGCAATTCTGCCTTGCTTTCAAATCCTCTTCGTTGCCTTCCCGCAATATATCTGTGGATGAGAGTTATCATTTATAACTCTGCGGGTTTGTGAATTGCAGTGTCCCTGAGCTCCATTTTTCAACTGGCTTTTTTGGGAGCTGGCCGCAAAAGCGCAGGATTGCCTCAGGCCCTATTCTGCTTCTGAGCGGCAGGCTGAGCCTGTGGTTACTTCTTCTACCTGATGGGAAAATAGAGTGACCTGTGCCTGTCCCAACACCTAGATCTAGTCTCTCATTGGTTGCCCCTCTTCCCGTTCATCCTCAGGACAAATTGCAACCTGTAGGGAACAGGAGGTTAAACGTGCTGATTCTCCAAGTAGGGAGATTGCTAGTAAAGTAGCTGGAATGGCGAACCCGAGCACAAGGAGATGAGAAATGAGGTGCGTAATAGAAACCTTTCAAAATCACACGGTGTACCATCTTCTGGGTTTCTCATGCATGTTTTCGATGTAGGAAGATGCCTTTGAACCTGGAGTTTTGGGACCCATGGGATGGGTACCAGGCAGTATTACTTTAAAGGGTCTGCGTTTGCTCACCCAACCTCACCCAACCTTTCAGCCCCAAGAGTGTCCACCCTTATGTCTCATCCAGCTGTGGGTCTAGATATGGTCAACCCAGGTTGCATCACAGCCTCTGAACGAATTTTGTAAGAATTTCTCTCTCTTTCACTGTCTTTGTTTTATGGGTTTCTAAATGTAATTTATTTTTATAATGGGGTTTAGCTGCTTTTCACGGCTGTGTTTATGCGGCTTTACACCCACTTGACTCACTTCCAGACAGATATCAATACATAGGTTTTAAGATTCTTACTAGTCACATATATTCTTGTGCGGTGAATAGGGGGTGTTGAGTCCAGTTCACTGAGCAAGGAGTAGGTCTTGTCTATTACATATTGGGTGTATGGAACAGTATCTGAGCGGATTTGAAACCCTTGTTTTATGCATCACCCCACCTCACCTTTCCCGTTAAGCAGCCATAGTGTGTTTTCTAAACGTGTGACTCTGTTCTGTTTTGTAATTCAGTTCAAGTGTAGCGGTTTATACATTCCCTCTATAAGTGATAGCTTATGATAAGTGTCTTTTTCTGTGTGACTTATTTCACTTAGAATCGTCGTACCTAAGTCCATTCATCTTGCTTCTACTAGCCTTATGACATTGATTGCATGTCGGAGTGATATTCCATTGTACATAAGGACCACAACTTCTTTATCCATTTTTCTCTTTCCTGGGATATTTAAGGTGTCATGAAGTGGAGGTTCTTGTCAACAGAGCAGCCCTAAACTTTGGGGTGCCTGTGTCTTGCTGATTTTTAGTTTTCCCAATTTATACGCCCATGAGTGGACGTGCCCTATGCTCCCTTAGCTGTGTTTTTTCGATGTTTCAGGACACACCGTACACTTCTCCAGAGTGGCTGTTGGCAATTTACATCCCGACCATCAGCGTAGCAAGGCTGCCATTTCTCCATGGCCTGTCCTGCATTTCTGGTTTTGACACTTTTTGCAGCATGGCCCTTTTGACCGATGGGAAGCGAGACTTCCTTGTAGCGATGATTTGCCTTTCCAGGTTGCTTGGTTGGCCAAAAAGGGCGTATGCGTTTTTTCCTGAATATATTCAGGAAAAAACGCATACGCCCTTTTTGGCCAAGGGCATCATTGTCGATGTTTTGCCACTTTTCATGTGCTTTAAAGGTGATTCGAATCTACCTCCTGAAACCTGTTTCCTGCAATTCTGCCTTGCTTTCAAATCCTCTTCGTTGCCTTCCCTCAATATATTTGTGGACGAGAGTTATCATTTATAACCCTGCGGGTTTGTGAAGGGCAGTGCCCCTGGGCTCCATTTTTCAACTGTCTTTTTTGGGTGCTGGCCGCAAAAGCGCGGGATTGCCTCAGGCCCTATTCTGGTTCCCAGCGGCAGGCTGAGCCTGTGGTTAATTCTTCTTTCTGATGGGAAATTAGAGTGACCTGTGCATGTCCCAACACCTAGATCTAGTCTCTCATTGTTTGCCCCTCTTCCCTTTCATCCTTAGGACAAATTGCAACCTGTACGGAACAGGAGGTTAAAGGAGCTGATTCTCCAAGTAGGGAGATTGTTAGTAAATTAGCTGGAATGGCGAACCCGAACACAAGGAGATGAGAAATGAGGTGCGTTTTAAAAACCTTTCAAAATCACACGGTGTACCATCTTCTGGGTTTCTCATGCATGTTTTCGATGTAGGAAGATGCCCTTGAACCTGGAGATTTGGGACCCATGGGATGGGTACTAGGCAGTATTACTTTAAAGGGTCTGGGTTTGCTCACCCAACCTCACCCAACCTCTCAGCCCCAAGAGTGTCCACCCTTATGTCTCATCCAGCTGTGGGTCTAGATATGGTCAATCCAGGTTGCATCACAGCCTCTGAACGAATTTTGTAAGAATTTCTCTCTCTTTCACTGTCTTTTTTTTACGGGTTTTTAAAAGTAATTTATTTTTATAATGGGGTTTAGCTGCTTTTCACGGCTGTGTTTATGAGGCTTTACAACCACTTGACTCACTTCCAGAGAGATATCAATACATAGGTTTTATGATTCTTACTAGTCACATATATTCTTGTGTGGTGAATAGGGGGTGTTGAGTCCAGTTCACTGAGCAAGGAGTAGGTCTTGTCTATTACATATTGGGTGTATGGAACGGTATCTGAGCGAATTTGAAACCCTTGTTTTATGCATCACCCCACCTCACCTTTCCCGTTAAGCAGCCATAATGTATTTTCTAAACGTGAGACTCTGTTCTGTTTTGTAATTCAGTTCAAGTGTAGCGGTTTTTACATTCCCTCTATAAGTGATAGCTTATGATAAGTGTCTTTTTCTGTGTGACTTATTTCACTTAGAATCGTCGTGCCTAAATCCACTCATCTTTCTTCTACTAGCCTTATAACTTTGATTTCATGTCTGAGTGATATTCCATTGTACATAAGGACCACAACTTCTTTAACCATTTTTCTCTTTCCTGGGATATTTAAGGTGTCATGAAGTGGAGGTTCTTGTCAACAGAGCAGCCCTAAACTTTGGGGTGCCTGTGTCTTGCTGATTTTTAGTTTTCCCAATTTATACGCCCATGAGTGGACGTGCCCTATGCTCCCTAAGCTGTGTTTTTTCGATGTTTCAGGACACACCGTACACTTCTCCAGAGTGGCTGTTGGCAATTTACATCCCGCCCATCAGCGTAGCAAGGCTGCCATTTCTCCATGGCCTGTCCTGCATTTCTGGTTTTGACACTTTTTGAGGCATGGCCCTTTTTACCGATGGGAAGCGAAACTTCCTTGTAGCGCTGATTTGCCTTTCCAGGTTGCTTGGTTGGCCAAAAAGGGCGTATGCGTTTTTTCCTGAATATATTCAGGAAAAAACGCATACGCCCTTTTTGGCCAAGGGCATCATTTTCGATGTTTTGCCACTTTTCATGTGCTTTAAAGGCGATTCGAATCTACCTCCTGAAACCTGTTTCCTGCAATTCTGCCTTGCTTTCAAATCCTCTTCGTTGACTTCCCTCAATATATTTGTGGACGAGAGTTATCATTTATAACTCAGCAGGTTTGTGAATGGCAGGGCCCCTGAGCTCCATTTTTCAACTGTCTTTTTTGGGAGCTGGCCGCAAAAGCATGGGATTGCCTCAGGCCCTATTCTGGTTCCCGGCGGCAGGCTGAGCCTGTGGTTAATTCTTTTTCCTGATGGGAAAATAGAGTGACCTGTGCCTGTCCCAACACCTAGATCTAGTCTCTCATTGGTTGCCCCTCTTCCCTTTCATCCTCAGGAAAAATTGCAACCTGTACGGAACAGGAGGTTAAAGGTGCTGATTCTCCAAGTAGGGAGATTGTTAGTAAAGTACCTGGAATGGCGAACCCGAACACAAGGAGATGAGAAATGAGGTGCGTTTTAGAAACCTTTCAAAATCACACGGTGTACCATCATGTGGGTTTCTCATGCATGTTTTCGATGTAGGAAGATGCCCTTGAACCTGGAGATTTGGGACCCATGGGATGGGTACCACGCAGTATTACTTTAAAGGGTCTGCGTTTGCTCACCCAACCTCACCCAACCTCTCAACCCCAAGAGTGTCCACCCTTATGTCTCATCCAGCTGTGTGTTTAGATATGGCCAATCCAGGTTGCATCACAGCCTCTGAACGAATTTTATAAGAATTCTCTCTTTCACTGTCTTTATTTTAAGGGTTTTTAAAAGGAATTTATTTTTATAATGTGGTTTAGCTGCTTTTCACGGCTGTGTTTATGCGGCTTTACACCCACTTGACTCACTTCCAGACAGATATCAATACATAGGTTTTAAGATTCTTACTAGTCACATATATTCTTGTGCGGTGAATAGGGGGTGTTGAGTCCAGTTCACTGAGCAAGGAGTACGTCTTGTCTATTATATATTCGGTGTATGGAACGGTATCTGAGCGAATTTGAAACCCTTGTTCTATGCATCACCCCACCTCACCTTTCCCGTTAAGCAGCCATAGTTTGTTTTCTAAACGTGTGACTCTGTTCTGTTTTGTAATTCAGTTCAAGTGTAGCGGTTTTTACATTCCCTCTATAAGTGATAGCTTATGATAAGTGTCTTTTTCTGTGTGACTTATTTCACTTAGAATCGTCGTACCTAAATCCACTCATCTTGCTTCTACTAGCCTTATGACATTGATTTCATGTCTGAGTGATATTCCATTTTACATAAGGACCACAACTTCTTTATCCATTTTTCTCTTTCCTGGGATATTTAAGGTGTCATGAAGTGGAGGTTCTTGTCAACAGAGCAGCCCTAAACTTTGGGGTGCCTGTGTCTTGCTGATTTTTAGTTTTCCCAATTTATACGCCCATGAGTGGTCGTGCCCTATGCTCCCTAAGCTGTGTTTTTTCGATGTTTCAGGACACACCGTACACTTCTCCAGAGTGGCTGTTGGCAATTTACATCCCGCCCATCAGCGTAGCAAGGCTGCCATTTCTCCATGGCCTGTCCTGCATTTCTGGTTTTGACACTTTTTGCAGCATGGCCCTTTTGACCGATGGGAAGCGAGACTTCCTTGTAGCTCTGATTTGCCTTTCCAGGTTGCTTGGTTGGCCAAAAAGGGCGTATGCGTTTTTTCCTGAATATATTCAGGAAAAAACGCATACGCCCTTTTTGGACAAGGGCACCATTGTCGACGTTTTGCCACTTTTCATGTGCTTTAAAGGCGATTCGAATCTACCTCCTGAAACCTGTTTCCTGCAATTCTGCCTTGCTTTCAAATCCTCTTCGTTGCCTTCCTTCAATATATTTGTGGACGAGAGTTATCATTTATAACTATGCAGGTTTGTGAATGGCAGTGCCCCTGAGCTCCATTTTTCAACTGTCTTTTTGGGAGCTGGCCGCAAAAGCACGGGATTGCCTCAGGCCCTATTCTGCTTCTGGGCGGCAGGCTGAGCCTGTGGTTAATTCTTCTTCCTGATGGGAAAATAGAGTGACCTGTGCCTGTCCCAACACCTAGATCTAGTCTCTCATTGGTTGCCCCTCTTCCCTTTAATCCTCAGGACAAATTGCAACCTGTACGGAACAGGAGGTTAAAGGTGCTGATTCTCCAAGTAGGGAGATTGTTAGTAAAGTAGCTGGAATGGCGAACCCGAACACAAGGAGATGAGAAATGAGGTGCGTATTAGAAACCTTTCAAAATCACACGGTGTACCATCTTCTGGGTTTCTCATGCATGTTTTCGATGTAGGAAGATGCCCTTGAACCTGGAGATTTCGGACCCATGGCATGGGTACCAGGCAGTATTACTTTAAAGGGTCTGCGTTTGCTCACCCAACCTCACCCAACCTTTCAGCCCCAAGAGTGTCCACCCTTATGTCTCATCCAGCTGTGGGTCTAGATATGGTCAATCCAGGTTGCATCACAGCCTCTGAACGAATTTTGTAAGAATTTCTCTCTATTTCACTGTCTTTGTTTTACGGGTTTTTAAAAGTAATTTATTTTTATAATGCGGTTTAGCTGCTTTTCACGGCTTTGTTTATGCGGCTTTACACCCACTTGACTCACTTCCAGACAGATATCAATACATAGGTTTTAAGATTCTTACTACTCACATATATTCTTGTGCGGTGAATAGGGGGTGTTGAGTCCAGTTCACTGAGCAAGGAGTAGGTCTTGTCTATTACATATTGGGTGTATGGAACGGTATCTGAGCGAATTTGAAACCCTTGTTTTATGCATCACCCCACCTCACCTTTCCCGTTAAGCAGCCATAGTGTGTTTTCTCAACGTGTGACTCTGTTCTCTTTTGTAATTCAGTTCAAGTGTAGCGGTTTTTACATTCCCTCTATAAGTGATAGCTTATGATAAGTGTCTTTTTCTGTGTGACTTATTTCACTTAGAATCGTCGTACCTAAGTCCACTCATCTTGCTTCTACTAGCCTTATGACATTGATTTCATGTCTGAGTGATATTCCATTGTACATAAGGACCACAACTTCTTTATCCTTTTTTCTCTTTCCTGGGATATTTAAGGTGTCATGAAGTGGAGGTTCTTGTCAACAGAGAAGCCCTAAACTTTGGGGTGCCTGTGTCTTGCTGATTTTTAGTTTTCCCAATTTATACGCCCATGAGTGGACGTGCCCTATGCTACCTAAGCTGTGTTTTTTCGATGTTTCAGGACACACCGTACACTTCTTCAGAGTGGCTGTTGGCAATTTACATCCCGCCCTTCAGCGTAGCAAGGCTGCCATTTCTCCATGGCCTGTCCTGCATTTCTGGTTTTGACACATTTTGCAGCATGACCCTTTTGACCAATGGGAAGCGAGACTTCTTTGTAGCGCTGATTTGCCTTTCCAGGTTGCTTGGTTGGCCAAAAAGGGCGTATGCGTTTTTTCCTGAATATATTCAGGAAAAAACGCATACGCCCTTTTTGGCCAAGGGCATCATTGTCGACGTTTTGCCGCTTTTCATGTGCTTTAAAAGCGATTTGAATCTACCTCCTGAAATCTGTTTCCTGCAATTCTGCCTTGCTTTCAAATCCTCTTCGTTGCCTTCCCTCAATATATCTGTGGATGAGAGTTATCATTTATAACTCTGCGGGTTTGTGAATTGCAGTGTCCCTGAGCTCCATTTTTCAACTGGCTTTTTTGGGAGCTGGCCGCAAAAGCGCGGGATTGCCTCAGGCCCTATTCTGCTTCTGAGCGGCAGGCTGACCCTGTGGTTACTTCTTCTACCTGATGGGAAAATAGAGTGACCTGTGCCTGTCCCAACACCTAGATCTAGTCTCTCATTGGTTGCCCCTCTTCCCGTTCATCCTCAGGACAAATTGCAACCTGTAGGGAACAGGAGGTTAAACGTGCTGATTCTCCAAGTAGGGAGATTGCTAGTAAAGTAGCTGGAATGGCGAACCCGAGCACAAGGAGATGAGAAATGAGGTGCGTAATAGAAACCTTTCAAAATCACACGGTGTACCATCTTCTGGGTTTCTCATGCATGTTTTCGATGTAGGAAGATGCCTTTGAACCTGGAGTTTTGGGACCCATGGGATGGGTACCAGGCAGTATTACTTTAAAGGGTCTGCGTTTGCTCACCCAACCTCACCCAACCTTTCAGCCCCAAGAGTGTCCACCCTTATGTCTCATCCAGCTGTGGGTCTAGATATGGTCAACCCAGGTTGCATCACAGCCTCTGAACGAATTTTGTAAGAATTTCTCTCTCTTTCACTGTCTTTGTTTTATGGGTTTCTAAATGTAATTTATTTTTATAATGGGGTTTAGCTGCTTTTCACGGCTGTGTTTATGCGGCTTTACACCCACTTGACTCACTTCCAGACAGATATCAATACATAGGTTTTAAGATTCTTACTAGTCACATATATTCTTGTGCGGTGAATAGGGGGTGTTGAGTCCAGTTCACTGAGCAAGGAGTAGGTCTTGTCTATTACATATTCGGTGTATGGAACGGTATCTGAGCGAATTTGAAACCCTTGTTCTATGCATCACCCCACCTCACCTTTCCCGTTAAGCAGCCATAGTGTGTTTTCTAAACGTGTGACTCTGTTCTGTTTTGTAATTCAGTTCAAGTGTAGCGGTTTTTACATTCCCTCTATAAGTGATAGCTTATGATAAGTGTCTTTTTCTGTGTGACTTATTTCACTTAGAATCGTCGTACCTAAATCCACTCATCTTGCTTCTACTAGCCTTATGACATTGATTTCATGTCTGAGTGATATTCCATTTTACATAAGGACCACAACTTCTTTATCCATTTTTCTCTTTCCTGGGATATTTAAGGTGTCATGAAGTGGAGGTTCTTTTCAACAGAGCAGCCCTAAACTTTGGGGTGCCTGTGTCTTGCTGATTTTTAGTTTTCCCAATTTATACGCCCATGAGTGGACGTGCCCTATGCTCCCTAAGCTGTGTTTTTTCGATGTTTCAGGACACACCGTACACTTCTCCAGAGTGGCTGTTGGCAATTTACATCCCGCCCATCAGCGTAGCAAGGCTGCCATTTCTCCATGGCCTGTCCTGCATTTCTGGTTTTGACACTTTTTGCAGCATGGCCCTTTTGACCGATGGGAAGCGAGACTTCCTTGTAGCTCTGATTTGCCTTTCCAGGTTGCTTGGTTGGCCAAAAAGGGCGTATGCGTTTTTTCCTGAATATATTCAGGAAAAAACGCATACGCCCTTTTTGGACAAGGGCATCATTGTCGACGTTTTGCCACTTTTCATGTGCTTTAAAGGCGATTCGAATCTACCTCCTGAAACCTGTTTCCTGCAATTCTGCCTTGCTTTCAAATCCTCTTCGTTGCCTTCCTTCAATATATTTGTGGACGAGAGTTATCATTTATAACTATGCAGGTTTGTGAATGGCAGTGCCCCTGAGCTCCATTTTTCAACTGTCTTTTTGGGAGCTGGCCGCAAAAGCACGTGATTCCCTCAGGCCCTATTCTGCTTCTGGGCGGCAGGCTGAGCCTGTGGTTAATTCTTCTTCCTGATGGGAAAATAGAGTGACCTGTGCCTGTCCCAACACCTAGATCTAGTCTCTCATTGGTTGCCCCTCTTCCCTTTCATCCTCAGGACAAATTGCAACCTGTACGGAACAGGAGGTTAAAGGTGCTGATTCTCCAAGTAGGGAGATTGTTAGTAAAGTAGCTGGAATGGCGAACCCGAACACAAGGAGATGAGAAATGAGGTGCGTATTAGAAACCTTTCAAAATCACACGGTGTACCATCTTCTGGGTTTCTCATGCATGTTTTCGATGTAGGAAGATGCCCTTGAACCTGGAGATTTGGGACCCATGGCATGGGTACCAGGCAGTATTACTTTAAAGGGTCTGCGTTTGCTCACCCAACCTCACCCAACCTTTCAGCCCCAAGAGTGTCCACCCTTATGTCTCATCCAGCTGTGGGTCTAGATATGGTCAATCCAGGTTGCATCACAGCCTCTGAACGAATTTTGTAAGAATTTCTCTCTATTTCACTGTCTTTGTTTTACGGGTTTTTAAAAGTAATTTATTTTTATAATGGGGTTTAGCTGCTTTTCACGGCTTTGTTTATGCGGCTTTACACCCACTTGACTCACTTCCAGACAGATATCAATACATAGGTTTTAAGATTCTTACTACTCACATATATTCTTGTGCGGTGAATAGGGGGTGTTGAGTCCAGTTCACTGAGCAAGGAGTAGGTCTTGTCTATTACATATTGGGTGTATGGAACGGTATCTGAGCGAATTTGAAACCCTTGTTTTATGCATCACCCCACCTCACCTTTCCCGTTAAGCAGCCATAGTGTGTTTTCTCAACGTGTGACTCTGTTCTCTTTTGTAATTCAGTTCAAGTGTAGCGGTTTTTACATTCCCTCTATAAGTGATAGCTTATGATAAGTGTCTTTTTCTGTGTGACTTATTTCACTTAGAATCGTCGTACCTAAGTCCACTCATCTTGCTTCTACTAGCCTTATGACATTGATTTCATGTCTGAGTGATATTCCATTGTACATAAGGACCACAACTTCTTTATCCTTTTTTCTCTTTCCTGGGATATTTAAGGTGTCATGAAGTGGAGGTTCTTGTCAACAGAGAAGCCCTAAACTTTGGGGTGCCTGTGTCTTGCTGATTTTTAGTTTTCCCAATTTATACGCCCATGAGTGGACGTGCCCTATGCTCCCTAAGCTGTGTTTTTTCGATGTTTCAGGACACACCGTACACTTCTTCAGAGTGGCTGTTGGCAATTTACATCCCGCCCATCAGCGTAGCAAGGCTGCCATTTCTCCATGGCCTGTCCTGCATTTCTGGTTTTGACACATTTTGCAGCATGACCCTTTTGACCAATGGGAAGCGAGACTTCTTTGTAGCGCTGATTTGCCTTTCCAGGTTGCTTGGTTGGCCAAAAAGGGCGTATGCGTTTTTTCCTGAATATATTCAGGAAAAAACGCATACGCCCTTTTTGGCCAAGGGCATCATTGTCGACGTTTTGCCGCTTTTCATGTGCTTTAAAAGCGATTTGAATCTACCTCCTGAAATCTGTTTCCTGCAATTCTGCCTTGCTTTCAAATCCTCTTCGTTGCCTTCCCTCAATATATCTGTGGATGAGAGTTATCATTTATAACTCTGCGGGTTTGTGAATTGCAGTGTCCCTGAGCTCCATTTTTCAACTGGCTTTTTTGGGAGCTGGCCGCAAAAGCGCAGGATTGCCTCAGGCCCTATTCTGCTTCTGAGCGGCAGGCTGAGCCTGTGGTTACTTCTTCTACCTGATGGGAAAATAGAGTGACCTGTGCCTGTCCCAACACCTAGATCTAGTCTCTCATTGGTTGCCCCTCTTCCCGTTCATCCTCAGGACAAATTGCAACCTGTAGGGAACAGGAGGTTAAACGTGCTGATTCTCCAAGTAGGGAGATTGCTAGTAAAGTAGCTGGAATGGCGAACCCGAACACAAGGAGATGAGAAATGAGGTGCGTAATAGAAACCTTTCAAAATCACACGGTGTACCATCTTCTGGGTTTCTCATGCATGTTTTCGATGTAGGAAGATGCCTTTGAACCTGGAGTTTTGGGACCCATGGGATGGGTACCAGGCAGTATTACTTTAAAGGGTCTGCGTTTGCTCACCCAACCTCACCCATCCTTTCAGCCCCAAGAGTGTCCACCCTTATGTCTCATCCAGCTGTGGGTCTAGATATGGTCAACTCAGGTTGCATCACAGCCTCTGAACGAATTTTGTAAGAATTTCTCTCTCTTTCACTGTCTTTGTTTTATGGGTTTCTAAATGTAATTTATTTTTATAATGGGGTTTAGCTGCTTTTCACGGCTGTGTTTATGCGGCTTTACACCCACTTGACTCACTTCCAGACAGATATCAATACATAGGTTTTAAGATTCTTACTAGTCACATATATTCTTGTGCGGTGAATAGGGGGTGTTGAGTCCAGTTCACTGAGCAAGGAGTAGCTCTTGTCTATTACATATTGGGTGTATGGAACAGTATCTGAGCGGATTTGAAACCCTTGTTTTATGCATCACCCCACCTCACCTTTCCCGTTAAGCAGCCATAGTGTGTTTTCTAAACGTGTGACTCTGTTATTTTTTGTAATTCAGTTCAAGTGTAGCGGTTTATACATTCCCTCTATAAGTGATAGCTTATGATAAGTGTCTTTTTCTGTGTGACTTATTTCACTTAGAATCGTCGTACCTAAGTCCATTCATCTTGCTTCTACTAGCCTTATGACATTGATTGCATGTCTGAGTGATATTCCATTGTACATAAGGACCACAACTTCTTTATCCATTTTTCTCTTTCCTGGGATATTTAAGGTGTCATGAAGTGGAGGTTCTTGTCAACAGAGCAGCCCTAAACTTTGGGGTGCCTGTGTCTTGCTGATTTTTAGTTTTCCCAATTTATACGCCCATGAGTGGACGTGCCCTATGCTCCCTTAGCTGTGTTTTTTCGATGTTTCAGGACACACCGTACACTTCTCCAGAGTGGCTGTTGGCAATTTACATCCCGACCATCAGCGTAGCAAGGCTGCCATTTCTCCATGGCCTGTCCTGCATTTCTGGTTTTGACACTTTTTGCAGCATGGCCCTTTTGACCGATGGGAAGCGAGAATTCCTTGTAGCGATGATTTGCCTTTCCAGGTTGCTTGGTTGGCCAAAAAGGGCGTATGCGTTTTTTCCTGAATATATTCAGGAAAAAACGCATACGCCCTTTTTGGCCAAGGGCATCATTGTCAATGTTTTGCCACTTTTCATGTGCTTTAAAGGTGATTCGAATCTACCTCCTGAAACCTGTTTCCTGCAATTCTGCCTTGCTTTCAAATCCTCTTCGTTGCCTTCCCTCAATATATTTGTGGACGAGAGTTATCATTTATAACTCTGCGGGTTTGTGAAGGGCAGTGCCCCTGGGCTCCATTTTTCAACTGTCTTTTCTGGGTGCTGGCCGCAAAAGCACGGGATTGCCTCAGGCCCTATTCTGGTTCCCAGCGGCAGGCTGAGCCTGTGGTTAATTCTTCTTTCTGATGGGAAATTAGAGTGACCTGTGCATGTCCCAACACCTAGATCTAGTCTCTCATTGGTTGCCCCTCTTCCCTTTCATCCTTAGGACAAATTGCAACCTGTACGGAACAGGAGGTTAAAGGAGCTGATTCTCCAAGTAGGGAGATTGCTAGTAAATTAGCTGGAATGGCGAACCCGAACACAAGGAGATGAGAAATGAGGTGCGTTTTAAAAACCTTTCAAAATCACACGGTGTACCATCTTCTGGGTTTCTCATGCATGTTTTCGATGTAGGAAGATGCCCTTGAACCTGGAGATTTGGGACCCAAGGGATGGGTACTAGGCAGTATTACTTTAAAGGGTCTGGGTTTGCTCACCCAACCTCACCCAACCTCTCAGCCCCAAGAGTGTCCACCCTTATGTCTCATCCAGCTGTGGGTCTAGATATGGTCAATCCAGGTTGCATCACAGCCTCTGAACGAATTTTGTAAGAATTTCTCTCTCTTTCACTGTCTTTTTTTTACGGGTTTTTAAAAGTAATTTATTTTTATAATGGGGTTTAGCTGCTTTTCACGGCTGTGTTTATGAGGCTTTACAACCACTTGACTCACTTCCAGAGAGATATCAATACATAGGTTTTATGATTCTTACTAGTCACATATATTCTTGTGTGGTGAATAGGGGGTGTTGAGTCCAGTTCACTGAGCAAGGAGTAGGTCTTGTCTATTACATATTGGGTGTATGGAACGGTATCTGAGCGAATTTGAAACCCTTGTTTTATGCATCACCCCACCTCACCTTTCCCGTTAAGCAGCCATAATGTATTTTCTAAACGTGAGACTCTGTTCTGTTTTGTAATTCAGTTCAAGTGTAGCGGTTTTTACATTCCCTCTATAAGTGATAGCTTATGATAAGTGTCTTTTTCTGTGTGACTTATTTCACTTAGAATCGTCGTACCTAAATCCACTCATCTTGCTTCTACTAGCCTTATGACATTGATTTCATGTCTGAGTGATATTCCATTTTACATAAGGACCACAACTTCTTTATCCATTTTTCTCTTTCCTGGGATATTTAAGGTGTCATGAAGTGGAGGTTCTTGTCAACAGAGCAGCCCTAAACTTTGGGGTGCCTGTGTCTTGCTGATTTTTAGTTTTCCCAATTTATACGCCCATGAGTGGTCGTGCCCTATGCTCCCTAAGCTGTGTTTTTTCGATGTTTCAGGACACACCATACACTTCTCCAGAGTGGCTGTTGGCAATTTACATCCCGCCCATCAGCGTAGCAAGGCTGCCATTTCTCCATGGCCTGTCCTGCATTTTTGGTTTTGACACTTTTTGCAGCATGGCCCTTTTGACCGATGGGAAGCGAGACTTCCTTGTAGCTCTGATTTGCCTTTCCAGGTTGCTTGGTTGGCCAAAAAGGGCGTATGCGTTTTTTCCTGAATATATTCAGGAAAAAACGCATACGCCCTTTTTGGACAAGGGCATCATTGTCGACGTTTTGCCACTTTTCATGTGCTTTAAAGGCGATTCGAATCTACCTCCTGAAACCTGTTTCCTGCAATTCTGCCTTGCTTTCAAATCCTCTTCGTTGCCTTCCTTCAATATATTTGTGGACGAGAGTTATCATTTATAACTATGCAGGTTTGTGAATGGCAGTGCCCCTGAGCTCCATTTTTCTACTGTCTTTTTGGGAGCTGGCCGCAAAAGCACGTGATTCCCTCAGGCCCTATTCTGCTTCTGGGCGGCAGGCTGAGCCTGTGGTTAATTCTTCTTCCTGATGGGAAAATAGAGTGACCTGTGCCTGTCCCAACACCTAGATCTAGTCTCTCATTGGTTGCCCCTCTTCCCTTTCATCCTCAGGACAAATTGCAACCTGTACGGAACAGGAGGTTAAAGGTGCTGATTCTCCAAGTAGGGAGATTGTTAGTAAAGTAGCTGGAATGGCGAACCCGAACACAAGGAGATGAGAAATGAGGTGCGTATTAGAAACCTTTCAAAATCACACGGTGTACCATCTTCTGGGTTTCTCATGCATGTTTTCGATGTAGGAAGATGCCCTTGAACCTGGAGATTTCGGACCCATGGCATGGGTACCAGGCAGTATTACTTTAAAGGGTCTGCGTTTGCTCACCCAACCTCACCCAACCTTTCAGCCCCAAGAGTGTCCACCCTTATGTCTCATCCAGCTGTGGGTCTAGATATGGTCAATCCAGGTTGCATCACAGCCTCTGAACGAATTTTGTAAGAATTTCTCTCTATTTCACTGTCTTTGTTTTACGGGTTTTTAAAAGTAATTTATTTTTATAATGGGGTTTAGCTGCTTTTCACGGCTTTGTTTATGCGGCTTTACACCCACTTGACTCACTTCCAGACAGATATCAATACATAGGTTTTAAGATTCTTACTACTCACATATATTCTTGTGCGGTGAATAGGGGGTGTTGAGTCCAGTTCACTGAGCAAGGAGTAGGTCTTGTCTATTACATATTGGGTGTATGGAACGGTATCTGAGCGAATTTGAAACCCTTGTTTTATGCATCACCCCACCTCACCTTTCCCGTTAAGCAGCCATAGTGTGTTTTCTCAACGTGTTACTCTGTTCTCTTTTGTAATTCAGTTCAAGTGTAGCGGTTTTTACATTCCCTCTGTAAGTGATAGCTTATGATAAGTGTCTTTTTCTGTGTGACTTATTTCACTTAGAATCGTCGTACCTAAGTCCACTCATCTTGCTTCTACTAGCCTTATGACATTGATTTCATGTCTGAGTGATATTCCATTGTACATAAGGACCACAACTTCTTTATCCTTTTTTCTCTTTCCTGGGATATTTAAGGTGTCATGAAGTGGAGGTTCTTGTCAACAGAGAAGCCCTAAACTTTGGGGTGCCTGTGTCTTGCTGATTTTTAGTTTTCCCAATTTATACGCCCATGAGTGGACGTGCCCTATGCTCCCTAAGCTGTGTTTTTTCGATGTTTCAGGACACACCGTACACTTCTTCAGAGTGGCTGTTGGCAATTTACATCCCGCCCATCAGCGTAGCAAGGCTGCCATTTCTCCATGGCCTGTCCTGCATTTCTGGTTTTGACACATTTTGCAGCATGACCCTTTTGACCAATGGGAAGCGAGACTTCTTTGTAGCGCTGATTTGCCTTTCCAGGTTGCTTGGTTGGCCAAAAAGGGCGTATGCGTTTTTTCCTGAATATATTCAGGAAAAAACGCATACGCCCTTTTTGGCCAAGGGCATCATTGTCGACGTTTTGCCGCTTTTCATGTGCTTTAAAAGCGATTTGAATCTACCTCCTGAAATCTGTTTCCTGCAATTCTGCCTTGCTTTCAAATCCTCTTCGTTGCCTTCCCTCAATATATCTGTGGATGAGAGTTATCATTTATAACTCTGCGGGTTTGTGAATTGCAGTGTCCCTGAGCTCCATTTTTCAACTGGCTTTTTTGGGAGCTGGCCGCAAAAGCGCGGGATTGCCTCAGGCCCTATTCTGCTTCTGAGCGGCAGGCTGAGCCTGTGGTTACTTCTTCTACCTGATGGGAAAATAGAGTGACCTGTGCCTGTCCCAACACCTAGATCTAGTCTCTCATTGGTTGCCCCTCTTCCCGTTCATCCTCAGGACAAATTGCAACCTGTAGGGAACAGGAGGTTAAACGTGCTGATTCTCCAAGTAGGGAGATTGCTAGTAAAGTAGCTGGAATGGCGAACCCGAGCACAAGGAGATGAGAAATGAGGTGCGTAATAGAAACCTTTCAAAATCACACGGTGTACCATCTTCTGGGTTTCTCATGCATGTTTTCGATGTAGGAAGATGCCTTTGAACCTGGAGTTTTGGGACCCATGGGATGGGTACCAGGCAGTATTACTTTAAAGGGTCTGCGTTTGCTCACCCAACCTCACCCAACCTTTCAGCCCCAAGAGTGTCCACCCTTATGTCTCATCCAGCTGTGGGTCTAGATATGGTCAACCCAGGTTGCATCACAGCCTCTGAACGAATTTTGTAAGAATTTCTCTCTCTTTCACTGTCTTTGTTTTATGGGTTTCTAAATGTAATTTATTTTTATAATGGGGTTTAGCTGCTTTTCACGGCTGTGTTTATGCGGCTTTACACCCACTTGACTCACTTCCAGACAGATATCAATACATAGGTTTTAAGATTCTTACTAGTCACATATATTCTTGTGCGGTGAATAGGGGGTGTTGAGTCCAGTTCACTGAGCAAGGAGTACGTCTTGCCTATTACATATTCGGTGTATGGAACGGTATCTGAGCGAATTTGAAACCCTTGTTCTATGCATCACCCCACCTCACCTTTCCCGTTAAGCAGCCATAGTGTGTTTTCTAAACGTGTGACTCTGTTCTGTTTTGTAATTCAGTTCAAGTGTAGCGGTTTTTACATTCCCTCTATAAGTGATAGCTTATGATAAGTGTCTTTTTCTGTGTGACTTATTTCACTTAGAATCGTCGTACCTAAATCCACTCATCTTGCTTCTACTAGCCTTATGACATTGATTTCATGTCTGAGTGATATTCCATTTTACATAAGGACCACAACTTCTTTATCCATTTTTCTCTTTCCTGGGATATTTAAGGTGTCATGAAGTGGAGGTTCTTTTCAACAGAGCAGCCCTAAACTTTGGGGTGCCTGTGTCTTGCTGATTTTTAGTTTTCCCAATTTATACGCCCATGAGTGGACGTGCCCTATGCTCCCTAAGCTGTGTTTTTTCGATGTTTCAGGACACACCGTACACTTCTCCAGAGTGGCTGTTGGCAATTTACATCCCGCCCATCAGCGTAGCAAGGCTGCCATTTCTCCATGGCCTGTCCTGCATTTCTGGTTTTGACACTTTTTGCAGCATGGCCCTTTTGACCGATGGGAAGCGAGACTTCCTTGTAGCTCTGATTTGCCTTTCCAGGTTGCTTGGTTGGCCAAAAAGGGCGTATGCGTTTTTTCCTGAATATATTCAGGAAAAAACGCATACGCCCTTTTTGGACAAGGGCATCATTGTCGATGTTTTGCCACTTTTCATGTGCTTTAAAGGCGATTCGAATCTACCTCCTGAAACCTGTTTCCTGCAATTCTGCCTTGCTTTCAAATCCTCTTCGTTGCCTTCCTTCAATATATTTGTGGACGAGAGTTATCATTTATAACTCAGCAGATTTGTGAATGGCAGTGCCCCTGAGCTCCATTTTTCAACTGTCTTTTTGGGAGCTGGCCGCAAAAGCACGGGATTCCCTCAGGCCCTATTCTGCTTCTGGGCGGCAGGCTGAGCCTGTGGTTAATTCTTCTTTCTGATGGGAAAATAGAGTGACCTGTGCCTGTCCCAACACCTAGATCTAGTCTCTCATTGGTTGCCCCTCTTCCCTTTCATCCTAAGGACAAATTGCAACCTGTACGGAACAGGAGGTTAAAGGTGCTGATTCTCCAAGTAGGGAGATTGTTAGTAAAGTAGCTGGAATGGCGAACCCGAACACAAGGAGATGAGAAATGAGGTGCGTATTAGAAACCTTTCAAAATCACACGGTGTACCATCTTCTGGGTTTCTCATGCATGTTTTCGATGTAGGAAGATGCCCTTGAACCTGGAGATTTGGGACCCATGGCATGGGTACCAGGCAGTATTACTTTAAAGGGTCTGCGTTTGCTCACCCAACCTCACCCAACCTTTCAGCCCCAAGAGTGTCCACCCTTATGTCTCATCCAGCTGTGGGTCTAGATATGGTCAATCCAGGTTGCATCACAGCCTCTGAACGAATTTTGTAAGAATTTCTCTCTATTTCACTGTCTTTGTTTTACGGGTTTTTAAAAGTAATTTATTTTTATAATGGGGTTTAGCTGCTTTTCACGGCTTTGTTTATGCGGCTTTACACCCACTTGACTCACTTCCAGACAGATATCAATACATAGGTTTTAAGATTCTTACTACTCACATATATTCTTGTGCGGTGAATAGGGGGTGTTGAGTCCAGTTCACTGAGCAAGGAGTAGGTCTTGTCTATTACATATTGGGTGTATGGAACGGTATCTGAGCGAATTTGAAACCCTTGTTTTATGCATCACCCCACCTCACCTTTCCCGTTAAGCAGCCATAGTGTGTTTTCTAAACGTGTGACTCTGTTCTCTTTTGTAATTCAGTTCAAGTGTAGCGGTTTTTACATTCCCTCTATAAGTGATAGCTTATGATAAGTGTCTTTTTCTGTGTGACTTATTTCACTTAGAATCGTCGTACCTAAGTCCACTCATCTTGCTTCTACTAGCCTTATGACATTGATTTCATGTCTGAGTGATATTCCATTGTACATAAGGACCACAACTTCTTTATCCTTTTTTCTCTTTCCTGGGATATTTAAGGTGTCATGAAGTGGAGGTTCTTGTCAACAGAGAAGCCCTAAACTTTGGGGTGCCTGTGTCTTGCTGATTTTTAGTTTTCCCAATTTATACGCCCATGAGTGGACGTGCCCTATGCTCCCTAAGCTGTGTTTTTTCGATGTTTCAGGACACACCGTACACTTCTTCAGAGTGGCTGTTGGCAATTTACATCCCGCCCATCAGCGTAGCAAGGCTGCCATTTCTCCATGGCCTGTCCTGCATTTCTGGTTTTGACACATTTTGCAGCATGACCCTTTTGACCAATGGGAAGCGAGACTTCTTTGTAGCGCTGATTTGCCTTTCCAGGTTGCTTGGTTGGCCAAAAAGGGCGTATGCGTTTTTTCCTGAATATATTCAGGAAAAAACGCATACGCCCTTTTTGGCCAAGGGCATCATTGTCGACGTTTTGCCGCTTTTCATGTGCTTTAAAAGCGATTTGAATCTACCTCCTGAAATCTGTTTCCTGCAATTCTGCCTTGCTTTCAAATCCTCTTCGTTGCCTTCCCTCAATATATCTGTGGATGAGAGTTATCATTTATAACTCTGCGGGTTTGTGAATTGCAGTGTCCCTGAGCTCCATTTTTCAACTGGCTTTTTTGGGAGCTGGCCGCAAAAGCGCGGGATTGCCTCAGGCCCTATTCTGCTTCTGAGCGGCAGGCTGAGCCTGTGGTTACTTCTTCTACCTGATGGGAAAATAGAGTGACCTGTGCCTGTCCCAACACCTAGATCTAGTCTCTCATTGGTTGCCCCTCTTCCCGTTCATCCTCAGGACAAATTGCAACCTGTAGGGAACAGGAGGTTAAACGTGCTGATTCTCCAAGTAGGGAGATTGCTAGTAAAGTAGCTGGATTGGCGAACCCGAGCACAAGGAGATGAGAAATGAGGTGCGTAATAGAAACCTTTCAAAATCACACGGTGTACCATCTTCTGGGTTTCTCATGCATGTTTTCGATGTAGGAAGATGCCTTTGAACCTGGAGTTTTGGGACCCATGGGATGGGTACCAGGCAGTATTACTTTAAAGGGTCTGCGTTTGCTCACCCAACCTCACCCAACCTTTCAGCCCCAAGAGTGTCCACCCTTATGTCTCATCCAGCTGTGGGTCTAGATATGGTCAACCCAGGTTGCATCACAGCCTCTGAACGAATTTTGTAAGAATTTCTCTCTCTTTCACTGTCTTTGTTTTATGGGTTTCTAAATGTAATTTATTTTTATAATGGGGTTTAGCTGCTTTTCACGGCTGTGTTTATGCGGCTTTACACCCACTTGACTCACTTCCAGACAGATATCAATACATAGGTTTTAAGATTCTTACTAGTCACATATATTCTTGTGCGGTGAATAGGGGGTGTTGAGTCCAGTTCACTGAGCAAGGAGTACGTCTTGCCTATTTCATATTCGGTGTATGGAACGGTATCTGAGCGAATTTGAAACCCTTGTTCTATGCATCACCCCACCTCACCTTTCCCGTTAAGCAGCCATAGTGTGTTTTCTAAACGTGTGACTCTGTTCTGTTTTGTAATTCAGTTCAAGTGTAGCGGTTTTTACATTCCCTCTATAAGTGATAGCTTATGATAAGTGTCTTTTTCTGTGTGACTTATTTCACTTAGAATCGTCGTACCTAAATCCACTCATCTTGCTTCTACTAGCCTTATGACATTGATTTCATGTCTGAGTGATATTCCATTTTACATAAGGACCACAACTTCTTTATCCATTTTTCTCTTTCCTGGGATATTTAAGGTGTCATGAAGTGGAGGTTCTTTTCAACAGAGCAGCCCTAAACTTTGGGGTGCCTGTGTCTTGCTGATTTTTAGTTTTCCCAATTTATACGCCCATGAGTGGACGTGCCCTATGCTCCCTAAGCTGTGTTTTTTCGATGTTTCAGGACACACCGTACACTTCTCCAGAGTGGCTGTTGGCAATTTACATCCCGCCCATCAGCGTAGCAAGGCTGCCATTTCTCCATGGCCTGTCCTGCATTTCTGGTTTTGACACTTTTTGCAGCATGGCCCTTTTGACCGATGGGAAGCGAGACTTCCTTGTAGCTCTGATTTGCCTTTCCAGGTTGCTTGGTTGGCCAAAAAGGGCGTATGCGTTTTTTCCTGAATATATTCAGGAAAAAACGCATACGCCCTTTTTGGCCAAGGGCATCATTGTCGATGTTTTGCCACTTTTCATGTGCTTTAAAGGTGATTCGAATCTACCTCCTGAAACCTGTTTCCTGCAATTCTGCCTTGCTTTCAAATCCTCTTCGTTGCCTTCCCTCAATATATTTGTGGACGAGAGTTATCATTTATAACTCTGCGGGTTTGTGAAGGGCAGTGCCCCTGGGCTCCATTTTTCAACTGTCTTTTTTGGGTGCTGGCCGCAAAAGCGCGGGATTGCCTCAGGCCCTATTCTGGTTCCCAGCGGCAGGCTGAGCCTGTGGTTAATTCTTCTTTCTGATGGGAAATTAGAGTGACCTGTGCATGTCCCAACACCTAGATCTAGTCTCTCATTGGTTGCCCCTCTTCCCTTTCATCCTTAGGACAAATTGCAACCTGTACGGAACAGGAGGTTAAAGGAGCTGATTCTCCAAGTAGGGAGATTGCTAGTAAATTAGCTGGAATGGCGAACCCGAACACAAGGAGATGAGAAATGAGGTGCGTTTTAAAAACCTTTCAAAATCACACGGTGTACCATCTTCTGGGTTTCTCATGCATGTTTTCGATGTAGGAAGATGCCCTTGAACCTGGAGATTTGGGACCCATGGGATGGGTACTAGGCAGTATTACTTTAAAGGGTCTGGGTTTGCTCACCCAACCTCACCCAACCTCTCAGCCCCAAGAGTGTCCACCCTTATGTCTCATCCAGCTGTGGGTCTAGATATGGTCAATCCAGGTTGCATCACAGCCTCTGAACGAATTTTGTAAGAATTTCTCTCTCTTTCACTGTCTTTTTTTTACGGGTTTTTAAAAGTAATTTATTTTTATAATGGGGTTTAGCTGCTTTTCACGGCTGTGTTTATGAGGCTTTACAACCACTTGACTCACTTCCAGAGAGATATCAATACATAGGTTTTATGATTCTTACTAGTCACATATATTCTTGTGTGGTGAATAGGGGGTGTTGAGTCCAGTTCACTGAGCAAGGAGTAGGTCTTGTCTATTACATATTGGGTGTATGGAACGGTATCTGAGCGAATTTGAAACCCTTGTTTTATGCATCACCCCACCTCACCTTTCCCGTTAAGCAGCCATAATGTATTTTCTAAACGTGAGACTCTGTTCTGTTTTGTAATTCAGTTCAAGTGTAGCGGTTTTTACATTCCCTCTATAAGTGATAGCTTATGATAAGTGTCTTTTTCTGTGTGACTTATTTCACTTAGAATCGTCGTGCCTAAATCCACTCATCTTTCTTCTACTAGCCTTATAACATTGATTTCATGTCTGAGTGATATTCCATTGTACATAAGGACCACAACTTCTTTAACCATTTTTCTCTTTCCTGGGATATTTAAGGTGTCATGAAGTGGAGGTTCTTGTCAACAGAGCAGCCCTAAACTTTGGGGTGCCTGTGTCTTGCTGATTTTTAGTTTTCCCAATTTATACGCCCATGAGTGGACGTGCCCTATGCTCCCTAAGCTGTGTTTTTTCGATGTTTGAGGACACACCGTACACTTCTCCAGAGTGGCTGTTGGCAATTTACATCCCGCCCATCAGCGTAGCAAGGCTGCCATTTCTCCATGGCCTGTCCTGCATTTCTGGTTTTGACACTTTTTGAGGCATGGCCCTTTTGACCGATGGGAAGCGAAACTTCCTTGTAGCGCTGATTTGCCTTTCCAGGTTGCTTGGTTGGCCAAAAAGGGCGTATGCGTTTTTTCCTGAATATATTCAGGAAAAAACGCATACGCCCTTTTTGGCCAAGGGCATCATTGTCGATGTTTTGCCACTTTTCATGTGCTTTAAAGGCGATTCGAATCTACCTCCTGAAACCTGTTTCCTGCAATTCTGCCTTGCTTTCAAATCCTCTTCGTTGACTTCCCTCAATATATTTGTGGACGAGAGTTATCATTTATAACTCAGCAGGTTTGTGAATGGCAGTGCCCCTGAGCTCCATTTTTCAACTGTCTTTTTGGGAGCTGGCCGCAAAAGCACGTGATTCCCTCAGGCCCTATTCTGCTTCTGGGCGGCAGGCTGAGCCTGTGGTTAATTCTTCTTCCTGATGGGAAAATAGAGTGACCTGTGCCTGTCCCAACACCTAGATCTAGTCTCTCATTGGTTGCCCCTCTTCCCTTTCATCCTCAGGACAAATTGCAACCTGTACGGAACAGGAGGTTAAAGGTGCTGATTCTCCAAGTAGGGAGATTGTTAGTAAAGTAGCTGGAATGGCGAACCCGAACACAAGGAGATGAGAAATGAGGTGCGTATTAGAAACCTTTCAAAATCACACGGTGTACCATCTTCTGGGTTTCTCATGCATGTTTTCGATGTAGGAAGATGCCCTTGAACCTGGAGATTTCGGACCCATGGCATGGGTACCAGGCAGTATTACTTTAAAGGGTCTGCGTTTGCTCACCCAACCTCACCCAACCTTTCAGCCCCAAGAGTGTCCACCCTTATGTCTCATCCAGCTGTGGGTCTAGATATGGTCAATCCAGGTTGCATCACAGCCTCTGAACGAATTTTGTAAGAATTTCTCTCTATTTCACTGTCTTTGTTTTACGGGTTTTTAAAAGTAATTTATTTTTATAATGGGGTTTAGCTGCTTTTCACGGCTTTGTTTATGCGGCTTTACACCCACTTGACTCACTTCCAGACAGATATCAATACATAGGTTTTAAGATTCTTACTACTCACATATATTCTTGTGCGGTGAATAGGGGGTGTTGAGTCCAGTTCACTGAGCAAGGAGTAGGTCTTGTCTATTACATATTGGGTGTATGGAACGGTATCTGAGCGAATTTGAAACCCTTGTTTTATGCATCACCCCACCTCACCTTTCCCGTTAAGCAGCCATAGTGTGTTTTCTCAACGTGTGACTCTGTTCTCTTTTGTAATTCAGTTCAAGTGTAGCGGTTTTTACATTCCCTCTATAAGTGATAGCTTATGATAAGTGTCTTTTTCTGTGTGACTTATTTCACTTAGAATCGTCGTACCTAAGTCCACTCATCTTGCTTCTACTAGCCTTATGACATTGATTTCATGTCTGAGTGATATTCCATTGTACATAAGGACCACAACTTCTTTATCCTTTTTTCTCTTTCCTGGGATATTTAAGGTGTCATGAAGTGGAGGTTCTTGTCAACAGAGAAGCCCTAAACTTTGGGGTGCCTGTGTCTTGCTGATTTTTAGTTTTCCCAATTTATACGCCCATGAGTGGACGTGCCCTATGCTCCCTAAGCTGTGTTTTTTCGATGTTTCAGGACACACCGTACACTTCTTCAGAGTGGCTGTTGGCAATTTACATCCCGCCCATCAGCGTAGCAAGGCTGCCATTTCTCCATGGCCTGTCCTGCATTTCTGGTTTTGACACATTTTGCAGCATGACCCTTTTGACCAATGGGAAGCGAGACTTCTTTGTAGCGCTGATTTGCCTTTCCAGGTTGCTTGGTTGGCCAAAAAGGGCGTATGCGTTTTTTCCTGAATATATTCAGGAAAAAACGCATACGCCCTTTTTGGCCAAGGGCATCATTGTCGACGTTTTGCCGCTTTTCATGTGCTTTAAAAGCGATTTGAATCTACCTCCTGAAATCTGTTTCCTGCAATTCTGCCTTGCTTTCAAATCCTCTTCGTTGCCTTCCCTCAATATATCTGAGGATGAGAGTTATCATTTATAACTCTGCGGGTTTGTGAATTGCAGTGTCCCTGAGCTCCATTTTTCAACTGGCTTTTTTGGGAGCTGGCCGCAAAAGCGCGGGATTGCCTCAGGCCCTATTCTGCTTCTGAGCGGCAGGCTGAGCCTGTGGTTACTTCTTCTACCTGATGGGAAAATAGAGTGACCTGTGCCTGTCCCAACACCTAGATCTAGTCTCTCATTGGTTGCCCCTCTTCCCGTTCATTCTCAGGACAAATTGCAACCTGTAGGGAACAGGAGGTTAAACGTGCTGATTCTCCAAGTAGGGAGATTGCTAGTAAAGTAGCTGGAATGGCGAACCCGAGCACAAGGAGATGAGAAATGAGGTGCGTAATAGAAACCTTTCAAAATCACACGGTGTACCATCTTCTGGGTTTCTCATGCATGTTTTCGATGTAGGAAGATGCCTTTGAACCTGGAGTTTTGGGACCCATGGGATGGGTACCAGGCAGTATTACTTTAAAGGGTCTGCGTTTGCTCACCCAACCTCACCCAACCTTTCAGCCCCAAGAGCGTCCACCCTTATGTCTCATCCAGCTGTGGGTCTAGATATGGTCAACCCAGGTTGCATCACAGCCTCTGAACGAATTTTGTAAGAATTTCTCTCTCTTTCACTGTCTTTGTTTTATGGGTTTCTAAATGTAATTTATTTTTATAATGGGGTTTAGCTGCTTTTCACGGCTGTGTTTATGCGGCTTTACACCCACTTGACTCACTTCCAGACAGATATCAATACATAGGTTTTAAGATTCTTACTAGTCACATATATTCTTGTGCGGTGAATAGGGGGTGTTGAGTCCAGTTCACTGAGCAAGGAGTACGTCTTGCCTATTACATATTCGGTGTATGGAACGGTATCTGAGCGAATTTGAAACCCTTGTTCTATGCATCACCCCACCTCACCTTTCCCGTTAAGCAGCCATAGTGTGTTTTCTAAACGTGTGACTCTGTTCTGTTTTGTAATTCAGTTCAAGTGTAGCGGTTTTTACATTCCCTCTATAAGTGATAGCTTATGATAAGTGTCTTTTTCTGTGTGACTTATTTCACTTAGAATCGTCGTACCTAAATCCACTCATCTTGCTTCTACTAGCCTTATGACATTGATTTCATGTCTGAGTGATATTCCATTTTACATAAGGACCACAACTTCTTTATCCATTTTTCTCTTTCCTGGGATATTTAAGGTGTCATGAAGTGGAGGTTCTTTTCAACAGAGCAGCCCTAAACTTTGGGGTGCCTGTGTCTTGCTGATTTTTAGTTTTCCCAATTTATACGCCCATGAGTGGACGTGCCCTATGCTCCCTAAGCTGTGTTTTTTCGATGTTTCAGGACACACCGTACACTTCTCCAGAGTGGCTGTTGGCAATTTACATCCCGCCCATCAGCGTAGCAAGGCTGCCATTTCTCCATGGCCTGTCCTGCATTTCTGGTTTTGACACTTTTTGCAGCATGGCCCTTTTGACCGATGGGAAGCGAGACTTCCTTGTAGCTCTGATTTGCCTTTCCAGGTTGCTTGGTTGGCCAAAAAGGGCGTATGCGTTTTTTCCTGAATATATTCAGGAAAAAACGCATACGCCCTTTTTGGACAAGGGCATCATTGTCGATGTTTTGCCACTTTTCATGTGCTTTAAAGGCGATTCGAATCTACCTCCTGAAACCTGTTTCCTGCAATTCTGCCTTGCTTTCAAATCCTCTTCGTTGCCTTCCTTCAATATATTTGTGGACGAGAGTTATCATTTATAACTCAGCAGATTTGTGAATGGCAGTGCCCCTGAGCTCCATTTTTCAACTGTCTTTTTGGGAGCTGGCCGCAAAAGCACGGGATTCCCTCAGGCCCTATTCTGCTTCTGGGCGGCAGGCTGAGCCTGTGGTTAATTCTTCTTTCTGATGGGAAAATAGAGTGACCTGTGCCTGTCCCAACACCTAGATCTAGTCTCTCATTGGTTGCCCCTCTTCCCTTTCATCCTAAGGACAAATTGCAACCTGTACGGAACAGGAGGTTAAAGGTGCTGATTCTCCAAGTAGGGAGATTGTTAGTAAAGTAGCTGGAATGGCGAACCCGAACACAAGGAGATGAGAAATGAGGTGCGTATTAGAAACCTTTCAAAATCACACGGTGTACCATCTTCTGGGTTTCTCATGCATGTTTTCGATGTAGGAAGATGCCCTTGAACCTGGAGATTTGGGACCCATGGCATGGGTACCAGGCAGTATTACTTTAAAGGGTCTGCGTTTGCTCACCCAACCTCACCCAACCTTTCAGCCCCAAGAGTGTCCACCCTTATGTCTCATCCAGCTGTGGGTCTAGATATGGTCAATCCAGGTTGCATCACAGCCTCTGAACGAATTTTGTAAGAATTTCTCTCTATTTCACTGTCTTTGTTTTACGGGTTTTTAAAAGTAATTTATTTTTATAATGGGGTTTAGCTGCTTTTCACGGCTTTGTTTATGCGGCTTTACACCCACTTGACTCACTTCCAGACAGATATCAATACATAGGTTTTAAGATTCTTACTACTCACATATATTCTTGTGCGGTGAATAGGGGGTGTTGAGTCCAGTTCACTGAGCAAGGAGTAGGTCTTGTCTATTACATATTGGGTGTATGGAACGGTATCTGAGCGAATTTGAAACCCTTGTTTTATGCATCACCCCACCTCACCTTTCCCGTTAAGCAGCCATAGTGTGTTTTCTAAACGTGTGACTCTGTTCTCTTTTGTAATTCAGTTCAAGTGTAGCGGTTTTTACATTCCCTCTATAAGTGATAGCTTATGATAAGTGTCTTTTTCTGTGTGACTTATTTCACTTAGAATCGTCGTACCTAAGTCCACTCATCTTGCTTCTACTAGCCTTATGACATTGATTTCATGTCTGAGTGATATTCCATTGTACATAAGGACCACAACTTCTTTATCCTTTTTTCTCTTTCCTGGGATATTTAAGGTGTCATGAAGTGGAGGTTCTTGTCAACAGAGAAGCCCTAAACTTTGGGGTGCCTGTTTCTTGCTGATTTTTAGTTTTCCCAATTTATACGCCCATGAGTGGACGTGCCCTATGCTCCCTAAGCTGTGTTTTTTTGATGTTTCAGGACACACCGTACACTTCTTCAGAGTGGCTGTTGGCAATTTACATCCCGCCCATCAGCGTAGCAAGGCTGCCATTTCTCCATGGCCTGTCCTGCATTTCTGGTTTTGACACATTTTGCAGCATGACCCTTTTGACCAATGGGAAGCGAGACTTCTTTGTAGCGCTGATTTGCCTTTCCAGGTTGCTTGGTTGGCCAAAAAGGGCGTATGCGTTTTTTCCTGAATATATTCAGGAAAAAACGCATACGCCCTTTTTGGCCAAGGGCATCATTGTCGACGTTTTGCCGCTTTTCATGTGCTTTAAAAGCGATTTGAATCTACCTCCTGAAATCTGTTTCCTGCAATTCTGCCTTGCTTTCAAATCCTCTTCGTTGCCTTCCCGCAATATATCTGTGGATGAGAGTTATCATTTATAACTCTGCGGGTTTGTGAATTGCAGTGTCCCTGAGCTCCATTTTTCAACTGGCTTTTTTGGGAGCTGGCCGCAAAAGCGCAGGATTGCCTCAGGCCCTATTCTGCTTCTGAGCGGCAGGCTGAGCCTGTGGTTACTTCTTCTACCTGATGGGAAAATAGAGTGACCTGTGCCTGTCCCAACACCTAGATCTAGTCTCTCATTGGTTGCCCCTCTTCCCGTTCATCCTCAGGACAAATTGCAACCTGTAGGGAACAGGAGGTTAAACGTGCTGATTCTCCAAGTAGGGAGATTGCTAGTAAAGTAGCTGGAATGGCGAACCCGAGCACAAGGAGATGAGAAATGAGGTGCGTAATAGAAACCTTTCAAAATCACACGGTGTACCATCTTCTGGGTTTCTCATGCATGTTTTCGATGTAGGAAGATGCCTTTGAACCTGGAGTTTTGGGACCCATGGGATGGGTACCAGGCAGTATTACTTTAAAGGGTCTGCGTTTGCTCACCCAACCTCACCCAACCTTTCAGCCCCAAGAGTGTCCACCCTTATGTCTCATCCAGCTGTGGGTCTAGATATGGTCAACCCAGGTTGCATCACAGACTCTGAACGAATTTTGTAAGAATTTCTCTCTCTTTCACTGTCTTTGTTTTATGGGTTTCTAAATGTAATTTATTTTTATAATGGGGTTTAGCTGCTTTTCACGGCTGTGTTTATGCGGCTTTACACCCACTTGACTCACTTCCAGACAGATATCAATACATAGGTTTTAAGATTCTTACTACTCACATATATTCTTGTGCGGTGAATAGGGGGTGTTGAGTCCAGTTCACTGAGCAAGGAGTAGCTCTTGCTATTACATATTGGGTGTATGGAACAGTATCTGAGCGGATTTGAAACCCTTGTTTTATGCATCACCCCACCTCACCTTTCCCGTTAAGCAGCCATAGTGTGTTTTCTAAACGTGTGACTCTGTTATTTTTTGTAATTCAGTTCAAGTGTAGCGGTTTATACATTCCCTCTATAAGTGATAGCTTATGATAAGTGTCTTTTTCTGTGTGACTTATTTCACTTAGAATCGTCGTACCTAAGTCCATTCATCTTGCTTCTACTAGCCTTATGACATTGATTGCATGTCTGAGTGATATTCCATTGTACATAAGGACCACAACTTCTTTATCCATTTTTCTCTTTCCTGGGATATTTAAGGTGTCATGAAGTGGAGGTTCTTGTCAACAGAGCAGCCCTAAACTTTGGGGTGCCTGTGTCTTGCTGATTTTTAGTTTTCCCAATTTATACGCCCATGAGTGGACGTGCCCTATGCTCCCTTAGCTGTGTTTTTTCGATGTTTCAGGACACACCGTACACTTCTCCAGAGTGGCTGTTGGCAATTTACATCCCGACCATCAGCGTAGCAAGGCTGCCATTTCTCCATGGCCTGTCCTGCATTTCTGGTTTTGACACTTTTTGCAGCATGGCCCTTTTGACCGATGGGAAGCGAGAATTCCTTGTAGCGATGATTTGCCTTTCCAGGTTGCTTGGTTGGCCAAAAAGGGCGTATGCGTTTTTTCCTGAATATATTCAGGAAAAAACGCATACGCCCTTTTTGGCCAAGGGCATCATTGTCGATGTTTTGACACTTTTCATGTGCTTTAAAGGTGATTCGAATCTACCTCCTGAAACCTGTTTCCTGCAATTCTGCCTTGCTTTCAAATCCTCTTCGTTGCCTTCCCTCAATATATTTGTGGACGAGAGTTATCATTTATAACTCTGCGGGTTTGTGAAGGGCAGTGCCCCTGGGCTCCATTTTTCAACTGTCTTTTTTGGGTGCTGGCCGCAAAAGCGCGGGATTGCCTCAGGCCCTATTCTGGTTCCCAGGGGCAAGCTGAGCCTGTGGTTAATTCTTCTTTCTGATGGGAAATTAGAGTGACCTGTGCATGTCCCAACACCTAGATCTAGTCTCTCATTGGTTGCCCCTCTTCCCTTTCATCCTTAGGACAAATTGCAACCTGTACGGAACAGGAGGTTAAAGGAGCTGATTCTCCAAGTAGGGAGATTGCTAGTAAATTAGCTGGAATGGCGAACCCGAACACAAGGAGATGAGAAATGAGGTGCGTTTTAAAAACCTTTCAAAATCACACGGTGTACCATCTTCTGGGTTTCTCATGCATGTTTTCGATGTAGGAAGATGCCCTTGAACCTGGAGATTTGGGACCCATGGGATGGGTACTAGGCAGTATTACTTTAAAGGGTCTGGGTTTGCTCACCCAACCTCACCCAACCTCTCAGCCCCAAGAGTGTCCACCCTTATGTCTCATCCAGCTGTGGGTCTAGATATGGTCAATCCAGGTTGCATCACAGCCTCTGAACGAATTTTGTAAGAATTTCTCTCTCTTTCACTGTCTTTTTTTTACGGGTTTTTAAAAGTAATTTATTTTTATAATGGGGTTTAGCTGCTTTTCACGGCTGTGTTTATGAGGCTTTACAACCACTTGACTCACTTCCAGAGAGATATCAATACATAGGTTTTATGATTCTTACTAGTCACATATATTCTTGTGTGGTGAATAGGGGGTGTTGAGTCCAGTTCACTGAGCAAGGAGTAGGTCTTGTCTATTACATATTGGGTGTATGGAACGGTATCTGAGCGAATTTGAAACCCTTGTTTTATGCATCACCCCACCTCACCTTTCCCGTTAAGCAGCCATAATGTATTTTCTAAACGTGAGACTCTGTTCTGTTTTGTAATTCAGTTCAAGTGTAGCGGTTTTTACATTCCCTCTATAAGTGATAGCTTATGATAAGTGTCTTTTTCTGTGTGACTTATTTCACTTAGAATCGTCGTGCCTAAATCCACTCATCTTTCTTCTACTAGCCTTATAACATTGATTTCATGTCTGAGTGATATTCCATTGTACATAAGGACCACAACTTCTTTAACCATTTTTCTCTTTCCTGGGATATTTAAGGTGTCATGAAGTGGAGGTTCTTGTCAACAGAGCAGCCCTAAACTTTGGGGTGCCTGTGTCTTGCTGATTTTTAGTTTTCCCAATTTATACGCCCATGAGTGGACGTGCCCTATGCTCCCTAAGCTGTGTTTTTTCGATGTTTGAGGACACACCGTACACTTCTCCAGAGTGGCTGTTGGCAATTTACATCCCGCCCATCAGCGTAGCAAGGCTGCCATTTCTCCATGGCCTGTCCTGCATTTCTGGTTTTGACACTTTTTGAGGCATGGCCCTTTTGACCGATGGGAAGCGAAACTTCCTTGTAGCGCTGATTTGCCTTTCCAGGTTGCTTGGTTGGCCAAAAAGGGCGTATGCGTTTTTTCCTGAATATATTCAGGAAAAAACGCATACGCCCTTTTTGGCCAAGGGCATCATTGTCGATGTTTTGCCACTTTTCATGTGCTTTAAAGGCGATTCGAATCTACCTCCTGAAACCTGTTTCCTGCAATTCTGCCTTGCTTTCAAATCCTCTTCGTTGACTTCCCTCAATATATTTGTGGACGAGAGTTATCATTTATAACTCAGCAGGTTTGTGAATGGCAGGGCCCCTGAGCTCCATTTTTCAACTGTCTTTTTTGGGAGCTGGCCGCAAAAGCATGGGATTGCCTCAGGCCCTATTCTGGTTCCCGGCGGCAGGCTGAGCCTGTGGTTAATTATTTTTCCTGATGGGAAAATAGAGTGACCTGTGCCTGTCCCAACACCTAGATCTAGTCTCTCATTGGTTGCCCCTCTTCCCTTTCATCCTCAGGACAAATTGCAACCTGTACGGAACAGGAGGTTAAAGGTGCTGATTCTCCAAGTAGGGAGATTTTTAGTAAAGTACCTGGAATGGCGAACCCGAACACAAGGAGATGAGAAATGAGGTGCGTTTTAGAAACCTTTCAAAATCACACGGTGTACCATCATGTGGGTTTCTCATGCATGTTTTCGATGTAGGAAGATGCCCTTGAACCTGGAGATTTGGGACCCATTGGATGGGTACCACGCAGTATTACTTTAAAGGGTCTGCGTTTGCTCACCCAACCTCACCCAACCTCTCAACCCCAAGACTGTCCACCCTTATGTCTCATCCAGCTGTGTGTTTAGATATGGCCAATCCAGGTTGCATCACAGCCTCTGAACGAATTTTATAAGAATTCTCTCTTTCACTGTCTTTATTTTAAGGGTTTTTAAAAGGAATTTATTTTTATAATGTGGTTTAGCTGCTTTTCACGGCTGTGTTTATGCGGCTTTACACCCACTTGACTCACTTCCAGACAGATATCAATACATAGGTTTTAAGATTCTTACTAGTCACATATATTCTTGTGCGGTGAATAGGGGGTGTTGAGTCCAGTTCACTGAGCAAGGAGTACGTCTTGTCTATTATATATTCGGTGTATGGAACGGTATCTGAGCGAATTTGAAACCCTTGTTCTATGCATCACCCCACCTCACCTTTCCCGTTAAGCAGCCATAGTTTGTTTTCTAAACGTGTGACTCTGTTCTGTTTTGTAATTCAGTTCAAGTGTAGCGTTTTTTACATTCCCTCTATAAGTGATAGCTTATGATAAGTGTCTTTTTCTGTGTGACTTATTTCACTTAGAATCGTCGTACCTAAATCCACTCATCTTGCTTCTACTAGGCTTATGACATTGATTTCATGTCTGAGTGATATTCCATTTTACATAAGGACCACAACTTCTTTATCCATTTTTCTCTTTCCTGGGATATTTAAGGTGTCATGAAGTGGAGGTTCTTGTCAACAGAGCAGCCCTAAACTTTGGGGTGCCTGTGTCTTGCTGATTTTTAGTTTTCCCAATTTATACGCCCATGAGTGGTCGTGCCCTATGCTCCCTAAGCTGTGTTTTTTCGATGTTTCAGGACACACCGTACACTTCTCCAGAGTGGCTGTTGGCAATTTACATCCCGCCCATCAGCGTAGCAAGGCTGCCATTTCTCCATGGCCTGTCCTGCATTTCTGGTTTTGACACTTTTTGCAGCATGGCCCTTTTGACCGATGGGAAGCGAGACTTCCTTGTAGCTCTGATTTGCCTTTCCAGGTTGCTTGGTTGGCCAAAAAGGGCGTATGCGTTTTTTCCTGAATATATTCAGGAAAAAACGCATACGCCCTTTTTGGACAAGGGCATCATTGTCGACGTTTTGCCACTTTTCATGTGCTTTAAAGGCGATTCGAATCTACCTCCTGAAACCTGTTTCCTGCAATTCTGCCTTGCTTTCAAATCCTCTTCGTTGCCTTCCTTCAATATATTTGTGGACGAGAGTTATCATTTATAACTATGCAGGTTTGTGAATGGCAGTGCCCCTGAGCTCCATTTTTCAACTGTCTTTTTGGGAGCTGGCCGCAAAAGCACGGGATTCCCTCAGGCCCTATTCTGCTTCTGGGCGGCAGGCTGAGCCTGTGGTTAATTCTTCTTCCTGATGGGAAAATAGAGTGACCTGTGCCTGTCCCAACACCTAGATCTAGTCTCTCATTGGTTGCCCCTCTTCCCTTTCATCCTCAGGACAAATTGCAACCTGTACGGAACAGGAGGTTAAAGGTGCTGATTCTCCAAGTAGGGAGATTGTTAGTAAAGTAGCTGGAATGGCGAACCCGAACACAAGGAGATGAGAAATGAGGTGCGTATTAGAAACCTTTCAAAATCACACGGTGTACCATCTTCTGGGTTTCTCATGCATGTTTTCGATGTAGGAAGATGCCCTTGAACCTGGAGATTTGGGACCCATGGCATGGGTACCAGGCAGTATTACTTTAAAGGGTCTGCGTTTGCTCACCCAACCTCACCCAACCTTTCAGCCCCAAGAGTGTCCACCCTTATGTCTCATCCAGCTGTGTGTCTAGATATGGTCAATCCAGGTTGCATCACAGCCTCTGAACGAATTTTGTAAGAATTTCTCTCTATTTCACTGTCTTTGTTTTACGGGTTTTTAAAAGTAATTTATTTTTATAATGGGGTTCAGCTGCTTTTCACGGCTGTGTTTATGCGGCTTTACACCCACTTGACTCACTTCCAGACAGATATCAATACATAGGTTTTAAGATTCTTACTAGTCACATATATTCTTGTGCGGTGAATAGGGGGTGTTGAGTCCAGTTCACTGAGCAAGGAGTAGGTCTTTTCTATTACATATTGGGTGTATGGAACGGTATCTGAGCGAATTTGAAACCCTTGTTTTATGCATCACCCCACCTCACCTTTCCCATTAAGCAGCCATAGTGTGTTTTCTAAACGTGTGACTCTGTTCTGTTTTGTAATTCAGTTCAAGTGTAGCGGTTTTTACATTCCCTCTATAAGTGATAGCTTATGATAAGTGTCTTTTTCTGTGTGACTTATTTCACGTAGAATCATCGTACCTAAATCCACTCATCTTGCTTCTACTAGCCTTATGAAATTGATTTCATGTCTGAGTGATATTCCATTGTACATAAGGACCACAACTTCTTTATCCATTTTTCTCTTTCCTGGGATATTTAAGGTGTCATGAAGTGGAGGTTCTTGTCAACAGAGCAGCCCTAAACTTTGGGGTGCCTGTGTCTTGCTGATTTTTAGTTTTCCCAATTTATACGCCCATGAGTGGACGTGCCCTATGCTCCCTAAGCTGTGTTTTTTCGATGTTTTAGGACACACCGTGCACTTCTCCAGAGTGGCTGTTGGCAATTTACATCCCGCCCATCAGCGTAGCAAGGCTGCCATTTCTCCATGGCCTGTCCTGCATTTCTGGTTTTGACACTTTTTGCAGCATGGCCCTTTTGACCGTTGGGAAGCGAGACTTCTTTGTAGCGCTGATTAGACTTTCCAGGTTGCTTGGTTGGCCAAACAGGGCGTATGCGTTTTTTCCTGAATATATTCAGGAAAAAACGCATACGCCCTGTTTGGCCAAGGGCATCATTGTCGATGTTTTGCCACTTTTCATGTGCTTTAAAGGCGATTCGAATCTACCTCCTGAAACCTGTTTCCTGCAATTCTGCCTTGCTTTCAAATCCTCTTCGTTGCCTTCCCTCAATATATCTGTGGATGAGAGTTATCATTTATAGCTCTGTGGGTTTGTGAATTGCAGTGTCCCTGAGCTCCATTTTTCAACTGGCTTTTTTGGGAGCTGGCCGCAAAAGCGCGGGATTGCCTCAGGCCCTATTCTGCTTCTGGGCGGCAGGCTGAGCCTGTGGTTAATTCTTCTTCCCGATGGGAAAATAGAGTGACCTCTGCCTGTCCCAACACCTAGATCTAGTCTCTCATTGGTTGCCCCTCTTCCCGTTCATCCTCAGGACAAATTGCAACCTGTAGGGAACAGGAGCTTAAAGGTGCTGATTCTCCAAGTAGGGAGATTGCTAGTAAAGTAGCTGGAAAGGCGAACCCGAGCACAAGGAGATGAGAAATGAGGTGCGTATTAGAAACCTTTCAAAATCACACGGTTTACCATCTTCTGGGTTCCTCATGCATGTTTTCGATGTAGGAAGATGCCCTTGAACCTGGAGATTTGGGACCCATGGGGTGGGTACCAGGCAGTAGTACTTTAAAGGGTCTGTGTTTGCTCACCCAACCTCACCCAACCTTTCAGCCCCAAGAGTGTCCACCCTTATGTCTCATCCAGCTGTGGGTCTAGATATGGTCAATCCAGGTTGCATCACAGCCTCTGAACGAATTTTGTAAGAATGTCTCTCTCTTTCACTGTCTTTGTTTTACGGGTTTTTAAAAGTAATTTATTTTTATAATGGGGTTTAGCTGCTTTTCACGGCTGTGTTTATGCGGCTTTACACCCACTTGACTCACTTCCAGACAGATATCAATACATAGGTTTTAAGATTCTTACTAGTCACATATATTCTTGTGCGGTGAATAGGGGGTGTTGAGTCCAGTTAACTGAGCAAGGAGCAGGTGTTGTCTATTACATATTGGGTGTATGGAACGGTATCTGAGCGAATTTGAAACCCTTGTTTTATGCCTCACCCCACCTCACCTTTCCCGTTAAGCAGCCATAGTGTGTTTTCTAAACGTGTGACTCTGTTCTGTTTTGTAATTCAGTTCAAGTGTAGCGGTTTTTACATTCCCTCTATAAGTGATAGCTTATGATAAGTGTCTTTTTCTTTGTGACTTATTTCACTTAGAATCGTCGTACCTAAATCCACTCATATTGTTTCTACTAGCCTTATGACATTGATTTCATGTCTGAGTGATATTCCATTGTACATAAGGACCACAACTTCTTTATCCATTTTTCTCTTTCCTGGGATATTTAAGGTGTCATGAAGTGCAGGTTCTTGTCAACAGAGCAGCCCTAAACTTTGGGGTGCCTGTGTCTTGCTGATTTTTAGTTTTCCCAATTTATACGCCCATGAGTGGACGTGCCCTATGCTCCCTAAGCTGTGTTTTTTCGATGTTTCAGGACACACCGTACACTTCTCCAGAGTGGCTGTTGGCAATTTACATCCCGCCCGTCAGCGTAGCAAGGCTGCCATTTCTCCATGGCCTGTCCTGCATTTCTGGTTTTGACACTTTTTGCAGCATGGCCCTTTTGACCGATGGGAAGCGAGACTTCTTTGTAGCGCTGATTTGCCTTTCCAGGTTGCTTGGTTGGCAAAAAAGGGCGTATGCGTTTTTTCCTGAATATATTCAGGAAAAAACGCATACGCCCTTTTTGGCCAAGGGCATCATTGTCGAAGTTTTGCCACTTTTCATGTGCTTTAAAGGCGATTCGAATCTACCTCCTGAAACCTGTTTCCTGCAATTCTGCCTTGCTTTCAAATCCTCTTCGTTGCCTTCCCTCAATATATCTGTGGATGAGATTTATCATTTATAGCTCTGCGTGTTTGTGAATTGCAGTGTCCCTGAGCTCCATTTTTCAACTCGCTTTTTTGGGAGCTGGCCGAAAAAGGGCGGGATTGCCTCAGGCCCTATTCTGCTTCTGGGCGGCAGGCTGAGCCTCTGGTTAATTCTTCTTCCTGATGGGAAAATAGAGTGACCTGTGCCTGTCCCAACACCTAGATCTAGTCTCTCATTGGTTGCCCCTCTTCCCGTTCATCCTCAGGACAAATTGCAACCTGTAGGGAACAGGAGCTTAAAGGTGCTGATTCTCCAAGTAGGGAGATTGCTAGTAAAGTAGCTGGAAAGGCGAACCCGATCACAAGGAGATGAGAAATCAGGTGCGTATTAGAAACCTTTCAAAATCACACGGTGTACCATCTTCTGGGTTTCTCATGAATGTTTTCGATGTAGGAAGATGCCCTTGAACCTGGAGATTTGGGACCCATGGGATGGGTACCAAGCAGTGTTACTTTAAAGGGTCTGCGTTTGCTCACCCAACCTCACCCAACCTTTCAGCCCCAAGAGTGTCCACCCTTATGTCTCATCCAGCTGTGGGTCTAGATATGGTCAATCCAGGTTGCATCACAGCCTCTGAACGAATTTTGTAAGAATTTCTCTCTCTTTCACTGTCTTTGTTTTACGGGTTTTTAAAAGTAATTTATTTTTATAATGGGGTTTAGCTGCTTTTCACGACTGTGTTTCTGCGGCTTTACACCCACTTGACTCACTGCCAGACAGATATCAATACATAGGTTTTAAGATTCTTACTAGTCACATATATTCTTGTGCGGTGAATAGGGGGTGTTGAGTCCAGTTAACTGAGCAAGGAGCAGGTGTTGTCTATTACATATTGGGTGTATGGAACGGTATCTGAGCGAATTTGAAACCCTTGTTTTATGCCTCACCCCACCTCACCTTTCCCGTTAAGCAGCCATAGTGTGTTTTCTAAACGTGTGACTCTGTTCTGTTTTGTAATTCAGTTCAAGTGTAGCGGTTTTTACATTCCCTCTATAAGTGATAGCTTATGATAAGTGTCTTTTTCTTTGTGACTTATTTCACTTAGAATCGTCGTACCTAAATCCACTCATATTGTTTCTACTAGCCTTATGACATTGATTTCATGTCTGAGTGATATTCCATTGTACATAAGGACCACAACTTCTTTATCCATTTTTCTCTTTCCTGGGATATTTAAGGTGTCATGAAGTGGAGGTTCTTGTCAACAGAGCAGCCCTAAACTTTGGGGTGCCTGTGTCTTGCTGATTTTTAGTTTTCCCAATTTATACGCCCATGAGTGGACGTGCCCTATGCTCCCTAAGCTGTGTTTTTTCGATGTTTCAGGACACACCGTACACTTCTCCAGAGTGGCTGTTGGCAATTTACATCCCGCCCGTCAGCGTAGCAAGGCTGCCATTTCTCCATGGCCTGTCCTGCATTTCTGGTTTTGACACTTTTTGCAGCATGGCCCTTTTGACCGATGGGAAGCGAGACTTCTTTGTAGCGCTGATTTGCCTTTCCAGGTTGCTTGGTTGGCAAAAAAGGGCGTATGCGTTTTTTCCTGAATATATTCAGGAAAAAACGCATACGCCCTTTTTGGCCAAGGGCATCATTGTCGAAGTTTTGCCACTTTTCATGTGCTTTAAAGGCGATTCGAATCTACCTCCTGAAACCTGTTTCCTGCAATTCTGCCTTGCTTTCAAATCCTCTTCGTTGCCTTCCCTCAATATATCTGTGGATGAGAGTTATCATTTATAGCTCTGCGTGTTTGTGAATTGCAGTGTCCCTGAGCTCCATTTTTCAACTCGCTTTTTTGGGAGCTGGCCGAAAAAGGGCGGGATTGCCTCAGGCCCTATTCTGCTTCTGGGCGGCAGGCTGAGCCTGTGGTTAATTCTTCTTCCTAATGGGAAAATAGAGTGACCTGTGCCTGTCCCAACACCTAGATCTAGTCTCTCATTGGTTGCCCCTCTTCCCGTTCATCCTCAGGACAAATTGCAACCTGTAGGGAACAGAAGCTTAAAGGTGCTGATTCTCCAAGTAGGGAGATTGCTAGTAAAGTAGCTGGAAAGGCGAACCCGAGCACAAGGAGATGAGAAATGAGGTGCGTATTAGAAACCTTTCAAAATCACACGGTGTACCATCTTCTGGGTTTCTCATGAATGTTTTCGATGTAGGAAGATGCCCTTGAACCTGGAGATTTGGGACCCATGGGATGGGTACCAAGCAGTATTACTTTAAAGGGTCTGCGTTTGCTCACCCAACCTCACCCAACCTTTCAGCCCCAAGAGTGTCCACCCTTATGTCTCATCCAGCTGTGGGTCTAGATATGGTCAATCCAGGTTGCATCACAGCCTCTGAACGAATTTTGTAAGAATTTCTCTCTCTTTCACTGTCTTTGTTTTACGGGTTTTTAAAAGTAATTTATTTTTATAATGGGGTTTAGCAGCTTTTCACGACTGTGTTTCTGCGGCTTTATACCCACTTGACTCACTGCCAGACAGATATCAATACATAGGTTTTAAGATTCTTACTAGTCACATATATTCTTGTGCGGTGAATAGGGGGTGTTGAGTCCAGTTAACTGAGCAAGGAGCAGGTGTTGTCTATAACATATTGGGTGTATGGAACGGTATCTGAGCGAATTTGATACCCTTGTTTTATGCCTCACCCCACCTCACCTTTCCCGTTAAGCAGCCATAGTGTGTTTTCTAAACGTGTGACTCTGTTCTGTTTTGTAAATCAGTTCAAGTGTAGCGGTTTTTACATTCCCTCTATAAGTGATAGCTTATGATAAGTGTCTTTTTCTTTGTGACTTATTTCACTTAGAATCGTCGTACCTAAATCCACTCATATTGTTTCTACTAGCCTTATGACATTGATTTCATGTCTGAGTGATATTCCATTGTACATAAGGACCACAACTTCTTTATCCATTTTTCTCTTTCCTGGGATATTTAAGGTGTCATGAAGTGGAGGTTCTTGTCAACAGAGCAGCCCTAAACTTTGGGGTGCCTGTGTCTTGCTGATTTTTAGTTTTCCCAATTTATACGCCCATGAGTGGACGTGCCCTATGCTCCCTAAGCTGTGTTTTTTCGATGTTTCAGGACACACCGTACACTTCTCCAGAGTGGCTGTTGGCAATTTACATCCCGCCCGTCAGCGTAGCAAGGCTGCCATTTCTCCATGGCCTGTCCTGCATTTCTGGTTTTGACACTTTTTGCAGCATGGCCCTTTTGACCGATGGGAAGCGAGACTTCTTTGTAGCGCTGATTTGCCTTTCCAGGTTGCTTGGTTGGCAAAAAAGGGCGTATGCGTTTTTTCCTGAATATATTCAGGAAAAAACGCATACGCCCTTTTTGGCCAAGGGCATCATTGTCGAAGTTTTGCCACTTTTCATGTGCTTTAAAGGCGATTCGAATCTACCTCCTGAAACCTGTTTCCTGCAATTCTGCCTTGCTTTCAAATCCTCTTCGTTGCCTTCCCTCAATATATCTGTGGATGAGAGTTATCATTTATAGCTCTGCGTGTTTGTGAATTGCAGTGTCCCTGAGCTCCATTTTTCAACTCGCTTTTTTGGGAGCTGGCCGAAAAAGGGCGGGATTGCCTCAGGCCCTATTCTGCTTCTGGGCAGCAGGCTGAGCCTGTGGTTAATTCTTCTTCCTGATGGGAAAATAGAGTGACCTGTGCCTGTCCCAACACCTAGATCTAGTCTCTCATTGGTTGCCCCTCTTCCCGTTCATCCTCAGGACAAATTGCAACCTGTAGGGAACAGGAGGTTAAAGGTGCTGATTCTCCAAGTAGGGAGATTGCTAGTAAAGTAGCTGGAATGGCGAACACGAGCACAAGGAGATGAGAAATGAGGTGCGTATTAGAAACCTTTCAAAATCACACGGTGTACCATCTTCTGGGTTTCTCATGCATGTTTTCGATGTAGGAAGATGCCCTTGAACCTGGAGATTTGGGACCCATGGGATGGGTACCAGGCAGTATTACTTTAAAGGGTCTGTGTTTGCTCACCCAACCTCACCCAACCTTTCAGCCCCAAGAGTGTCCACCCTTATGTATCATCCAGATGTGGGTCTAGATTTGGTCAATCCAGTTTGCATCACAGCCTCTGAACGAATTTTGTAAGAATTTCTCTCTCTTTCACTGTCTTTGTTTTACGGGTTTTTAAAAGTAATTTATTTTTATAATGGGGTTCAGCTGCTTTTCACGGCTGTGTTTATGCGGCTTTACACCCACTTGACTCACTTCCAGACAGATATCAATACATAGGTTTTAAGATTCTTACTAGTCACATATATTCTTGTGCGGTGAATAGGGGGTGTTGAGTCCAGTTCACTGAGCAAGGAGTAGGTCTTTTCTATTACATATTGGGTGTATGGAACGGTATCTGAGCGAATTTGAAACCCTTGTTTTATGCATCACCCCACCTCACCTTTCCCATTAAGCAGCCATAGTGTGTTTTCTAAACGTGTGACTCTGTTCTGTTTTGTAATTCAGTTCAAGTGTAGCGGTTTTTACATTCCCTCTATAAGTGATAGCTTATGATAAGTGTCTTTTTCTGTGTGACTTATTTCACGTAGAATCATCGTACCTAAATCCACTCATCTTGCTTCTACTAGCCTTATGAAATTGATTTCATGTCTGAGTGATATTCCATTGTACATAAGGACCACAACTTCTTTATCCATTTTTCTCTTTCCTGGGATATTTAAGGTGTCATGAAGTGGAGGTTCTTGTCAACAGAGCAGCCCTAAACTTTGGGGTGCCTGTGTCTTGCTGATTTTTAGTTTTCCCAATTTATACGCCCATGAGTGGACGTGCCCTATGCTCCCTAAGCTGTGTTTTTTCGATGTTTTAGGACACACCGTGCACTTCTCCAGAGTGGCTGTTGGCAATTTACATCCCGCCCATCAGCGTAGCAAGGCTGCCATTTCTCCATGGCATGTCCTGCATTTCTGGTTTTGACACTTTTTGCAGCATGGCCCTTTTGACCGTTGGGAAGCGAGACTTCTTTGTAGCGCTGATTAGACTTTCCAGGTTGCTTGGTTGGCCAAACAGGGCGTATGCGTTTTTTCCTGAATATATTCAGGAAAAAACGCATACGCCCTGTTTGGCCAAGGGCATCATTGTCGATGTTTTGCCACTTTTCATGTGCTTTAAAGGCGATTCGAATCTACCTCCTGAAACCTGTTTCCTGCAATTCTGCCTTGCTTTCAAATCCTCTTCGTTGCCTTCCCTCAATATATCTGTGGATGAGAGTTATCATTTATAGCTCTGTGGGTTTGTGAATTGCAGTGTCCCTGAGCTCCATTTTTCAACTGGCTTTTTTGGGAGCTGGCCGCAAAAGCGCGGGATTGCCTCAGGCCCTATTCTGCTTCTGGGCGGCAGGCTGAGCCTGTGGTTAATTCTTCTTCCCGATGGGAAAATAGAGTGACCTCTGCCTGTCCCAACACCTAGATCTAGTCTCTCATTGGTTGCCCCTCTTCCCGTTCATCCTCAGGACAAATTGCAACCTGTAGGGAACAGGAGCTTAAAGGTGCTGATTCTCCAAGTAGGGAGATTGCTAGTAAAGTAGCTGGAAAGGCGAACCCGAGCACAAGGAGATGAGAAATGAGGTGCGTATTAGAAACCTTTCAAAATCACACGGTGTACCATCTTCTGGGTTCCTCATGCATGTTTTCGATGTAGGAAGATGCCCTTGAACCTGGAGATTTGGGACCCATGGGGTGGGTACCAGGCAGTAGTACTTTAAAGGGTCTGTGTTTGCTCACCCAACCTCACCCAACCTTTCAGCCCCAAGAGTGTCCACCCTTATGTCTCATCCAGCTGTGGGTCTAGATATGGTCAATCCAGGTTGCATCACAGCCTCTGAACGAATTTTGTAAGAATGTCTCTCTCTTTCACTGTCTTTGTTTTACGGGTTTTTAAAAGTAATTTATTTTTATAATGGGGTTTAGCTGCTTTTCACGGCTGTGTTTATGCGGCTTTACACCCACTTGACTCACTTCCAGACAGATATCAATACATAGGTTTTAAGATTCTTACTAGTCACATATATTCTTGTGCGGTGAATAGGGGGTGTTGAGTCCAGTTAACTGAGCAAGGAGCAGGTGTTGTCTATTACATATTGGGTGTATGGAACGGTATCTGAGCGAATTTGAAACCCTTGTTTTATGCCTCACCCCACCTCACCTTTCCCGTTAAGCAGCCATAGTGTGTTTTCTAAACGTGTGACTCTGTTCTGTTTTGTAATTCAGTTCAAGTGTAGCGGTTTTTACATTCCCTCTATAAGTGATAGCTTATGATAAGTGTCTTTTTCTTTGTGACTTATTTCACTTAGAATCGTCGTACCTAAATCCACTCATATTGTTTCTACTAGCCTTATGACATTGATTTCATGTCTGAGTGATATTCCATTGTACATAAGGACCACAACTTCTTTATCCATTTTTCTCTTTCCTGGGATATTTAAGGTGTCATGAAGTGCAGGTTCTTGTCAACAGAGCAGCCCTAAACTTTGGGGTGCCTGTGTCTTGCTGATTTTTAGTTTTCCCAATTTATACGCCCATGAGTGGACGTGCCCTATGCTCCCTAAGCTGTGTTTTTTCGATGTTTCAGGACACACCGTACACTTCTCCAGAGTGGCTGTTGGCAATTTACATCCCGCCCGTCAGCGTAGCAAGGCTGCCATTTCTCCATGGCCTGTCCTGCATTTCTGGTTTTGACACTTTTTGCAGCATGGCCCTTTTGACCGATGGGAAGCGAGACTTCTTTGTAGCGCTGATTTGCCTTTCCAGGTTGCTTGGTTGGCAAAAAAGGGCGTATGCGTTTTTTCCTGAATATATTCAGGAAAAAACGCATACGCCCTTTTTGGCCAAGGGCATCATTGTCGAAGTTTTGCCACTTTTCATGTGCTTTAAAGGCGATTCGAATCTACCTCCTGAAACCTGTTTCCTGCAATTCTGCCTTGCTTTCAAATCCTCTTCGTTGCCTTCCCTCAATATATCTGTGGATGAGAGTTATCATTTATAGCTCTGCGTGTTTGTGAATTGCAGTGTCCCTGAGCTCCATTTTTCAACTCGCTTTTTTGGGAGCTGGCCGAAAAAGGGCGGGATTGCCTCAGGCCCTATTCTGCTTCTGGGCGGCAGGCTGAGCCTCTGGTTAATTCTTCTTCCTGATGGGAAAATAGAGTGACCTGTGCCTGTCCCAACACCTAGATCTAGTCTCTCATTGGTTGCCCCTCTTCCCGTTCATCCTCAGGACAAATTGCAACCTGTAGGGAACAGGAGCTTAAAGGTGCTGATTCTCCAAGTAGGGAGATTGCTAGTAAAGTAGCTGGAAAGGCGAACCCGATCACAAGGAGATGAGAAATCAGGTGCGTATTAGAAACCTTTCAAAATCACACGGTGTACCATCTTCTGGGTTTCTCATGAATGTTTTCGATGTAGGAAGATGCCCTTGAACCTGGAGATTTGGGACCCATGGGATGGGTACCAAGCAGTGTTACTTTAAAGGGTCTGCGTTTGCTCACCCAACCTCACCCAACCTTTCAGCCCCAAGAGTGTCCACCCTTATGTCTCATCCAGCTGTGGGTCTAGATATGGTCAATCCAGGTTGCATCACAGCCTCTGAACGAATTTTGTAAGAATTTCTCTCTCTTTCACTGTCTTTGTTTTACGGGTTTTTAAAAGTAATTTATTTTTATAATGGGGTTTAGCTGCTTTTCACGACTGTGTTTCTGCGGCTTTACACCCACTTGACTCACTGCCAGACAGATATCAATACATAGGTTTTAAGATTCTTACTAGTCACATATATTCTTGTGCGGTGAATAGGGGGTGTTGAGTCCAGTTAACTGAGCAAGGAGCAGGTGTTGTCTATTACATATTGGGTGTATGGAACGGTATCTGAGCGAATTTGAAACCCTTGTTTTATGCCTCACCCCACCTCACCTTTCCCGTTAAGCAGCCATAGTGTGTTTTCTAAACGTGTGACTCTGTTCTGTTTTGTAATTCAGTTCAAGTGTAGCGGTTTTTACATTCCCTCTATAAGTGATAGCTTATGATAAGTGTCTTTTTCTTTGTGACTTATTTCACTTAGAATCGTCGTACCTAAATCCACTCATATTGTTTCTACTAGCCTTATGACATTGATTTCATGTCTGAGTGATATTCCATTGTACATAAGGACCACAACTTCTTTATCCATTTTTCTCTTTCCTGGGATATTTAAGGTGTCATGAAGTGGAGGTTCTTGTCAACAGAGCAGCCCTAAACTTTGGGGTGCCTGTGTCTTGCTGATTTTTAGTTTTCCCAATTTATACGCCCATGAGTGGACGTGCCCTATGCTCCCTAAGCTGTGTTTTTTCGATGTTTCAGGACACACCGTACACTTCTCCAGAGTGGCTGTTGGCAATTTACATCCCGCCCGTCAGCGTAGCAAGGCTGCCATTTCTCCATGGCCTGTCCTGCATTTCTGGTTTTGACACTTTTTGCAGCATGGCCCTTTTGACCGATGGGAAGCGAGACTTCTTTGTAGCGCTGATTTGCCTTTCCAGGTTGCTTGGTTGGCAAAAAAGGGCGTATGCGTTTTTTCCTGAATATATTCAGGAAAAAACGCATACGCCCTTTTTGGCCAAGGGCATCATTGTCGAAGTTTTGCCACTTTTCATGTGCTTTAAAGGCGATTCGAATCTACCTCCTGAAACCTGTTTCCTGCAATTCTGCCTTGCTTTCAAATCCTCTTCGTTGCCTTCCCTCAATATATCTGTGGATGAGAGTTATCATTTATAGCTCTGCGTGTTTGTGAATTGCAGTGTCCCTGAGCTCCATTTTTCAACTCGCTTTTTTGGGAGCTGGCCGAAAAAGGGCGGGATTGCCTCAGGCCCTATTCTGCTTCTGGGCGGCAGGCTGAGCCTGTGGTTAATTCTTCTTCCTAATGGGAAAATAGAGTGACCTGTGCCTGTCCCAACACCTAGATCTAGTCTCTCATTGGTTGCCCCTCTTCCCGTTCATCCTCAGGACAAATTGCAACCTGTAGGGAACAGAAGCTTAAAGGTGCTGATTCTCCAAGTAGGGAGATTGCTAGTAAAGTAGCTGGAAAGGCGAACCCGAGCACAAGGAGATGAGAAATGAGGTGCGTATTAGAAACCTTTCAAAATCACACGGTGTACCATCTTCTGGGTTTCTCATGAATGTTTTCGATGTAGGAAGATGCCCTTGAACCTGGAGATTTGGGACCCATGGGATGGGTACCAAGCAGTATTACTTTAAAGGGTCTGCGTTTGCTCACCCAACCTCACCCAACCTTTCAGCCCCAAGAGTGTCCACCCTTATGTCTCATCCAGCTGTGGGTCTAGATATGGTCAATCCAGGTTGCATCACAGCCTCTGAACGAATTTTGTAAGAATTTCTCTCTCTTTCACTGTCTTTGTTTTACGGGTTTTTAAAAGTAATTTATTTTTATAATGGGGTTTAGCAGCTTTTCACGACTGTGTTTCTGCGGCTTTATACCCACTTGACTCACTGCCAGACAGATATCAATACATAGGTTTTAAGATTCTTACTAGTCACATATATTCTTGTGCGGTGAATAGGGGGTGTTGAGTCCAGTTAACTGAGCAAGGAGCAGGTGTTGTCTATAACATATTGGGTGTATGGAACGGTATCTGAGCGAATTTGAAACCCTTGTTTTATGCCTCACCCCACCTCACCTTTCCCGTTAAGCAGCCATAGTGTGTTTTCTAAACGTGTGACTCTGTTCTGTTTTGTAATTCAGTTCAAGTGTAGCGGTTTTTACATTCCCTCTATAAGTGATAGCTTATGATAAGTGTCTTTTTCTTTGTGACTTATTTCACTTAGAATCGTCGTACCTAAATCCACTCATATTGTTTCTACTAGCCTTATGACATTGATTTCATGTCTGAGTGATATTCCATTGTACATAAGGACCACAACTTCTTTATCCATTTTTCTCTTTCCTGGGATATTTAAGGTGTCATGAAGTGCAGGTTCTTGTCAACAGAGCAGCCCTAAACTTTGGGGTGCCTGTGTCTTGCTGATTTTTAGTTTTCCCAATTTATACGCCCATGAGTGGACGTGCCCTATGCTCCCTAAGCTGTGTTTTTTCGATGTTTCAGGACACACCGTACACTTCTCCAGAGTGGCTGTTGGCAATTTACATCCCGCCCGTCAGCGTAGCAAGGCTGCCATTTCTCCATGGCCTGTCCTGCATTTCTGGTTTTGACACTTTTTGCAGCATGGCCCTTTTGACCGATGGGAAGCGAGACTTCTTTGTAGCGCTGATTTGCCTTTCCAGGTTGCTTGGTTGGCAAAAAAGGGCGTATGCGTTTTTTCCTGAATATATTCAGGAAAAAACGCATACGCCCTTTTTGGCCAAGGGCATCATTGTCGAAGTTTTGCCACTTTTCATGTGCTTTAAAGGCGATTCGAATCTACCTCCTGAAACCTGTTTCCTGCAATTCTGCCTTGCTTTCAAATCCTCTTCGTTGCCTTCCCTCAATATATCTGTGGATGAGAGTTATCATTTATAGCTCTGCGTGTTTGTGAATTGCAGTGTCCCTGAGCTCCATTTTTCAACTCGCTTTTTTGGGAGCTGGCCGAAAAAGGGCGGGATTGCCTCAGGCCCTATTCTGCTTCTGGGCGGCAGGCTGAGCCTGTGGTTAATTCTTCTTCCTGATGGGAAAATAGAGTGACCTGTGCCTGTCCCAACACCTAGATCTAGTCTCTCATTGGTTGCCCCTCTTCCCGTTCATCCTCAGGACAAATTGCAACCTGTAGGGAACAGGAGCTTAAAGGTGCTGATTCTCCAAGTAGGGAGATTGCTAGTAAAGTAGCTGGAAAGGCGAACCCGATCACAAGGAGATGAGAAATCACGTGCGTATTAGAAACCTTTCAAAATCACACGGTGTACCATCTTCTGGGTTTCTCATGAATGTTTTCGATGTAGGAAGATGCCCTTGAACCTGGAGATTTGGGACCCATGGGATGGGTACCAAGCAGTGTTACTTTAAAGGGTCTGCGTTTGCTCACCCAACCTCACCCAACCTTTCAGCCCCAAGAGTGTCCACCCTTATGTCTCATCCAGCTGTGGGTCTAGATATGGTCAATCCAGGTTGCATCACAGCCTCTAAACGAATTTTGTAAGAATTTCTCTCTCTTTCACTGTCTTTGTTTTACGGGTTTTTAAAAGTAATTTATTTTTATAATGGGGTTTAGCTGCTTTTCACGACTGTGTTTCTGCGGCTTTACACCCACTTGACTCACTGCCAGACAGATATCAATACATAGGTTTTAAGATTCTTACTAGTCACATATATTCTTGTGCGGTGAATAGGGGGTGTTGAGTCCAGTTAACTGAGCAAGGAGCAGGTGTTGTCTATTACATATTGGGTGTATGGAACGGTATCTGAGCGAATTTGAAACCCTTGTTTTATGCCTCACCCCACCTCACCTTTCCCGTTAAGCAGCCATAGTGTGTTTTCTAAACGTGTGACTCTGTTCTGTTTTGTAATTCAGTTCAAGTGTAGCGGTTTTTACATTCCCTCTATAAGTGATAGCTTATGATAAGTGTCTTTTTCTTTGTGACTTATTTCACTTAGAATCGTCGTACCTAAATCCACTCATATTGTTTCTACTAGCCTTATGACATTGATTTCATGTCTGAGTGATATTCCATTGTACATAAGGACCACAACTTCTTTATCCATTTTTCTCTTTCCTGGGATATTTAAGGTGTCATGAAGTGGAGGTTCTTGTCAACAGAGCAGCCCTAAACTTTGGGGTGCCTGTGTCTTGCTGATTTTTAGTTTTCCCAATTTATACGCCCATGAGTGGACGTGCCCTATGCTCCCTAAGCTGTGTTTTTTCGATGTTTCAGGACACACCGTACACTTCTCCAGAGTGGCTGTTGGCAATTTACATCCCGCCCGTCAGCGTAGCAAGGCTGCCATTTCTCCATGGCCTGTCCTGCATTTCTGGTTTTGACACTTTTTGCAGCATGGCCCTTTTGACCGATGGGAAGCGAGACTTCTTTGTAGCGCTGATTTGCCTTTCCAGGTTGCTTGGTTGGCAAAAAAGGGCGTATGCGTTTTTTCCTGAATATATTCAGGAAAAAACGCATACGCCCTTTTTGGCCAAGGGCATCATTGTCGAAGTTTTGCCACTTTTCATGTGCTTTAAAGGCGATTCGAATCTACCTCCTGAAACCTGTTTCCTGCAATTCTGCCTTGCTTTCAAATCCTCTTCGTTGCCTTCCCTCAATATATCTGTGGATGAGAGTTATCATTTATAGCTCTGCGTGTTTGTGAATTGCAGTGTCCCTGAGCTCCATTTTTCAACTCGCTTTTTTGGGAGCTGGCCGAAAAAGGGCGGGATTGCCTCAGGCCCTATTCTGCTTCTGGGCGGCAGGCTGAGCCTGTGGTTAATTCTTCTTCCTAATGGGAAAATAGAGTGACCTGTGCCTGTCCCAACACCTAGATCTAGTCTCTCATTGGTTGCCCCTCTTCCCGTTCATCCTCAGGACAAATTGCAACCTGTAGGGAACAGAAGCTTAAAGGTGCTGATTCTCCAAGTAGGGAGATTGCTAGTAAAGTAGCTGGAAAGGCGAACCCGAGCACAAGGAGATGAGAAATGAGGTGCGTATTAGAAACCTTTCAAAATCACACGGTGTACCATCTTCTGGGTTTCTCATGAATGTTTTCGATGTAGGAAGATGCCCTTGAACCTGGAGATTTGGGACCCATGGGATGGGTACCAAGCAGTATTACTTTAAAGGGTCTGCGTTTGCTCACCCAACCTCACCCAACCTTTCAGCCCCAAGAGTGTCCACCCTTATGTCTCATCCAGCTGTGGGTCTAGATATGGTCAATCCAGGTTGCATCACAGCCTCTGAACGAATTTTGTAAGAATTTCTCTCTCTTTCACTGTCTTTGTTTTACGGGTTTTTAAAAGTAATTTATTTTTATAATGGGGTTTAGCAGCTTTTCACGACTGTGTTTCTGCGGCTTTATACCCACTTGACTCACTGCCAGACAGATATCAATACATAGGTTTTAAGATTCTTACTAGTCACATATATTCTTGTGCGGTGAATAGGGGGTGTTGAGTCCAGTTAACTGAGCAAGGAGCAGGTGTTGTCTATAACATATTGGGTGTATGGAACGGTATCTGAGCGAATTTGAAACCCTTGTTTTATGCCTCACCCCACCTCACCTTTCCCGTTAAGCAGCCATAGTGTGTTTTCTAAACGTGTGACTCTGTTCTGTTTTGTAATTCAGTTCAAGTGTAGCGGTTTTTACATTCCCTCTATAAGTGATAGCTTATGATAAGTGTCTTTTTCTTTGTGACTTATTTCACTTAGAATCGTCGTACCTAAATCCACTCATATTGTTTCTACTAGCCTTATGACATTGATTTCATGTCTGAGTGATATTCCATTGTACATAAGGACCACAACTTCTTTATCCATTTTTCTCTTTCCTGGGATATTTAAGGTGTCATGAAGTGCAGGTTCTTGTCAACAGAGCAGCCCTAAACTTTGGGGTGCCTGTGTCTTGCTGATTTTTAGTTTTCCCAATTTATACGCCCATGAGTGGACGTGCCCTATGCTCCCTAAGCTGTGTTTTTTCGATGTTTCAGGACACACCGTACACTTCTCCAGAGTGGCTGTTGGCAATTTACATCCCGCCCGTCAGCGTAGCAAGGCTGCCATTTCTCCATGGCCTGTCCTGCATTTCTGGTTTTGACACTTTTTGCAGCATGGCCCTTTTGACCGATGGGAAGCGAGACTTCTTTGTAGCGCTGATTTGCCTTTCCAGGTTGCTTGGTTGGCAAAAAAGGGCGTATGCGTTTTTTCCTGAATATATTCAGGAAAAAACGCATACGCCCTTTTTGGCCAAGGGCATCATTGTCGAAGTTTTGCCACTTTTCATGTGCTTTAAAGGCGATTCGAATCTACCTCCTGAAACCTGTTTCCTGCAATTCTGCCTTGCTTTCAAATCCTCTTCGTTGCCTTCCCTCAATATATCTGTGGATGAGAGTTATCATTTATAGCTCTGCGTGTTTGTGAATTGCAGTGTCCCTGAGCTCCATTTTTCAACTCGCTTTTTTGGGAGCTGGCCGAAAAAGGGCGGGATTGCCTCAGGCCCTATTCTGCTTCTGGGCGGCAGGCTGAGCCTGTGGTTAATTCTTCTTCCTGATGGGAAAATAGAGTGACCTGTGCCTGTCCCAACACCTAGATCTAGTCTCTCATTGGTTGCCCCTCTTCCCGTTCATCCTCAGGACAAATTGCAACCTGTAGGGAACAGGAGCTTAAAGGTGCTGATTCTCCAAGTAGGGAGATTGCTAGTAAAGTAGCTGGAAAGGCGAACCCGATCACAAGGAGATGAGAAATCACGTGCGTATTAGAAACCTTTCAAAATCACACGGTGTACCATCTTCTGGGTTTCTCATGAATGTTTTCGATGTAGGAAGATGCCCTTGAACCTGGAGATTTGGGACCCATGGGATGGGTACCAAGCAGTGTTACTTTAAAGGGTCTGCGTTTGCTCACCCAACCTCACCCAACCTTTCAGCCCCAAGAGTGTCCACCCTTATGTCTCATCCAGCTGTGGGTCTAGATATGGTCAATCCAGGTTGCATCACAGCCTCTAAACGAATTTTGTAAGAATTTCTCTCTCTTTCACTGTCTTTGTTTTACGGGTTTTTAAAAGTAATTTATTTTTATAATGGGGTTTAGCTGCTTTTCACGACTGTGTTTCTGCGGCTTTACACCCACTTGACTCACTGCCAGACAGATATCAATACATAGGTTTTAAGATTCTTACTAGTCACATATATTCTTGTGCGGTGAATAGGGGGTGTTGAGTCCAGTTAACTGAGCAAGGAGCAGGTGTTGTCTATTACATATTGGGTGTATGGAACGGTATCTGAGCGAATTTGAAACCCTTGTTTTATGCCTCACCCCACCTCACCTTTCCCGTTAAGCAGCCATAGTGTGTTTTCTAAACGTGTGACTCTGTTCTGTTTTGTAATTCAGTTCAAGTGTAGCGGTTTTTACATTCCCTCTATAAGTGATAGCTTATGATAAGTGTCTTTTTCTTTGTGACTTATTTCACTTAGAATCGTCGTACCTAAATCCACTCATATTGTTTCTACTAGCCTTATGACATTGATTTCATGTCTGAGTGATATTCCATTGTACATAAGGACCACAACTTCTTTATCCATTTTTCTCTTTCCTGGGATATTTAAGGTGTCATGAAGTGGAGGTTCTTGTCAACAGAGCAGCCCTAAACTTTGGGGTGCCTGTGTCTTGCTGATTTTTAGTTTTCCCAATTTATACGCCCATGAGTGGGCGTGCCCTATGCTCCCTAAGCTGTGTTTTTTCGATGTTTCAGGACACACCGTACACTTCTCCAGAGTGGCTGTTGGCAATTTACATCCCGCCCGTCAGCGTAGCAAGGCTGCCATTTCTCCATGGCCTGTCCTGCATTTCTGGTTTTGACACTTTTTGCAGCATGGCCCTTTTGACCGATGGGAAGCGAGACTTCTTTGTAGCGCTGATTTGCCTTTCCAGGTTGCTTGGTTGGCAAAAAAGGGCGTATGCGTTTTTTCCTGAATATATTCAGGAAAAAACGCATACGCCCTTTTTGGCCAAGGGCATCATTGTCGAAGTTTTGCCACTTTTCATGTGCTTTAAAGGCGATTCGAATCTACCTCCTGAAACCTGTTTCCTGCAATTCTGCCTTGCTTTCAAATCCTCTTCGTTGCCTTCCCTCAATATATCTGTGGATGAGAGTTATCATTTATAGCTCTGCGTGTTTGTGAATTGCAGTGTCCCTGAGCTCCATTTTTCAACTCGCTTTTTTGGGAGCTGGCCGAAAAAGGGCGGGATTGCCTCAGGCCCTATTCTGCTTCTGGGCAGCAGGCTGAGCCTGTGGTTAATTCTTCTTCCTGATGGGAAAATAGAGTGACCTGTGCCTGTCCCAACACCTAGATCTAGTCTCTCATTGGTTGCCCCTCTTCCCGTTCATCCTCAGGACAAATTGCAACCTGTAGGGAACAGGAGGTTAAAGGTGCTGATTCTCCAAGTAGGGAGATTGCTAGTAAAGTAGCTGGAATGGCGAACCCGAGCACAAGGAGATGAGAAATGAGGTGCGTATTAGAAACCTTTCAAAATCACACGGTGTACCATCTTCTGGGTTTCTCATGCATGTTTTCGATGTAGGAAGATGCCCTTGAACCTGGAGATTTGGGACCCCTGGGATGGGTACCAGGCAGTAGTACTTTAAAGGGTCTGCGTTTGCTCACCCAACCTCACCCAACCTTTCAGCCCCAAGAGTGTCCACCCTTATGTCTCATCCAGATGTGGGTCTAGATTTGGTCAATCCAGGTTGCATCACAGCCTCTGAACGGATTTTGTAAGAATTTCTCTCTCTTTCACTGTCTTTGTTTTACGGGTTTTTAAAAGTAATTTATTTTTATAATGGGGTTCAGCTGCTTTTCACGGCTGTGTTTATGCGGCTTTACACCCACTTGACTCACTTCCAGACAGATATCAATACATAGGTTTTAAGATTCTTACTAGTCACATATATTCTTGTGCGGTGAATAGGGGGTGTTGAGTCCAGTTCACTGAGCAAGGAGTAGGTCTTGTCTATTACATATTGGGTGTATGGAACGGTATCTGAGCGAATTTGAAACCCTTGTTTTATGCATCACCCAACCTCACCTTTCCCATTAAGCAGCCATAGTGTGTTTTCTAAACGTGTGACTCTGTTCTGTTTTGTAATTCAGTTCAAGTGTAGCGGTTTTTACATTCCCTCTATAAGTGATAGCTTATGATAAGTGTCTTTTTCTGTGTGACTTATTTCACGTAGAATCATCGTACCTAAATCCACTCATCTTGCTTCTACTAGCCTTATGAAATTGATTTCATGTCTGAGTGATATTCCATTGTACATAAGGACCACAACTTCTTTATCCATTTTTCTCTTTCCTGGGATATTTAAGGTGTCATGAAGTGGAGGTTCTTGTCAACAGAGCAGCCCTAAACTTTGGGGTGCCTGTGTCTTGCTGATTTTTAGTTTTCCCAATTTATACGCCCATGAGTGGACGTGCCCTATGCTCCCTAAGCTGTGTTTTTTCGATGTTTTAGGACACACCGTGCACTTCTCCAGAGTGGCTGTTGGCAATGTACATCCCGCCCATCAGCGTAGCAAGGCTGCCATTTCTCCATGGCCTGTCCTGCATTTCTGGTTTTGACACTTTTTGCAGCATGGCCCTTTTGACCGTTGGGAAGCGAGACTTCTTTGTAGCGCTGATTAGACTTTCCAGGTTGCTTGGTTGGCCAAACAGGGCGTATGCGTTTTTTCCTGAATATATTCAGGAAAAAACGCATACGCCCTGTTTGGCCAAGGGCATCATTGTCGATGTTTTGCCACTTTTCATGTGCTTTAAAGGCGATTCGAATCTACCTCCTGAAACCTGTTTCCTGCAATTCTGCCTTGCTTTCAAATCCTCTTCGTTGCCTTCCCTCAATATATCTGTGGATGAGAGTTATCATTTATAGCTCTGTGGGTTTGTGAATTGCAGTGTCCCTGAGCTCCATTTTTCAACTGGCTTTTTTGGGAGCTGGCCGCAAAAGCGCGGGATTGCCTCAGGCCCTATTCTGCTTCTGGGCGGCAGGCTGAGCCTGTGGTTAATTCTTCTTCCCGATGGGAAAATAGAGTGACCTCTGCCTGTCCCAACACCTAGATCTAGTCTCTCATTGGTTGCCCCTCTTCCCGTTCATCCTCAGGACAAATTGCAACCTGTAGGGAACAGGAGCTTAAAGGTGCTGATTCTCCAAGTAGGGAGATTGCTAGTAAAGTAGCTGGAAAGGCGAACCCGAGCACAAGGAGATGAGAAATGAGGTGCGTATTAGAAACCTTTCAAAATCACACGGTGTACCATCTTCTGGGTTCCTCATGCATGTTTTCGATGTAGGAAGATGCCCTTGAACCTGGAGATTTGGGACCCATGGGGTGGGTACCAGGCAGTAGTACTTTAAAGGGTCTGTGTTTGCTCACCCAACCTCACCCAACCTTTCAGCCCCAAGAGTGTCCACCCTTATGTCTCATCCAGCTGTGGGTCTAGATATGGTCAATCCAGGTTGCATCACAGCCTCTGAACGAATTTTGTAAGAATGTCTCTCTCTTTCACTGTCTTTGTTTTACGGGTTTTTAAAAGTAATTTATTTTTATAATGGGGTTTAGCTGCTTTTCACGGCTGTGTTTATGCGGCTTTACACCCACTTGACTCACTTCCAGACAGATATCAATACATAGGTTTTAAGATTCTTACTAGTCACATATATTCTTGTGCGGTGAATAGGGGGTGTTGAGTCCAGTTCACTGAGCAAGGAGCAGGTGTTGTCTATTACATATTGGGTGTATGGAACGGTATCTGAGCGAATTTGAAACCCTTGTTTTATGCCTCACCCCACCTCACCTTTCCCGTTAAGCAGCCATAGTGTGTTTTCTAAACGTGTGTCTCTGTTCTGTTTTGTAATTCAGTTCAAGTGTAGCGGTTTTTACATTCCCTCTATAAGTGATAGCTTATGATAAGTGTCTTTTTCTGTGTGACTTATTTCACTTAGAATCATCGTACCTAAATCCACTCATCTTGCTACTACTAGCCTTAAGACATTGATTTCATGTCTGAGTGATATTCAATTGTACATAAGGACCACAAATTCTTTATCCATTTTATTCTTTCCTGGGATATTTAAGGTGTCATTAAGTGGAGGTTCTTGTCCACAGAGCAGCCCTAAACTTTGGGGTGCCTGTGTCTTGCTGATTTTTAGTTTTCCCAATTTATACGCCCATGAGTGGACGTGCCCTATGCTCCCTAAGCTGTGGTTTTTCGATGTTTCAGGACACACTGTACACTTCTCCAGAGTGGCTGTTGGCAATTTACATCCCGCCCATCAGTGTAGCAAGGCTGCCATTTCTCCATGGCCTGTCCTGCATTTCTGGTTTTGACACTTTTTGCAGCATGGCCCTTTTGACCAATGGGAAGCGAGACTTCTTTGTAGCGCTGATTAGCCTTTCCAGGTTGCTTGGTTGGCCAATCAGGGCGTATGCGTTTTTTCCTGAATGTATTCAGGAAAAAACGCATACGCCCTGTTTGGCCAAGGGCATCATTGTCGACATTTTGCCACTTTTCATGTGCTTTAAAGGCGATTCGAATCTACCTCCTGAAACCTGTTTCCTGCAATTCTGCCTTGCTTTCAAATTCTCTTCGTTGCCTTCCCTCAATATATCTGTGGATGAGAGTTATCATTTATAGCTCTGCGGGTTTGTGAATTGCAGTGTCCCTGAGCTCCATTTTTCAACTGGCTTTTTTGCGAGCTGGCTGCAAAAGCGCGGGATTGCCTCAGGCCCTATTCTGCTTCTGGGCGGCAGGCTGAGCCTGTGGTTAATTCTTCTTCCCAATGGGAAAATAGAGTGACCGGTGCCTGTTCCTACACCTAGATCTAGTCTCTCATTGGTTGCCCCTCTTCCCGTTCATCCTCAGGACAATTTGCAACCTGTAGGGAACAGAAGCTTAAAGGTGCTGATTCTCCAAGTAGGGAGATTGCTAGTAAAGTAGCTGGAAAGGCGAACCCGAGCACAAGGAGATGAGAAATGAGGTGCGTATTAGAAACCTTTCAAAATCACACGGTGTACCATCTTCTGGGTTTCTCATGCATGTTTTCGATGTAGGAAGATGCCCTTGAACCTGGAGATTTGGGACCCCTGGGATGGGTACCAGGCAGTAGTACTTTAAAGGGTCTGCGTTTGCTCACCCAACCTCACCCAACCTTTCAGCCCCAAGAGTGTCCACCCTTATGTCTCATCCAGCTGTGGGTCTAGATATGGTCAATCCAGGTTGCATCACAGCCTCTGAACGAATTTTGTAAGAATTTCTCTCTCTTTCACTGTCTTTGTTTTACGGGTTTTTAAAAGTAATTTATTTTTATAATGGGGTTTAGCTGCTTTTCACGGCTGTGTTTATGCGGCTTTACACCTACTTGACTCACTTCCAGACAGATATCAATACATAGGTTTTAAGATTCTTACTAGTCACATATATTCTTGTGCGGTGAATAGGGGGTGTTGAGTCCAGTTCACTGAGCAAGGAGTAGGTATTGTCTATTACATATTGGGTGTATGGAACGGTATCTGAGCGAATTTGAAACCCTTGTTTTATGCCTCACCCCACCTCACCTTTCCCGTTAAGCAGCCATAGTGTGTTTTCTAAACGTGTGACTCTGTTCTGTTTTGTAATTCAGTTCAAGTGTAGCGGTTTTTACATTCCCTCTATAAGTGATAGCTTATGATAAGTGTCTTTTTCTTTGTGACTTATTTCACTTAGAATCGTCGTACCTAAATCCACTCATATTGTTTCTACTAGCCTTATGACATTGATTTCATGTCTGAGTGATATTCCATTGTACATAAGGACCACAACTTCTTTATCCATTTTTCTCTTTCCTGGGATATTTAAGGTGTCATGAAGTGCAGGTTCTTGTCAACAGAGCAGCCCTAAACTTTGGGGTGCCTGTGTCTTGCTGATTTTTAGTTTTCCCAATTTATACGCCCATGAGTGGACGTGCCCTATGCTCCCTAAGCTGTGTTTTTTCGATGTTTCAGGACACACCGTACACTTCTCCAGAGTGGCTGTTGGCAATTTACATCCCGCCCGTCAGCGTAGCAAGGCTGCCATTTCTCCATGGCCTGTCCTGCATTTCTGGTTTTGACACTTTTTGCAGCATGGCCCTTTTGACCGATGGGAAGCGAGACTTCTTTGTAGCGCTGATTTGCCTTTCCAGGTTGCTTGGTTGGCAAAAAAGGGCGTATGCGTTTTTTCCTGAATATATTCAGGAAAAAACGCATACGCCCTTTTTGGCCAAGGGCATCATTGTCGAAGTTTTGCCACTTTTCATGTGCTTTAAAGGCGATTCGAATCTACCTCCTGAAACCTGTTTCCTGCAATTCTGCCTTGCTTTCAAATCCTCTTCGTTGCCTTCCCTCAATATATCTGTGGATGAGAGTTATCATTTATAGCTCTGCGTGTTTGTGAATTGCAGTGTCCCTGAGCTCCATTTTTCAACTCGCTTTTTTGGGAGCTGGCCGAAAAAGGGCGGGATTGCCTCAGGCCCTATTCTGCTTCTGGGCGGCAGGCTGAGCCTGTGGTTAATTCTTCTTCCTGATGGGAAAATAGAGTGACCTGTGCCTGTCCCAACACCTAGATCTAGTCTCTCATTGGTTGCCCCTCTTCCCGTTCATCATCAGGACAAATTGCAACCTGTAGGGAACAGGAGCTTAAAGGTGCTGATTCTCCAAGTAGGGAGATTGCTAGTAAAGTAGCTGGAAAGGCGAACCCGATCACAAGGAGATGAGAAATCAGGTGCGTATTAGAAACCTTTCAAAATCACACGGTGTACCATCTTCTGGGTTTCTCATGAATGTTTTCGATGTAGGAAGATGCCCTTGAACCTGGAGATTTGGGACCCATGGGATGGGTACCAAGCAGTGTTACTTTAAAGGGTCTGCGTTTGCTCACCCAACCTCACCCAACCTTTCAGCCACAAGAGTGTCCACCCTTATGTCTCATCCAGCTGTGGGTCTAGATATGGTCAATCCAGGTTGCATCACAGCCTCTAAACGAATTTTGTAAGAATTTCTCTCTCTTTCACTGTCTTTGTTTTACGGGTTTTTAAAAGTAATTTATTTTTATAATGGGGTTTAGCTGCTTTTCACGACTGTGTTTCTGCGGCTTTACACCCACTTGACTCACTGCCAGACAGATATCAATACATAGGTTTTAAGATTCTTACTAGTCACATATATTCTTGTGCGGTGAATAGGGGGTGTTGAGTCCAGTTAACTGAGCAAGGAGCAGGTGTTGTCTATTACATATTGGGTGTATGGAACGGTATCTGAGCGAATTTGAAACCCTTGTTTTATGCCTCACCCCACCTCACCTTTCCCGTTAAGCAGCCATAGTGTGTTTTCTAAACATGTGACTCTGTTCTGTTTTGTAATTCAGTTCAAGTGTAGCGGTTTTTACATTCCCTCTATAAGTGATAGCTTATGATAAGTGTCTTTTTCTTTGTGACTTATTTCACTTAGAATCGTCGTACCTAAATCCACTCATATTGTTTCTACTAGCCTTATGACATTGATTTCATGTCTGAGTGATATTCCATTGTACATAAGGACCACAACTTCTTTATCCATTTTTCTCTTTCCTGGGATATTTAAGGTGTCATGAAGTGGAGGTTCTTGTCAACAGAGCAGCCCTAAACTTTGGGGTGCCTGTGTCTTGCTGATTTTTAGTTTTCCCAATTTATACGCCCATGAGTGGACGTGCCCTATGCTCCCTAAGCTGTGTTTTTTCGATGTTTCAGGACACACCGTACACTTCTCCAGAGTGGCTGTTGGCAATTTACATCCCGCCCGTCAGCGTAGCAAGGCTGCCATTTCTCCATGGCCTGTCCTGCATTTCTGGTTTTGACACTTTTTGCAGCATGGCCCTTTTGACCGATGGGAAGCGAGACTTCTTTGTAGCGCTGATTTGCCTTTCCAGGTTGCTTGGTTGGCAAAAAAGGGCGTATGCGTTTTTTCCTGAATATATTCAGGAAAAAACGCATACGCCCTTTTTGGCCAAGGGCATCATTTTCGAAGTTTTGCCACTTTTCATGAGCTTTAAAGGCGATTCGAATCTACCTCCTGAAACCTGTTTCCTGCAATTCTGCCTTGCTTTCAAATCCTCTTCGTTGCCTTCCCTCAATATATCTGTGGATGAGAGTTATCATTTATAGCTCTGCGTGTTTGTGAATTGCAGTGTCCCTGAGCTCCATTTTTCAACTCGCTTTTTTGGGAGCTGGCCGAAAAAGGGCGGGATTGCCTCAGGCCCTATTCTGCTTCTGGGCAGCAGGCTGAGCCTGTGGTTAATTCTTCTTCCTGATGGGAAAATAGAGTGACCTGTGCCTGTCCCAACACCTAGATCTAGTCTCTCATTGGTTGCCCCTCTTCCCGTTCATCCTCAGGACAAATTGCAACCTGTAGGGAACAGGAGCTTAAAGGTGCTGATTCTCCAAGTAGGGAGATTGCTAGTAAAGTAGCTGGAAAGGCGAACCCGATTACAAGGAGATGAGAAATCAGGTGCGTATTAGAAACCTTTCAAAATCACACGGTGTACCATCTTCTGGGTTTCTCATGCATGTTTTTGATGTAGGAAGATGTCCTTGAACCTGGAGATTTGGGACCCATGGGATGGGTACCAGGCAGTATTACTTTAAAGGGTCTGCGTTTGCTCACCCAACCTCACCCAACCTTTCAGCCCCAAGATTGTCCACCCTTATGTCTCATCCAGCTGTGGGTCTAGATATGGTCAATCCAGGTTGCATCACAGCCTCTGAACGAATTCTGTAAGAATTTCTCTCTCTTTCACTGTCTTTGTTTTACGGGTTTTTAAAAGTAATTTATTTTTATAATGGGGTTCAGCTGCTTTTCACGGCTGTGTTTATGCGGCTTTACACCCACTTGACTCACTTCCAGACAGATATCAATACATAGGTTTTAAGATTCTTACTAGTCACATATATTCTTGTGCGGTGAATAGGGGGTGTTGAGTCCAGTTAACTGAGCAAGGAGCAGGTGTTGTCTATTACATATTGGGTGTATGGAACGGTATCTGAGCGAATTTGAAACCCTTGTTTTATGCCTCACCCCACCTCACCTTTCCCGTTAAGCAGCCATAGTGTGTTTTCTAAACGTGTGACTCTGTTCTGTTTTGTAATTCAGTTCAAGTGTAGCGGTTTTTACATTCCCTCTATAAGTGATAGCTTATGATAAGTGTCTTTTTCTTTGTGACTTATTTCACTTAGAATCGTCGTACCTAAATCCACTCATATTGTTTCTACTAGCCTTATGACATTGATTTCATGTCTGAGTGATATTCCATTGTACATAAGGACCACAACTTCTTTATCCATTTTTCTCTTTCCTGGGATATTTAAGGTGTCATGAAGTGCAGGTTCTTGTCAACAGAGCAGCCCTAAACTTTGGGGTGCCTGTGTCTTGCTGATTTTTAGTTTTCCCAATTTATACGCCCATGAGTGGACGTGCCCTATGCTCCCTAAGCTGTGTTTTTTCGATGTTTCAGGACACACCGTACACTTCTCCAGAGTGGCTGTTGGCAATTTACATCCCGCCCGTCAGCGTAGCAAGGCTGCCATTTCTCCATGGCCTGTCCTGCATTTCTGGTTTTGACACTTTTTGCAGCATGGCCCTTTTGACCGATGGGAAGCGAGACTTCTTTGTAGCGCTGATTTGCCTTTCCAGGTTGCTTGGTTGGCAAAAAAGGGCGTATGCGTTTTTTCCTGAATATATTCAGGAAAAAACGCATACGCCCTTTTTGGCCAAGGGCATCATTGTCGAAGTTTTGCCACTTTTCATGTGCTTTAAAGGCGATTCGAATCTACCTCCTGAAACCTGTTTCCTGCAATTCTGCCTTGCTTTCAAATCCTCTTCGTTGCCTTCCCTCAATATATCTGTGGATGAGAGTTATCATTTATAGCTCTGCGTGTTTGTGAATTGCAGTGTCCCTGAGCTCCATTTTTCAACTCGCTTTTTTGGGAGCTGGCCGAAAAAGGGCGGGATTGCCTCAGGCCCTATTCTGCTTCTGGGCGGCAGGCTGAGCCTCTGGTTAATTCTTCTTCCTGATGGGAAAATAGAGTGACCTGTGCCTGTCCCAACACCTAGATCTAGTCTCTCATTGGTTGCCCCTCTTCCCGTTCATCCTCAGGACAAATTGCAACCTGTAGGGAACAGGAGCTTAAAGGTGCTGATTCTCCAAGTAGGGAGATTGCTAGTAAAGTAGCTGGAAAGGCGAACCCGATCACAAGGAGATGAGAAATCAGGTGCGTATTAGAAACCTTTCAAAATCACACGGTGTACCATCTTCTGGGTTTCTCATGAATGTTTTCGATGTAGGAAGATGCCCTTGAACCTGGAGATTTGGGACCCATGGGATGGGTACCAAGCAGTGTTACTTTAAAGGGTCTGCGTTTGCTCACCCAACCTCACCCAACCTTTCAGCCCCAAGAGTGTCCACCCTTATGTCTCATCCAGCTGTGGGTCTAGATATGGTCAATCCAGGTTGCATCACAGCCTCTGAACGAATTCTGTAAGAATTTCTCTCTCTTTCACTGTCTTTGTTTTACGGGTTTTTAAAAGTAATTTATTTTTATAATGGGGTTCAGCTGCTTTTCACGGCTGTGTTTATGCGGCTTTACACCCACTTGACTCACTTCCAGACAGATATCAATACATAGGTTTTAAGATTCTTACTAGTCACATATATTCTTGTGCGGTGAATAGGGGGTGTTGAGTCCAGTTAACTGAGCAAGGAGCAGGTGTTGTCTATTACATATTGGGTGTATGGAACGGTATCTGAGCGAATTTGAAACCCTTGTTTTATGCCTCACCCCACCTCACCTTTCCCGTTAAGCAGCCATAGTGTGTTTTCTAAACGTGTGACTCTGTTCTGTTTTGTAATTCAGTTCAAGTGTAGCGGTTTTTACATTCCCTCTATAAGTGATAGCTTATGATAAGTGTCTTTTTCTTTGTGACTTATTTCACTTAGAATCGTCGTACCTAAATCCACTCATATTGTTTCTACTAGCCTTATGACATTGATTTCATGTCTGAGTGATATTCCATTGTACATAAGGACCACAACTTCTTTATCCATTTTTCTCTTTCCTGGGATATTTAAGGTGTCATGAAGTGCAGGTTCTTGTCAACAGAGCAGCCCTAAACTTTGGGGTGCCTGTGTCTTGCTGATTTTTAGTTTTCCCAATTTATACGCCCATGAGTGGACGTGCCCTATGCTCCCTAAGCTGTGTTTTTTCGATGTTTCAGGACACACCGTACACTTCTCCAGAGTGGCTGTTGGCAATTTACATCCCGCCCGTCAGCGTAGCAAGGCTGCCATTTCTCCATGGCCTGTCCTGCATTTCTGGTTTTGACACTTTTTGCAGCATGGCCCTTTTGACCGATGGGAAGCGAGACTTCTTTGTAGCGCTGATTTGCCTTTCCAGGTTGCTTGGTTGGCAAAAAAGGGCGTATGCGTTTTTTCCTGAATATATTCAGGAAAAAACGCATACGCCCTTTTTGGCCAAGGGCATCATTGTCGAAGTTTTGCCACTTTTCATGTGCTTTAAAGGCGATTCGAATCTACCTCCTGAAACCTGTTTCCTGCAATTCTGCCTTGCTTTCAAATCCTCTTCGTTGCCTTCCCTCAATATATCTGTGGATGAGAGTTATCATTTATAGCTCTGCGTGTTTGTGAATTGCAGTGTCCCTGAGCTCCATTTTTCAACTCGCTTTTTTGGGAGCTGGCCGAAAAAGGGCGGGATTGCCTCAGGCCCTATTCTGCTTCTGGGCGGCAGGCTGAGCCTCTGGTTAATTCTTCTTCCTGATGGGAAAATAGAGTGACCTGTGCCTGTCCCAACACCTAGATCTAGTCTCTCATTGGTTGCCCCTCTTCCCGTTCATCCTCAGGACAAATTGCAACCTGTAGGGAACAGGAGCTTAAAGGTGCTGATTCTCCAAGTAGGGAGATTGCTAGTAAAGTAGCTGGAAAGGCGAACCCGATCACAAGGAGATGAGAAATCAGGTGCGTATTAGAAACCTTTCAAAATCACACGGTGTACCATCTTCTGGGTTTCTCATGAATGTTTTCGATGTAGGAAGATGCCCTTGAACCTGGAGATTTGGGACCCATGGGATGGGTACCAAGCAGTGTTACTTTAAAGGGTCTGCGTTTGCTCACCCAACCTCACCCAACCTTTCAGCCCCAAGAGTGTCCACCCTTATGTCTCATCCAGCTGTGGGTCTAGATATGGTCAATCCAGGTTGCATCACAGCCTCTGAACGAATTTTGTAAGAATTTCTCTCTCTTTCACTGTCTTTGTTTTACGGGTTTTTAAAAGTAATTTATTTTTATAATGGGGTTTAGCTGCTTTTCACGACTGTGTTTCTGCGGCTTTACACCCACTTGACTCACTGCCAGACAGATATCAATACATAGGTTTTAAGATTCTTACTAGTCACATATATTCTTGTGCGGTGAATAGGGGGTGTTGAGTCCAGTTAACTGAGCAAGGAGCAGGTGTTGTCTATTACATATTGGGTGTATGGAACGGTATCTGAGCGAATTTGAAACCCTTGTTTTATGCCTCACCCCACCTCACCTTTCCCGTTAAGCAGCCATAGTGTGTTTTCTAAACGTGTGACTCTGTTCTGTTTTGTAATTCAGTTCAAGTGTAGCGGTTTTTACATTCCCTCTATAAGTGATAGCTTATGATAAGTGTCTTTTTCTTTGTGACTTATTTCACTTAGAATCGTCGTACCTAAATCCACTCATATTGTTTCTACTAGCCTTATGACATTGATTTCATGTCTGAGTGATATTCCATTGTACATAAGGACCACAACTTCTTTATCCATTTTTCTCTTTCCTGGGATATTTAAGGTGTCATGAAGTGGAGGTTCTTGTCAACAGAGCAGCCCTAAACTTTGGGGTGCCTGTGTCTTGCTGATTTTTAGTTTTCCCAATTTATACGCCCATGAGTGGACGTGCCCTATGCTCCCTAAGCTGTGTTTTTTCGATGTTTCAGGACACACCGTACACTTCTCCAGAGTGGCTGTTGGCAATTTACATCCCGCCCGTCAGCGTAGCAAGGCTGCCATTTCTCCATGGCCTGTCCTGCATTTCTGGTTTTGACACTTTTTGCAGCATGGCCCTTTTGACCGATGGGAAGCGAGACTTCTTTGTAGCGCTGATTTGCCTTTCCAGGTTGCTTGGTTGGCAAAAAAGGGCGTATGCGTTTTTTCCTGAATATATTCAGGAAAAAACGCATACGCCCTTTTTGGCCAAGGGCATCATTGTCGAAGTTTTGCCACTTTTCATGTGCTTTAAAGGCGATTCGAATCTACCTCCTGAAACCTGTTTCCTGCAATTCTGCCTTGCTTTCAAATCCTCTTCGTTGCCTTCCCTCAATATATCTGTGGATGAGAGTTATCATTTATAGCTCTGCGTGTTTGTGAATTGCAGTGTCCCTGAGCTCCATTTTTCAACTCGCTTTTTTGGGAGCTGGCCGAAAAAGGGCGGGATTGCCTCAGGCCCTATTCTGCTTCTGGGCGGCAGGCTGAGCCTGTGGTTAATTCTTCTTCCTAATGGGAAAATAGAGTGACCTGTGCCTGTCCCAACACCTAGATCTAGTCTCTCATTGGTTGCCCCTCTTCCCGTTCATCCTCAGGACAAATTGCAACCTGTAGGGAACAGAAGCTTAAAGGTGCTGATTCTCCAAGTAGGGAGATTGCTAGTAAAGTAGCTGGAAAGGCGAATCCGAGCACAAGGAGATGAGAAATGAGGTGCGTATTAGAAACCTTTCAAAATCACACGGTGTACCATCTTCTGGGTTTCTCATGAATGTTTTCGATGTAGGAAGATGCCCTTGAACCTGGAGATTTGGGACCCATGGGATGGGTACCAAGCAGTATTACTTTAAAGGGTCTGCGTTTGCTCACCCAACCTCACCCAACCTTTCAGCCCCAAGAGTGTCCACCCTTATGTCTCATCCAGCTGTGGGTCTAGATATGGTCAATCCAGGTTGCATCACAGCCTCTGAACGAATTTTGTAAGAATTTCTCTCTCTTTCACTGTCTTTGTTTTACGGGTTTTTAAAAGTAATTTATTTTTATAATGGGGTTTAGCAGCTTTTCACGACTGTGTTTCTGCGGCTTTATACCCACTTGACTCACTGCCAGACAGATATCAATACATAGGTTTTAAGATTCTTACTAGTCACATATATTCTTGTGCGGTGAATAGGGGGTGTTGAGTCCAGTTAACTGAGCAAGGAGCAGGTGTTGTCTATAACATATTGGGTGTATGGAACGGTATCTGAGCGAATTTGAAACCCTTGTTTTATGCCTCACCCCACCTCACCTTTCCCGTTAAGCAGCCATAGTGTGTTTTCTAAACGTGTGACTCTGTTCTGTTTTGTAATTCAGTTCAAGTGTAGCGGTTTTTACATTCCCTCTATAAGTGATAGCTTATGATAAGTGTCTTTTTCTTTGTGACTTATTTCACTTAGAATCGTCGTACCTAAATCCACTCATATTGTTTCTACTAGCCTTATGACATTGATTTCATGTCTGAGTGATATTCCATTGTACATAAGGACCACAACTTCTTTATCCATTTTTCTCTTTCCTGGGATATTTAAGGTGTCATGAAGTGCAGGTTCTTGTCAACAGAGCAGCCCTAAACTTTGGGGTGCCTGTGTCTTGCTGATTTTTAGTTTTCCCAATTTATACGCCCATGAGTGGACGTGCCCTATGCTCCCTAAGCTGTGTTTTTTCGATGTTTCAGGACACACCGTACACTTCTCCAGAGTGGCTGTTGGCAATTTACATCCCGCCCGTCAGCGTAGCAAGGCTGCCATTTCTCCATGGCCTGTCCTGCATTTCTGGTTTTGACACTTTTTGCAGCATGGCCCTTTTGACCGATGGGAAGCGAGACTTCTTTGTAGCGCTGATTTGCCTTTCCAGGTTGCTTGGTTGGCAAAAAAGGGCGTATGCGTTTTTTCCTGAATATATTCAGGAAAAAACGCATACGCCCTTTTTGGCCAAGGGCATCATTGTCGAAGTTTTGCCACTTTTCATGTGCTTTAAAGGCGATTCGAATCTACCTCCTGAAACCTGTTTCCTGCAATTCTGCCTTGCTTTCAAATCCTCTTCGTTGCCTTCCCTCAATATATCTGTGGATGAGAGTTATCATTTATAGCTCTGCGTGTTTGTGAATTGCAGTGTCCCTGAGCTCCATTTTTCAACTCGCTTTTTTGGGAGCTGGCCGAAAAAGGGCGGGATTGCCTCAGGCCCTATTCTGCTTCTGGGCGGCAGGCTGAGCCTGTGGTTAATTCTTCTTCCTGATGGGAAAATAGAGTGACCTGTGCCTGTCCCAACACCTAGATCTAGTCTCTCATTGGTTGCCCCTCTTCCCGTTCATCCTCAGGACAAATTGCAACCTGTAGGGAACAGGAGCTTAAAGGTGCTGATTCTCCAAGTAGGGAGATTGCTAGTAAAGTAGCTGGAAAGGCGAACCCGATCACAAGGAGATGAGAAATCAGGTGCGTATTAGAAACCTTTCAAAATCACACGGTGTACCATCTTCTGGGTTTCTCATGAATGTTTTCGATGTAGGAAGATGCCCTTGAACCTGGAGATTTGGGACCCATGGGATGGGTACCAAGCAGTGTTACTTTAAAGGGTCTGCGTTTGCTCACCCAACCTCACCCAACCTTTCAGCCCCAAGAGTGTCCACCCTTATGTCTCATCCAGCTGTGGGTCTAGATATGGTCAATCCAGGTTGCATCACAGCCTCTAAACGAATTTTGTAAGAATTTCTCTCTCTTTCACTGTCTTTGTTTTACGGGTTTTTAAAAGTAATTTATTTTTATAATGGGGTTTAGCTGCTTTTCACGACTGTGTTTCTGCGGCTTTACACCCACTTGACTCACTGCCAGACAGATATCAATACATAGGTTTTAAGATTCTTACTAGTCACATATATTCTTGTGCGGTGAATAGGGGGTGTTGAGTCCAGTTAACTGAGCAAGGAGCAGGTGTTGTCTATTACATATTGGGTGTATGGAACGGTATCTGAGCGAATTTGAAACCCTTGTTTTATGCCTCACCCCACCTCACCTTTCCCGTTAAGCAGCCATAGTGTGTTTTCTAAACGTGTGACTCTGTTCTGTTTTGTAATTCAGTTCAAGTGTAGCGGTTTTTACATTCCCTCTATAAGTGATAGCTTATGATAAGTGTCTTTTTCTTTGTGACTTATTTCACTTAGAATCGTCGTACCTAAATCCACTCATATTGTTTCTACTAGCCTTATGACATTGATTTCATGTCTGAGTGATATTCCATTGTACATAAGGACCACAACTTCTTTATCCATTTTTCTCTTTCCTGGGATATTTAAGGTGTCATGAAGTGGAGGTTCTTGTCAACAGAGCAGCCCTAAACTTTGGGGTGCCTGTGTCTTGCTGATTTTTAGTTTTCCCAATTTATACGCCCATGAGTGGGCGTGCCCTATGCTCCCTAAGCTGTGTTTTTTCGATGTTTCAGGACACACCGTACACTTCTCCAGAGTGGCTGTTGGCAATTTACATCCCGCCCGTCAGCGTAGCAAGGCTGCCATTTCTCCATGGCCTGTCCTGCATTTCTGGTTTTGACACTTTTTGCAGCATGGCCCTTTTGACCGATGGGAAGCGAGACTTCTTTGTAGCGCTGATTTGCCTTTCCAGGTTGCTTGGTTGGCAAAAAAGGGCGTATGCGTTTTTTCCTGAATATATTCAGGAAAAAACGCATACGCCCTTTTTGGCCAAGGGCATCATTGTCGAAGTTTTGCCACTTTTCATGTGCTTTAAAGGCGATTCGAATCTACCTCCTGAAACCTGTTTCCTGCAATTCTGCCTTGCTTTCAAATCCTCTTCGTTGCCTTCCCTCAATATATCTGTGGATGAGAGTTATCATTTATAGCTCTGCGTGTTTGTGAATTGCAGTGTCCCTGAGCTCCATTTTTCAACTCGCTTTTTTGGGAGCTGGCCGAAAAAGGGCGGGATTGCCTCAGGCCCTATTCTGCTTCTGGGCGGCAGGCTGAGCCTGTGGTTAATTCTTCTTCCTGATGGGAAAATAGAGTGACCTGTGCCTGTCCCAACACCTAGATCTAGTCTCTCATTGGTTGCCCCTCTTCCCGTTCATCCTCAGGACAAATTGCAACCTGTAGGGAACAGGAGGTTAAAGGTGCTGATTCTCCAAGTAGGGAGATTGCTAGTAAAGTAGCTGGAATGGCGAACCCGAGCACAAGGAGATGAGAAATGAGGTGCGTATTAGAAACCTTTCAAAATCACACGGTGTACCATCTTCTGGGTTTCTCATGCATGTTTTCGATGTAGGAAGATGCCCTTGAACCTGGAGATTTGGGACCCCTGGGATGGGTACCAGGCAGTAGTACTTTAAAGGGTCTGCGTTTGCTCACCCAACCTCACCCAACCTTTCAGCCCCAAGAGTGTCCACCCTTATGTCTCATCCAGATGTGGGTCTAGATTTGGTCAATCCAGGTTGCATCACAGCCTCTGAACGAATTTTGTAAGAATTTCTCTCTCTTTCACTGTCTTTGTTTTACGGGTTTTTAAAAGTAATTTATTTTTATAATGGGGTTCAGCTGCTTTTCACGGCTGTGTTTATGCGGCTTTACACCCACTTGACTCACTTCCAGACAGATATCAATACATAGGTTTTAAGATTCTTACTAGTCACATATATTCTTGTGCGGTGAATAGGGGGTGTTGAGTCCAGTTCACTGAGCAAGGAGTAGGTCTTGTCTATTACATATTGGGTGTATGGAACGGTATCTGAGCGAATTTGAAACCCTTGTTTTATGCATCACCCAACCTCACCTTTCCCATTAAGCAGCCATAGTGTGTTTTCTAAACGTGTGACTCTGTTCTGTTTTGTAATTCAGTTCAAGTGTAGCGGTTTTTACATTCCCTCTATAAGTGATAGCTTATGATAAGTGTCTTTTTCTGTGTGACTTATTTCACGTAGAATCATCGTACCTAAATCCACTCATCTTGCTTCTACTAGCCTTATGAAATTGATTTCATGTCTGAGTGATATTCCATTGTACATAAGGACCACAACTTCTTTATCCATTTTTCTCTTTCCTGGGATATTTAAGGTGTCATGAAGTGGAGGTTCTTGTCAACAGAGCAGCCCTAAACTTTGGGGTGCCTGTGTCTTGCTGATTTTTAGTTTTCCCAATTTATACGCCCATGAGTGGACGTGCCCTATGCTCCCTAAGCTGTGTTTTTTCGATGTTTTAGGACACACCGTGCACTTCTCCAGAGTGGCTGTTGGCAATGTACATCCCGCCCATCAGCGTAGCAAGGCTGCCATTTCTCCATGGCCTGTCCTGCATTTCTGGTTTTGACACTTTTTGCAGCATGGCCCTTTTGACCGTTGGGAAGCGAGACTTCTTTGTAGCGCTGATTAGACTTTCCAGGTTGCTTGGTTGGCCAAACAGGGCGTATGCGTTTTTTCCTGAATATATTCAGGAAAAAACGCATACGCCCTGTTTGGCCAAGGGCATCATTGTCGATGTTTTGCCACTTTTCATGTGCTTTAAAGGCGATTCGAATCTACCTCCTGAAACCTGTTTCCTGCAATTCTGCCTTGCTTTCAAATCCTCTTCGTTGCCTTCCCTCAATATATCTGTGGATGAGAGTTATCATTTATAGCTCTGTGGGTTTGTGAATTGCAGTGTCCCTGAGCTCCATTTTTCAACTGGCTTTTTTGGGAGCTGGCCGCAAAAGCGCGGGATTGCCTCAGGCCCTATTCTGCTTCTGGGCGGCAGGCTGACCCTGTGGTTAATTCTTCTTCCCGATGGGAAAATAGAGTGACCTCTGCCTGTCCCAACACCTAGATCTAGTCTCTCATTGGTTGCCCCTCTTCCCGTTCATCCTCAGGACAAATTGCAACCTGTAGGGAACAGGAGCTTAAAGGTGCTGATTCTCCAAGTAGGGAGATTGCTAGTAAAGTAGCTGGAAAGGCGAACCCGAGCACAAGGAGATGAGAAATGAGGTGCGTATTAGAAACCTTTCAAAATCACACGGTGTACCATCTTCTGGGTTCCTCATGCATGTTTTCGATGTAGGAAGATGCCCTTGAACCTGGAGATTTGGGACCCATGGGGTGGGTACCAGGCAGTAGTACTTTAAAGGGTCTGTGTTTGCTCACCCAACCTCACCCAACCTTTCAGCCCCAAGAGTGTCCACCCTTATGTCTCATCCAGCTGTGGGTCTAGATATGGTCAATCCAGGTTGCATCACAGCCTCTGAACGAATTTTGTAAGAATGTCTCTCTCTTTCACTGTCTTTGTTTTACGGGTTTTTAAAAGTAATTTATTTTTATAATGGGGTTTAGCTGCTTTTCACGGCTGTGTTTATGCGGCTTTACACCCACTTGACTCACTTCCAGACAGATATCAATACATAGGTTTTAAGATTCTTACTAGTCACACATATTCTTGTGCGGTGAATAGGGGGTGTTGAGTCCAGTTCACTGAGCAAGGAGCCGGTGTTGTCTATTACATATTGGGTGTATGGAACGGTATCTGAGCGAATTTGAAACCCTTGTTTTATGCCTCACCCCACCTCACCTTTCCCGTTAAGCAGCCATAGTGTGTTTTCTAAACGTGTGTCTCTGTTCTGTTTTGTAATTCAGTTCAAGTGTAGCGGTTTTTACATTCCCTCTATAAGTGATAGCTTATGATAAGTGTCTTTTTCTGTGTGACTTATTTCACTTAGAATCATCGTACCTAAATCCACTCATCTTGCTACTACTAGCCTTAAGACATTGATTTCATGTCTGAGTGATATTCAATTGTACATAAGGACCACAAATTCTTTATCCATTTTATTCTTTCCTGGGATATTTAAGGTGTCATTAAGTGGAGGTTCTTGTCCACAGAGCAGCCCTAAACTTTGGGGTGCCTGTGTCTTGCTGATTTTTAGTTTTCCCAATTTATACGCCCATGAGTGGACGTGCCCTATGCTCCCTAAGCTGTGGTTTTTCGATGTTTCAGGACACACTGTACACTTCTCCAGAGTGGCTGTTGGCAATTTACATCCCGCCCATCAGTGTAGCAAGGCTGCCATTTCTCCATGGCCTGTCCTGCATTTCTGGTTTTGACACTTTTTGCAGCATGGCCCTTTTGACCAATGGGAAGCGAGACTTCTTTGTAGCGCTGATTAGCCTTTCCAGGTTGCTTGGTTGGCCAATCAGGGCGTATGCGTTTTTTCCTGAATGTATTCAGGAAAAAACGCATACGCCATGTTTGGCCAAGGGCATCATTGTCGACATTTTGCCACTTTTCATGTGCTTTAAAGGCGATTCGAATCTACCTCCTGAAACCTGTTTCCTGCAATTCTGCCTTGCTTTCAAATTCTCTTCGTTGCCTTCCCTCAATATATCTGTGGATGAGAGTTATCATTTATAGCTCTGTGGGTTTGTGAATTGCAGTGTCCCTGAGCTCCATTTTTCAACTGGCTTTTTTGCGAGCTGGCCGCAAAAGCGCGGGATTGCCTCAGGCCCTATTCTGCTTCTGGGCGGCAGGCTGAGCCTGTGGTTAATTCTTCTTCCCAATGGGAAAATAGAGTGACCGGTGCCTGTTCCTACACCTAGATCTAGTCTCTCATTGGTTGCCCCTCTTCCCGTTCATCCTCAGGACAATTTGCAACTTGTAGGGAACAGAAGCTTAAAGGTGCTGATTCTCCAAGTAGGGAGATTGCTAGTAAAGTAGCTGGAAAGGCGAACCCGAGCACAAGGAGATGAGAAATGAGGTGCGTATTAGAAACCTTTCAAAATCACACGGTGTACCATCTTCTGGGTTTCTCATGCATGTTTTCGATGTAGGAAGATGCCCTTGAACCTGGAGATTTGGGACCCCTGGGATGGGTACCAGGCAGTAGTACTTTAAAGGGTCTGCGTTTGGTCACCCAACCTCACCCAAACTTTCAGCCCCAAGAGTGTCCACCCTTATGTCTCATCCAGCTGTGGGTCTAGATATGGTCAATCCAGGTTGCATCACAGCCTCTGAACGAATTTTGTAAGAATTTCTCTCTCTTTCACTGTCTTTGTTTTACGGGTTTTTAAAAGTAATTTATTTTTATAATGGGGTTTAGCTGCTTTTCACGGCTGTGTTTATGCGGCTTTACACCTACTTGACTCACTTCCAGACAGATATCAATACATAGGTTTTAAGATTCTTACTAGTCACATATATTCTTGTGCGGTGAATAGGGGGTGTTGAGTCCAGTTCACTGAGCAAGGAGTAGGTATTGTCTATTACATATTGGGTGTATGGAACGGTATCTGAGCGAATTTGAAACCCTTGTTTTATGCCTCACCCCACCTCACCTTTCCCGTTAAGCAGCCATAGTGTGTTTTCTAAACGTGTGACTCTGTTCTGTTTTGTAATTCAGTTCAAGTGTAGCGGTTTTTACATTCCCTCTATAAGTGATAGCTTATGATAAGTGTCTTTTTCTTTGTGACTTATTTCACTTAGAATCGTCGTACCTAAATCCACTCATATTGTTTCTACTAGCCTTATGACATTGATTTCATGTCTGAGTGATATTCCATTGTACATAAGGACCACAACTTCTTTATCCATTTTTCTCTTTCCTGGGATATTTAAGGTGTCATGAAGTGCAGGTTCTTGTCAACAGAGCAGCCCTAAACTTTGGGGTGCCTGTGTCTTGCTGATTTTTAGTTTTCCCAATTTATACGCCCATGAGTGGACGTGCCCTATGCTCCCTAAGCTGTGTTTTTTCGATGTTTCAGGACACACCGTACACTTCTCCAGAGTGGCTGTTGGCAATTTACATCCCGCCCGTCAGCGTAGCAAGGCTGCCATTTCTCCATGGCCTGTCCTGCATTTCTGGTTTTGACACTTTTTGCAGCATGGCCCTTTTGACCGATGGGAAGCGAGACTTCTTTGTAGCGCTGATTTGCCTTTCCAGGTTGCTTGGTTGGCAAAAAAGGGCGTATGCGTTTTTTCCTGAATATATTCAGGAAAAAACGCATACGCCCTTTTTGGCCAAGGGCATCATTGTCGAAGTTTTGCCACTTTTCATGTGCTTTAAAGGCGATTCGAATCTACCTCCTGAAACCTGTTTCCTGCAATTCTGCCTTGCTTTCAAATCCTCTTCGTTGCCTTCCCTCAATATATCTGTGGATGAGAGTTATCATTTATAGCTCTGCGTGTTTGTGAATTGCAGTGTCCCTGAGCTCCATTTTTCAACTCGCTTTTTTGGGAGCTGGCCGAAAAAGGGCGGGATTGCCTCAGGCCCTATTCTGCTTCTGGGCGGCAGGCTGAGCCTGTGGTTAATTCTTCTTCCTGATGGGAAAATAGAGTGACCTGTGCCTGTCCCAACACCTAGATCTAGTCTCTCATTGGTTGCCCCTCTTCCCGTTCATCATCAGGACAAATTGCAACCTGTAGGGAACAGGAGCTTAAAGGTGCTGATTCTCCAAGTAGGGAGATTGCTAGTAAAGTAGCTGGAAAGGCGAACCCGATCACAAGGAGATGAGAAATCAGGTGCGTATTAGAAACCTTTCAAAATCACACGGTGTACCATCTTCTGGGTTTCTCATGAATGTTTTCGATGTAGGAAGATGCCCTTGAACCTGGAGATTTGGGACCCATGGGATGGGTACCAAGCAGTGTTACTTTAAAGGGTCTGCGTTTGCTCACCCAACCTCACCCAACCTTTCAGCCCCAAGAGTGTCCACCCTTATGTCTCATCCAGCTGTGGGTCTAGATATGGTCAATCCAGGTTGCATCACAGCCTCTAAACGAATTTTGTAAGAATTTCTCTCTCTTTCACTGTCTTTGTTTTACGGGTTTTTAAAAGTAATTTATTTTTATAATGGGGTTTAGCTGCTTTTCACGACTGTGTTTCTGCGGCTTTACACCCACTTGACTCACTGCCAGACAGATATCAATACATAGGTTTTAAGATTCTTACTAGTCACATATATTCTTGTGCGGTGAATAGGGGGTGTTGAGTCCAGTTAACTGAGCAAGGAGCAGGTGTTGTCTATTACATATTGGGTGTATGGAACGGTATCTGAGCGAATTTGAAACCCTTGTTTTATGCCTCACCCCACCTCACCTTTCCCGTTAAGCAGCCATAGTGTGTTTTCTAAACATGTGACTCTGTTCTGTTTTGTAATTCAGTTCAAGTGTAGCGGTTTTTACATTCCCTCTATAAGTGATAGCTTATGATAAGTGTCTTTTTCTTTGTGACTTATTTCACTTAGAATCGTCGTACCTAAATCCACTCATATTGTTTCTACTAGCCTTATGACATTGATTTCATGTCTGAGTGATATTCCATTGTACATAAGGACCACAACTTCTTTATCCATTTTTCTCTTTCCTGGGATATTTAAGGTGTCATGAATTGGAGGTTCTTGTCAACAGAGCAGCCCTAAACTTTGGGGTGCCTGTGTCTTGCTGATTTTTAGTTTTCCCAATTTATACGCCCATGAGTGGACGTGCCCTATGCTCCCTAAGCTGTGTTTTTTCGATGTTTCAGGACACACCGTACACTTCTCCAGAGTGGCTGTTGGCAATTTACATCCCGCCCGTCAGCGTAGCAAGGCTGCCATTTCTCCATGGCCTGTCCTGCATTTCTGGTTTTGACACTTTTTGCAGCATGGCCCTTTTGACCGATGGGAAGCGAGACTTCTTTGTAGCGCTGATTAGCCTTTCCAGGTTGCTTGGTTGGCCAAACAGGGCGTATGCGTTTTTTCCTGAATATATTCAGGAAAAAACGCATACGCCCTGTTTGGCCAAGGGCATCATTGTCGACGTTTTGCCACTTTTCATGTGCTTTAAAGGCGATTCGAATCTACCTCCTGAAACCTGTTTCCTGCAATTCTGCCTTGCTTTCAAATCCTCTTCGTTGCCTTCCCTCAATATATCTGTTGATGAGAGTTATCATTTATAGCTCTGCGGGTTTGTGAATTGCAGTGTCCCTGAGCTCCATTTTTCAACTCGCTTTTTTGGGAGCTGGCCGCAAAAGGGCGGGATTGCCTCAGGCCCTATTCTGCATCTGGGCGGCAGGCTGAGCCTGTGGTTAATTCTTCTTCCTAATGGGAAAATAGAGTGACCTGTGCCTGTCCCAACACCTAGATCTAGTCTCTCATTGGTTGCCCCTCTTCCCGTTCATCCTCAGGACAATTTGCAACCTTTAGGGAACAGAAGCTTAAAGGTGCTGATTCTCCAAGTAGGGAGATTGCTAGTAAAGTAGCTGGAAAGGCGAACCCGAGCACAAGGAGATGAGAAATGAGGTGCGTATTAGAAACCTTTCAAAATCACACGGTGTACCATCTTCTGGGTTTCTCATGCATGTTTTCGATGTAGGAAGATGCCCTTGAACCTGGAGATTTGGGACCCCTGGGATGGGTACCAGGCAGTAGTACTTTAAAGGGTCTGCGTTTGCTCACCCAACCTCACCCAACCTTTCAGCCCCAAGAGTGTCCACCCTTATGTCTCATCCAGCTGTGGGTCTAGATATGGTCAATCCAGGTTGCATCACAGCCTCTGAACGAATTTTGTAAGAATTTCTCTCTCTTTCACTGTCTTTGTTTTACGGGTTTTTAAAAGTAATTTATTTTTATAATGGGGTTTAGCTGCTTTTCACGGCTGTGATTATGCGGCTTTACACCTACTTGACTCACTTCCAGACAGATATCAATACATAGGTTTTAAGATTCTTACTAGTCACATATATTCTTGTGCGGTGAATAGGGGGTGTTGAGTCCAGTTCACTGAGCAAGGAGTAGGTATTGTCTATTACATATTGGGTGTATGGAACGGTATCTGTGCGAATTTGAAACCCTTGTTTTATGCATCACCCCACCTCACCTTTCCCGTTAAGCAGCCATAGTGTGTTTTCTAAACGTGTGACTCTGTTCTGTTTTGTAATTCAGTTCAAGTGTAGTGGTTTTTACATTCCCTCTATAAGTGATAGCTTATGATAAGTGTCTTTTTCTGTGTGACTTATTTCACTTAGAATCGTCGTACCTAAATCCACTCATCTTGCTTCTACTAGCCTTATGACATTGATTTCATGTCTGAGTGATATTCCATTGTACATAAGGACCACAACTTCTTTATCCATTTTTCTCTTTCCTGGGATATTTAAGGTGTCATGAAGTGGAGGTTCTTGTCAACAGAGCAGCCCTAAACTTTGGGGTGCCTGTGTCTTGCTGATTTTTAGTTTTCCCAATTTATACGCCCATGAGTGGACGTGCCCTATGCTCCCTAAGCTGTGTTTTTTCGATGTTTCAGGACACACCATACACTTCTCCAGAGTGGCTGTTGGCAATTTACATCCCGCCCATCAGCGTAGCAAGGCTGCCATTTCTCCATGGCCTGTCCTGCATTTCTGGTTTTGACACTTTTTGCAGCATGGCCCTTTTGACCGATGGGAAGCGAGACTTCTTTGTAGCGCTGATTAGCCTTTCCAGGTTGCTTGGTTGGCCAAACAGGGCGTATGCGTTTTTTCCTGAATATATTCAGGAAAAAACGCATACGCCCTGTTTGGCCAAGGGCATCATTGTCGACGTTTTGCCACTTTTCATGTGCTTTAAAGGCGATTCGAATCTACCTCCTGAAACCTGTTTCCTGCAATTCTGCCTTGCTTTCAAATCCTCTTCGTTGCCTTACCTCAATATATCTGTTGATGAGAGTTATCATTTATAGCTCTGCGGGTTTGTGAATTGCAGTGTCCCTGAGCTCCATTTTTCAACTCGCTTTTTTGGGAGCTGGCCGCAAAAGGGCGGGATTGCCTCAGGCCCTATTCTGCATCTGGGCGGCAGGCTGAGCCTGTGGTTAATTCTTCTTCCTAATGGGAAAATAGAGTGACCTGTGCCTGTCCCAACACCTAGATCTAGTCTCTCATTGGTTGCCCCTCTTCCCGTTCATCCTCAGGACAAATTGCCACCTGTAGGGAACAGAAGCTTAAAGGTGCTGATTCTCCAAGTAGGGAGATTGCTAGTAAAGTAGCTGGAAAGGCGAACCCGATCACAAGGAGATGAGAAATCAGGTGCGTATTAGAAACCTTTCAAAATCACACGGTGTACCATCTTCTGGGTTTCTCATGAATGTTTTCGATGTAGGAAGATGCCCTTGAACCTGGAGATTTGTGACCCATGGGATGGGTACCAAGCAGTGTTACTTTAAAGGGTCTGCGTATGCTCACCCAACCTCACCCAACCTTTCAGCCCCAAGAGTGTCCACCCTTATGTCTCATCCAGCTGTGGGTCTAGATATGGTCAATCCAGGTTGCATCACAGCCTCTGAACGAATTTTGTAAGAATTTCTCTCTCTTTCACTGTCTTTGTTTTACGGGTTTTTAAAAGTAATTTATTTTTATAATGGGGTTTAGCTGCTTTTCACGGCTGTGTTTATGCGGCTTTACACCCCCTTGACTCACTTCCAGACAGATATCAATACATAGGTTTTAAGATTCTTACTAGTCACATATATTCTTGTGCGGTGAATACGGGGTGTTGAGTCCAGTTCACTGAGCAAGGAGCAGGTGTTGTCTATTACATATTGGGTGTATGGAACGGTATCAGATCGAATTTGAAACCCTTGTTTTATGCCTCACCCCACCTCACCTTTCCCGTTAAGCAGCCATAGTGTGTTTCCTAAACGTGTGACTCTGTTCTGTTTTGTAATTCAGTTCAAGTGTAGCGGTTTTTACATTCCCTCTATAAGTGATAGCTTATGATAAGTGTCTTTTTCTTTGTAACTTATTTCACTTAGAATCGTCGTACCTAAATCCACTCATATTGCTTCTACTAGCCTTATGACATTGATTTCATGTCTGAGTGATATTCCATTGTACATAAGGACCACAACTTCTTTATCCATTTTTCTCCTTCCTGGGATATTTAAGGTGTCATGAAGTGGAGGTTCTTGTCAACAGAGCAGCCCTAAACTTTGGGGTGCCTGTGTCTTGCTGATTTTTAGTTTTCCCAATTTATACGCCCATGAGTGGACGTGCCCTATGCTCCCTAAGCTGTGCTTTTTCGATGTTTCAGGACACACCGTACACTTCTCCATAGTGGCTGTTGGCAATTTACATCCCGCCCATCAGCGTAGCAAGGCTGCCATTTCTCCATGGCCTGTCCTGCATTTCTGGTTTTGACACTTTTTGCAGCATGGCCCTTTTGACCGATGGGAAACGAGACTTCTTTGTAGCGCTGAGTAGCCTTTCCAGGTTGCTTGGTTGGCCAAACAGGGCGTATGCGTTTTTTCCTGAATATATTCAGGAAAAAACGCATACGCCCTGTTTGGACAAGGGCATCATTGTCGACGTTTTGCCACTTTTCATGTGCTTTAAAGGAGATTCGAATCTACCTACTGAAACCTGTTTCCTGCAATTCTGCCTTGCTTTCAAATCCTCTTCGCTGCCTTCCCTCAATATATCTGTGGATGAGAGTTATCATTTATAGCTCTGCGGGTTTGTGAATTGCAGTGTCCCTGAGCTCCATTTTTCAACTCGCTTTTTTGGGAGCTGGCCGCAAAAGGGCGGGATTGCCTCAGGCCCTATTCTGCATCTGGGCGGCAGGCTGAGCCTGTGGTTAATTCTTCTTCCTAATGGGAAAATAGAGTGACCTGTGCCTGTCCCAACACCTAGATCTAGTCTCTCATTGGTTGCCCCTCTTCCCGTTCATCCTCAGGACAATTTGCAACCTTTAGGGAACAGAAGCTTAAAGGTGCTGATTCTCCAAGTAGGGAGATTGCTAGTAAAGTAGCTGGAAAGGCGAACCCGAGCACAAGGAGATGAGAAATGAGGTGCGTATTAGAAACCTTTCAAAATCACACGGTGTACCATCTTCTGGGTTTCTCATGCATGTTTTCGATGTAGGAAGATGCCCTTGAACCTGGAGATTTGGGACCCCTGGGATGGGTACCAGGCAGTAGTACTTTAAAGGGTCTGCGTTTGCTCACCCAACCTCACCCAACCTTTCAGCCCCAAGAGTGTCCACCCTTATGTCTCATCCAGCTGTGGGTCTAGATATGGTCAATCCAGGTTGCATCACAGCCTCTGAACGAATTTTGTAAGAATTTCTCTCTCTTTCACTGTCTTTGTTTTACGGGTTTTTAAAAGTAATTTATTTTTATAATGGGGTTTAGCTGCTTTTCACGGCTGTGATTATGCGGCTTTACACCTACTTGACTCACTTCCAGACAGATATAAATACATAGGTTTTAAGATTCTTACTAGTCACATATATTCTTGTGCGGTGAATAGGGGGTGTTGAGTCCAGTTCACTGAGCAAGGAGTAGGTATTGTCTATTACATATTGGGTGTATGGAACGGTATCTGTGCGAATTTGAAACCCTTGTTTTATGCATCACCCCAACTCACCTTTCCCGTTAAGCAGCCATAGTGTGTTTTCTAAACGTGTGACTCTCTTCTGTTTTGTAATTCAGTTCAAGTGTAGCGGTTTTTACATTCCCTCTATAAGTGATAGCTTATGATAAGTGTCTTTTTCTGTGTGACTTATTTCACTTAGAATCGTCGTACCTAAATCCACTCATCTTGCTTCTACTAGCCTTATGACATTGATTTCATGTCTGAGTGATATTCCATTGTACATAAGGACCACAACTTCTTTATCCATTTTTCTCTTTCCTGGGATATTTAAGGTGTCATGAAGTGGAGGTTCTTGTCAACAGAGCAGCCCTAAACTTTGGGGTGCCTGTGTCTTGCTGATTTTTAGTTTTCCCAATTTATACGCCCATGAGTGGACGTGCCCTATGCTCCCTAAGCTGTGTTTTTTCGATGTTTCAGGACACACCATACACTTCTCCAGAGTGGCTGTTGGCAATTTACATCCCGCCCAGCAGCGTAGCAAGGCTGCCATTTCTCCATGGCCTGTCCTGCATTTCTGGTTTTGACACTTTTTGCAGCATGGCCCTTTTGACCGATGGGAAGCGAGACTTCTTTGTAGCGCTGATTAGCCTTTCCAGGTTGCTTGGTTGGCCAAACAGGGCGTATGCGTTTTTTCCTGAATATATTCAGGAAAAAACGCATACGCCCTGTTTGGCCAAGGGCATCATTGTCGAAGTTTTGCCACTTTTCATGTGCTTTAAAGGCGATTCGAATCTACCTCCTGAAACCTGTTTCCTGCAATTCTGCCTTGCTTTCAAATCCTCTTCGTTGCCTTACCTCAATATATCTGTTGATGAGAGTTATCATTTATAGCTCTGTGGGTTTGTGAATTGCAGTGTCCCTGAGCTCCATTTTTCAACTCGCTTTTTTGGGAGCTGGCCGCAAAAGGGCGGGATTGCCTCAGGCCCTATTCTGCATCTGGGCGGCAGGCTGAGCCTGTGGTTAATTCTTCTTCCTAATGGGAAAATAGAGTGACCTGTGCCTGTCCCAACACCTAGATCTAGTCTCTCATTGGTTGCCCCTCTTCCCGTTCATCCTCAGGACAAATTGCCACCTGTAGGGAACAGAAGCTTAAAGGTGCTGATTCTCCAAGTAGGGAGATTGCTAGTAAATTAGCTGGAAAGGCGAACCCGATCACAAGGAGATGAGAAATCAGGTGCGTATTAGAAACCTTTCAAAATCACACGGTGTACCATCTTCTGGGTTTCTCATGAATGTTTTCGATGTAGGAAGATGCCCTTGAACCTGGAGATTTGTGACCCATGTGATGGGTACCAAGCAGTGTTACTTTAAAGGGTCTGCGTATGCTCACCCAACCTCACCCAACCTTTCAGCCCCAAGAGTGTCCACCCTTATGTCTCATCCAGCTGTGGGTCTAGATATGGTCAATCCAGGTTGCATCACAGCCTCTGAACGAATTTTGTAAGAATTTCTCTCTCTTTCACTGTCTTTGTTTTACGGGTTTTTAAAAGTAATTTATTTTTATAATGGGGTTTAGCTACTTTTCACGGCTGTGTTTATGCGGCTTTACACCCCCTTGACTCACTTCCAGACAGATATCAATACATAGGTTTTAAGATTCTTACTAGTCACATATATTCTTGTGCGGTGAATACGGGGTGTTGAGTCCAGTTCACTGAGCAAGGAGCAGGTGTTGTCTATTACATATTGGGTGTATGGAACGGTATCAGAGCGAATTTGAAACCCTTGTTTTATGCCTCACCCCACCTCACCTTTCCCGTTAAGCAGCCATAGTGTGTTTCCTAAACGTGTGACTCTGTTCTGTTTTGTAATTCAGTTCAAGTGTAGCGGTTTTTACATTCCCTCTATAAGTGATAGCTTATGATAAGTGTCTTTTTCTGTGTGACTTAGTTCACTTAGAATCGTCATACCTAAATCCACTCATCTTGCTTCTACTAGCCTTATGACATTGATTTCATGTCTGAGTGATATTCCTTTGTACATAAGGACCACAACTTCTTTATCCATTTTTCTCTTTCCTGGGATATTTAAGGTGTCATGAAGTGGAGGTTCTTGTCAACAGAGCAGCCCTAAACTTTGGGGTGCCTGTGTCTTGCTGATTTTTAGTTTTCCCAATTTATACGCCCATGAGTGCACGTGACCTATGCTCCCTAAGCTGTTTTTTCAATGTTTCAGGAAACACCGTACACTTCTCCAGAGTGGCTGTTGGCAATTTACATCCCGCCCATCAGCGTAGCAAGGCTGCCATTTCTCCATGGCCTGTCCTGCATTTCTGGTTTTGACACTTTTTGCAGCATGGCCCTTTTGACCGATGGGAAGCGAGACTTCTTTGTAGCGCTGATTTGCCTTTCCAGGTTGCTTGGTTGGCCAAAAAGGGCGTATCCGTTTTTTCATGAATATATTCAGGAAAAAATGCATACGCCCTTTTTGGCCAAGGGCATCACTGTCGACGTTTTGCCACTTTTCATGTGCTTTAAAGGCGATTCGAATCTACGTCCTGAAACATGTTTCCTGCAATTCTGCCTTGCTTTCAAATCCTCTTCGTTGCCTTCCCTCAATATATTTGTGGACGAGAGTTACCATTTATAACTCTGCGGGTTTGTGAATGGCAGTGCCCCTGAGCTCCATTTTTCAACTGTCTTTTTTGGTAGCTGGCCGCAAAAGCACGGGATTGCCTCAGGCCCTATTCAGGTTCCGGGGGGCAGGCTGAGCCTGTGGTTAATTCTTCTTCCTGATGGGAAAATAGAGTGACCTGTGCCTGTCCCAACACCTAGATCTAGTATCTCATTGGTTGCCCCTCTTCCCGTTCATCCTCAGGACAAATTGCAACCTATACAGAACAGGAGGTTAAAGGTGCTGATTCTGCAAGTAGGGAGATTGCTAGTAAAGTACCTGGAATGGCGAACCCGAGCACAAGGAGATGAGAAATGAGGTGCGTTTTAGAAACCTTTCAAAATCACACGGTGTACCTTATTCTGGGTTTCTCATGCATGTTTTCGATGTAGGAAGATGCCCTTGAACCTGGAGATTTGGGACCCATGGGATGGGTACCACGCAGTATTACTTTAAAGGTTCTGCGTTTGCTCACCCAACCTCACCCAACCTCTCAGCCCCAAGAGTGTCCACCCTTATGTCTCATCCAGCTGTGGGTCTAGATATGGTCAATCCAGGTTGCATCAAAGCCCCTGAACGAATTATGTAAGAATTTCTCTCTCTTTCACTGTCTTTCTTTTACGGGTTTTTAAAAGTAATTTATTTTTATAATGGGGTTTAGCTGCCTTTCACGGCTGTGTTTATGCGGCTTTACACCCACTTGACTCACTTCCAGAGAGATATCAATACATAGGTTTTACGATTCTTACTAGTCAGACATATTATTGTGCGGTGAATAGGGGGTGTTGAGTCCAGTTCACTGAGCAAGGAGTTGGTCTTGTCTATTACATATTGGGTGTATGGAACGGTATCTGAGTGAATTTGAAACCCTTGTTTTATGCATCACCCCAACTCACCTTTCCCGTTAAGCAGCCATAGTGTGTTTTCTAAACGTGTGACTCTGTTCTGTTTTGTAATTCAGTTCAAGTGTAGCGGTTTTTACATTCCCTCTCTAAGTGATAGCTTATGATAAGTGTCTTTTTCTGTGTGACTTATTTCACTTAGAATCGTCGTTCCTAAATCCACTCATCTTGCTTCTACTAGCCTTATGACATTGATTTCATGTCTGAGTGATATTCCATTGTACATAAGGACCACAACTTCTTTATCCATTTTTCTCGTTCCTGGGATATTTACGGTGTCATGAAGTGGAGGTTCTTGTCAACAGAGCTGCCCTAAACTTTGGGGTGCCTGTGTCTTGCTGATTTTTAGTTTTCCCAATTTATACGCCCATGAGTGGACGTGCCCTATGCTCCATAAGCTGTGTTTTTTCGATGTTTCAGGACACACCGTACACTTCTCCAGAGTGGCTGTTGGCAATTTACATCCCTCCCATCAGCGTAGCAAGGCTGCCATTTCTCCATGGCCTGTCCTGCATTTCTGGTTTTGACACTTTTTGCAGCATGGCCCTTTTGACCGATGGGAAGCGAGAATTCTTGGTAGCGCTGATTTGCCTTTCCAGGTTGCTTGGTTGGCCAAAAAGGGCGTATGCGTTGTTTCCTGAATATATTCAGGAAACAACGCATACGCCCTTTTTAGCCAAGGTCATCATTGTCGACGTTTTGCCACCTTTCATGTGCTTTAAAGGCGATTCAAATCTACCTCCTGAAACCTGTTTCCTGCAATTCTGCCTTGCTTTCAAATCCTCTTCGTTGCCTTCCCTCAATATATTTGTGGACGAGAGTTATCATATATAACTCAGCAGGTTTGTGAATTGCAGTGCCCCTGAGCTCCATTTTTCAACTGTCTTTTTTGGGAGCTGGCCGCAAAAGCACGGGATTGCCTCAGGCCCTATTCTGGTTCCCGGCGGCAGGCTGAACCTGTGTTTAATTCTTCTTCCTATTGGGAAAATAGAGTGACCTGTGCCTGTCCCAACACCTAGATCTAGTCTCTCATTGGTTGCCCGTCTTCCCGTTCATCCTCAGGACAAATTGCAACCTGTAGGGAAAAGGAGCTTAAAGGTGCTGATTCTCCAAGTAGGGAGATTGCTAGTAAAGTAGCTGGAAAGGCGAACCCCAGCACAAGGAGATGAGAAATGTGGTTCATTTTGGAAACCTTTCAAAATCACACGGTGTACCATCTTCTGGGTTTCTCATGCATGTTTTCGATGTAGGAAGATGCCCTTGAACCTGGAGATTTGGGACCCATGGGATGGGTACCACGCAGTATTACTTTAAAGGGTCTGCGTTTGCTCACCCAACCTCTCAGCCCCAAGAGTGTCCACCCTTATGTCTCATCCAGCTGTGGGTCTAGATATGGTCAATCCAGGTTGCATCACAGCCCCTGAACGAATTTTGTAAGAATTTCTCTCTCTTTCACTGTCTTTGTTTTACGGGTTTTTAAAAGTAATTTATTTTTATAATGGGGTTTAGCTGCTTTTCACGGCTGTGTTTATGCGGCTTTACACCCACTTGACTCACTTCCAGAGAGATATCAATACATAGGTTTTACGATTATTACTAGTCAGATATATTCTTGTGCGGTGAATAGGGGGTGTTGAGTCCAGTTCACTGAGCAAGGAGTATGCCTTGTCTATTACATATTGGGTGTATGGAACGGTATCTGAGCGAATTTGAAACCCTTGTTTTATGCATCACCCCACCTCACCTTTCCCGTTAAGCAGCCATAGTGTGTTTTCTAAACGTGTGACTCTGTTCCCTTTGTAATTCAGTTCAAGTGTAGCGGTTTTTACATTCCCTCTATAAGTGATAGCTTATGATAAGTGTCTTTTTCTGTGTGACTTAGTTCACTTAGAATCGTCATACCTAAATCCACTCATCTTGCTTCTACTAGCCTTATGACATTGATTTCATGTCTGAGTGATATTCCTTTGTACATAAGGACTACAACTTCTTTATCCATTTTTCTCTTTCCTGGGATATTTAAGGTGTCATGAAGTGGAGGTTCTTGTCAACATAGCAGCCCTAAACATTGGGGTGCCTCTGTCTTGCTGATTTTTAGTTTTCCCAATTTATACGCCCATGAGTGCACGTGCCCTATGCTCCCTAAGCTGTTTTTTCGATGTTTCAGGACACACCGTACACTTCTCCAGAGTGGCTGTTGGCAATTTACATCCCGCCCATCAGCGTAGCAAGGCTGCCATTTCTCCATGGCCTGTCCTGCATTTCTCGTTTTGACACTTTTTGCAGCATGGCCCTTTTGACCGATGGGAAGCGAGACTTCTTTGTAGCGCTGATTTGCCTTTCCAGGTTGCTTGGTTGGCCAAAAAGGGCGTATCCGTTTTTTCCTGAATATATTCAGGAAAAAACGCATACGCCCTTTTTGGCCAAGGGCATCACTGTCGACGTTTTGCCACTTTTCATGTGCTTTAAAGGCGATTCGAATCTACCTCCTGAAACATGTTTCCTGCAATTCTGCCTTGCTTTCAAATCCTCTTCATTGCCTTCCCTCAATATATTTGTTGACGAGAGTTACCATTTATAATTCTGCGGGTTTGTGAATGGCAGTGCCCCTGAGCTCCATTTTTCAACTGTCTTTTTTGGGAGCTGGCCGCAAAAGCACGGGATTGCCTCAGGCCCTATTCAGGTTCCGGGGGGCAGGCTGAGCCTGTGGTTAATTCTTCTTCCTGATGGGAAAATAGAGTGACCTGTGCCTGTCCCAACACCTAGATCTAGTCTCTCATTGGTTGCCCCTCTTCCCGTTCATCCTCAGGACAAATTGCAACCTGTAGGGAACAGGAGCTTAAAGGTGCTGATTCTCCAAGTAGGGAGATTGCTAGTAAAGTACCTGGAATGGCGAACCCGAGCACAGGGAGATGAGAAATGAGGTGCGTTTTAGAAACCTTTCAAAATCACACGGTGTACCTTATTCTGGGTTTCTCATGCATGTTTTCGATGTAGGAAGATGCCCTTGAACCTGGAGATTTGGGACCCATGGGATGGGTACCACGCAGTATTACTTTAAAGGTTCTGCGTTTGCTCACCCAACCTCACCCAACCTCTCAGCCCCAAGAGTGTCCACCCTTATGTCTCATCCAGCTGTGGGTCTAGATATGGTCAATCCAGGTTGCATCAAAGCCCCTGAACGAATTATGTAAGAATTTCTCTCTCTTTCACTGTCTTTCTTTTACGGGTTTTTAAAAGTAATTTATTTTTATAATGGGGTTTAGCTGCCTTTCACGGCTGTGTTTATGCGGCTTTACACCCACTTGACTCACTTCCAGAGAGATATCAATACATAGGTTTTACGATTCTTTCTAGTCAGACATATTATTGTGCGGTGAATAGGGGGTGTTGAGTCCAGTTCACTGAGCAAGGAGTTGGTCTTGTCTATTACATATTGGGTGTATGGAACGGTATCTGAGTGAATTTGAAACCCTTGTTTTATGCATCACCCCAACTCACCTTTCCCGTTAATCAGCCATAGTGTGTTTTCTAAACGTGTGACTCTGTTCTGTTTTGTAATTCAGTTCAAGTGTAGCGGTTTTTACATTCCCTCTCTAAGTGATAGCTTATGATAAGTGTCTTTTTCTGTGTGACTTATTTCACTTAGAATCGTCGTACCTAAATCCACTCATCTTGCTTCTACTAGCCTTATGACATTGATTTCATGTCTGAGTGATATTCCATTGTACATAAGGACCACAACTTCTTTATCCATTTTTCTCTTTCCTGGGATATTTACGGTGTCATGAAGTGGAGGTTCTTGTCAACAGAGCTGCCCTAAACTTTAGGGTGCCTGTGTCTTGCTGATTTTTAGTTTTCCCAATTTATACGCCCATGAGTGGACGTGCCCTATGCTCCCTAAGCTGTGTTTTTTCGATGTTTCAGGACACACCGTACACTTCTCCAGAGTGGCTGTTGGCAATTTACATCCCTCCCATCAGCGTAGCAAGGCTGCCATTTCTCCATGGCCTGTCCTGCATTTCTGGTTTTGAAAATTTTTGCAGCATGGCCCTTTTGACCGATGGGAAGCGAGAATTCTTGGTAGCGCTGATTTGCCTTTCCAGGTTGCTTGGTTGGCCAAAAAGGGCGTATGCGTTGTTTCCTGAATATATTCAGGAAACAACGCATACGCCCTTTTTGGCCAAGGTCATCATTGTCGACGTTTTGCCACCTTTCATGTGCTTTAAAGGCGATTCTAATCTACCTCCTGAAACCTGTTTCCTGCAATTCTGCCTTGCTTTCAAATCCTCTTCGTTGACTTCCCTCAATATATTTGTGGACGAGAGTTATCATTTATAACTCAGCAGGTTTGTGAATTGCAGTGCCCCTGAGCTCCATTTTTCAACTGTCTTTTTTGGGAGCTGGCCGCAAAAGCACGGGATTGCCTCAGGCCCTATTCTGGTTCCCGGCGGCAGGCTGAACCTGTGTTTAATTCTTCTTCCTATTGGGAAAATAGAGTGACCTGTGCCTGTCCCAACACCTAGATCTAGTCTCTCATTGGTTGCCCGTCTTCCCGTTCATCCTCAGGACAAATTGCAACCTGTAGGAAACAGGAGCTTAAAGGTGCTGATTCTCCAAGGAGGGAGATTGCTAGTAAAGTAGCTGGAAAGGCGAACCCCAGCACAAGGAGATGAGAAATGTGGTTCATTTTGGAAACCTTTCAAAATCACACGGTGTACCATCTTCTGGGTTTCTCATGCATGTTTTCGATGTAGGAAGATGCCCTTGAACCTGGAGATTTGGGACCCATGGGATGGGTACCACGCAGTATTACTTTAAAGGGTCTGCGTTTGCTCACCCAACCTCACCAAACCTCTCAGCCCCAAGAGTGTCCACCCTTATGTCTCATCCAGCTGTGGGTCTAGATATGGTCAATCCAGGTTGCATCACAGCCCCTGAACGAATTTTGTAAGAATTTCTCTCTCTTTCACTGTCTTTGTTTTACGGGTTTTTAAAAGTAATTTATTTTTATAATGGGGTTTAGCTGCTTTTCACGGCTGTGTTTAAGCGGCTTTACACCCACTTGACTCACTTCCAGACACGTATCAATACATAGGTTTTAAGATTCTTACTAGTCACGTATATTCTTGTGCGGTGAATAGGGGGTGTTGTGTCCAGTTCACTGAGCAAGGAGTAGGTCTTTTCTATTACATATTGGGTGTATGGAACGGTATCTGAGCGAATTTGAAACCCTTGTTTTATGCATCACCCCACCTCACCTTTCCCGTTAAGCAGCCATAGTGTGTTTTCTAAACGTGTGACTCTGTTCTGTTTTGTAATTCAGTTCAAGTGTAGCGGTTTTTACATTCCCTCTATAAGTGATACCTTATGATAAGTGTCTTTTTCTGTGTGACTTATTTCACTTGGAATCGTCGTACCTAAATCCACTCATCTTGCTTCTCCTAGCCTTATGACATTGATTTCATGTCTGAGTGATATTCCATTGTACATAAGGACCACAACTTCTTTATCCATTTTTCTCTTTCCTGGGATATTTAAGGTGTCATGAACTGGAGGTTCTTGTCAACAGAGCAGCCCTAAACTTTGGGGTGCCTGTGTCTTGCTGATTTTTAGTTTTCCCAATTTATACGCCCATGAGTGGACGTGCCCTATGCTCCCTAAGCTGTGTTTTTTCGATGTTTCAGGACACACCGTACACTTCTCCAGAGTGGCTGTTGGCAATTTACATCCCTCCCATCAGCGTAGCAAAGCTGCCATTTCTCCATGGCCTGTCCTGCATTTCTGGTTTTGAAAATTTTTGCAGCATGGCCCTTTTGACCGATGGGAAGCGAGAATTCTTGGTAGCGCTGATTTGCCTTTCCAGGTTGCTTGGTTGGCCAAAAAGGGCGTATGCGTTTTTTCCTGAATATATTCAGGAAACAACGCATACGCCCTTTTTGGCCAAGGTCATCATTGTCGACGTTTTGCCACCTTTCATGTGCTTTAAAGGCGATTCAAATCTACCTCCTGAAACCTGTTTCCTGCAATTCTGCCTTGCTTTCAAATCCTCTTCGTTGCCTTACCTCAATATATTTGTGGACGAGAGTTATCATTTATAACTCAGCAGGTTTGTGAATTGCAGTGCCCCTGAGCTCCATTTTTCAACTGTCTTTTTTGGGAGCTGGCCGCAAAAGCACGGGATTGCCTCAGGCCCTATTCTGGTTCCCGGCGGCAGGCTGAACCTGTGTTTAATTCTTCTTCCTATTGGGAAAATAGAGTGACCTGTGCCTGTCCCAACACCTAGATCTAGTCTCTCATTGGTTGCCCGTCTTCCCGTTCATCCTCAGGACAAATTGCAACCTGTAGGGAACAGGAGCTTAAAGGTGCTGATTCTCCAAGTAGGGAGATTGCTAGTAAAGTAGCTGGAAAGGCGAACCCCAGCACAAGGAGATGAGAAATGTGGTTCATTTTGGAAACCTTTCAAAATCACACGGTGTACCATCTTCTGGGTTTCTCATGCATGTTTTCGATGTAGGAAGATGCCCTTGAACCTGGAGATTTGGGAGCCATGGGATGGGTACCACGCAGTATTACTTTAAAGGGTCTGCGTTTGCTCACCCAACCTCACCAAACCTCTCAGCCCCAAGAGTGTCCACCCTTATGTCTCATCCAGCTGTGGGTCTAGATATGGTCAATCCAGGTTGCATCACAGCCCCTGAACGAATTTTGTAAGAATTTCTCTCTCTTTCGCTGTCTTTGTTTTACGGGTTTTTAAAAGTAATTTATTTTTATAATGGGGTTTAGCTGCTTTTCACGGCTGTGTTTAAGCGGCTTTACACCCACTTGACTCACTTCCAGACACGTATCAATACATAGGTTTTAAGATTCTTACTAGTCACGTATATTCTTGTGCGGTGAATAGGGGGTGTTGAGTCCAGTTCACTGAGCAAGGAGTTGGTCTTGTCTATTACATATTCGGTGTATGGAACGGTATCTGAGTGAATTTGAAACCCTTGTTTTATGCATCACCCCAACTCACCTTTCCCGTTAAGCAGCCATAGTGTGTTTTCTAAACGTGTGACTCTGTTCTGTTTAGTAATTCAGTTCAAGTGTAGCGGTTTTTACATTCCCTCTCTAAGTGATAGCTTATGATAAGTGTCTTTTTCTGTGTGACTTATTTCACTTAGAATCGTCGTACCTAAGTCCACTCATCTTGCTTCTACTAGCCTTATGACATTGATTTCATGTCTGAGTGATATTCCATTGTACATAAGGACCACAACTTTTTTATCCATTTTTCTCTTTCCTGGGATATTTAAGGTGTCATGAAGTGGAGGTTCTTGTCAACAGAGCAGCCCCAAACTTTGGGGTGCCTGTGTCTTGCTGATTTTTAGTTTTCCCAATTTATACGCCCATGAGTGCACGTGCCCTATGCTCCCTAAGCTGTGTTTTTTCGATGTTTCAGGACACACCGTACACTTCTCCAGAGTGGCTGTTGGCAATTAACATCCCGCCTATCAGCGTAGAAAGGCTGCCATTTCTCCATGGCCTGTCCTGCATTTCTGGTTTTGACACTTTTTTAGCATGGCCCTTTTGACCGATGGGAAGCGAGACTTCTTTGTAGCGCTGATTTGCCTTTCCAGGGTGCTTGGTTGGCCAAAAAGGGCGTATGCGTTTTTTCCTGAATATATTCAGGAAAAAACGCATACGCCCTTTTTGGCCAAGGGCATCATTGTCGACCTTTTGCCGCTTTTCATGTGCTTTAAAGGCAATTCGAATCTACCTCCTGAAATCTGTTTCCTGCAATTCTGCCTTGCTTTCAAATCCTCTTCGTTCCATTCCCTCAATATATCTGTGGATGAGAGTTATCATTTATAACTCTGCGGGTTTGTGAATTGCAGTGTCCCTGAGCTCCATTTTTCAACTCGCTTTTTTGGGAGCTGGCCGCAAAAGCGCAGTATTGCCTCAGGCGCTATTGTGCTTCTGGGCGGCAGGCTGAGCCTGTGGTTAATTCTTCTTCCTGATGGGAAAATAGAGTGACCTGTGCTTGTCCCAACACCTAGATCTAGTCTCTCATTGGTTGCCCCTCTTCCCGTTCATCCTCAGGGCAAATTGCAACCTGTATGGATCAGGAGCTTAAAGGTGCTGATTCTGCAAGTAGGGAGATTGCTAGTAAAGTAGCTGGAAAGGCGAACCCGAGCACAAGGAGGTGAGAAATGGGGTGCGTTTTAGAAACCTTTCAAAATCACACGGTGTACCATCTTCTGAGTTTCTCATGCACGTTTTCGATGTAGGAACATGCCCTTGAACCTGGAGATTTGGGACCCATGGGATGGGTACCACGCAGTTTTACTTTAAAGGGTCTGCGTTTGCTCACCCAACCTCACCCAACCTGTCAGCCCCAAGATTGTCCAACATAATGTCTCATCCAGCTGTGGGTCTAGATATGGTCAATCCAGTTTGCATCACAGCCCCTGAACGAATTTTGTAAGAATTTCTCTCTCTTTCACTGTCTTTGTTTTACGGGTTTTTAAAAGTAATTTATTTTTATAATGGGGTTTAGCTGCTTTTCACGGCTGTGTTTATGCGGCTTTACACCCACTTGACTCACTTCCAGAGAGATATCAATACATAGGTTTTACGATTATTACTAGTCAGATATATTCTTGTGCGGTGAATAGGGGGTGTTGAGTCCAGTTCACTGAGCAAGGAGTATGACTTGTCTATTACATATTGGGTGTATGGAACGGTATCTGAGCGAATTTGAAACCCTTGTTTTATGCATCACCCCACCTCACCTTTCCCGTTAAGCAGCCATAGTGTGTTTTCTAAACGTGTGACTCTGTTCCCTTTGTAATTCAGTTCAAGTGTAGCGGTTTTTACATTCCCTCTATAAGTGATAGCTTATGATAAGTGTCTTTTTCTGTGTGACTTAGTTCACTTAGAATCGTCATACCTAAATCCACTCATCTTGCTTCTACTAGCCTTATGACATTGATTTCATGTCTGAGTGATATTCCTTTGTACATAAGGACCACAACTTCTTTATCCATTTTTCTCTTTCCTGGGATATTTAAGGTGTCATGAAGTGGAGGTTCTTGTCAACAGAGCAGCCCTAAACTTTCGGGTGCCTGTGTCTTGCTGATTTTTAGTTTTCCCAATTTATACGCCCATGAGTGCACGTGCCCTATGCTCCCTAAGCTGTTTTTTCGATGTTTCAGGACACACCGTACACTTCTCCAGAGTGGCTGTTGGCAATTTACATCCCGCCCATCAGCGTAGCAAGGCTGCCATTTCTCCATGGCCTGTCCTGCATTTCTCGTTTTGACACTTTTTGCAGCATGGCCCTTTTGACCGATGGGAAGCGAGACTTCTTTGTAGCGCTGATTTGCCTTTCCAGGTTGCTTCGTTGGCCAAAAAGGGCGTATCCGTTTTTTCCTGAATATATTCAGGAAAAAACGCATACGCCCTTTTTGGCCAAGGGCATCACTGTCGACGTTTTGCCACTTTTCATGTGCTTTAAAGGCGATTCGAATCTACCTCCTGAAACATGTTTCCTGCAATTCTGCCTTGCTTTCAAATCCTCTTCATTGCCTTCCCTCAATATATTTGTTGACGAGAGTTACCATTTATAACTCTGCGGGTTTGTGAATGGCAGTGCCCCTGAGCTCCATTTTTCAACTGTCTTTTTTGGGAGCTGGCCGCAAAAGCACGGGATTGCCTCAGGCCCTATTCAGGTTCCGGGGGGCAGGCTGAGTCTGTGGTTAATTCTTCTTCCTGATGGGAAAATAGAGTGACCTGTGCCTGTCCCAACACCTAGATCTAGTCTCTCATTGGTTGCCCCTCTTCCCGTTCATCCTCAGGACAAATTGCAACCTGTAGGGAACAGGAGCTTAAAGGTGCTGATTCTCCAAGTAGGGAGATTGCTAGTAAAGTACCTGGAATGGCGAACCCGAGCACAAGGAGATGAGAAATGAGGTGCGTTTTAGAAACCTTTCAAAATCACACGGTGTACCTTATTCTGGGTTTCTCATGCATGTTTTCGATGTAGGAAGATGCCCTTGAACCTGGAGATTTGGGACCCATGGGATGGGTACCACGCAGTATTACTTTAAAGGTTCTGCATTTGCTCACCCAACCTCACCCAACCTCTCAGCCCCAAGAGTGTCCACCCTTATGTCTCATCCAGCTGTGGGTCTAGATATGGTCAATCCAGGTTGCATCAAAGCCCCTGAACGAATTATGTAAGAATTTCTCTCTCTTTCACTGTCTTTCTTTTACGGGTTTTTAAAAGTAATTTATTTTTATAATGGGGTTTAGCTGCCTTTCACGGCTGTGTTTATGCGGCTTTACACCCACTTGACTCACTTCCAGAGAGATATCAATGCATAGGTTTTACGATTCTTACTAGTCAGACATATTATTGTGCGGTGAATAGGGGGTGTTGAGTCCAGTTCACTGAGCAAGGAGTTGGTCTTGTCTATTACATATTGGGTGTATGGAACGGTATCTGAGTGAATTTGAAACCCTTGTTTTATGCATCACCCCAACTCACCTTTCCCGTTAATCAGCCATAGTGTGTTTTCTAAACGTGTGACTCTGTTCTGTTTTGTAATTCAGTTCAAGTGTAGCGGTTTTTACATTCCGTCTCTAAGTGATAGCTTATGATAAGTGTCTTTTTCTGTGTGACTTATTTCACTTAGAATCGTCGTACCTAAATCCACTCATCTTGCTTCTACTAGCCTTATGACATTGATTTCATGTCTGAGTGATATTCCATTGTACATAAGGACCACAACTTCTTTATCCATTTTTCTCTTTCCTGGGATATTTACGGTGTCATGAAGTGGAGGTTCTTGTCAACAGAGCTGCCCTAAACTTTAGGGTGCCTGTGTCTTGCTGATTTTTAGTTTTCCCAATTTATACGCCCATGAGTGGACGTGCCCTATGCTCCCTAAGCTGTGTTTTTTCGATGTTTCAGGACACACCGTACACTTCTCCAGAGTGGCTGTTGGCAATTTACATCCCTCCCATCAGCGTAGCAAGGGTGCCATTTCTCCATGGCCTGTCCTGCATTTCTGGTTTTGAAAATTTTTGCAGCATGGCCCTTTTGACCGATGGGAAGCGAGAATTCTTGGTAGCGCTGATTTGCCTTTCCAGGTTGCTTGGTTGGCCAAGAAGGGCGTATGCGTTGTTTCCTGAATATATTCAGGAAACAACGCATATGCCCTTTTTGGCCAAGGTCATCATTGTCGACGTTTTGCCACCTTTCATGTGCTTTAAAGGCGATTCGAATCTACCTCCTGAAACCTGTTTCCTGCAATTCTGCCTTGCTTTCAAATCCTCTTCGTTGACTTCCCTCAATATATTTGTGGACGAGAGTTATCATTTATAACTCAGCAGGTTTGTGAATTGCAGTGCCCCTGAGCTCCATTTTTCAACTGTCTTTTTTGAGAGCTGGCCGCAAAAGCACGGGATTGCCTCAGGCCCTATTCTGGTTCCCGGCGGCAGGCTGAACCTGTGTTTAACTCTTCTTCCTATTGGGAAAATAGAGTGACCTGTGCCTGTCCCAACACCTAGATCTAGTCTCTCATTGGTTGCCCGTCTTCCCGTTCATCCTCAGGACAAATTGCAACCTGTAGGGAACAGGAGCTTAAAGGTGCTGATTCTCCAAGTAGGGAGATTGCTAGTAAAGTAGCTGGAAAGGCGAACCCCAGCACAAGGAGATGAGAAATGTGGTTCATTTTGGAAACCTTTCAAAATCACACGGTGTACCATCTTCTGGGTTTCTCATGCATGTTTTCGATGTAGGAAGATGCCCTTGAACCTGGAGATTTGGGACCCATGGGATGGGTACCACGCAGTATTACTTTAAAGGGTCTGCGTTTGCTCACCCAACCTCACCAAACCTCTCAGCCCCAAGAGTGTCCACCCTTATGTCTCATCCAGCTGTGGGTCTAGATATGGTCAATCCAGGTTGCATCACAGCCCCTGAACGAATTTTGTAAGAATTTCTCTCTCTTTCACTGTCTTTGTTTTACGGGTTTTTAAAAGTAATTTATTTTTATAATGGGGTTTAGCTGCTTTTCACGGCTGTGTTTAAGCGGCTTTACACCCACTTGACTCACTTCCAGACACGTATCAATACATAGGTTTTAAGATTCTTAGTAGTCACGTATATTCTTGTGCGGTGAATAGGGGGTGTTGTGTCCAGTTCACTGAGCAAGGAGTAGGTCTTTTCTATTACATATTGGGTGTATGGAACGGTATCTGAGCGAATTTGAAACCCTTGTTTTATGCATCACCCCACCTCACCTTTCCCGTTAAGCAGCCATAGTGTGTTTTCTAAACGTGTGACTCTGTTCTGTTTTGTAATTCAGTTCAAGTGTAGCGGTTTTTACATTCCCTCTATAAGTGATACCTTATGATAAGTGTCTTTTTCTGTGTGACTTATTTCACTTGGAATCGTCGTACCTAAATCCACTCATCTTGCTTCTCCTAGCCTTATGACATTGATTTCATGTCTGAGTGATATTCCATTGTACATAAGGACCACAACTTCTTTATCCATTTTTCTCTTTCCTGGGATATTTAAGGTGTCATGAAGTGGAGGTTCTTGTCAACAGAGCAGCCCTAAACTTTGGGGTGCCTGTGTCTTGCTGATTTTTAGTTTTCCCAATTTATACGCCCATGAGTGGACGTGCCCTATGCTCCCTAAGCTGTGTTTTTTCGATGTTTCAGGACACACCGTACACTTCTCCAGAGTGGCTGTTGGCAATTAACATCCCGCCTATCAGCGTAGCAAGGCTGCCATTTCTCCATGGCCTGTCCTGCATTTCTGGTTTTGACACTTTTTTAGCATGGCCCTTTTGACCGATGGGAAGCGAGACTTCTTTGTAGCGCTGATTTGCCTTTCCAGGGTGCTTGGTTGGCCAAAAAGGGCGTATGCGTTTTTTCCTGAATATATTCAGGAAAAAACGCATACGCCCTTTTTGGCCAAGGGCATCATTGTCGACCTTTTGCCGCTTTTCATGTGCTTTAAAGGCAATTCGAATCTACCTCCTGAAATCTGTTTCCTGCAATTCTGCCTTGCTTTCAAATCCTCTTCGTTCCATTCCCTCAATATATCTGTGGATGAGAGTTATCATTTATAACTCTGCGGGTTTGTGAATTGCAGTGTCCCTGAGCTCCATTTTTCAACTCGCTTTTTTGGGAGCTGGCCGCAAAAGCGCAGTATTGCCTCAGGCGCTATTGTGCTTCTGGGCGGCAGGCTGAGCCTGTGGTTAATTCTTCTTCCTGTTGGGAAAATAGAGTGACCTGTGCCTGTCCCAACACCTAGATCTAGTCTCTCATTGGTTGCCCCTCTTCCCGTTCATCCTCAGGACAAATTGCAACCTGTATGGATCAGGAGCTTAAAGGTGCTGATTCTGCAAGTAGGGAGATTGCTAGTAAAGTAGCTGGAAAGGCGAACCCGAGCACAAGGAGGTGAGAAATGGGGTGCGTTTTAGAAACCTTTCAAAATCACACGGTGTACCATCTTCTGAGTTTCTCATGCACGTTTTCGATGTAGGAAGATGCCCTTGAACCTGGAGATTTGGGACCCATGGGATGGGTACCACGCAGTTTTACTTTAAAGGGTCTGCGTTTGCTCACCCAACCTCACCCAACCTGTCAGCCCCAAGAGTGTCCAACCTTATGTCTCATCCAGCTGTGGGTCTAGATATGGTCAATCCAGTTTGCATCACAGCCCCTGAACGAATTTTGTAAGAATTTCTCTCTCTTTCACTGTCTTTGTTTTACGGGTTTTTAAAAGTAATTTATTTTTATAATGGGGTTTAGCTGCTTTTCACGGCTGTGTTTATGCGGCTTTACACCCACTTGACTCACTTCCAGAGAGATATCAATACATAGGTTTTACGATTATTACTAGTCAGATATATTCTTGTGCGGTGAATAGGGGATGTTGAGTCCAGTTCACTGAGCAAGGAGTATGCCTTGTCTATTACATATTGGGTGTATGGAACGGTATCTGAGCGAATTTGAAACCCTTGTTTTATGCATCACCCCGCCTCACCTTTCTCGTTAAGCAGCCATAGTGTGTTTTCTAAACGTGTGACTCTGTTCTCTTTGTAATTCAGTTCAAGTGTAGCGGTTTTTACATTCCCTCTATAAGTGATAGCTTATGATAAGTGTCTTTTTCTGTGTGACTTAGTTCACTTAGAATCGTCATACCTAAATCCACTCATCTTGCTTCTACTAGCCTTATGACATTGATTTCATGTCTGAGTGATATTCCTTTGTACATAAGGACCACAACTTCTTTATCCATTTTTCTCTTTCCTGGGATATTTAAGGTGTCATGAAGTGGAGGTTCTTGTCAACATAGCAGCCCTAAACATTGGGGTGCCTGTGTCTTGCTGATTTTTAGTTTTCCCAATTTATACGCCCATGAGTGCACGTGCCCTATGCTCCCTAAGCTGTTTTTTCGATGTTTCAGGACACACCGTACACTTCTCCAGAGTGGCTGTTGGCAATTTACATCCCGCCCATCAGCGTAGCAAGGCTGCCATTTCTCCATGGCCTGTCCTGCATTTCTCGTTTTGACACTTTTTGCAGCATGGCCCTTTTGACTGATGGGAAGCGAGACTTCTTTGTAGCGCTGATTTGCCTTTCCAGGTTGCTTGGTTGGCCAAAAAGGGCGTATCCGTTTTTTCCTGAATATATTCAGGAAAACACGCATACGCCCTTTTTGGCCAAGGGCATCACTGTCGACGTTTTGCCACTTTTCATGTGCTTTAAAGGCGATTCGAATCTACCTCCTGAAACATGTTTCCTGCAATTCTGCCTTGCTTTCAAATCCTCTTCATTGCCTTCCCTCAATATATTTGTTGACGAGAGTTACCATTTATAACTCTGCGGGTTTGTGAATGGCAGTGCCCCTGAGCTCCATTTTTCAACTGTCTTTTTTGGGAGCTGGCCGCAAAAGCACGGGATTGCCTCAGGCCCTATTCAGGTTCCGGGGGGCAGGCTGAGCCTGTGGTTAATTCTTCTTCCTGATGGGAAAATAGAGTGACCTGTGCCTGTCCCAACACCTAGATCTAGTCTCTCATTGGTTGCCCCTCTTCCCGTTCATCCTCAGGACAAATTGCAACCTGTACAGAACAGGAGGTTAAAGGTGCTGATTCTCCAAGTAGGGAGATTGCTAGTAAAGTACCTGGAATGGCGAACCCGAGCACAAGGAGATGAGAAATGAGGTGCGTTTTAGAAACCTTTCAAAATCACACGGTGTACCTTATTCTGGGTTTCTCATGCATGTTTTCGATGTAGGAAGATGCCCTTGAACCTGGAGATTTGGGACCCATGGGATGGGTACCACGCAGTATTACTTTAAAGGTTCTGCGTTTGCTCACCCAACCTCACCCAACCTCTCAGCCCCAAGAGTGTCCACCCTTATGTCTCATCCAGCTGTGGGTCTAGATATGGTCAATCCAGGTTGCATCAAAGCCCCTGAACGAATTATGTAAGAATTTCTCTCTCTTTCACTGTCTTTCTTTTACGGGTTTTTAAAAGTAATTTATTTTTATAATGGGGTTTAGCTGCCTTTCACGGCTGTGTTTATGCGGCTTTACACCCACTTGACTCACTTCCAGAGAGATATCAATACATAGGTTTTACGATTCTTACTAGTCAGACATATTATTGTGCGGTGAATAGGGGGTGTTGAGTCCAGTTCACTGAGCAAGGAGTTGGTCTTGTCTATTACATATTGGGTGTATGGAACGGTATCTGAGTGAATTTGAAACCCTTGTTTTATGCATCACCCCAACTCACCTTTCCCGTTAAGCAGCCATAGTGTGTTTTCTAAACGTGTGACTCTGTTCTGTTTTGTAATTCAGTTCAAGTGTAGCGGTTTTTACATTCCCTCTCTAAGTGATAGCTTATGATAAGTGTCTTTTTCTGTGTGACTTATTTCACTTAGAATCGTCGTACCTAAATCCACTCATCTTGCTTCTACTAGCCTTATGACATTGATTTCATGTCTGAGTGATATTCCATTGTACATAAGGACCACAACTTCTTTATCCATTTTTCTCTTTCCTGGGATATTTACGGTGTCATGAAGTGGAGGTTCTTGTCAACAGAGCTGCCCTAAACTTTAGGGTGCCTGTGTCTTGCTGATTTTTAGTTTTCCCAATTTATACGCCCATGAGTGGACGTGCCCTATGCTCCCTAAGCTGTGTTTTTTCGATGTTTCAGGACACACCGTACACTTCTCCAGAGTGGCTGTTGGCAATTTACATCCCTCCCATCAGCGTAGCAAGGCTGCCATTTCTCCATGGCCTGTCCTGCATTTCTGGTTTTGAAAATTTTTGCAGCATGGCCCTTTTGACCGATGGGAAGCGAGAATTCTTGGTAGCGCTGATTTCCCTTTCCAGGTTGCTTGGTTGGCCAAAAAGGGCGTATGCGTTTTTTCCTGAATATATTCAGGAAACAACGCATACGCCCTTTTTGGCCAAGGTCATCATTGTCGACGTTTTGCCACCTTTCATGTGCTTTAAAGGCGATTCGAATCTACCTCCTGAAACCTGTTTCCTGCAATTCTGCCTTGCTTTCAAATCCTCTTCGTTGACTTCCCTCAATATATTTGTGGACGAGAGTTATCATTTATAACTCAGCAGGTTTGTGAATTGCAGTCCCCCTGAGCTCCATTTTTCAACTGTCTTTTTTGGGAGCTGGCCGCAAAAGCACGGGATTGCCTCAGGCCCTATTCTGGTTCCCGGCGGCAGGCTGAACCTGTGTTTAATTCTTCTTCCTATTGGGAAAATAGAGTGACCTGTGCCTGTCCCAACACCTAGATCTAGTCTCTCATTGGTTGCCCGTCTTCCCGTTCATCCTCAGGACAAATTGCAACCTGTAGGGAACAGGAGCTTAAAGGTGCTGATTCTCCAAGTAGGGAGATTGCTAGTAAAGTAGCTGGAAAGGCGAACCCCAGCACAAGGAGATGAGAAATGTGGTTCATTTTGGAAACCTTTCAAAATCACACGGTGTACCATCTTCTGGGTTTCTCATGCATGTTTTCGATGTAGGAAGATGCCCTTGAACCTGGAGATTTGGGACCCATGGGATGGGTACCACGCAGTATTACTTTAAAGGGTCTGCGTTTGCTCACCCAACCTCACCAAACCTCTCAGCCCCAAGAGTGTCCACCCTTATGTCTCATCCAGCTGTGGGTCTAGATTTGGTCAATCCAGGTTGCATCACAGCCCCTGAACGAATTTTGTAAGAATTTCTCTCTCTTTCACTGTCTTTGTTTTACGGGTTTTTAAAAGTAATTTATTTTTATAATGGGGTTTAGCTGCTTTTCACGGCTGTGTTTAAGCGGCTTTACACCCACTTGACTCACTTCCAGACACGTATCAATACATAGGTTTTAAGATTCTTAGTAGTCACGTATATTCTTGTGCGGTGAATAGGGGGTGTTGTGTCCAGTTCACTGAGCAAGGAGTAGGTCTTTTCTATTACATATTGGGTGTATGGAACGGTATCTGAGCGAATTTGAAACCCTTGTTTTATGCATCACCCCACCTCACCTTTCCCGTTAAGCAGCCATAGTGTGTTTTCTAAACGTGTGACTCTGTTCTGTTTTGTAATTCAGTTCAAGTGTAGCGGTTTTTACATTCCCTCTATAAGTGATACCTTATGATAAGTGTCTTTTTCTGTGTGACTTATTTCACTTGGAATCGTCGTACCTAAATCCACTCATCTTGCTTCTCCTAGCCTTATGACATTGATTTCATGTCTGAGTGATATTCCATTGTACATAAGGACCACAACTTCTTTATCCATTTTTCTCTTTCCTGGGATATTTAAGGTGTCATGAAGTGGAGGTTCTTGTCAACAGAGCAGCCCTAAACTTTGGGGTGCCTGTGTCTTGCTGATTTTTAGTTTTCCCAATTTATACGCCCATGAGTGGACGTGCCCTATGCTCCCTAAGCTGTGTTTTTTCGATGTTTCAGGACACACCGTACACTTCTCCAGAGTGGCTGTTGGCAATTAACATCCCGCCTATCAGCGTAGCAAGGCTGCCATTTCTCCATGGCCTGTCCTGCATTTCTGGTTTTGACACTTTTTTAGCATGGCCCTTTTGACCGATGGGAAGCGAGACTTCTTTGTAGCGCTGATTTGCCTTTCCAGGGTGCTTGGTTGGCCAAAAAGGGCGTATGCGTTTTTTCCTGAATATATTCAGGAAAAAACGCATACGCCCTTTTTGGCCAAGGGCATCATTGTCGACCTTTTGCCGCTTTTCATGTGCTTTAAAGGCAATTCGAATCTACCTCCTGAAATCTGTTTCCTGCAATTCTGCCTTGCTTTCAAATCCTCTTCGTTCCATTCCCTCAATATATCTGTGGATGAGAGTTATCATTTATAACTCTGCGGGTTTGTGAATTGCAGTGTCCCTGAGCTCCATTTTTCAACTCGCTTTTTTGGGAGCTGGCCGCAAAAGCGCAGTATTGCCTCAGGCGCTATTGTGCTTCTGGGCGGCAGGCTGAGCCTGTGGTTAATTCTTCTTCCTGATGGGAAAATAGAGTGACCTGTGCCTGTCCCAACACCTAGATCTAGTCTCTCATTGGTTGCCCCTCTTCCCGTTCATCCTCAGGACAAATTGCAACCTGTATGGATCAGGAGCTTAAAGGCGCTGATTCTGCAAGTAGGGAGATTGCTAGTAAAGTAGCTGGAAAGGCGAACCCGAGCACAAGGAGGTGAGAAATGGGGTGCGTTTTAGAAACCTTTCAAAATCACACGGTGTACCATCTTCTGAGTTTCTCATGCATGTTTTCGATGTAGGAAGATGCCCTTGAACCTGGAGATTTGGGACCCATGGGATGGGTACCACGCAGTTTTACTTTAAAGGGTCTGCGTTTGCTCACCCAACCTCACCCAACCTGTCAGCCCCAAGAGTGTCCAACCTTATGTCTCATCCAGCTGTGGGTCTAGATATGGTCAATCCAGTTTGCATCACAGCCCCTGAACGAATTTTGTAAGAATTTCTCTCTCTTTCACTGTCTTTGTTTTACGGGTTTTTAAAAGTAATTTATTTTTATAATGGGGTTTAGCTGCTTTTCACGGCTGTGTTTATGCGGCTTTACACCCACTTGACTCACTTCCAGAGAGATATCAATACATAGGTTTTACGATTATTACTAGTCAGATATATTCTTGTGCGGTGAATAGGGGGTGTTGAGTCCAGTTCACTGAGCAAGGAGTAGGCCTTGTCTATTACATATTGGGTGTATGGAACGGTATCTGAGCGAATTTGAAACCCTTGTTTTATGCATCACCCCACCTCACCTTTCCCGTTAAGCAGCCATAGTGTGTTTTCTAAACGTGTGACTCTGTTCCCTTTGTAATTCAGTTCAAGTGTAGCGGTTTTTACATTCCCTCTATAAGTGATAGCTTATGATAAGTGTCTTTTTCTGTGTGACTTAGTTCACTTAGAATCGTCATACCTAAATCCACTCATCTTGCTTCTACTAGCCTTATGACATTGATTTCATGTCTGAGTGATATTCCTTTGTACATAAGGACCACAACTTCTTTATCCATTTTTCTCTTTCCTGGGATATTTAAGGTGTCATGAAGTGGAGGTTCTTGTCAACATAGCAGCCCTAAACATTGGGGTGCCTGTGTCTTGCTGATTTTTAGTTTTCCCAATTTATACGCCCATGAGTGCACGTGCCCTATGCTACCTAAGCTGTTTTTTCGATGTTTCAGGACACACCGTACACTTCTCCAGAGTGGCTGTTGGCAATTTACATCCCGCCCATCAGCGTAGCAAGGCTGCCATTTCTCCATGGCCTGTCCTGCATTTCTCGTTTTGACACTTTTTGCAGCATGGCCCTTTTGACCGATGGGAAGCGAGACTTCTTTGTAGCGCTGATTTGCCTTTCCAGGTTGCTTGGTTGGCCAAAAAGGGCGTATCCGTTTTTTCCTGAATATATTCAGGAAAACACGCATACGCCCTTTTTGGCCAAGGGCATCACTGTCGACGTTTTGCCACTTTTCATGTGCTTTAAAGGCGATTCGAATCTACCTCCTGAAACATGTTTCCTGCAATTCTGCCTTGCTTTCAAATCCTCTTCGTTGCCTTCCCTCAATATATTTGTTGACGAGAGTTACCATTTATAACTCTGCGGGTTTGTGAATGGCAGTGCCCCTGAGCTCCATTTTTCAACTGTCTTTTTTGGGAGCTGGCCGCAAAAGCACGGGATTGCCTCAGGCCCTATTCAGGTTCCGGGGGGCGGGCTGAGCCTGTGGTTAATTCTTCTTCCTGATGGGAAAATAAAGTGACCTGTGCCTGTCCCAACACCTAGATCTAGTCTCTCATTGGTTGCCCCTCTTCCCGTTCATCCTCAGGACAAATTGCAACCTGTACAGAACAGGAGGTTAAAGGTGCTGATTCTCCAAGTAGGGAGATTGCTAGTAAAGTACCTGGAATGGCGAACCCGAGCACAAGGAGATGAGAAATGAGGTGCGTTTTAGAAACCTTTCAAAATCACACGGTGTACCTTATTCTGGGTTTCTCATGCATGTTTTCCATGTAGGAAGATGCCCTTGAACCTGGAGATTTGGGACCCATGTGATGGGTACCACGCAGTATTACTTTAAAGGTTCTGCGTTTGCTCACCCAACCTCACCCAACCTCTCAGCCCCAAGAGTGTCCACCCTTATGTCTCATCCAGCTGTGGGTCTAGATATGGTCAATCCAGGTTGCATCAAAGCCCCTGAACGAATTATGTAAGAATTTCTCTCTCTTTCACTGTCTTTCTTTTACGGGTTTTTAAAAGTAATTTATTTTTATAATGGGGTTTAGCTGCCTTTCACGGCTGTGTTTATGCGGCTTTACACCCACTTGACTCACTTCCAGAGAGATATCAATACATAGGTTTTACGATTCTTACTAGTCAGACATATTATTGTGCGGTGAATAGGGGGTGTTGAGTCCAGTTCACTGAGCAAGGAGTTGGTCTTGTCTATTACATATTGGGTGTATGGAACGGTATCTGAGTGAATTTGAAACCCTTGTTTTATGCATCACCCCAACTCACCTTTCCCGTTAATCAGCCATAGTGTGTTTTCTAAACGTGTGACTCTGTTCTGTTTTGTAATTCAGTTCAAGTGTAGCGGTTTTTACATTCCCTCTCTAAGTGATAGCTTATGATAAGTGTCTTTTTCTGTGTGACTTATTTCACTTAGAATCGTCGTTCCTAAATCCACTCATCTTGCTTCTACTAGCCTTATGACATTGATTTCATGTCTGAGTGATATTCCATTGTACATAAGGACCACAACTTCTTTATCCATTTTTCTCTTTCCTGGGATATTTAAGGTGTCATGAAGTGGAGGTTCTTGTCAACAGAGCTGCCCTAAACTTTAGGGTGCCTGTGTCTTGCTGATTTTTAGTTTTCCCAATTTATACGCCCATGAGTGGACGTGCCCTATGCTCCCTAAGCTGTGTTTTTTCGATGTTTCAGGATACACCGTACACTTCTCCAGAGTGGCTGTTGGCAATTTACATCCCTCCCATCAGCGTAGCAAGGCTGCCATTTCTCCATGGCCTGTCCTGCATTTCTGGTTTTGAAAATTTTTGCAGCATGGCCCTTTTGACCGATGGGAAGCGAGAATTCTTGGTAGCGCTGATTTCCCTTTCCAGGTTGCTTGGTTGGCCAAAAAGGGCGTATGCGTTTTTTCCTGAATATATTCAGGAAACAACGCATACGCCCTTTTTGGCCAAGGTCATCATTGTCGACGTTTTGCCACCTTTCATGTGCTTTAAAGGCGATTCGAATCTACCTCCTGAAACCTGTTTCCTGCAATTCTGCCTTGCTTTCAAATCCTCTTCGTTGACTTCCCTCAATATATTTGTGGACGAGAGTTATCATTTATAACTCAGCAGGTTTGTGAATTGCAGTGCCCCTGAGCTCCATTTTTCAACTGTCTTTTTTGGGAGCTGGCCGCAAAAGCACGGGATTGCCTCAGGCCCTATTCTGGTTCCCGGCGGCAGGCTGAACCTGTGTTTAATTCTTCTTCCTATTGGGAAAATAGAGTGACCTGTGCCTGTCCCAACACCTAGATCTAGTCTCTCATTGGTTGCCCGTCTTCCCGTTCATCCTCAGGACAAATTGCAACCTGTAGGGAACAGGAGCTTAAAGGTGCTGATTCTCCAAGTAGGGAGATTGCTAGTAAAGTAGCTGGAAAGGCGAACCCCAGCACAAGGAGATGAGAAATGTGGTTCATTTTGGAAACCTTTCAAAATCACACGGTGTACCATCTTCTGGGTTTCTCATGCATGTTTTCGATGTAGGAAGATGCCCTTGAACCTGGAGATTTGGGACCCATGGGATGGGTACCACGCAGTATTACTTTAAAGGGTCTGCGTTTGCTCACCCAACCTCACCAAAACTCTCAGCCCCAAGAGTGTCCACCCTTATGTCTCATCCAGCTGTGGGTCTAGATATGGTCAATCCAGGTTGCATCACAGCCCCTGAACGAATTTTGTAAGAATTTCTCTCTCTTTCACTGTCTTTGTTTTACGGGTTTTTAAAAGTAATTTATTTTTATAATGGGGTTTAGCTGCTTTTCACGGCTGTGTTTAAGCGGCTTTACACCCACTTGACTCACTTCCAGACACGTATCAATACATAGGTTTTAAGATTCTTACTAGTCACGTATATTCTTGTGCGGTGAATAGGGGGTGTTGTGTCCAGTTCACTGAGCAAGGAGTAGGTCTTTTCTATTACATATTGGGTGTATGGAACGGTATCTGAGCGAATTTGAAACCATTGTTTTATGCAACACCCCACCTCACCTTTCCCGTTAAGCAGCCATAGTGTGTTTTCTAAACGTGTGACTCTGTTCTGTTTTGTAATTCAGTTCAAGTGTAGCGGTTTTTACATTCCCTCTATAAGTGATACCTTATGATAAGTGTCTTTTTCTGTGTGACTTATTTCACTTAGGATCGTCGTACCTAAATCCACTCATCTTGCTTCTACTAGCCTTATGACATTGATTTCATGTCTGAGTGATATTCCTTTGTACATAAGGACCACAAATTCTTTATCCATTTTTCTCTTTCCTGGGATATTTAAGGTGTCCTGAAGTGGAGGTTCTTGTCAACATAGCAGCCCTAAACATTGGGGAGCATGTGTCTTGCTGATTTTTAGTTTTCCCAATTTATACGCCCATGAGTGCACGTGCCCTATGCTCCCTAAGCTGTTTTTTCGATGTTTCAGGACACACCGTACACTTCTCCAGAGTGGCTGTTGGCAATTTACATCCCGCCCATCAGCGTAGCAAGGCTGCCATTTCTCCATGGCCTGTCCTGCATTCCTGGTTTTGACACTTTTTGCAGCATGGCCCTTTTGACCGATGGGAAGCGAGACTTCTTTGTAGCGCTGATTTCCTTTCCAGGTTGCTTGGTTGGCCAAAAAGGGCGTATCCGTTTTTTCCTGAATATATTCAGGAAAAAACGCATACGCCCTTTTTGGCCAAGGGCATCATTGTCGACCTTTTGCCGCTTTTCTTGTGCTTTAAAGGCAATTCGAATCTACCTCCTGAAATCTGTTTCCTGCAATTCTGCCTTGCTTTCAAATCCTCTTCGTTCCATTCCCTCAATATATCTGTGGATGAGAGTTATCATTTATAACTCTGCGGGTTTGTGAATTGCAGTGTCCCTGAGCTCCATTTTTCAACTCGCTTTTTTGGGAGCTGGCCGCAAAAGCGCAGTATTGCCTCAGGCGCTATTGTGCTTCTGGGCGGCAGGCTGAGCCTGTGGTTAATTCTTCTTCCTGATGGGAAAATAGAGTGACCTGTGCCTGTCCCAACACCTAGATCTAGTCTCTCATTGGTTGCCCCTCTTCCCGTTCATCCTCAGGACAAATTGCAACCTGTATGGATCAGGAGCTTAAAGGTGCTGATTCTGCAAGTAGGGAGATTGCTAGTAAAGTAGCTGGAAAGGCGAACCCGAGCACAAGGAGGTGAGAAATGGGGTGCGTTTTAGAAACCTTTCAAAATCACACGGTGTACCATCTTCTGAGTTTCTCATGCATGTTTTCGATGTAGGAAGATGCCCTTGAACCTGGAGATTTGGGACCCATGGGATGGGTACCACGCAGTTTTACTTTAAAGGGTCTGCGTTTGCTCACCCAACCTCACCCAACCTGTCAGCCCCAAGAGTGTCCAACCTTATGTCTCATCCAGCTGTGGGTCTAGATATGGTCAATCCAGTTTGCATCACAGCCCCTGAACGAATTTTGTAAGAATTTCTCTCTCTTTCACTGTCTTTGTTTTACGGGTTTTTAAAAGTAATTTATTTTTATAATGGGGTTTAGCTGCTTTTCACGGCTGTGTTTATGCGGCTTTACACCCACTTGACTCACTTCCAGAGAGATATCAATACATAGGTTTTACGATTATTACTAGTCAGATATATTCTTGTGCGGTGAATAGGGGGTGTTGAATCCAGTTCACTGAGCAAGGAGTAGGCTTTGTCTATTACATATTGGGTGTATGGAACGGTATCTGAGCGAATTTGAAACCCTTGTTTTATGCATCACCCCACCTCACCTTTCCCGTTAAGCAGCCATAGTGTGTTTTCTAAACGTGTGACTCTGTTCCCTTTGTAATTCAGTTCAAGTGTAGCGGTTTTTACATTCCCTCTATAAGTGATAGCTTATGATAAGTGTCTTTTTCTGTGTGACTTAGTTCACTTAGAATCGTCATACCTAAATCCACTCATCTTGCTTCTACTAGCCTTATGACATTGATTTCATGTCTGAGTGATATTCCTTTGTACATAAGGACCACAACTTCTTTATCCATTTTTCTCTTTCCTGGGATATTTAAGGTGTCATGAAGTGGAGGTTCTTGTCAACATAGCAGCCCTAAACATTGGGGTGCCTGTGTCTTGCTGATTTTTAGTTTTCCCAATTTATACGCCCATGAGTGCACGTGCCCTATGCTACCTAAGCTGTTTTTTCGATGTTTCAGGACACACCGTACACTTCTCCAGAGTGGCTGTTGGCAATTTACATCCCGCCCATCAGCGTAGCAAGGCTGCCATTTCTCCATGGCCTGTCCTGCATTTCTCGTTTTGACACTTTTTGCAGCATGGCCCTTTTGACCGATGGGAAGCGAGACTTCTTTGTAGCGCTGATTTGCCTTTCCAGGTTGCTTGGTTGGCCAAAAAGGGCGTATCCGTTTTTTCCTGAATATATTCAGGAAAACACGCATACGCCCTTTTTGGCCAAGGGCATCACTGTCGACGTTTTGCCACTTTTCATGTGCTTTAAAGGCGATTCGAATCTACCTCCTGAAACATGTTTCCTGCAATTCTGCCTTGCTTTCAAATCCTCTTCGTTGCCTTCCCTCAATATATTTGTTGACGAGAGTTACCATTTATAACTCTGCGGGTTTGTGAATGGCAGTGCCCTTGAGCTCCATTTTTCAACTGTCTTTTTTGGGAGCTGGCCGCAAAAGCACGGGATTGCCTCAGGCCCTATTCAGGTTCCGGGGGGCAGGCTGAGCCTGTGGTTAATTCTTCTTCCTGATGGGAAAATAAAGTGACCTGTGCCTGTCCCAACACCTAGATCTAGTCTCTCATTGGTTGCCCCTCTTCCCGTTCATCCTCAGGACAAATTGCAACCTGTACAGAACAGGAGGTTAAAGGTGCTGATTCTCCAAGTAGGGAGATTGCTAGTAAAGTACCTGGAATGGCGAACCCGAGCACAAGGAGATGAGAAATGAGGTGCGTTTTAGAAACCTTTCAAAATCACACGGTGTACCTTATTCTGGGTTTCTCATGCATGTTTTCCATGTAGGAAGATGCCCTTGAACCTGGAGATTTGGGACCCATGGGATGGGTACCACGCAGTATTACTTTAAAGGTTCTGCGTTTGCTCACCCAACCTCACCCAACCTCTCAGCCCCAAGAGTGTCCACCCTTATGTCTCATCCAGCTGTGGGTCTAGATATGGTCAATCCAGGTTGCATCAAAGCCCCTGAACGAATTATGTAAGAATTTCTCTCTCTTTCACTGTCTTTCTTTTACGGGTTTTTAAAAGTAATTTATTTTTATAATGGGGTTTAGCTGCCTTTCACGGCTGTGTTTATGCGGCTTTACACCCACTTGACTCACTTCCAGAGAGATATCAATACATAGGTTTTACGATTCTTACTAGTCAGACATATTATTGTGCGGTGAATAGGGGGTGTTGAGTCCAGTTCACTGAGCAAGGAGTTGGTCTTGTCTATTACATATTGGGTGTATGGAACGGTATCTGAGTGAATTTGAAACCCTTGTTTTATGCATCACCCCAACTCACCTTTCCCGTTAATCAGCCATAGTGTGTTTTCTAAACGTGTGACTCTGTTCTGTTTTGTAATTCAGTTCAAGTGTAGCGGTTTTTACATTCCCTCTCTAAGTGATAGCTTATGATAAGTGTCTTTTTCTGTGTGACTTATTTCACTTAGAATCGTCGTTCCTAAATCCACTCATCTTGCTTCTACTAGCCTTATGACATTGATTTCATGTCTGAGTGATATTCCATTGTACATAAGGACCACAACTTCTTTATCCATTTTTCTCTTTCCTGGGATATTTAAGGTGTCATGAAGTGGAGGTTCTTGTCAACAGAGCTGCCCTAAACTTTAGGGTGCCTGTGTCTTGCTGATTTTTAGTTTTCCCAATTTATACGCCCATGAGTGGACGTGCCCTATGCTCCCTAAGCTGTGTTTTTTCGATGTTTCAGGACACACCGTACACTTCTCCAGAGTGGCTGTTGGCAATTTACATCCCTCCCATCAGCGTAGCAAGGCTGCCATTTCTCCATGGCCTGTCCTGCATTTCTGGTTTTGAAAATTTTTGCAGCATGGCCCTTTTGACCGATGGGAAGCGAGAATTCTTGGTAGCGCTGATTTCCCTTTCCAGGTTGCTTGGTTGGCCAAAAAGGGCGTATGCGTTTTTTCCTGAATATATTCAGGAAACAACGCATACGCCCTTTTTGGCCAAGGTCATCATTGTCGACGTTTTGCCACCTTTCATGTGCTTTAAAGGCGATTCGAATCTACCTCCTGAAACCTGTTTCCTGCAATTCTGCCTTGCTTTCAAATCCTCTTCGTTGACTTCCCTCAATATATTTGTGGACGAGAGTTATCATTTATAACTCAGCAGGTTTGTGAATTGCAGTGCCCCTGAGCTCCATTTTTCAACTGTCTTTTTTGGGAGCTGGCCGCAAAAGCACGGGATTGCCTCAGGCCCTATTCTGGTTCCCGGCGGCAGGCTGAACCTGTGTTTAATTCTTCTTCCTATTGGGAAAATAGAGTGACCTGTGCCTGTCCCAACACCTAGATCTAGTCTCTCATTGGTTGCCCGTCTTCCCGTTCATCCTCAGGACAAATTGCAACCTGTAGGGAACAGGAGCTTAAAGGTGCTGATTCTCCAAGTAGGGAGATTGCTAGTAAAGTAGCTGGAAAGGCGAACCCCAGCACAAGGAGATGAGAAATGTGGTTCATTTTGGAAACCTTTCAAAATCACACGGTGTACCATCTTCTGGGTTTCTCATGCATGTTTTCGATGTAGGAAGATGCCCTTGAACCTGGAGATTTGGGACCCATGGGATGGGTACCACGCAGTATTACTTTAAAGGGTCTGCGTTTGCTCACCCAACCTCACCAAACCTCTCAGCCCCAAGAGTGTCCACCCTTATGTCTCATCCAGCTGTGGGTCTAGATATGGTCAATCCAGGTTGCATCACAGCCCCTGAACGAATTTTGTAAGAATTTCTCTCTCTTTCACTGTCTTTGTTTTACGGGTTTTTAAAAGTAATTTATTTTTATAATGGGGTTTAGCTGCTTTTCACGGCTGTGTTTAAGCGGCTTTACACCCACTTGACTCACTTCCAGACACGTATCAATACATAGGTTTTAAGATTCTTACTAGTCACGTATATTCTTGTGCGGTGAATAGGGGGTGTTGTGTCCAGTTCACTGAGCAAGGAGTAGGTCTTTTCTATTACATATTGGGTGTATGGAACGGTATCTGAGCGAATTTGAAACCATTGTTTTATGCAACACCCCACCTCACCTTTCCCGTTAAGCAGCCATAGTGTGTTTTCTAAACGTGTGACTCTGTTCTGTTTTGTAATTCAGTTCAAGTGTAGCGGTTTTTACATTCCCTCTATAAGTGATACCTTATGATAAGTGTCTTTTTCTGTGTGACTTATTTCACTTAGGATCGTCGTACCTAAATCCACTCATCTTGCTTCTACTAGCCTTATGACATTGATTTCATGTCTGAGTGATATTCCTTTGTACATAAGGACCACAACTTCTTTATCCATTTTTCTCTTTCCTGGGATATTTAAGGTGTCCTGAAGTGGAGGTTCTTGTCAACATAGCAGCCCTAAACATTGGGGAGCATGTGTCTTGCTGATTTTTAGTTTTCCCAATTTATACGCCCATGAGTGCACGTGCCCTATGCTCCCTAAGCTGTTTTTTCGATGTTTCAGGACACACCGTACACTTCTCCAGAGTGGCTGTTGGCAATTTACATCCCGCCCATCAGCGTAGCAAGGCTGCCATTTCTCCATGGCCTGTCCTGCATTCCTGGTTTTGACACTTTTTGCAGCATGGCCCTTTTGACCGATGGGAAGCGAGACTTCTTTGTAGCGCTGATTTCCTTTCCAGGTTGCTTGGTTGGCCAAAAAGGGCGTATCCGTTTTTTCCTGAATATATTCAGGAAAAAACGCATACGCCCTTTTTGGCCAAGGGCATCATTGTCGACCTTTTGCCGCTTTTCTTGTGCTTTAAAGGCAATTCGAATCTACCTCCTGAAACCTGTTTCCTGCAATTCTGCCTTGCTTTCAAATCCTCTTCGTTCCATTCCCTCAATATATCTGTGGATGAGAGTTATCATTTATAACTCTGCGGGTTTGTGAATTGCAGTGTCCCTGAGCTCCATTTTTCAACTCGCTTTTTTGGGAGCTGGCCGCAAAAGCGCAGTATTGCCTCAGGCGCTATTGTGCTTCTGGGCGGCAGGCTGAGCCTGTGGTTAATTCTTCTTCCTGATGGGAAAATAGAGTGACCTGTGCCTGTCCCAACACCTAGATCTAGTCTCTCATTGGTTGCCCCTCTTCCCGTTCATCCTCAGGACAAATTGCAACCTGTATGGATCAGGAGCTTAAAGGTGCTGATTCTGCAAGTAGGGAGATTGCTAGTAAAGTAGCTGGAAAGGCGAACCCGAGCACAAGGAGGTGAGAAATGGGGTGCGTTTTAGAAACCTTTCAAAATCACACGGTGTACCATCTTCTGAGTTTCTCATGCATGTTTTCGATGTAGGAAGATGCCCTTGAACCTGGAGATTTGGGACCCATGGGATGGGTACCACGCAGTTTTACTTTAAAGGGTCTGCGTTTGCTCACCCAACCTCACCCAACCTGTCAGCCCCAAGAGTGTCCAACCTTATGTCTCATCCAGCTGTGGGTCTAGATATGGTCAATCCAGTTTGCATCACAGCCCCTGAACGAATTTTGTAAGAATTTCTCTCTCTTTCACTGTCTTTGTTTTACGGGTTTTTAAAAGTAATTTATTTTTATAATGGGGTTTAGCTGCTTTTCACGGCTGTGTTTATGCGGCTTTACACCCACTTGACTCACTTCCAGAGAGATATCAATACATAGGTTTTACGATTATTACTAGTCAGATATATTCTTGTGCGGTGAATAGGGGGTGTTGAATCCAGTTCACTGAGCAAGGAGTAGGCTTTGTCTATTACATATTGGGTGTATGGAACGGTATCTGAGCGAATTTGAAACCCTTGTTTTATGCATCACCCCACCTCACCTTTCCCGTTAAGCAGCCATAGTGTGTTTTCTAAACGTGTGACTCTGTTCCCTTTGTAATTCAGTTCAAGTGTAGCGGTTTTTACATTCCCTCTATAAGTGATAGCTTATGATAAGTGTCTTTTTCTGTGTGACTTAGTTCACTTAGAATCGTCATACCTAAATCCACTCATCTTGCTTCTACTAGCCTTATGACATTGATTTCATGTCTGAGTGATATTCCTTTGTACATAAGGACCACAACTTCTTTATCCATTTTTCTCTTTCCTGGGATATTTAAGGTGTCATGAAGTGGAGGTTCTTGTCAACATAGCAGCCCTAAACATTGGGGTGCCTTTGTCTTGCTGATTTTTAGTTTTCCCAATTTATACGCCCATGAGTGCACGTGCCCTATGCTCCCTAAGCTGTTTTTTCGATGTTTCAGGACACACCGTACACTTCTCCAGAGTGGCTGTTGGCAATTTACATCCCGCCCATCAGCGTAGCAAGGCTGCCATTTCTCCATGGCCTGTCCTGCATTTCTCGTTTTGACACTTTTTGCAGCATGGCCCTTTTGACCGATGGGAAGCGAGACTTCTTTGTAGCGCTGATTTGCCTTTCCAGGTTGCTTGGTTGGCCAAAAAGGGCGTATCCGTTTTTTCCTGAATATATTCAGGAAAACACGCATACGCCCTTTTTGGCCAAGGGCATCACTGTCGACGTTTTGCCACTTTTCATGTGCTTTAAAGGCGATTCGAATCTACCTCCTGAAACATGTTTCCTGCAATTCTGCCTTGCTTTCAAATCCTCTTCGTTGCCTTCCCTCAATATATTTGTTGACGAGAGTTACCATTTATAACTCTGCGGGTTTGTGAATGGCAGTGCCCCTGAGCTCCATTTTTCAACTGTCTTTTTTGGGAGCTGGCCGCAAAAGCACGGGATTGCCTCAGGCCCTATTCAGGTTCCGGGGGGCAGGCTGAGCCTGTGGTTAATTCTTCTTCCTGATGGGAAAATAAAGTGACCTGTGCCTGTCCCAACACCTAGATCTAGTCTCTCATTGGTTGCCCCTCTTCCCGTTCATCCTCAGGACAAATTGCAACCTGTACAGAACAGGAGGTTAAAGGTGCTGATTCTCCAAGTAGGGAGATTGCTAGTAAAGTACCTGGAATGGCGAACCCGAGCACAAGGAGATGAGAAATGAGGTGCGTTTTAGAAACCTTTCAAAATCACACGGTGTACCTTATTCTGGGTTTCTCATGCATGTTTTCCATGTAGGAAGATGCCCTTGAACCTGGAGATTTGGGACCCATGGGATGGGTACCACGCAGTATTACTTTAAAGGTTCTGCGTTTGCTCACCCAACCTCACCCAACCTCTCAGCCCCAAGAGTGTCCACCCTTATGTCTCATCCAGCTGTGGGTCTAGATATGGTCAATCCAGGTTGCATCAAAGCCCCTGAACGAATTATGTAAGAATTTCTCTCTCTTTCACTGTCTTTCTTTTACGGGTTTTTAAAAGTAATTTATTTTTATAATGGGGTTTAGCTGCCTTTCACGGCTGTGTTTATGCGGCTTTACACCCACTTGACTCACTTCCAGAGAGATATCAATACATAGGTTTTACGATTCTTACTAGTCAGACATATTATTGTGCGGTGAATAGGGGGTGTTGAGTCCAGTTCACTGAGTAAGGAGTTGGTCTTGTCTATTACATATTGGGTGTATGGAACTGTATCTGAGTGAATTTGAAACCCTTGTTTTATGCATCACCCCAACTCACCTTTCCCGTTAAGCAGCCATAGTGTGTTTTCTAAACGTGTGACTCTGTTCTGTTTTGTAATTCATTTCAAGTGTAGCGGTTTTTACATTCCCTCTCTAAGTGATAGCTTATGATAAGTGTCTTTTTCTGTGTGACTTATTTCACTTAGAATCGTCGTTCCTAAATCCACTCATCTTGCTTCTACTAGCCTTATGACATTGATTTCATGTCTGAGTGATATTCCATTGTACATAAGGACCACAACTTCTTTATCCATTTTTCTCTTTCCTGGGATATTTACGGTGTCATGAAGTGGAGGTTCTTGTCAACAGAGCTGCCCTAAACTTTAGGGTGCCTGTGTCTTGCTGATTTTTAGTTTTCCCAATTTATACGCCCATGAGTGGACGTGCCCTATGCTCCCTAAGCTGTGTTTTTTCGATGTTTCAGGACACACCGTACACTTCTCCAGAGTGGCTGTTGGCAATTTACATCCCTCCCATCAGCGTAGCAAGGCTGCCATTTCTCCATGGCCTGTCCTGCATTTCTGGTTTTGAAAATTTTTGCAGCATGGCCCTTTTGACCGATGGGAAGCGAGAATTCTTGGTAGCGCTGATTTGCCTTTCCAGGTTGCTTGGTTGGCCAAAAAGGGCGTATGCGTTTTTTCCTGAATATATTCAGGAAACAACGCATACGCCCTTTTTGGCCAAGGTCATCATTGTCGACGTTTTGCCACCTTTCATGTGCTTTAAAGGCGATTCGAATCTACCTCCTGAAACCTGTTTCCTGCAATTCTGCCTTGCTTTCAAATCCTCTTCGTTGACTTCCCTCAATATATTTGTGGACGAGAGTTATCATTTATAACTCAGCAGGTTTGTGAATTGCAGTGCCCCTGAGCTCCATTTTTCAACTGTCTTTTTTGGGAGCTGGCCGCAAAAGCACGGGATTGCCTCAGGCCCTATTCTGGTTCCCGGCGGCAGGCTGAACCTGTGTTTAATTCTTCTTCCTATTGGGAAAATAGAGTGACCTGTGCCTGTCCCAACACCTAGATCTAGTCTCTCATTGGTTGCCCGTCTTCCCGTTCATCCTCAGGACAAATTGCAACCTGTAGGGAACAGGAGCTTAAAGGTGCTGATTCTCCAAGTAGGGAGATTGCTAGTAAAGTAGCTGGAAAGGCGAACCCCAGCACAAGGAGATGAGAAATGTGGTTCATTTTGGAAACCTTTCAAAATCACACGGTGTACCATCTTCTGGGTTTCTCATGCATGTTTTCGATGTAGGAAGATGCCCTTGAACCTGGAGATTTGGGACCCATGGGATGGGTACCACGCAGTATTACTTTAAAGGGTCTGCGTTTGCTCACCCAACCTCACCAAACCTCTCAGCCCCAAGAGTGTCCACCCTTATGTCTCATCCAGCTGTGGGTCTAGATATGGTCAATCCAGGTTGCATCACAGCCCCTGAATGAATTTTGTAAGAATTTCTCTCTCTTTCACTGTCTTTGTTTTACGGGTTTTTAAAAGTAATTTATTTTTATAATGGGGTTTAGCTGCTTTTCACGGCTGTGTTTAAGCGGCTTTACACCCACTTGACTCACTTCCAGACACGTATCAATACATAGGTTTTAAGATTCTTACTAGTCACGTATATTCTTGTGCGGTGAATAGGGGGTGTTGTGTCCAGTTCACTGAGCAAGGAGTAGGTCTTTTCTATTACATATTGGGTGTATGGAACGGTATCTGAGCGAATTTGAAACCATTGTTTTATGCAACACCCCACCTCACCTTTCCCGTTAAGCAGCCATAGTGTGTTTTCTAAACGTGTGACTCTGTTCTGTTTTGTAATTCAGTTCAAGTGTAGCGGTTTTTACATTCCCTCTATAAGTGATACCTTATGATAAGTGTCTTTTTCTGTGTGACTTATTTCACTTAGGATCGTCGTACCTAAATCCACTCATCTTGCTTCTCCTAGCCTTATGACATTGATTTCATGTCTGAGTGATATTCCATTGTACATAAGGACCACAACTTCTTTATCCATTTTTCTCTTTCCTGGGATATTTAAGGTGTCATGAAGTGGAGGTTCTTGTCAACAGAGCAGCCCTAAACTTTGGGGTGCCTGTGTCTTGCTGATTTTTAGTTTTCCCAATTTATACGCCCATGAGTGGACGTGCCCTATGCTCCCTAAGCTGTGTTTTTTCGATGTTTCAGGACACACCGTACACTTCTCCAGAGTGGCTGTTGGCAATTAACATCCCGCCTATCAGCGTAGCAAGGCTGCCATTTCTCCATGGCCTGTCCTGCATTTCTGGTTTTGACACTTTTTTAGCATGGCCCTTTTGACCGATGGGAAGCCAGACTTCTTTGTAGCGCTGATTTGCCTTTCCAGGGTGCTTGGTTGGCCAAAAAGGGCATATGCGTTTTTTCCTGAATATATTCAGGAAAAAACGCATACGCCCTTTTTGGCCAAGGGCATCATTGTCGACCTTTTGCCGCTTTTCATGTGCTTTAAAGGCAATTCGAATCTACCTCCTGAAATCTGTTTCCTGCAATTCTGCCTTGCTTTCAAATCCTCTTCGTTCCATTCCCTCAATATATCTGTGGATGAGAGTTATCATTTATAACCCTGCGGGTTTGTGAATTGCAGTGTCCCTGAGCTCCATTTTTCAACTTGCTTTTTTGGGAGCTGGCCGCAAAAGCGCAGTATTGCCTCAGGCGCTATTGTGCTTCTGGGCGGCAGGCTGAGCCTGTGGTTAATTCTTCTTCCTGATGGGAAAATAGAGTGACCTGTGCCTGTCCCAACACCTAGATCTAGTCTCTCATTGGTTGCCCCTCTTCCCGTTCATCCTCAGGACAAATTGCAACCTGTAGGGAACAGGAGCTTAAATGTGCTGATTCTCCAAGTAGGGAGATTGCTAGTAAAGTAGCTGGAAAGGCGAACCCTAGCACAAGGAGATGAGAAATGGGGTGCGTTTCAGAAACCTTTCAAAATCACATGGTGTACCATCTTCTGGGTTTCTCATGCATGTATTCGATGCAGGAAGACGCCCTTGAAACTGGAGATTTGGGACCCATGGGATGGGTACCACACAGTATTACTTTAAAGGGTCTGCGTTTGCTCACCCAACCTCACCTAACCTCTCAGCCCCAAGAGTGTCCACCCTTATGTCTCATCCAGCTGTGGGTCTAGATATGGTCAATCCAGGTTGCATCACAGCCCCTGAACGAATTTTGTAAGAGTTTCTCTCTCTTTCACTGTCTTTGTTTTACGGTTTTTTAATAGTAATTTATTTTTATAATGGGTTTTAGCTGCTTTTCACGGCTGTGTTTATGCGGCTTTACACCCACTTGGCTCACTTCCAGAGAGATATCAATACATAGGTTTTACGATTATTACTAGTCAGATATATTCTTGTGCGGTGAATAGGGGGTGTTGATTCCAGTTCACTGAGCAAGGAGTAGACCTTGTCTATTACATATTGGGTGTATGGAACGGTATCTGAGCGAATTTGAAACCCTTGTTTTATGCATCACCCCACCTCACCTTTCCCGTTAAGCAGCCATAGTGTGTTTTCTAAACGTGTGACTCTGTTCCCTTTGTAATTCATTTCAAGTGTAGCGGTTTTTACATTCCCTCTATAAGTGATAGCTTATGATAAGTGTCTTTTTCTGTGTGACTTAGTTCAATTAGAATCGTCATACCTAAATCCACTCATCTTGCTTCTACTAGCCTTATGACATTGATTTCATGTCTGAGTGATATTCCTTTGTACATAAGGACCACAACTTCTTTATCCATTTTTCTCTTTCCTGGGATATTTAAGGTGTCATGAAGTGGAGGTTCTTGTCAACATAGCAGCCCTAAACATTGGGGAGCATGTGTCTTGCTGATTTTTAGTTTTCCCAATTTATACGCCCATGAGTGCACGTGCCCTATGCTCCCTAAGCTGTTTTTTCGATGTTTCAGGACACACCGTACACTTCTCCAGAGTGGCTGTTGGCAATTTACATCCCGCCCATCAGCGTAGCAAGGCTGCCATTTCTCCATGGCCTGTCCTGCATTCCTGGTTTTGACACTTTTTGCAGCATGGCCCTTTTGACCGATGGGAAGCGAGACTTCTTTGTAGCGCTGATTTCCTTTCCAGGTTGCTTGGTTGGCCAAAAAGGGTGTATCCGTTTTTTCCTGAATATATTCAGGAAAAAACGCATACGCCCTTTTTGGCCAAGGGCATCACTGTCGACGTTTTGCCACTTTTCATGTGCTTTAAAGGCGATTCGAATCTACCTCCTGAAACATGTTTCCTGCAATTCTGCCTTGCTTTCAAATCCTCTTCGTTGCCTTCCCTCAATATATTTGTTGACGAGAGTTACGATTTATAACTCTGCGGGTTTGTGAATGGCAGTGCCCCTGTGCTCCATTTTTCAACTGTCTTTTTTGGGAGCTGGCCGCAAAAGCACGGGATTGCCTCAGGCCCTATTCTGCTTCTGGGCGGCAGGCTGAGCCTGTGGTTAATTCTTCTTCCCGATGGGAAAATAGAGTGACCTGTGCCTGTCCCAACACCTAGATCTAGTCTCTCATTGGTTGCCCGTCTTCCCGTTCATCCTCAGGACAAATTGCAACCTGTAGGGAACAGGAGCTTAAAGGTGCTGATTCTCCAAGTAGGGAGATTGCTAGTAAAGTAGCTGGAAATGCGAACCCCAGCGCAAGGAGATGAGAAATGTGGTTCATTTTGGAAACCTTTCAAAATCACACGGTGTACCATCTTTTGGGTTTCTCATGCATGTTTTCGATGTAGGAAGATGCCCTTGAACCTGGAGATTTGGGACCCATGGGATGGGTACCACGCAGTATTACTTTAAAGGGTCTGCGTTTGCTCACCCAACCTCACCAAACCTCTCAGCCCCAAGAGTGTCCACCCTTATGTCTCATCCAGCTGTGGGTCTAGATATGGTCAATCCAGGTTGCATCACAGCCCCTGAACGAATTTTGTAAGAATTTCTCTCTCTTTCACTGTCTTTGTTTTACGGGCTTTTAAAAGTAATTTATTTTTATAATGGGGTTTAGCTGCTTTTCACGGCTGTGTTTAAGCGGCTTTACACCCACTTGACTCACTTCCAGACACGTATCAATACATAGGTTTTAAGATTCTTACTAGTCACGTATATTCTTGTGCGGTGAATAGGGGGTGTTGTGTCCAGTTCACTGAGCAAGGAGTAGGTCTTTTCTATTACATATTGGGTGTATGGAACGGTATCTGAGCGAATTTGAAACCCTTGTTTTATGCATCACCCCACCTCACCTTTCCCGTTAAGCAGCCATAGTGTGTTTTCTAAACGTGTGACTCTGTTCTGTTTTGTAATTCAGTTCAAGTGTAGCGGTTTTTACATTCCCTCTATAAGTGATACCTTATGATAAGTGTCTTTTTCTGTGTGACTTATTTCACTTGGAATCGTCGTACCTAAATCCACTCATCTTGCTTCTCCTAGCCTTATGACATTGATTTCATGTCTGAGTGATATTCCATTGTACATAAGGACCACAACTTCTTTATCCATTTTTCTCTTTCCTGGGATATTTAAGGTGTCATGAAGTGGAGGTTCTTTTCAACAGAGCAGCCCTAAACTTTGGGGTGCCTGTGTCTTGCTGATTTTTAATTTTCCCAATTTATACGCCCATGAGTGGACGTGCCCGATGCTCCCTAAGCTGTGTTTTTTCGATGTTTCAGGACACACCGTACACTTCTCCAGAGTGGCTGTTGGCAATTAACATCCCGCCTATCAGCATAGCAAGGCTGCCATTTCTCCATGGCCTGTCCTGCATTTCTGGTTTTGACACATTTTTAGCATGGCCCTTTTGACCGATGGGAAGCGAGACTTCATTGTAGCGCTGATTTGCCTTTCCAGGGTGCTTGGTTGGCCAAAAAGGGCGTATGCGTTTTTTCCTGAATATATTCAGGAAAAAACGCATACGCCCTTTTTGGCCAAGGGCATCATTGTCGACCTTTTGCCGCTTTTCACGTGCTTTAAAAGCAATTCGAATCTACCTCCTGAAATCTGTTTCCTGCAATTCTGCCTTGCTTTCAAATCCTCTTCGTTCCATTCCCTCAATATATCTGTGGATGAGAGTTATCATTTATAACTCTGCGGGTTTGTGAATTGCAGTGTCCCTGAGCTCCATTTTTCAACTTGCTTTTTTGGGAGCTGGCCACAAAAGCGCAGTATTGCCTCAGGCGCTATTTTGCTTCTGGGCGGCAGGCTGAGCCTGTGGTTAATTCTTCTTCCTGATGGGAAAATAGAGTGACCTGTGTCTGTCCCAACACCTAGATCTAGTCTCTCATTGGTTGCCCCTCTTCCCGTTCATCCTCAGGACAAATTGCAACCTGTATGGATCAGGAGCTTAAAGGTGCTGATTCTGCAAGTAGGGAGATTGCTAGTAAAGTAGCTGGAAAGGCGAACCCGAGCACAAGGAGGTGAGAAATGGGGTGCGTTTTAGAAACCTTTCAAAATCACACGGTGTACCATCTTCTGAGTTTCTCATGCATGTTTTCGATGTAGGAAGATGACCTTGAACCTGGAGATTTGGGACCCATGGGATGGGTACCACGCAGTATTACTTTAAAGGGTCTGCGTTTGCTCACCCAACCTCACCCAACCTGTCAGCCCCAAGAGTGTCCAACCTTATGTCTCATCCAGCTGTGGGTCTAGATATGGTCAATCCAGGTTGCATCACAGCCCCTGAACGAATTTTGTAAGAATTTCTCTCTCTTTCACTGTCTTTGTTTTACGGGTTTTTAAAAGTAATTTATTTTTATAATGGGGTTTAGCTGCTTTTCACGGCTGTGTTTACGCGGCTTTACACCCACTTGACTCACTTCCAGAGAGATATCAATACATAGGTTTTACAATTATTACTAGTCAGATATATTCTTGTGCGGTGAATAGGGGGTGTTGAGTCCAGTTCACTGAGCAAGGAGTAGGCCTTGTCTATTACATATTGGGTGTATGGAACGGTATCTGAGCGAATTTGAAACCCTTGTTTTATGCATCACCCCACCTCACCTTTCCCGTTAAGCAGCCATAGTGTGTTTTCTAAACATGTGACTCTGTTCCCTTTGTAATTCAGTTCAAGTGTAGCGGTTTTTACATTCCCTCTATAAGTGATAGCTTATGATAAGTGTCTTTTTCTGTGTGCCTTAGTTCACTTAGAATCGTCATACCTAAATCCACTCATCTTGCTTCTACTAGCCTTATGACATTGATTTCATGTCTGAGTGATATTCCTTTGTACATAAGGACCACAACTTCTTTATCCAGTTTTCTCTTTCCTGGGATATTTAAGGTGTCATGAAGTGGAGGTTCTTGTCAACATAGCAGCCCTAAACATTGGGTTGCCTGTGTCTTCCTGATTTTTAGTTTTCCCAATTTATACGCCCATGAGTGCATGTGCCCTATGCTCCCTAAGCTGTTTTTTCGATGTTTCAGGAAACACCGTACACTTCTCCAGAGTGGCTGTTGGCAATTTACATCCCGCCCATCAGCGTAGCAAGGCTGCCATTTCTCCATGGCCTGTCCTGCATTTCTGGTTTTGACACTTTTTGCAGCATGGCCCTTTTGACCGATGGGAAGCGAGACTTCTTTGTAGCGCTGATTTGCCTTTCCAGCTTGCTTGGTTGGCCAAAAAGGGCGTATCCGTTTTTTCCTGAATATATTCAGGAAAAAACGCATACGCCCTTTTTGGCCAAGGGCATCACTGTCGACGTTTTGCCACTTTTCATGTGCTTTAAAGGCGATTCGAATCTACGTCCTGAAACATGTTTCCTGCAATTCTGCCTTGCTTTCAAATCCTCTTCGTTGCCTTCCCTCAATATATTTGTGGACGAGAGTTACCATTTATAACTCTGCGGGTTTGTGAATGGCAGTGCCCCTGAGCTCCATTTTTCAACTGTCTTTTTTGGGAGCTGGCCGCAAAAGCACGGGATTGCCTCAGGCCCTATTCAGGTTCCGGGGGGCAGGCTGAGCCTGTGGTTAATTCTTCTTCCTGATGGGAAAATAGAGTGACCTGTGCCTGTCCCAACACCTAGATCTAGTCTCTCATTGGTTGCCCCTCTTCCCGTTCATCCTCAGGACAAATTGCAACCTATACAGAACAGGAGGTTAAAGGTGCTGATTCTCCAAGTAGGGAGATTGCTAGTAAAGTACCTGGAATGGCGAACCCGAGCACAAGGAGATGAGAAATGAGGTGCGTTTTAGAAACCTTTCAAAATCACACGGTGTACCTTATTCTGGGTTTCTCATGCATGTTTTCGATGTAGGAAGATGCCCTTGAACCTGGAGATTTGGGACCCATGGGATGGGTACCACGCAGTATTACTTTAAAGGTTCTGCGTTTGCTCACCCAACCTCACCCAACCTCTCAGCCCCAAGAGTGTCCACCCTTATGTCTCATCCAGCTGTGGGTCTAGATATGGTCAATCCAGGTTGCATCAAAGCCCCTGAACGAATTATGTAAGAATTTCTCTCTCTTTCACTGTCTTTCTTTTACGGGTTTTTAAAAGTAATTTATTTTTATAATGGGGTTTAGCTGCCTTTCACGGCTGTGTTTATGCGGCTTTACACCCACTTGACTCACTTCCAGAGAGATATCAATACATAGGTTTTACGATTCTTACTAGTCAGACATATTATTGTGCGGTGAATAGGGGGTGTTGAGTCCAGTTCACTGAGCAAGGAGTTGGTCTTGTCTATTACATATTGGGTGTTTGGAACGGTATCTGAGTGAATTTGAAACCCTTGTTTTATGCATCACCCCAACTCACCTTTCCCGTTAAGCAGCCATAGTGTGTTTTCTAAACGTGTGACTCTGTTCTGTTTTGTAATTCAGTTCAAGTGTAGCGGTTTTTACATTCCCTCTATAAGTGATACCTTATGATAAGTGTCTTTTTCTGTGTGACTTATTTCACTTAGAATCGTCGTTCCTATATCCACTCATCTTGCTTCTACTAGCCTTATGACATTGATTTCATGTCTGAGTGATATTCCATTGTACATAAGGACCACAACTTCTTTATCCATTTTTCTCTTTCCTGGGATATTTACGGTGTCATGAAGTGGAGGTTCTTGTCAACAGAGCTGCCCTAAACTTTGGGGTGCCTGTGTCTTGCTGATTTTTAGTTTTCCCAATTTATACGCCCATGAGTGGACGTGCCCTATGCTCCCTAAGCTGTGTTTTTTCGATGTTTCAGGACACAACGTACACTTCTCCAGAGTGGCTGTTGGCAATTTACATCCCTCCCATCAGCGTAGCAAGGCTGCCATTTCTCCATGGCCTGTCCTGCATTTCTGGTTTTGAAAATTTTTGCAGCATGGCCCTTTTGACCGATGGGAAGCGAGAATTCTTGGTAGCGCTGATTTGCCTTTCCAGGTTGCTTGGTTGGCCAAAAAGGGCGTATGCGTTTTTTCCTGAATATATTCAGGAAACAACGCATACGCCCTTTTTGGCCAAGGTCATCATTGTCGACGTTTTGCCACCTTTCATGTGCTTTAAAGGCGATTCGAATCTACCTCCTGAAACCTGTTTCCTGCAATTCTGCCTTGCTTTCAAATCCTCTTCGTTGACTTCCCTCAATATATTTGTGGACGAGAGTTATCATTTATAACTCTGCGGGTTTGTGAATTGCAGTGTCCCTGAGCTCCATTTTTCAACTCGCTTTTTTGGGAGCTGGCCGCAAAAGCGCAGTATTGCCTCAGGCGCTATTGTGCTTCTGGGCGGCAGACTGAGCCTGTGGTTAATTCTTCTTCCTGATGGGAAAATAGAGTGACCTGTGCCTGTCCCAACACCTAGATCTAGTCTCTCATTGGTTGCCCCTCTTCCCGTTCATCCTCAGGACAAATTGCAACCTGTAGGGAACAGGAGCTTAAATGTGCTGATTCTCCAAGTAGGGAGATTGCTAGTAAAGTAGCTGGAAAGGCGAACCGTAGCACAAGGAGATGAGAAATGGGGTGCGTTTCAGAAACCTTTCAAAATCACATGGTGTACCATCTTCTGGGTTTCTCATGCATGTTTTCGATGCAGGAAGACGCCCTTGAAACTGGAGATTTGGGACCCATGGGATGGGTACCACACAGTATTACTTTAAAGGGTCTGCGTTTGCTCACCCAACCTCACCCAACCTCTCAGCCCCAAGAGTGTCCACCCTTATGTCTCATCCAGCTGTGGGTCTAGTTATGGTCAATCCAGGTTGCATCACAGCCCCTGAACGAATTTTGTAAGAGTTTCTCTCTCTTTCACTGTCTTTGTTTTACGGTTTTTTAATAGTAATTTATTTTTATAATGGGGTTTAGCTGCTTTTCACGGCTGTGTTTATGCGGCTTTACACCCACTTGGCTCACTTCCAGAGAGATATCAATACATAGGTTTTACGATTATTACTAGTCAGATATATTCTTGTGCGGTGAATAGGGGGTGTTGATTCCAGTTCACTGAGCAAGAGTAGGCCTTGTCTATTACATATTGGGTGTATGGAACGGTATCTGAGCGAATTTGAAACCCTTGTTTTATGCATCACCCCACCTCACCTTTCCCGTTAAGCAGCCATAGTGTGTTTTCTAAACGTGTGATTCTGTTCTGTTTTGTAATTCAGTTCAAGTGTAGCGGTTTTTACATTCCCTCTATAAGTGATAGCTTATGATAAGTGTCTTTTTCTGTGTGATTTATTTCACTTAGAATCGTCGTACCTAAGTCCACTCATCTTGCTTCTACTAGCCTTATGACATTGATTTCATGTCTGAGTGATATTCCTTTGTACATAAGGACCACAACTTCTTTATCCATTTTTCTCTTTCCTGGGATATTTAAGGTGTCATGAAGTGGAGGTTCTTGTCAACATAGCAGCCCTAAACATTGGGGAGCATGTGTCTTGCTGATTTTTAGTTTTCCCAATTTATACGCCCATGAGTGCACGTGCCCTATGCTCCCTAAGCTGTTTTTTCGATGTTTCAGGACACACCGTACACTTCTCCAGAGTGGCTGTTGGCAATTTACATCCCGCCCATCAGCGTAGCAAGGCTGCCATTTCTCCATGGCCTGTCCTGCATTCCTGGTTTTGACACTTTTTGCAGCATGGCCCTTTTGACCGATGGGAAGCGAGACTTCTTTGTAGCGCTGATTTCCTTTCCAGGTTGCTTGGTTGGCCAAAAAGGGCGTATCCGTTTTTTCCTGAATATATTCAGGAAAAAACGCATACGCCCTTTTTGGCCAAGGGCATCACTGTCGACGTTTTGCCACTTTTCATGTGCTTTAAAGGCGATTCGAATCTACCTCCTGAAACATGTTTCCTGCAATTCTGCCTTGCTTTCAAATCCTCTTCGTTGCCTTCCCTCAATATATTTGTTGACGAGAGTTACGATTTATAACTCTGCGGGTTTGTGAATGGCAGTGCCCCTGTGCTCCATTTTTCAACTGTCTTTTTTGGGAGCTGGCCGCAAAAGCACGGGATTGCCTCAGGCCCTATTCTGGTTCCCGGCAGCAGGCTGAACCTGTGTTTAATTCTTCTTCCTGATGGGAAAATAGAGTGACCTGTGCCTGTCCCAACACCTAGATCTAGTCTCTCATTGGTTGCCCGTCTTCCCGTTCATCCTCAGGACAAATTGCAACCTGTAGGGAACAGGAGCTTAAAGGTGCTGATTCTCCAAGTAGGGAGATTGCTAGTAAAGTAGCTGGAAATGCGAACCCCAGCGCAAGGAGATGAGAAATGTGGTTCATTTTGGAAACCTTTCAAAATCACACGGTGTACCATCTTTTGGGTTTCTCATGCATGTTTTCGATGTAGGAAGATGCCCTTGAACCTGGAGATTTGGGACCCATGGGATGGGTACCACGAAGTATTACTTTAAAGGGTCTGCGTTTGCTCACCCAACCTCACCAAACCTCTCAGCCCCAAGAGTGTCCACCCTTATGTCTCATCCAGCTGTGGGTCTAGATATGGTCAATCCAGGTTGCATCACAGCCCCTGAACGAATTTTGTAAGAATTTCTCTCTCTTTCACTGTCTTTGTTTTACGGGCTTTTAAAAGTAATTTATTTTTATAATGGGGTTTAGCTGCTTTTTACGGCTGTGTTTAAGCGGCTTTACACCCACTTGACTCACTTCCAGACACGTATCAATACATAGGTTTTAAGATTCTTAGTAGTCACGTATATTCTTGTGCGGTGAATAGGGGGTGTTGTGTCCAGTTCACTGAGCAAGGAGTAGGTCTTTTCTATTACATATTGGGTGTATGGAACGGTATCTGAGCGAATTTGAAACCCTTGTTTTATGCATCACCCCACCTCACCTTTCCCGTTAAGCAGCCATAGTGTGTTTTCTAAACGTGTGACTCTGTTCTGTTTTGTAATTCAGTTCAAGTGTAGCGGTTTTTACATTCCCTCTATAAGTGATACCTTATGATAAGTGTCTTTTTCTGTGTGACTTATTTCACTTGGAATCGTCGTACCTAAATCCACTCATCTTGCTTCTCCTAGCCTTATGACATTGATTTCATGTCTGAGTGATATTCCATTGTACATAAGGACCACAACTTCTTTATCCATTTTTCTCTTTCCTGGGATATTTAAGGTGTCATGAAGTGGAGGTTCTTTTCAACAGAGCAGCCCTAAACTTTGGGGTGCCTGTGTCTTGCTGATTTTTAATTTTCCCAATTTATACGCCCATGAGTGGACGTGCCCGATGCTCCCTAAGCTGTGTTTTTTCGATGTTTCAGGACACACCGTACACTTCTCCAGAGTGGCTGTTGGCAATTAACATCCCGCCTATCAGCGTAGCAAGGCTGCCATTTCTCCATGGCCTGTCCTGCATTTCTGGTTTTGACACTTTTTTAGCATGGCCCTTTTGACCGATGGGAAGCGAGACTACTTTGTAGCGCTGATTTGCCTTTCCAGGGTGCTTGGTTGGCCAAAAAGGGCGTATGCGTTTTTTCCTGAATATATTCAGGAAAAAACGCATACGCCCTTTTTGGCCAAGGGCATCATTGTCGACCTTTTGCCGCTTTTCATGTGCTTTAAAGGCAATTCGAATCTACCTCCTGAAATCTGTTTCCTGCAATTCTGCCTTGCTTTCAAATCCTCTTCGTTCCATTCCCTCAATATATCTGTGGATGAGAGTTATCATTTATAACTCTGCGGGTTTGTGAATTGCAGTGTCCCTGAGCTCCATTTTTCAACTCGCTTTTTTGGGAGCTGGCCACAAAAGCGCAGTATTGCCTCAGGCGCTATTTTGCTTCTGGGCGGCAGGCTGAGCCTGTGGTTAATTCTTCTTCCTGATGGGAAAATAGAGTGACCTGTGCCTGTCCCAACACCTAGATCTAGTCGCTCATTGGTTGCCCCTCTTCCCATTCATCCTCAGGACAAATTGCAACTTGTATGGATCAGGAGCTTAAAGGTGCTGATTCTGCAAGTAGGGAGATTGCTAGTAAAGTAGCTGGAAAGGCGAACCCGAGCACAAGGAGGTGAGAAATGGGGTGCGTTTTAGAAACCTTTCAAAATCACACGGTGTACCATCTTCTGAGTTTCTCATGCATGTTTTCGATGTAGGAAGATGCCCTTGAACCTGGAGATTTGGGACCCATGGGATGGGTACCATGCAGTATTACTTTAAAGGGTCTGCGTTTGCTCACCCAACCTCACCCAACCTGTCAGCCCCAAGAGTGTCCAACCTTATGTCTCATCCACCTGTGGGTCTAGATATTGTCAATCCAGGTTGCATCACAGCCCCTGAACGAATTTTGTAAGAATTTCTCTCTCTTTCACTGTCTTTGTTTTACGGGTTTTTAAAAGTAATTTATTTTTATAATGGGGTTTAGCTGCTTTTCACGGCTGTGTTTATGCGGCTTTACACCCACTTGACTCACTTCCAGAGAGATATCAATACATATGTTTTACGATTATTACTAGTCAGATATATTCTTGTGCGGTGAATAGGGGGTGTTGAGTCCAGTTCACTGAGCAAGGAGTAGGCCTTGTCTATTACATATTGGGTGTATGGAACGGTATCTGAGCGAATTTGAAACCCTTGTTTTATGCATCACCCCACCTCACCTTTCCCGTTAAGCAGCCATAGTGTGTTTTCTAAACGTGTGACTCTGTTCCCTTTGTAATTCAGTTCAAGTGTAGCGGTTTTTACATTCCCTCTATAAGTGATAGCTTATGATAAGTGTCTTTTTCTGTGTGCCTTAGTTCACTTAGAATCGTCATACCTAAATCCACTCATCTTGCTTCTAATAGCCTTATGACATTGATTTCATGTCTGAGTGATATTCCTTTGTACATAAGGACCACAACTTCTTTATCCATTTTTCTCTTTCCTGGGATATTTAAGGTGTCATGAAGTGGAGGTTCTTGTCAACATAGCAGCCCTAAACATTGGGGTGCCTGTGTCTTGCTGATTTTTAGTTTTCCCAATTTATACGCCCATGAGTGCACTTGCCCTATGCTCCCTAAGCTGTTTTTTCGATGTTTCAGGACACACCGTACACTTCTCCAGAGTGGCTGTTGGCAATTTACATCCCTCCCATCAGCGTTGCAAGGCTGCCATTTCTCCATGGCCTGTCCTGCATTTCTGGTTTTGACACTATTTGCAGCATGGCCCTTTTGACCGATGGGAAGCGAGACTTCTTTGTAGCGCTGATTTGCCTTTCCAGGTTGCTTGGTTGGCCAAAAAGGGCGTATCCGTTTTTTCCTGAATATATTCAGGAAAAAACGCATACGCCCTTTTTGGCCAAGGGCATCACTGTCGACGTTTTGCCACTTTTCATGTGCTTTAAAGGCGATTCGAATCTACGTCCTGAAACATGTTTCCTGCAATTCTGCCTTGCTTTCAAATCCTCTTCGTTGCCTTCCCTCAATATATTTGTGGACGAGAGTTACCATTTATAACTCTGCGGGTTTGTGAATGGCAGTGCCCCTGAGCTCCATTTTTCAACTGTCTTTTTTGGGAGCTGGCCGCAAAAGCACGGGATTGCCTCAGGCCCTATTCAGGTTCCGGGGGGCAGGCTGAGCCTGTGGTTAATTCTTCTTCCTGATGGGAAAATAGAGTGACCTGTGCCTGTCCCAACACCTAGATCTAGTCTCTCATTGGTTGCCCCTCTTCCCGTTCATCCTCAGGACAAATTGCAACCTATACAGAACAGGAGGTTAAAGGTGCTGATTCTCCAAGTAGGGAGATTGCTAGTAAAGTACCTGGAATGGCGAACCCGAGCACAAGGAGATGAGAAATGAGGTGCGTTTTAGAAACCTTTCAAAATCACACGGTGTACCTTATTCTGGGTTTCTCATGCATGTTTTCGATGTAGGAAGATGCCCTTGAACCTGAGATTTGGGACCCATGGGATGGGTACCACGCAGTATTACTTTAAAGGTTCTGCGTTTGCTCACCCAACCTCACCCAACCTCTCAGCCCCAAGAGTGTCCACCCTTATGTCTCATCCAGCTGTGGGTCTAGATATGGTCAATCCAGGTTGCATCAAAGCCCCTGAACGAATTATGTAAGAATTTCTCTCTCTTTCACTGTCTTTCTTTTACGGGTTTTTAAAAGTAATTTATTTTTATAATGGGGTTTAGCTGCCTTTCACGGCTGTGTTTATGCGGCTTTACACCCACTTGACTCACTTCCAGAGAGATATCAATACATAGGTTTTACGATTCTTACTAGTCAGACATATTATTGTGCGGTGAATAGGGGGTGTTGAGTCCAGTTCACTGAGCAAGGAGTTGGTCTTGTCTATTACATATTGGGTGTATGGAACGGTATCTGAGTGAATTTGAAACCCTTGTTTTATGCATCACCCCAACTCACCTTTCCCGTTAAGCAGCCATAGTGTGTTTTCTAAACGTGTGACTCTGTTCTGTTTTGTAATTCAGTTCAAGTGTAGCGGTTTTTACATTCCCTCTCTAAGTGATAGCTTATGATAAGTGTCTTTTTCTGTGTGACTTATTTCACTTAGAATCGTCGTACCTAAATCCACTCATCTTGCTTCTACTAGCCTTATGACATTGATTTCATGTCTGAGTGATATTCCATTGTACATAAGGACCACAACTTCTTTATCCATTTTTCTCTTTCCTGGGGTATTTACGGTGTCATGAAGTGGAGGTTCTTGTCAACAGAGCTGCCCTAAATTTTGGGGTGCCTCTGTCTTGCTGATTTTTAGTTTTCCCAATTTATACGCCCATGAGTGGACGTGCCCTATGCTCCCTAAGCTGTGTTTTTTCGATGTTTCAGGACACAACGTACACTTCTCCAGAGTGGCTGTTGGCAATTTACATCCCTCCCATCAGCGTAGCAAGGCTGCCATTTCTCCATGGCCTGTCCTGCATTTCTGGTTTTGAAAATTTTTGCAGCATGGCCCTTTTGACCGATGGGAAGCGAGAATTCTTGGTAGCGCTGATTTGCCTTTCCAGGTTGCTTGGTTGGCCAAAAAGGGCGTATGCGTTGTTTCCTGAATATATTCAGGAAACAACGCATACGCCCTTTTTGGCCAAGGTCATCATTGTCGACGTTTTGCCACCTTTCATGTGCTTTAAAGGCGATTCGAATCTACCTCCTGAAACCTGTTTCCTGCAATTCTGCCTTGCTTTCAAATCCTCTTCATTGACTTCCCTCAATATATTTGTGGACGAGAGTTATCATTTATAACTCAGCAGGTTTGTGAATTGCAGTGCCCCTGAGCTCCATTTTTCAACTGTCTTTTTTGGGAGCTGGCCGCAAAAGCACGGGATTGCCTCAGGCCCTATTCTGGTTCCCGGCAGCAGGCTGAACCTGTGTTTAATTCTTCTTCCTGATGGGAAAATAGAGTGACCTGTGCCTGTCCCAACACCTAGATCTAGTCTCTCATTGGTTGCCCGTCTTCCCGTTCATCCTCAGGACAAATTGCAACCTGTAGGGAACAGGAGCTTAAAGGTGCTGATTCTCCAAGTAGGGAGATTGCTAGTAAAGTAGCTGGAAAGGCGAACCCCAGCACAAGGAGATGAGAAATGTGGTTCATTTTGGAAACCATTCAAAATCACACGGTGTACCATCTTCTGGGTTTCTCATGCATGTTTTCGATGTAGGAAGATGCCCTTGAACCTGGAGATTTGGGACCCATGGGATGGGTACCACGCAGTATTACTTTAAAGGTTCTGCGTTTGCTCACCCACCCTCACCAAACCTCTCAGCCCCAAGAGTGTCCACCGTTATGTCTCATCCAGCTGTGGGTCTAGATATGGTCAATCCAGGTTGCATCACAGCCCCTGAACGAATTTTGTAAGAATTTCTCTCTCTTTCACTGTCTTTGTTTTACGGGTTTTTAAAAGTAATTTATTTTTATAATGGGGTTTAGCTGCTTTTCACGGCTGTGTTTAAGCGGCTTTACACCCACTTGACTCACTTCCAGACACGTATCAATACATAGGTTTTAAGATTCTTACTAGTCACGTATATTCTTGTGCGGTGAATAGGGGGTGTTGTGTCCAGTTTACTGAGCAAGGAGTAGGTCTTTTCTATTACATATTGGGTGTATGGAACGGTATCTGAGCGAATTTGAAACCCTTGTTTTATGCATCACCCCAACTCACCTTTCCCGTTAAGCAGCCATAGTGTGTTTTCTAAACGTGTGACTCTGTTCTGTTTTGTAATTCAGTTCAAGTGTAGCGGTTTTTACATTCCCTCTATAAGTGATACCTTATGATAAGTGTCTTTTTCTGTGTGACTTATTTCACTTGGAATTGTCGTACCTAAATCCACTCATCTTGCTTCTCCTAGCCTTATGACATTGATTTCATGTCTGAGTGATATTCCATTGTACATAAGGACCACAACTTCTTTATCCATTTTTCTCTTTCCTGGGATATTTAAGGTGTCATGAAGTGGAGGTTCTTGTCAACAGAGCAGCCCTAAACTTTGGGGTGCCTGTGTCTTGCTGATTTTTAGTTTTCCCAATTTATACGCCCATGAGTGGACGTGCCCTATGCTCCCTAAGCTGTGTTTTTTCGATGTTTCAGGACACACCGTACACTTCTCCAGAGTGGCTGTTGGCAATTAACATCCCGCCTATCAGCGTAGCAAGGCTGCCATTTCTCCATGGCCTGTCCTGCATTTCTGGTTTTGACACTTTTTTAGCATGGCCCTTTTGACCGATGGGAAGCGAGACTTCTTTGTAGCGCTGATTTGCCTTTCCAGGGTGCTTGGTTGGCCAAAAAGGGCGTATGCGTTTTTTCCTGAATATATTCAGGAAAAAACGCATACGCCCTTTTTGGCCAAGGGCATCATTGTCGACCTTTTGCCGCTTTTCATGTGCTTTAAAGGCAATTCGAATCTACCTCCTGAAATCTGTTTCCTGCAATTCTGCCTTGCTTTCAAATCCTCTTCGTTCCATTCCCTCAATATATCTGTGGATGAGAGTTATCATTTATAACTCTGCGGGTTTGTGAATTGCAGTGTCCCTGAGCTCCATTTTTCAACTCGCTTTTCTGGGAGCTGGCCGCAAAAGCGCAGTATTGCCTCAGGCGCTATTGTGCTTCTGGGCGGCAGGCTGAGCCTGTGGTTAATTCTTCTTCCTGATGGGAAAATAGAGTGACCTGTGCCTGTCCCAACACCTAGATCTAGTCTCTCATTGGTTGCCCCTCTTCCCGTTCATCCTCAGGACAAATTGCAACCTGTATGGATCAGGAGCTTAAAGGTGCTGATTCTGCAAGTAGGGAGATTGCTAGTAAAGTAGCTGGAAAGGCGAACCAGAGCACAAGGAGGTGAGAAATGGGGTGCGTTTTAGAAACCTTTCAAAATCACACGGTGTACCATCTTCTGAGTTTCTCATGCATGTTTTCGATGTAGGAAGATGCCCTTGAACCTGGAGATTTGGGACCCATGGGATGGGTACCACGCAGTATTACTTTAAAGGGTCTGCGTTTGCTCAACCAACCTCACCCAACCTGTCAGCCCCAAGAGTGTCCAACCTTATGTCTCATCCAGCTGTGGGTCTAGATATGGTCAATCCAGGTTGCATCACAGCCCCTGAACGAATTTTGTAAGAATTTCTCTCTCTTTCACTGTCTTTGTTTTACGGGTTTTTAAAAGTAATTTATTTTTATAATGGGGTTTAGCTGCTTTTCACGGCTGTGTTTATGCGGCTTTACACCCACTTGACTCACTTCCAGAGAGATATCAATACATATGTTTTACGATTATTACTAGTCAGATATATTCTTGTGCGGTGAATAGGGGGTGTTGAGTCCAGTTCACTGAGCAAGGAGTAGGCCTTGTCTATTACATATTGGGTGTATGGAACGGTATCTGAGCGAATTTGAAACCCTTGTTTTATGCATCACCCCACCTCACCTTTCCCGTTAAGCAGCCATAGTGTGTTTTCTAAACGTGTGACTCTGTTCCCTTTGTAATTCAGTTCAAGTGTAGCGGTTTTTACATTCCCTCTATAAGTGATAGCTTATGATAAGTGTCTTTTTCTGTGTGCCTTAGTTCACTTAGAATCGTCATACCTAAATCCACTCATCTTGCTTCTAATAGCCTTATGACATTGATTTCATGTCTGAGTGATATTCCTTTGTACATAAGGACCACAACTTCTTTATCCATTTTTCTCTTTCCTGGGATATTTAAGGTGTCATGAAGTGGAGGTTCTTGTCAACATAGCAGCCCTAAACATTGGGGTGCCTGTGTCTTGCTGATTTTTAGTTTTCCCAATTTATACGCCCATGAGTGCACTTGCCCTATGCTCCCTAAGCTGTTTTTTCGATGTTTCAGGACACACCGTACACTTCTCCAGAGTGGCTGTTGGCAATTTACATCCCTCCCATCAGCGTTGCAAGGCTGCCATTTCTCCATGGCCTGTCCTGCATTTCTGGTTTTGACACTTTTTGCAGCATGGCCCTTTTGACCGATGGGAAGCGAGACTTCTTTGTAGCGCTGATTTGCCTTTCCAGGTTGCTTGGTTGGCCAAAAAGGGCGTATCCGTTTTTTCCTGAATATATTCAGGAAAAAACGCATACGCCCTTTTTGGCCAAGGGCATCACTGTCGACATTTTGCCACTTTTCATGTGCTTTAAAGGCGATTCGAATCTACGTCCTGAAACATGTTTCCTGCAATTCTGCCTTGCTTTCAAATCCTCTTCGTTGCCTTCCCTCAATATATTTGTGGACGAGAGTTACCATTTATAACTCTGCGGGTTTGTGAATGGCAGTGCCCCTGAGCTCCATTTTTCAACTGTCTTTTTTGGGAGCTGGCCGCAAAAGCACGGGATTGCCTCAGGCCCTATTCAGGTTCCGGGGGGCAGGCTGAGCCTGTGGTTAATTCTTCTTCCTGATGGGAAAATAGAGTGACCTGTGCCTGTCCCAACACCTAGATCTAGTCTCTCATTGGTTGCCCCTCTTCCCGTTCATCCTCAGGACAAATTGCAACCTATACAGAACAGGAGGTTAAAGGTGCTGATTCTCCAAGTAGGGAGATTGCTAGTAAAGTACCTGGAATGGCGAACCCGAGCACAAGGAGATTAGAAATGAGGTGCGTTTTAGAAACCTTTCAAAATCACACGGTGTACCTTATTCTGGGTTGCTCATGCATGTTTTCGATGTAGGAAGATGCCCTTGAACCTGGAGATTTGGGACCCATGGGATGGGTACCACGCAGTATTACTTTAAAGGTTCTGCGTTTGCTCACCCAACCTCACCCAACCTCTCAGCCCCAAGAGTGTCCACCCTTATGTCTCATCCAGCTGTGGGTCTAGATATGGTCAATCCAGGTTGCATCAAAGCCCCTGAACGAATTATGTAAGAATTTCTCTCTCTTTCACTGTCTTTCTTTTACGGGTTTTTAAAAGTAATTTATTTTTATAATGGGGTTTAGCTGCCTTTCACGGCTGTGTTTATGCGGCTTTACACCCACTTGACTCACTTCCAGAGAGATATCAATACATAGGTTTTACGATTCTTACTAGTCAGACATATTATTGTGCGGTGAATAGGGGGTGTTGAGTCCAGTTCACTGAGCAAGGAGTTGGTCTTGTCTATTACATATTGGGTGTATGGAACGGTATCTGAGTGAATTTGAAACCCTTGTTTTATGCATCACCCCAACTCACCTTTCCCGTTAATCAGCCATAGTGTGTTTTCTAAACGTGTGACTCTGTTCTGTTTTGTAATTCAGTTCAAGTGTAGCGGTTTTTACATTCCCTCTCTAAGTGATAGCTTATGATAAGTGTCTTTTTCTGTGTGACTTATTTCACTTAGAATCGTCGTTCCTAAATCCACTCATCTTGCTTCTACTAGCCTTATGACATTGATTTCATGTCTGAGTGATATTCCATTGTACATAAGGACCACAACTTCTTTATCCATTTTTCTCTTTCCTGGGATATTTACGGTGTCATGAAGTGGAGGTTCTTGTCAACAGAGCTGCCCTAAACTTTAGGGTGCCTGTGTCTTGCTGATTTTTACTTTTCCCAATTTATACGCCCATGAGTGGACGTGCCCTATGCTCCCTAAGCTGTGTTTTTTCGATGTTTCAGGACACACCGTACACTTCTCCAGAGTGGCTGTTGGCAATTTACATCCCTCCCATCAGCGTAGCAAGGCTGCCATTTCTCCATGGCCTGTCCTGCATTTCTGGTTTTGAAAATTTTTGCAGCATGGCCCTTTTGACCGATGGGAAGCGAGAATTCTTGGTAGCGCTGATTTGCCTTTCCAGGTTGCTTGGTTGGCCAAAAACGGCGTATGCGTTTTTTCCTGAATATATTCAGGAAACAACGCATACGCCCTTTTTGGCCAAGGTCATCATTGTCGACGTTTTGCCACCTTTCATGTGCTTTAAAGGCGATTCAAATCTACCTCCTGAAACCTGTTTCCTGCAATTCTGCCTTGCTTTCAAATCCTCTTCGTTGCCTTCCCTCAATATATTTGTTGACGAGAGTTACGATTTATAACTCTGCGGGTTTGTGAATGGCAGTGCCCCTGTGCTCCATTTTTCAACTGTCTTTTTTGGGAGCTGGCCGCAAAAGCACGGGATTGCCTCAGGCCCTATTCTGGTTCCAGGCAGCAGGCTGAACCTGTGTTTAATTCTTCTTCCTGATGGGAAAATAGAGTGACCTGTGCCTGTCCCAACACCTAGATCTAGTCTCTCATTGGTTGCCCGTCTTCCCGTTCATCCTCAGGACAAATTGCAACCTGTAGGGAACAGGAGCTTAAAGGTGCTGATTCTCCAAGTAGGGAGATTGCTAGTAAAGTAGCTGGAAAGGCGAACCCCAGCACAAGGAGATGAGAAATGTGGTTCATTTTGGAAACCTTTCAAAATCACACGGTGTACCATCTTCTGGGTTTCTCATGCATGTTTTCGATGTAGGAAGATGCCCTTGAACCTGGAGATTTGGGACCCATGGGATGGGTACCACGCAGTATTACTTTAAAGGGTCTGCGTTTGCTCACCCAACCTCACCAAACCTCTCAGCCCCAAGAGTGTCCACCCTTATGTCTCATCCAGCTGTGGGTCTAGATATGGTCAATCCAGGTTGCATCACAGCCCCTGAACGAATTTTGTAAGAATTTCTCTCTCTTTCACTGTCTTTGTTTTACGGGTTTTTAAAAGTAATTTATTTTTATAATGGGGTTTAGCTGCTTTTCACGGCTGTGTTTAAGCGGCTTTACACCCACTTGACTCACTTCCAGACACGTATCAATACATAGGTTTTAAGATTCTTACTAGTCACGTATATTCTTGTGCGGTGAATAGGGGGTGTTGTGTCCAGTTCACTGAGCAAGGAGTAGGTCTTTTCTATTACATATTGGGTGTATGGAACGGTATCTGAGCGAATTTGAAACCATTGTTTTATGCAACACCCCACCTCACCTTTCCCGTTAAGCAGCCATAGTGTGTTTTCTAAACGTGTGACTCTGTTCTGTTTTGTAATTCAGTTCAAGTGTAGCGGTTTTTACATTCCCTCTATAAGTGATACCTTATGATAAGTGTCTTTTTCTGTGTGACTTATTTCACTTAGGATCGTCGTACCTAAATCCACTCATCTTGCTTCTCCTAGCCTTATGACATTGATTTCATGTCTGAGTGATATTCCATTGTACATAAGGACCACAACTTCTTTATCCATTTTTCTCTTTCCTGGGATATTTAAGGTGTCATGAAGTGGAGGTTCTTGTCAACAGAGCAGCCCTAAACTTTGGGGTGCCTGTGTCTTGCTGATTTTTAGTTTTCCAAATTTATACGCCCATGAGTGGACGTGCCCTATGCTCCCTAAGCTGTGTTTTTTCGATGTTTCAGGACACACCGTACACTTCTCCAGAGTGGCTGTTGGCAATTAACATCCCGCCTATCAGCGTAGCAAGGCTGCCATTTCTCCATGGCCTGTCCTGCATTTCTGGTTTTGACACTTTTTTAGCATGGCCCTTTTGACCGATGGGAAGCCAGACTTCTTTGTAGCGCTGATTTGCCTTTCCAGGGTGCTTGGTTGGCCAAAAAGGGCGTATGCGTTTTTTCCTGAATATATTCAGGAAAAAACGCATACGCCCTTTTTGGCCAAGGGCATCATTGTCGACCTTTTGCCGCTTTTCATGTGCTTTAAAGGCAATTCGAATCTACCTCCTGAAATCTGTTTCCTGCAATTCTGCCTTGCTTTCAAATCCTCTTCGTTCCATTCCCTCAATATATCTGTGGATGAGAGTTATCATTTATAACTCTGCGGGTTTGTGAATTGCAGTGTCCCTGAGCTCCATTTTTCAACTCGCTTTTTTGGGAGCTGGCCGCAAAAGCGCAGTATTGCCTCAGGCGCTATTGTGCTTCTGGGCGGCAGGCTGAGCCTGTGGTTAATTCTTCTTCCTGATGGGAAAATAGAGTGACCTGTGCCTGTCCCAACACCTAGATCTAGTCTCTCATTGGTTGCCCCTCTTCCCGTTCATCCTCAGGACAAATTGCAACCTGTAGGGAACAGGAGCTTAAACGTGCTGATTCTCCAAGTAGGGAGATTGCTAGTAAAGTAGCTGGAAAGGCGAACCCTAGCACAAGGAGATGAGAAATGGGGTGCGTTTCAGAAACCTTTCAAAATCACATGGTGTACCATCTTCTGGGTTTTTCATGCATGTTTTCGATGCAGGAAGACGCCCTTGAAAGTGGAGATTTGGGACCCATGGGATGGGTACCACACAGTATTACTTTAAAGGGTCTGCGTTTGCTCACCCAACCTCACCCAACCTCTCAGCCCCAAGAGTGTCCACCCTTATGTCTCATCCAGCTGTGGGTCTAGATATGGTCAATCCAGGTTGCATCACAGCCCCTGAACGAATTTTGTAAGAATTTCTCTCTCTTTCACTGTCTTTGTTTTACGGTTTTTTAATAGTAATTTATTTTTATAAAGGGTTTTAGCTGCTTTTCACGGCTGTGTTTATGCGGCATTACACCCACTTGGCTCACTTCCAGAGAGATATCAATACATAGGTTTTACGATTATTACTAGTCAGATATATTCTTGTGCGGTGAATAGGGGGTGTTGATTCCAGTTCACTGAGCAAGGAGTAGGCCTTGTCTATTACATATTGGGTGTATGGAACGGTATCTGAGCGAATTTGAAACCCTTGTTTTATGCATCACCCCACCTCACCTTTCCCGTTAAGCAGCCATAGTGTGTTTTCTAAAAGTGTGACTCTGTTCCCTTTGTAATTCAGTTCAAGTGTAGCGGTTTTTACATTCCCTCTATAAGTGATAGCTTATGATAAGTGTCTTTTTCTGTGTGACTTAGTTCACTTAGAATCGTCATACCTAAATCCACTCATCTTGCTTCTACTAGCCTTATGACATTGATTTCATGTCTGAGTGATATTCCTTTGTACATAAGGACCACAACTTCTTTATCCATTTTTCTCTTTCCTGGGATATTTAAGGTGTCATGAAGTGGAGGTTCTTGTCAACATAGCAGCCCTAAACATTGGGGAGCATGTGTCTTGCTGATTTTTAGTTTTCCCAATTTATACGCCGATGAGTGCACGTGCCCTATGCTCCCTAAGCTGTTTTTTCGATGTTTCAGGACACACCGTACACTTCTCCAGAGTGGCTGTTGGCAATTTACATCCCGCCCATCAGCGTAGCAAGGCTGCCATTTCTCCATGGCCTGTCCTGCATTCCTGGTTTTGACACTTTTTGCAGCATGGCCCTTTTGACCGATGGGAAGCGAGACTTCTTTGTAGCGCTGATTTCCTTTCCAGGTTGCTTGGTTGGCCAAAAAGGGCGTATCCGTTTTTTCCTGAATATATTCAGGAAAAAACGCATACGCCCTTTTTGGCCAAGGGCATCACTGTCGACGTTTTGCCACTTTTTATGTGCTTTAAAGGCGATTCAAATCTACCTCCTGAAACATGTTTCCTGCAATTCTGCCTTGCTTTCAAATCCTCTTCGTTGCCTTCCCTCAATATATTTGTTGACGAGAGTTACGATTTATAACTCTGCGGGTTTGTGAATGGCAGTGCCCCTGTGCTCCATTTTTCAACTGTCTTTTTTGGGAGCTGGCCGCAAAAGCACGGGATTGCCTCAGGCCCTATTCTGGTTCCCGGCGGCAGGCTGAACCTGTGTTTAATTCTTCTTCCTGATGGGAAAATAGAGTGACCTGTGCCTGTCCCAACACCTAGATCTAGTCTCTCATTGGTTGCCCGTCTTCCCGTTCATCCTCAGGACAAATTGCAACCTGTAGGGAACAGGAGCTTAAAGGTGCTGATTCTCCAAGTAGGGAGATTGCTAGTAAAGTAGCTGGAAATGCGAACCCCAGCGCAAGGAGATGAGAAATGTGGTTCATTTTGGAAACCTTTCAAAATCACACGGTGTACCATCTTTTGGGTTTCTCATGCATGTTTTCGATGTAGGAAGATGCCCTTGAACCTGGAGATTTGGGACCCATGGGATGGGTACCACGCAGTATTACTTTAAAGGGTCTGCGTTTGCTCACCCAACCTCACCAAACCTCTCAGCCCCAAGAGTGTCCACCCTTATGTCTCATCCAGCTGTGGGTCTAGATATGGTCAATCCAGGTTGCATCACAGCCCCTGAACGAATTTTGTAAGAATTTCTCTCTCTTTCACTGTCTTTGTTTTACGGGCTTTTAAAAGTAATTTATTTTTATAATGGGGTTTAGCTGCTTTTCACGGCTTTGTTTAAGCGGCTTTACACCCACTTGACTCACTTCCAGACACGTATCAATACATAGGTTTTAAGATTCTTACTAGTCACGTATATTCTTGTGCGGTGAATAGGGGGTGTTGTGTCCAGTTCACTGAGCAAGGAGTAGGTCTTTTCTATTACATATTGGGTGTATGGAACGGTATCTGAGCGAATTTGAAACCCTTGTTTTATGCATCACCCCACCTCACCTTTCCCGTTAAGCAGCCATAGTGTGTTTTCTAAACGTGTGACTCTGTTCTGTTTTGTAATTCAGTTCAAGTGTAGCGGTTTTTACATTCCCTCTATAAGTGATACCTTATGATAAGTGTCTTTTTCTGTGTGACTTATTTCACTTGGAATCGTCGTACCTAAATCCACTCATCTTGCTTCTCCTAGCCTTATGACATTGATTTCATGTCTGAGTGATATTCCATTGTACATAAGGACCACAACTTCTTTATCCATTTTTCTCTTTCCTGGGATATTTAAGGTGTCATGAACTGGAGGTTCTTGTCAACAGAGCAGCCCTAAACTTTGGGGTGCCTGTGTCTTGCTGATTTTTAGTTTTCCCAATTTATACGCCCATGAGTGGACGTGCCCTATGCTCCCTAAGCTGTGTTTTTTCGATGTTTCAGGACACACCGTACACTTCTCCAGAGTGGCTGTTGGCAATTAACATCCCGCCTATCAGCGTAGCAAGGCTGCCATTTCTCCATGGCCTGTCCTGCATTTCTGGTTTTGACACTTTTTTAGCATGGCCCTTTTGACCGATGGGAAGCGAGACTACTTTGTAGCGCTGATTTGCCTTTCCAGGGTGCTTGGTTGGCCAAAAAGGGCGTATGCGTTTTTTCCTGAATATATTCAGGAAAAAACGCATACGCGCTTTTTCGCCAAGGGCATCATTGTCGACCTTTTGCCGCTTTTCATGTGCTTTAAAAGCAATTCGAATCTACCTCCTGAAATCTGTTTCCTGCAATTCTGCCTTGCTTTCAAATCCTCTTCGTTCCATTCCCTCAATATATCTGTGGATGAGAGTTATCATTTATAACTCTGCGGGTTTGTGAATTGCAGTGTCCCTGAGCTCCATTTTTCAACTCGCTTTTTTGGGAGCTGGCCACAAAAGCGCAGTATTGCCTCAGGCGCTATTTTGCTTCTGGGCGGCAGGCTGAGCCTGTGGTTAATTCTTCTTCCTGATGGGAAAATAGAGTGACCTGTGCCTGTCCCAACACCTAGATCTAGTCGCTCATTGGTTGCCCCTCTTCCCATTCATCCTCAGGACAAATTGCAACCTGTATGGATCAGGAGCTTAAAGGTGCTGATTCTGCAAGTAGGGAGATTGCTAGTAAAGTAGCTGGAAAGGCGAACCCGAGCACAAGGAGGTGAGAAATGGGGTGCGTTTTAGAAACCTTTCAAAATCACACGGTGTACCATCTTCTGAGTTTCTCATGCATGTTTTCGATGTAGGAAGATGCCCTTGAACCTGGAGATTTGGGACCCATGGGATGGGTACCACGCAGTATTACTTTAAAGGGTCTGCGTTTGCTCACCCAACCTCACCCAACCTGTCAGCCCCAAGAGTGTCCAACCTTATGTCTCATCCAGCTGTGGGACTAGATATGGTCAATCCAGGTTGCATCACAGCCCCTGAAGGAATTTTGTAAGAATTTCTCTCTCTTTCACTGTCTTTGTTTTACGGGTTTTTAAAAGTAATTTATTTTTATAATGGGGTTTAGCTGCTTTTCACGGCTGTGTTTATGCGGCTTTACACCCACTTGACTCACTTCCAGAGAGATATCAATACATAGGTTTTACGATTATTACTAGTCAGATATATTCTTGTGCGGTGAATAGGGGGTGTTGATTCCAGTTCACTGAGCAAGGAGTAGGCCTTGTCTATTACATATTGGGTGTATGGAACGGTATCTGAGCAAATTTGAAACCCTTGTTTTATGCATCACCCCACCTCACCTTTCCCGTTAAGCAGCCATAGTGTGTTTTCTAAACGTGTGACTCTGTTCCCTTTGTAATTCAGTTCAAGTGTAGCGGTTTTTACATTCCCTCTATAAGTGATAGCTTATGATAAGTGTCTTTTTCTGTGTGCCTTAGTTCACTTAGAATCGTCATACCTAAATCCACTCATCTTGCTTCTACTAGCCTTATGACATTGATTTCATGTCTGAGTGATATTCCTTTGTACATAAGGACCACGACTTCTTTATCCAGTTTTCTCTTTCCTGGGATATTTAAGGTGTCATGAAGTGGAGGTTCTTGTCAACATAGCAGCCCTAAACATTGGGGTGCCTTTGTCTTCCTGATTTTTAGTTTTCCCAATTTATACGCCCATGAGTGCACGTGCCCTATGCTCCCTAAGCTGTTTTTTCGATGTTTCAGGAAACACCGTACACTTCTCCAGAGTGGCTGTTGGCAATTTACATCCCGCCCATCAGCGTAGCAAGGCTGCCATTTCTCCATGGCCTGTCCTGCATTTCTGGTTTTGACACTTTTTGCAGCATGGCCCTTTTGACCGATGGGAAGCGAGACTTCTTTGTAGTGCTGATTTGCCTTTCCAGGTTGCTTGGTTGGCCAAATAGGGCGTATCCGTTTTTTCCTGAATATATTCAGGAAAAAACGCATACGCCCTTTTTGGCCAAGGGCATCACTGTCGACGTTTTGCCACTTTTCATGTGCTTTAAAGGCGATTCGAATCTACGTCCTGAAACATGTTTCCTGCAATTCTGCCTTGCTTTCAAATCCTCTTCGTTGCCTTCCCTCAATATATTTGTGGACGAGAGTTACCATTTATAACTCTGCGGGTTTGTGAATGGCAGTGCCCCTGAGCTCCATTTTTCAACTGTCTTTTTTGGGAGCTGGCCGCAAAAGCACGGGATTGCCTCAGGCCCTATTCAGGTTCCGGGGGGCAGGCTGAGCCTGTGGTTAATTCTTCTTCCTGATGGGAAAATAGAGTGACCTGTGCCTGTCCCAACACCTAGATCTAGTCTCTCATTGGTTGCCCCTCTTCCCGTTCATCCTCAGGACAAATTGCAACCTATACAGAACAGGAGGTTAAAGGTGCTGATTCTCCAAGTAGGGAGATTGCTAGTAAAGTACCTGGAATGGCGAACCCGAGCACAAGGAGATGAGAAATGAGGTGCGTTTTAGAAACCTTTCAAAATCACACGGTGTACCTTATTCTGGGTTTCTCATGCATGTTTTCGATGTAGGAAGATGCCCTTGAACCTGGAGATTTGGGACCCATGGGATGGGTACCACGCAGTATTACTTTAAAGGTTCTGCGTTTGCTCACCCAACCTCACCCAACCTCTCAGCCCCAAGAGTGTCCACCCTTATGTCTCATCCAGCTGTGGGTCTAGATATGGTCAATCCAGGTTGCATCAAAGCCCCTGAACGAATTATGTAAGAATTTCTCTCTCTTTCACTGTCTTTCTTTTACGGGTTTTTAAAAGTAATTTATTTTTATAATGGGGTTTAGCTGCCTTTCACGGCTGTGTTTATGCGGCTTTACACCCACTTGACTCACTTCCAGAGAGATATCAATACATAGGTTTTACGATTCTTACTAGTCAGACATATTATTGTGCGGTGAATAGGGGGTGTTGAGTCCAGTTCACTGAGCAAGGAGTTGGTCTTGTCTATTACATGTTGGGTGTATGGAACGGTATCTGAGTGAATTTGAAACCCTTGTTTTATGCATCACCCCAACTCACCTTTCCCGTTAAGCAGCCATAGTGTGTTTTCTAAACGTGTGACTCTGTTCTGTTTTGTAATTCAGTTCAAGTGTAGCGGTTTTTACATTCCCTCTCTAAGTGATAGCTTATGATAAGTGTCTTTTTCTGTGTGACTTATTTCACTTAGAATCGTCGTTCCTAAATCCACTCATCTTGCTTCTACTAGCCTTATGACATTGATTTCATGTCTGAGTGATATTCCATTGTACATAAGGACCACAACTTCTTTATCCATTTTTCTCTTTCCTGGGATATTTACGGTGTCATGAAGTGGAGGTTCTTGTCAACAGAGCTGCCCTAAATTTTGGGGTGCCTCTGTCTTGCTGATTTTTAGTTTTCCCAATTTATACGCCCATGAGTGGACGTGCCCTATGCTCCCTAAGCTGTGTTTTTTCGATGTTTCAGGACACACCGTACACTTCTCCAGAGTGGCTGTTGGCAATTTACATCCCTCCCATCAGCGTAGCAAGGCTGCCATTTCTCCATGGCCTGTCCTGCATTTCTGGTTTTGAAAATTTTTGCAGCATGGCCCTTTTGACCGATGGGAAGCGAGAATTCTTGGTAGCGCTGATTTGCCTTTCCAGGTTGCTTGGTTGGCCAAAAAGGGCGTATGCGTTGTTTCCTGAATATATTCAGGAAACAACGCATACGCCCTTTTTGGCCAAGGTCATCATTGTCGACGTTTTGCCACCTTTCATGTGCTTTAAAGGCGATTCGAATCTACCTCCTGAAACCTGTTTCCTGCAATTCTGCCTTGCTTTCAAATCCTCTTCGTTGACTTCCCTCAATATATTTGTGGACGAGAGTTATCATTTATAACTCAGCAGGTTTGTGAATTGCAGTGCCCCTGAGCTCCATTTTTCAACTGTCTTTTTTGGGAGCTGGCCGCAAAAGCACGGGATTGCCTCAGGCCCTATTCTGGTTCCCGGCGGCAGGCTGAACCTGTGTTTAATTCTTCTTCCTGATGGGAAAATAGAGTGACCTGTGCCTGTCCCAACACCTAGATCTAGTCTCTCATTGGTTGCCCGTCTTCCCGTTCATCCTCAGGACAAATTGCAACCTGTAGGGAACAGGAGCTTAAAGGTGCTGATTCTCCAAGTAGGGAGATTGCTAGTAAAGTAGCTGGAAAGGCGAACCCCAGCACAAGGAGATGAGAAATGTGGTTCATTTTGGAAACCTTTCAAAATCACACGGTGTACCATCTTCTGGGTTTCTCATGCATGTTTTCGATGTAGGAAGATGCCCTTGACCCAGGAGATTTGGGACCCATGGGATGGGTACCACGCAGTATTACTTTAAAGGGTCTGCGTTTGCTCACCCAACCTCACCAAACCTCTCAGCCCCAAGAGTGTCCACCCTTATGTCTCATACAGCTGTGGGTCTAGATATGGTCAATCCAGGTTGCATCACAGCCCCTGAACGAATTTTGTAAGAATTTCTCTGTCTTTCACTGTCTTTGTTTTACGGGTTTTTAAAAGTAATTTATTTTTATAATGGGGTTTAGCTGCTTTTCACGGCTGTGTTTAAGCGGCTTTACACCCACTTGACTCACTTCCAGACACGTATCAATACATAGGTTTTAAGATTCTTACTAGTCACGTATATTCTTGTGCGGTGAATAGGGGGTGTTGTGTCCAGTTCACTGAGCAAGGAGTAGGTCTTTTCTATTACATATTGGGTGTATGGAACGGTATCTGAGCGAATTTGAAACCCTTGTTTTATGCAACACCCCACCTCACCTTTCCCGTTAAGCAGCCATAGTGTGTTTTCTAAACGTGTGACTCTGTTCTGTTTTGTAATTCAGTTCAAGTGTAGCGGTTTTTACATTCCCTCTATAAGTGATACCTTATGATAAGTGTCTTTTTCTGTGTGACTTATTTCACTTAGGATCGTCGTACCTAAATCCACTCATCTTGCTTCTCCTAGCCTTATGACATTGATTTCATGTCTGAGTGATATTCCATTGTACATAAGGACCACAACTTCTTTATCCATTTTTCTCTTTCCTGGGATATTTAAGGTGTCATGAACTGGAGGTTCTTGTCAACAGAGCAGCCCTAAACTTTGGGGTGCCTGTGTCTTGCTGATTTTTAGTTTTCCCAATTTATACGCCCATGAGTGGACGTGCCCTATGCTCCCTAAGCTGTGTTTTTTCGATGTTTCAGGACACACCGTACACTTCTCCAGAGTGGCTGTTGGCAATTAACATCCCGCCTATCAGCGTAGCAAGGCTGCCATTTCTCCATGGCCTGTCCTGCATTTCTGGTTTTGACACTTTTTGCAGCATGGCCCTTTTGACCGATGGGAAGCGAGACTTCTTTGTAGCGCTGATTTGCCTTTCCAGGTTGCTTGGTTGGCCAAAAAGGGCGTATCCGTTTTTTCCTGAATATATTCAGGAAAAAACGCATACGCCCTTTTTGGCCAAGGGCATCACTGTCGACGTTTTGCCACTTTTCATGTGCTTTAAAGGCGATTCGAATCTATCTCCTGAAACATGTTTCCTGCAATTCTGCCTTGCTTTCAAATCCTCTTCGTTGCCTTCCCTCAATATATTTGTGGACGAGAGTTACCATTTATAACTCTGCGGGTTTGTGAATGGCAGTGCCCCTGAGCTCCATTTTTCAACTGTCTTTTTTGGGAGCTGGCCGCAAAAGCACGGGATTGCCTCAGGCCCTATTCAGGTTCCGGGGGGCAGGCTGAGCCTGTGGTTAATTCTTCTTCCTGATGGGAAAATAGAGTGACCTGTGCCTGTCCCAACACCTAGATCTAGTCTCTCATTGGTTGCCCCTCTTCCCGTTCATCCTCAGGACAAATTGCAACCTATACAGAACAGGAGGTTAAAGGTGCTGATTCTCCAAGTAGGGAGATTGCTAGTAAAGTACCTGGAATGGCGAACCCGAGCACAAGGAGATGAGAAATGAGGTGCGTTTTAGAAACCTTTCAAAATCACACGGTGTACCTTATTCTGGGTTTCTCATGCATGTTTTCGATGTAGGAAGATGCCCTTGAACCTGGAGATTTGGGACCCATGGGATGGGTACCACGCAGTATTACTTTAAAGGTTCTGCGTTTGCTCACCCAACCTCACCCAACCTCTCAGCCCCAAGAGTGTCCACCCTTATGTCTCATCCAGCTGTGGGTCTAGATATGGTCAATCCAGGTTGCATCAAAGCCCCTGAACGAATTATGTAAGAATTTCTCTCTCTTTCACTGTCTTTCTTTTACGGGTTTTTAAAAGTAATTTATTTTTATAATGGGGTTTAGCTGCCTTTCACGGCTGTGTTTATGCGGCTTTACACCCACTTGACTCACTTCCAGAGAGATATCAATACATAGGTTTTACGATTCTTACTAGTCAGACATATTATTGTGCGGTGAATAGGGGGTGTTGAGTCCAGTTCACTGAGCAAGGAGTTGGTCTTGTCTATTACATGTTGGGTGTATGGAACGGTATCTGAGTGAATTTGAAACCCTTGTTTTATGCATCACCCCAACTCACCTTTCCCGTTAAGCAGCCATAGTGTGTTTTCTAAACGTGTGACTCTGTTCTGTTTTGTAATTCAGTTCAAGTGTAGCGGTTTTTACATTCCCTCTCTAAGTGATAGCTTATGATAAGTGTCTTTCTCTGTGTGACTTATTTCACTTAGAATCGTCGTTCCTAAATCCACTCATCTTGCTTCTACTAGCCTTATGACATTGATTTCATGTCTGAGTGATATTCCATTGTACATAAGGACCACAACTTCTTTATCCATTTTTCTCATTCCTGGGATATTTACGGTGTCATGAAGTGGAGGTTCTTGTCAACAGAGCTGCCCTAAATTTTGGGGTGCCTCTGTCTTGCTGATTTTTAGTTTTCCCAATTTATACGCCCATGAGTGGACGTGCCCTATGCTCCCTAAGCTGTGTTTTTTCGATGTTTCAGGACACACCGTACACTTCTCCAGAGTGGCTGTTGGCAATTTACATCCCTCCCATCAGCGTAGCAAGGCTGCCATTTCTCCATGGCCTGTCCTGCATTTCTGGTTTTGAAAATTTTTGCAGCATGGCCCTTTTGACCGATGGGAAGCGAGAATTCTTGGTAGCGCTGATTTGCCTTTCCAGGTTGCTTGGTTGGCCAAAAAGGGCGTATGCGTTGTTTCCTGAATATATTCAGGAAACAACGCATACGCCCTTTTTGGCCAAGGTCATCATTGTCGACGTTTTGCCACCTTTCATGTGCTTTAAAGGCGATTCGAATCTACCTCCTGAAACCTGTTTCCTGCAATTCTGCCTTGCTTTCAAATCCTCTTCGTTGACTTCCCTCAATATATTTGTGGACGAGAGTTATCATTTATAACTCAGCAGGTTTGTGAATTGCAGTGCCCCTGAGCTCCATTTTTCAACTGTCTTTTTTGGGAGCTGGCCGCAAAAGCACGGGATTGCCTCAGGCCCTATTCTGGTTCCCGGCAGCAGGCTGAACCTGTGTTTAATTCTTCTTCCTGATGGGAAAATAGAGTGACCTGTGCCTGTCCCAACACCTAGATCTAGTCTCTCATTGGTTGCCCATCTTCCCGTTCATCCTCAGGACAAATTGCAACCTGTAGGGAACAGGAGCTTAAAGGTGCTGATTCTCCAAGTAGGGAGATTGCTAGTAAAGTAGCTGGAAAGGCGAACCCCAGCACAAGGAGATGAGAAATGTGGTTCATTTTGGAAACCTTTCAAAATCACACGGTGTACCATCTTCTGGGTTTCTCATGCATGTTTTCGATGTAGGAAGATGCCCTTGAACCTGGAGATTTGGGACCCATGGGATGGGTACCACGCAGTATTACTTTAAAGGGTCTGCGTTTGCTCACCCAACCTCACCAAACCTCTCAGCCCCAAGAGTGTCCACCCTTATGTCTCATCCAGCTGTGGGTCTAGATATGGTCAATCCAGGTTGCATCACAGCCCCTGAACGAATTTTGTAAGAATTTCTCTCTCTTTCACTGTCTTTGTTTTACGGGTTTTTAAAAGTAATTTATTTTTATAATGGGGTTTAGCTGCTTTTCACGGCTGTGTTTAAGCGGCTTTACACCCACTTGACTCACTTCCAGACACGTATCAATACATAGGTTTTAAGATTCTTACTAGTCACGTATATTCTTGTGCGGTGAATAGGGGGTGTTGTGTCCAGTTCACTGAGCAAGGAGTAGGTCTTTTCTATTACATATTGGGTGTATGGAACGGTATCTGAGCGAATTTGAAACCCTTGTTTTATGCATCACCCCACCTCACCTTTCCCGTTAAGCAGCCATAGTGTGTTTTCTAAACGTGTGACTCTGTTCTGTTTTGTAATTCAGTTCAAGTGTAGCGGTTTTTACATTCCCTCTATAAGTGATACCTTATGATAAGTGTCTTTTTCTGTGTGACTTATTTCACTTGGAATCGTCGTACCTAAATCCACTCATCTTGCTTCTCCTAGCCTTATGACATTGATTTCATGTCCGAGTGATATTCCATTGTACATAAGGACCACAACTTCTTTATCCATTTTTCTCTTTCCTGGGATATTTAAGGTGTCATGAAGTGGAGGTTCTTGTCAACAGAGCAGCCCTATCTTTGTGGTGCCTGTGTCTTGCTGATTTTTAGTTTTCCCAATTTATACTCCCATGAGTGGACGTGCCCTATGCTCCCTAAGCTGTGTTTTTTCGATGTTTCAGGACACACCATACACTTCTCCAGAGTGGCTGTTGGCAATTAACATCCCGCCTATCAGCGTAGCAAGGCTGCCATTTCTCCATGGCCTGTCCTGCATTTCTGGTTTTGACACTTTTTTAGCATGGCCCTTTTGACCGATGGGAAGCGAGACTTCTTTGTAGCGCTGATTTGCCTTTCCAGGGTGCTTGGTTGGCCAAAAAGGGCGTATGCGTTTTTTCCTGAATATATTCAGGAAAAAACGCATACGCCCTTTTTGGCCAAGGGCATCATTGTCGACCTTTTGCCGCTTTTCATGTGCTTTAAAGGCAATTCGAATCTACCTCCTGAAATCTGTTTCCTGCAATTCTGCCTTGCTTTCAAATCCTCTTCGTTCCATTCCCTCAATATATCTGTGGATGAGAGTTATCATTTATAACTCTGCGGGTTTGTGAATTGCAGTGTCCCAGAGCTCCATTTTTCAACTCGCTTTTTTGGGAGCTGGCCGCAAAAGCGCAGTATTGCCTCAGGTGCTATTGTGCTTCTGGGCGGTAGGCTGAGCCTGTGGTTAATTCTTCTTCCTGATGGGAAAATAGAGTGACCTGTGTCTGTCCCAACACCTAGATCTAGTCTCTCATTGGTTGCCCCTCTTCCCGTTCATCCTCAGGACAAATTGCAACCTGTATGGATGAGGAGCTTAAAGGTGCTGATTCTGCAAGTAGGGAGATTGCTAGTAAAGTAGCTGGAAAGGCGAACCCGAGCACAAGGAGGTGAGAAATGGGGTGCGTTTTAGAAACCTTTCAAAATCACACGGTGTACCATCTTCTGAGTTTCTCATGCATGTTTTCGATGTAGGAAGATGCCCTTGAACCTGGAGATTTGGGACCCATGGGATGGGTTCCACGCAGTATTACTTTAAAGGGTCTGCGTTTGCTCACCCAACCTCACCCAACCTGTCAGCCCCAAGAGTGTCCAACCTTATGTCTCATCCAGCTGTGGGTCTAGATATGGTCAATCCAGTTTGCATCACAGCCCCTGAACGAATTTTGTAAGAATTTCTCTCTCTTTCACTGTCTTTGTTTTACGGGTTTTTAAAAGTAATTTATTTTTATAATGGGGTTTAGCTGCTTTTCACGGCTGTGTTTATGCGGCTTTACACCCACTTGACTCACTTCCAGAGAGATATCAATACATAGGTTTTACGATTATTACTAGTCAGATATATTCTTGTGCGGTGAATAGGGGGTGTTGAGTCCAGTTCACTGAGCAAGGAGTAGGCCTTGTCTATTACATATTGGGTGTATGGAACGGTATCTGAGCGAATTTGAAACCCTTGTTTTATGCATCACCCCAACTCACCTTTCCCGTTAAGCAGCCATAGTGTGTTTTCTAAACGTGTGACTCTGTTCTGTTTTGTAATTCAGTTCAAGTGTAGCGGTTTTTACATTCCCTCTATAAGTGATACCTTATGATAAGTGTCTTTTTCTGTGTGACTTATTTCACTTAGAATCGTCGTTCCTAAATCCACTCATCTTGCTTCTACTAGCCTTATGACATTGATTTCATGTCTGAGTGATATTCCATTGTACATAAGGACCACAACTTCTTTATCCATTTTTCTCTTTCCTGGGATATTTACGGTGTCATGAAGTGGAGGTTCTTGTCAACAGAGCTGCCCTAAACTTTGGGGTGCCTGTGTCTTGCTGATTTTTAGTTTTCCCAATTTATACGCCCATGATTGGACGTGCCCTATGCTCCCTAAGCTGTGTTTTTTCGATGTTTCAGGACACACCGTACACTTCTCCAGAGTGGCTGTTGGCAATTTACATCCCTCCCATCAGCGTAGCAAGGCTGCCATTTCTCCATGGCCTGTCCTGCATTTCTGGTTTTGAAAATTTTTGCAGCATGGCCCTTTTGACCGATGGGAAGCGAGAATTCTTGGTAGCGCTGATTTGCTTTTCCAGGTTGCTTGGTTGGCCAAAAAGGGCGTATGCGCTTTTTCCTGAATATATTCAGGAAACAATGCATACGCCCTTTTTGGCCAAGGTCATCATTGTCGACGTTTTGCCACCTTTCATGTGTTTTAAAGGCGATTCGAATCTACCTCCTGAAACCTGTTTCCTGCAATTCTGCCTTGCTTTCAAATCCTCTTCGTTGCCTTCCCTCAATATATTTGTGGACGAGAGTTATCATTTATAACTCAGCAGGTTTGTGAATTGCAGTGCCCCTGAGCTCCATTTTTCAACTGGCTTTTTTGGGAGCTGGCCGCAAAAGCACGGGATTGCCTCAGGCCCTATTCTGGTTCCCGGCGGCAGGCTGAACCTGTGTGTAATTCTTCTTCCTGATGGGAAAATAGAGTGACCTGTGCCTGTCCCAACACCTAGATCTAGTCTCTCATTGGTTGCCCGTCTTCCCGTTCATCCTCAGGAAAAATTGCAACCTGTAGGGAACAGGAGCTTAAAGGTGCTGATTCTCCAAGTAGGGAGATTGCTAGTAAAGTAGCTGGAAAGGCGAACCCCAGCACAAGGAGATGAGAAATGTGGTTCATTTTGGAAACCTTTCAAAATCACACGGTGTACCATCTTCTGGGTTTCTCATGCATGTTTTCGATGTAGGAAGATGCCCTTGACCCTGGAGATTTGGGACCCATGGGATGGGTACCACGCAGTATTACTTTAAAGGGTCTGCGTTTGCTCACCCAACCTCACCAAACCTCTCAGCCCCAAGAGTGTCCACCCTTATGTCTCATACAGCTGTGGGTCTAGATATGGTCAATCCAGGTTGCATCACAGCCCCTGAACGAATTTTGTAAGAATTTCTCTGTCTTTCACTGTCTTTGTTTTACGGGTTTTTAAAAGTAATTTATTTTTATAATGGGGTTTAGCTGCTTTTCACGGCTGTGTTTAAGCGGCTTTACACCCACTTGACTCACTTCCAGACACGTATCAATACATAGGTTTTAAGATTCTTACTAGTCACGTATATTCTTGTGCGGTGAATAGGGGGTGTTGTGTCCAGTTCACTGAGCAAGGAGTAGGTCTTTTCTATTACATATTGGGTGTATGGAACGGTATCTGAGCGAATTTGAAACCCTTGTTTTATGCAACACCCCACCTCACCTTTCCCGTTAAGCAGCCATAGTGTGTTTTCTAAACGTGTGACTCTGTTCTGTTTTGTAATTCAGTTCAAGTGTAGCGGTTTTTACATTCCCTCTATAAGTGATACCTTATGATAAGTGTCTTTTTCTGTGTGACTTATTTCACTTAGGATCGTCGTACCTAAATCCACTCATCTTGCTTCTCCTAGCCTTATGACATTGATTTCATGTCTGAGTGATATTCCATTGTACATAAGGACCACAACTTCTTTATCCATTTTTCTCTTTCCTGGGATATTTAAGGTGTCATGAACTGGAGGTTCTTGTCAACAGAGCAGCCCTAAACTTTGGGGTGCCTGTGTCTTGCTGATTTTTAGTTTTCCCAATTTATACGCCCATGAGTGGACGTGCCCTATGCTCCCTAAGCTGTGTTTTTTCGATGTTTCAGGACACACCGTACACTTCTCCAGAGTGGCTGTTGGCAATTAACATCCCGCCTATCAGCGTAGCAAGGCTGCCATTTCTCCATGGCCTGTCCTGCATTTCTGGTTTTGACACTTTTTGCAGCATGGCCCTTTTGACCGATGGGAAGCGAGACTTCTTTGTAGCGCTGATTTGCCTTTCCAGGTTGCTTGGTTGGCCAAAAAGGGCGTATCCGTTTTTTCCTGAATATATTCAGGAAAAAACGCATACGCACTTTTTGGCCAAGGGCATCACTGTCGACGTTTTGCCACTTTTCATGTGCTTTAAAGGCGATTCGAATCTATCTCCTGAAACATGTTTCCTGCAATTCTGCCTTGCTTTCAAATCCTCTTCGTTGCCTTCCCTCAATATATTTGTTGAGGAGAGTTACCATTTATAACTCTGCGGGTTTGTGAATGGCAGTGCCCCTGAGCTCCATTTTTCAACTGTCTTTTTTGGGAGCTGGCCGCAAAAGCACGGGATTGCCTCAGGCCCTATTCAGGTTCCGGGGGGCAGGCTGAGCCTGTGGTTAATTCTTCTTCCTGATGGGAAAATAGAGTGACCTGTGCCTGTCCCAACACCTAGATCTAGTCTCTCATTGGTTGCCCCTCTTCCCGTTCATCCTCAGGACAAATTGCAACCTGTACAGAACAGGAGGTTAAAGGTGCTGATTCTCCAAGTAGGGAGATTGCTAGTAAAGTACCGGGAATGGCGAACCCGAGCACAAGGAGATGAGAAATGAGGTGCGTTTTAGAAACCTTTCAAAATCACACGGTGTACCTTATTCTGGGTTTCTCATGCATGTTTTCGATGTAGGAAGATGCCCTTGAACCTGGAGATTTGGGACCCATGGGATGGGTACCACGCACTATTACTTTAAAGGTTCTGCGTTTGCTCACCCAACCTCACCCAAACTCTCAGCCCCAAGAGTGTCCACCCTTATGTCTCATCCAGCTGTGGGTCTAGATATGGTCAATCAAGGTTGCATCAAAGCCCCTGAACGAATTATGTAAGAATTTCTCTCACTTTCACTGTCTTTCTTTTACGGGTTTTTAAAAGTAATTTATTTTTATAATGGGGTTTAGCTGCCTTTCACGGCTGTGTTTATGCGGCTTTACACCCACTTGACTCACTTCCAGAGAGATATCAATACATAGGTTTTACGATTCTTACTAGTCAGACATATTATTGTGCTGTGAATAGGGGGTGTTGAGTCCAGTTCACTGAGCAAGGAGTTGGTCTTGTCTATTACATATTGGGTGTATGGAACGGTATCTGAGTGAATTTGAAACCCTTGTTTTATGCATCACCCCAACTCACCTTTCCCGTTAAGCAGCCATAGTGTGTTTTCTAAACGTGTGACTCTGTTCTGTTTTGTAATTCAGTTCAAGTGTAGCGGTTTTTACATTCCCTCTCTAAGTGATAGCTTATGATAAGTGTCTTTTTCTGTGTGACTTATTTCACTTAGAATCGTCATTCCTAAATCCACTCATCTTGCTTCTACTAGCCTTATGACATTGATTTCATGTCTGAGTGATATTCCATCGTACATAAGGACCACAACTTCTTTATCCATTTTTCTCTTTCCTGGGATCATGAAGTGGAGGTTCTTGTCAACAGAGCTGCCCTAAACTTTGGGGTGCCTGTGTCTTGCTGATTTTTAGTTTTCCCAATTTATACGCCCATGAGTGGACGTGCCCTATGCTCCCTAAGCTGTGTTTTTTCGATGTTTCAGGACACACCGTACACTTCTCCAGAGTGGCTGTTGGCAATTTACATCCCTCCCATCAGCGTAGCAAGGCTGCCATTTCTCCATGGCCTGTCCTGCATTTCTGGTTTTGAAAATTTTTGCAGCATGGCCCTTTTGACCGATGGGAAGCGAGAATTCTTGGTAGCGCTGATTTGCCTTTCCAGGTTGCTTGGTTGGCCAAAAATGGCGTATGCGTTTTTTCCTGAATATATTCAGGAAACAACGCATACGCCCTTTTTGGCCAAGGTCATCATTGTCGACGTTTTGCCACCTTTCATGTGCTTTAAAGGCGATTCGAATCTACCTCCTGAAACCTGTTTCCTGCAATTCTGCCTTGCTTTCAAATCCTCTTCGTTGCCTTCCCTCAATATATTTGTGGACGAGAGTTATCATTTATAACTCAGCAGGTTTGTGAATTGCAGTGCCCCTGAGCTCCATTTTTCAACTGGCTTTTTTGGGAGCTGGCCGCAAAAGCACGGGATTGCCTCAGGCCCTATTCTGGTTCCCGGCGGCAGGCTGAACCTGTGTTTAATTCTTCTTCCTGATGGGAAAATAGAGTGACCTGTGCCTGTCCCAACACCTATATCTAGTCTCTCATTGGTTGCCCGTCTTCCCGTTCATCCTCAGGACAAATTGCAACCTGTAGGGAACAGGAGCTTAAAGGTGCTGATTCTCCAAGTAGGGAGATTGCTAGTAAAGTAGCTGGAAAGGCGAACCCCAGCACAAGGAGATGAGAAATGTGGTTCATTTTGGAAACCTTTCAAAATCACACGGTGTACCATCTTCTGGGTTTCTCATGCATGTTTTCGATGTAGGAAGATGCCCTTGAACCTGGAGATTTGGGACCCATGGGATGGGTACCACGCAGTATTACTTTAAAGGGTCTGCGTTTGCTCACCCAACCTCACCAAACCTCTCAGCCCCAAGAGTGTCCACCCTTATGTCTCATCCAGCTGTGGGTCTAGATATGGTCAATCCAGGTTGCATCACAGCCCCTGAACGAATTTTGTAAGAATTTCTCTCTCTTTCACTGTCTTTGTTTTACGGGTTTTTAAAAGTAATTTATTTTTATAATGGGGTTTAGCTGCTTTTCACGGCTGTGTTTAAGCGGCTTTACACCCACTTGACTCACTTCCAGACACGTATCAATACATAGGTTTTAAGATTCTTACTAGTCACGTATATTCTTGTGCGGTGAATAGGGGGTGTTGTGTCCAGTTCACTGAGCAAGGAGTAGGTCTTTTCTATTACATATTGGGTGTATGGAACGGTATCTGAGCGAATTTGAAACCCTTGTTTTATGCATCACCCCACCTCACCTTTCCCGTTAAGCAGCCATAGTGTGTTTTCTAAACGTGTGACTCTGTTCCCTTTGTAATTCAGTTCAAGTGTAGCGGTTTTACATTCCCTCTATAAGTGATAGCTTATGATAAGTGTCTTTTTCTGTGTGCCTTAGTTCACTTAGAATCGTCATACCTAAATCCACTCATCTTGCTTCTAATAGCCTTATGACATTGATTTCATGTCTGAGTGATATTCCTTTCTACATAAGGACCACAACTTCTTTATCCATTTTTCTCTTTCCTGGGATATTTAAGGTGTCATGAAGTGGAGGTTCTTGTCAACATAGCAGCCCTAAACATTGGGGTGCCTGTGTCTTGCTGATTTTTAGTTTTCCCAATTTATACGCCCATGAGTGCACTTGCCCTATGCTCCCTAAGCTGTTTTTTCGATGTTTCAGGACACACCGTACACTTCTCCAGAGTGGCTGTTGGCAATTTACATCCCTCCCATCAGCGTTGCAAGGCTGCCATTTCTCCATGGCCTGTCCTGCATTTCTGGTTTTGACACTTTTTGCAGCATGGCCCTTTTGACCGATGGGAAGCGAGACTTCTTTGTAGCGCTGATTTGCCTTTCCAGGTTGCTTGGTTGGCCAAAAAGGGCGTATCCGTTTTTTCCTGAATATATTCAGGAAAAAACGCATACGCCCTTTTTGGCCAAGGGCATCACTGTCGACGTTTTGCCACTTTTCATGTGCTTTAAAGGCGATTCGAATCTATCTCCTGAAACATGTTTCCTGCAATTCTGCCTTGCTTTCAAATCCTCTTCGTTGCCTTCCCTCAATATATTTGTGGACGAGAGTTACCATTTATAACTCTGCGGGTTTGTGAATGGCAGTGCCCCTGAGCTCCATTTTTCAACTGTCTTTTTTGGGAGCTGGCCGCAAAAGCACGGGATTGCCTCAGGCCCTATTCAGGTTCCGGGGGGCAGGCTGAGCCTGTGGTTAATTCTTCTTCCTGATGGGAAAATAGATTGACCTGTGCCTGTCCCAACACCTAGATCTAGTCTCTCATTGGTTGCCCCTCTTCCCGTTCATCCTCAGGACAAATTGCAACCTGTACAGAACAGGAGGTTAAAGGTGCTGATTCTCCAAGTTGGGAGATTGCTAGTAAAGTACCGGGAATGGCGAACCCGAGCACAAGGAGATGAGAAATGAGGTGCGTTTTAGAAACCTTTCAAAATCACATGGTGTACCTTATTCTGGGTTTCTCATGCATGTTTTCGATGTAGGAAGATGCCCTTGAACCTGGAGATTTGGGACCCATGGGATGGGTACCACGCACTATTACTTTAAAGGTTCTGCGTTTGCTCACCCAACCTCACCCAAGCTCTCAGCCCCAAGAGTGTCCACCCTTATGTCTCATCCAGCTGTGGGTCTAGATATGGTCAATCCAGGTTGCATCAAAGCCCCTGAACGAATTATGTAAGAATTTCTCTCTCTTTCACTGTCTTTCTTTTACGGGTTTTTAAAAGTAATTTATTTTTATAATGGGGTTTAGCTGCCTTTCACGGCTGTGTTTATGCGGCTTTACACCCACTTGACTCACTTCCAGAGAGATATCAATACATAGGTTTTACGATTCTTACTAGTCAGACATATTATTGTGCTGTGAATAGGGGGTGTTGAGTCCAGTTCACTGAGCAAGGAGTTGGTCTTGTCTATTACATATTGGGTGTATGGAACGGTATCTGAGTGAATTTGAAACCCTTGTTTTATGCATCACCCCAACTCACCTTTCCCGTTAAGCAGCCATAGTGTGTTTTCTAAACGTGTGACTCTGTTCTGTTTTGTAATTCAGTTCAAGTGTAGCGGTTTTTACATTCCCTCTCTAAGTGATAGCTTATGATAAGTGTCTTTTTCTGTGTGACTTATTTCACTTAGAATCGTCGTTCCTAAATCCACTCATCTTGCTTCTACTAGCCTTATGACATTGATTTCATGTCTGAGTGATATTCCATCGTACATAAGGACCACAACTTCTTTATCCATTTTTCTCTTTCCTGGGATATTTACGGTGTCATGAAGTGGAGGTTCTTGTCAACAGAGCTGCCCTAAACTTTGGGGTGCCTGTGTCTTGCTGATTTTTAGTTTTCCCAATTTATACGCCCATGAGTGGACGTGCCCTATGCTCCCTAAGCTGTGTTTTTTCGATGTTTCAGGACACACCGTACACTTCTCCAGAGTGGCTGTTGGCAATTTACATCCCTCCCATCAGCGTAGCAAGGCTGCCATTTCTCCATGGCCTGTCCTGCATTTCTGGTTTTGAAAATTTTTGCAGCATGGCCCTTTTGACCGATGGGAAGCGAGAATTCTTGGTAGCGCTGATTTGCCTTTCCAGGTTGCTTGGTTGGCCAAAAATGGCGTATGCGTTCTTTCCTGAATATATTCAGGAAACAACGCATACGCCCTTTTTGGCCAAGGTCATCATTGTCGACGTTTTGCCACCTTTCATGTGCTTTAAAGGCGATTCGAATCTACCTCCTGAAACCTGTTTCCTGCAATTCTGCCTTGCTTTCAAATCCTCTTCGTTGCCTTCCCTCAATATATTTGTGGACGAGAGTTATCATTTATAACTCAGCAGGTTTGTGAATTGCAGTGCCCCTGAGCTCCATTTTTCAACTGGCTTTTTTGGGAGCTGGCCGCAAAAGCACGGGATTGCCTCAGGCCCTATTCTTGTTCCCGGCGGCAGGCTGAACCTGTGTTTAATTCTTCTTCCTGATGGGAAAATAGAGTGACCTGTGCCTGTCCCAACACCTAGATCTAGTCTCTCATTGGTTGCCCGTCTTCCCGTTCATCCTCAGGACAAATTGCAACCTGTAGGGAACAGGAGCTTAAATGTGCTGATTCTCCAAGTAGGGAGATTGCTAGTAAAGTAGCTGGAAAGGCGAACCCCAGCACAAGGAGATGAGAAATGTGGTTCATTTTGGAAACCTTTCAAAATCACACGGTGTACCATCTTCTGGGTTTCTCATGCATGTTTTCGATGTAGGAAGATGCCCTTGAACCTGGAGATTTGGGACCCATGGGATGGGTACCACGCAGTATTACTTTAAAGGGTCTGCGTTTGCTCACCCAACCTCACCAAACCTCTCAGCCCCAAGAGTGTCCACCCTTATGTCTCATCCAGCTGTGGGTCTAGATATGGTCAATCCAGGTTGCATCACAGCCCCTGAACGAATTTTGTAAGAATTTCTCTCTCTTTCACTGTCTTTGTTTTACGGGTTTTTAAAAGTAATTTATTTTTATAATGGGGTTTAGCTGCTTTTCACGGCTGTGTTTAAGCGGCTTTACACCCACTTGACTCACTTCCAGACACGTATCAATACATAGGTTTTAAGATTCTTACTAGTCACGTATATTCTTGTGCGGTGAATAGGGGGTGTTGTGTCCAGTTCACTGAGCAAGGAGTAGGTCTTTTCTATGACATATTGGGTGTATGGAACGGTATCTGAGCGAATTTGAAACCCTTGTTTTATGCATCACCCCACCTCACCTTTCCCGTTAAGCAGCCATAGTGTGTTTTCTAAACGTGTGACTCTGTTCCCTTTGTAATTCAGTTCAAGTGTAGCGGTTTTACATTCCCTCTATAAGTGATAGCTTATGATAAGTGTCTTTTTCTGTGTGCCTTAGTTCACTTAGAATCGTCATACCTAAATCCACTCATCTTGCTTCTAATAGCCTTATGACATTGATTTCATGTCTGAGTGATATTCCTTTCTACATAAGGACCACAACTTCTTTATCCATTTTTCTCTTTCCTGGGATATTTAAGGTGTCATGAAGTGGAGGTTCTTGTCAACATAGCAGCCCTAAACATTGGGGTGCCTGTGTCTTGCTGATTTTTAGTTTTCCCAATTTATACGCCCATGAGTGCACTTGCCCTATGCTCCCTAAGCTGTTTTTTCGATGTTTCAGGACACACCGTACACTTCTCCAGAGTGGCTGTTGGCAATTTACATCCCTCCCATCAGCGTTGCAAGGCTGCCATTTCTCCATGGCCTGTCCTGCATTTCTGGTTTTGACACTTTTTGCAGCATGGCCCTTTTGACCGATGGGAAGCGAGACTTCTTTGTAGCGCTGATTTGCCTTTCCAGGTTGCTTGGTTGGCCAAAAAGGGCGTATCCGTTTTTTCCTGAATATATTCAGGAAAAAACGCATACGCCCTTTTTGGCCAAGGGCATCACTGTCGACGTTTTGCCACTTTTCATGTGCTTTAAAGGCGATTCGAATCTATCTCCTGAAACATGTTTCCTGCAATTCTGCCTTGCTTTCAAATCCTCTTCGTTGCCTTCCCTCAATATATTTGTTGAGGAGAGTTACCATTTATAACTCTGCGGGTTTGTGAATGGCAGTGCCCCTGAGCTCCATTTTTCAACTGTCTTTTTTGGGAGCTGGCCGCAAAAGCACGGGATTGCCTCAGGCCCTATTCAGATTCCGGGGGGCAGGCTGAGCCTGTGGTTAATTCTTCTTCCTGATGGGAAAATAGATTGACCTGTGCCTGTCCCAACACCTAGATCTAGTCTCTCATTGGTTGCCCCTCTTCCCGTTCATCCTCAGGACAAATTGCAACCTGTACAGAACAGGAGGTTAAAGGTGCTGATTCTCCAAGTTGGGAGATTGCTAGTAAAGTACCGGGAATGGCGAACCCGAGCACAAGGAGATGAGAAATGAGGTGCGTTTTAGAAACCTTTCAAAATCACATGGTGTACCTTATTCTGGGTTTCTCATGCATGTTTTCGATGTAGGAAGATGCCCTTGAACCTGGAGATTTGGGACCCATGGGATGGGTACCACGCACTATTACTTTAAAGGTTCTGCGTTTGCTCACCCAACCTCACCCAAGCTCTCAGCCCCAAGAGTGTCCACCCTTATGTCTCATCCAGCTGTGGGTCTAGATATGGTCAATCCAGGTTGCATCAAAGCCCCTGAACGAATTATGTAAGAATTTCTCTCTCTTTCACTGTCTTTCTTTTACGGGTTTTTAAAAGTAATTTATTTTTATAATGGGGTTTAGCTGCCTTTCACGGCTGTGTTTATGCGGCTTTACACCCACTTGACTCACTTCCAGAGAGATATCAATACATAGGTTTTACGATTCTTACTAGTCAGACATATTATTGTGCTGTGAATAGGGGGTGTTGAGTCCAGTTCACTGAGCAAGGAGTTGGTCTTGTCTATTACATATTGGGTGTATGGAACGGTATCTGAGTGAATTTGAAACCCTTGTTTTATGCATCACCCCAACTCACCTTTCCCGTTAAGCAGCCATAGTGTGTTTTCTAAACGTGTGACTCTGTTCTGTTTTGTAATTCAGTTCAAGTGTAGCGGTTTTTACATTCCCTCTCTAAGTGATAGCTTATGATAAGTGTCTTTTTCTGTGTGACTTATTTCACTTAGAATCGTCGTTCCTAAATCCACTCATCTTGCTTCTACTAGCCTTATGACATTGATTTCATGTCTGAGTGATATTCCATCGTACATAAGGACCACAACTTCTTTATCCATTTTTCTCTTTCCTGGGATATTTACGGTGTCATGAAGTGGAGGTTCTTGTCAACAGAGCTGCCCTAAACTTTGGGGTGCCTGTGTCTTGCTGATTTTTAGTTTTCCCAATTTATACGCCCATGAGTGGACGTGCCCTATGCTCCCTAAGCTGTGTTTTTTCGATGTTTCAGGACACACCGTACACTTCTCCAGAGTGGCTGTTGGCAATTTACATCCCTCCCATCAGCGTAGCAAGGCTGCCATTTCTCCATGGCCTGTCCTGAATTTCTGGTTTTGAAAATTTTTGCAGCATGGCCCTTTTGACCGATGGGAAGCGAGAATTCTTGGTAGCGCTGATTTGCCTTTCCAGGTTGCTTGGTTGGCCAAAAATGGCGTATGCGTTTTTTCCTGAATATATTCAGGAAACAACGCATACGCCCTTTTTGGCCAAGGTCATCATTGTCGACGTTTTGCCACCTTTCATGTGCTTTAAAGGCGATTCGAATCTACCTCCTGAAACCTGTTTCCTGCAATTCTGCCTTGCTTTCAAATCCTCTTCGTTGCCTTCCCTCAATATATTTGTGGACGAGAGTTATCATTTATAACTCAGCAGGTTTGTGAATTGCAGTGCCCCTGAGCTCCATTTTTCAACTGGCTTTTTTGGGAGCTGGCCGCAAAAGCACGGGATTGCCTCAGGCCCTATTCTGGTTCCCGGCGGCAGGCTGAACCTGTGTTTAATTCTTCTTCCTGATGGGAAAATAGAGTGACCTGTGCCTGTCCCAACACCTAGATCTAGTCTCTCATTGGTTGCCCGTCTTCCCGTTCATCCTCAGGACAAATTGCAACCTGTAGGGAACAGGAGCTTAAAGGTGCTGATTCTCCAAGTAGGGAGATTGCTAGTAAAGTAGCTGGAAAGGCGAACCCCAGCACAAGGAGATGAGAAATGTGGTTCATTTTGGAAACCTTTCAAAATCACACGGTGTACCATCTTCTGGGTTTCTCATGCATGTTTTCGATGTAGGAAGATGCCCTTGAACCTGGAGATTTGGGACCCATGGGATGGGTACCACGCAGTATTACTTTAAAGGGTCTGCGTTTGCTCACCCAACCTCACCAAACCTCTCAGCCCCAAGAGTGTCCACCCTTATGTCTCATCCAGCTGTGGGTCTAGATATGGTCAATCCAGGTTGCATCACAGCCCCTGAACGAATTTTGTAAGAATTTCTCTCTCTTTCACTGTCTTTGTTTTACGGGTTTTTAAAAGTAATTTATTTTTATAATGGGGTTTAGCTGCTTTTCACGGCTGTGTTTAAGCGGCTTTACACCCACTTGACTCACTTCCAGACACGTATCAATACATAGGTTTTAAGATTCTTACTAGTCACGTATATTCTTGTGCGGTGAATAGGGGGTGTTGTGTCCAGTTCACTGAGCAAGGAGTAGGTCTTTTCTATGACATATTGGGTGTATGGAACGGTATCTGAGCGAATTTGAAACCCTTGTTTTATGCATCACCCCACCTCACCTTTCCCGTTAAGCAGCCATAGTGTGTTTTCTAAACGTGTGACTCTGTTCTGTTTTGTAATTCAGTTCAAGTGTAGCGGTTTTTACATTCCCTCTATAAGTGATACCTTATGATAAGTGTCTTTTTCTGTGTGACTTATTTCACTTGGAATCGTCGTACCTAAATCCACTCATCTTGCTTCTCCTAGCCTTATGACATTGATTTCATGTCTGAGTGATATTCCATTGTACATAAGGACCACAACTTCTTTATCCATTTTTCTCTTTCCTGGGATATTTAAGGTGTCATGAACTGGAGGTTCTTGTCAACAGAGCAGCCCTAAACTTTGGGGTGCCTGTGTCTTGCTGATTTTTAGTTTTCCCAATTTATACGCCCATGAGTGGACGTGCCCTATGCTCCCTAAGCTGTGTTTTTTCGATGTTTCAGGACACACCGTACACTTCTCCAGAGTGGCTGTTGGCAATTAACATCCCGCCTATCAGCGTAGCAAGGCTGCCATTTCTCCATGGCCTGTCCTGCATTTCTGGTTTTGACACTTTTTTAGCATGGCCCTTTTGACCGATGGGAAGCGAGACTTCTTTGTAGCGCTGATTTGCCTTTCCAGGGTGCTTGGTTGGCCAAAAAGGGCGTATGCGTTTTTTCCTGAATATATTCAGGAAAAAACGCATACGCCCTTTTTGGCCAAGGGCATCATTGTCGACCTTTTGCCGCTTTTCATGTGCTTTAAAGGCAATTCGAATCTACCTCCTGAAATCTGTTTCCTGCAATTCTGCCTTGCTTTCAAATCCTCTTCGTTCCATTCCCTCAATATATCTGTGGATGAGAGTTATCATTTATAACTCTGCGGGTTTGTGAATTGCAGTGTCCCTGAGCTCCATTTTTCAACTCGCTTTTTTGGGAGCTGGCCGCAAAAGCGCAGTATTGCCTCAGGCGCTATTGTGCTTCTGGGCGGCAGGCTGAGCCTGTGGTTAATTCTTCTTCCTGATGGGAAAATAGAGTGACCTGTGCCTGTCCCAACACCTAGATCTAGTCTCTCATTGGTTGCCCCTCTTCCCGTTTATCCTCAGGACAAATTGCAACCTGTATGGATCAGGAGCTTAAAGGTGCTGATTCTGCAAGTAGGGAGATTGCTAGTAAAGTAGCTGGAAAGGCGAACCCGAGCACAAGGAGGTGAGAAATGGGGTGCGTTTTAGAAACCTTTCAAAATCACACGGTGTACCATCTTCTGAGTTTCTCATGCATGTTTTCGATGTAGGAAGATGCCCTTGAACCTGGAGATTTGGGACCCATGGGATGGGTACCACGCAGTATTACTTTAAAGGGTCTGCGTTTGCTCACCCTACCTCACCCAACCTGTCAGCCCCAAGAGTGTCCAACCTTATGTCTGATCCAGCTGTGGGTATAGATATGGTCAATCCAGGTTGCATCACAGCCCCTGAACGAATTTTGTAAGAATTTCTCTCTCTTTCACTGTCTTTGTTTTACGGGTTTTTAAAAGTAATTTATTTTTATAATGGGGTTTAGCTGCTTTTCACGGCTGTGTTTATGCGGCTTTACACCCACTTGACTCACTTCCAGAGAGATATCAATACATAGGTTTTACGATTATTACTAGTCAGATATATTCTTGTGCGGTGAATAGGGGGTGTTGAGTCCAGTTCACTGAGCAAGGAGTAGGCCTTGTCTATTACATATTGGGTGTATGGAACGGTATCTGAGCGAATTTGAAACCCTTGTTTTATGCATCACCCCACCTCACCTTTCCCGTTAAGCAGCCATAGTGTGTTTTCTAAACGTGTGACTCTGTTCCCTTTGTAATTCAGTTCAAGTGTAGCGGTTTTTACATTCCCTCTATAAGTGATAGCTTATGATAAGTGTCTTTTTCTGTGTGACTTAGTTCACTTAGAATCGTCATACCTAAATCCACTCATCTTGCTTCTACTAGCCTTATGACATTGATTTCATGTCTGAGGGATATTCCTTTGTACATAAGGACCACAACTTCTTTATCCATTTTTCTCTTTCCTGGGATATTTAAGGTGTCATGAAGTGGAGGTTCTTGTCAACATAGCAGCCCTAAACATTGGGGTGCCTGTGTCTTGCTGATTTTTAGTTTTCCCAATTTATACGCCCATGAGTGCACGTGCCCAATGCTCCCTAAGCTGTTTTTTCGATGTTTCAGGACACACCGTACACTTCTCCAGAGTGGCTGTTGGCAATTTATATCCCGCCCATCAGCGTAGCAAGGCTGCCATTTCTCCATGGCCTGTCCTGCATTTCTGGTTTTGACACTTTTTGCAGCATGGCCCTTTTGACCGATTGGAAGCGAGACTTCTTTGTAGCGCTGATTTGCCTTTCCAGGTTGCTTGGTTGGCCAAAAAGGGCGTATCCGTTTTTCCCTGAATATATTCAGGAAAAAACGCATACGCCCTTTTTGGCCAAGGGCATCACTGTCCACGTTTTGCCAATTTTCATGTGCTTTAAAGGCGATTCGAATCTACCTCCTGAAACATGTTTCCTGCAATTCTGCCTTGCTTTCAAATCCTCTTCGTTGCCTTCCCTCAATATATTTGTTGACGAGAGTTACCATTTATAACTCTGCGGGTTTGTGAATGGCAGTGCCCCTGAGCTCCATTTTTCAACTGGCTTTTTTGGGAGCTGGCCGCAAAAGCACGAAATTGCCTCAGGCCCTATTCTGGTTCCCGGCGGCAGGCTGAACCTGTGTTTAATTCTTCTTCCTGATGGGAAAATAGAGTGACCTGTGCCTGTCCCAACACCTAGATCTAGTCTCTCATTGGTTGCCCGTCTTCCCGTTCATCCTCAGGACAAATTGCAACCTGTAGGGAACAGGAGCTTAAAGGTGCTGATTCTCCAAGTAGGGAGATTGCTAATAAAGTAGCTGGAAAGGCGAACCCCGGCACAAGGAGATGAGAAATGTGGTTCATTTTGTAAACCTTTCAAAATCACACGGTGTACCATCTTCTGGGTTTCTCATGCATGTTTTCGATGTAGGAAGATGCCCTTGAACCTGGAGATTTGGGACCCATGGGATGGGTACCACGCACTATTACTTTAAAGGTTCTGCGTTTGCTCACCCAACCTCACCCAAACTCTCAGCCCCAAGAGTGTCCACCCTTATGTCTCATCCAGCTGTGGGTCTAGATATGGTCAATCCAGGTTGCATCAAAGCCCCTGAACGAATTATGTAAGAATTTCTCTCTCTTTCACTGTCTTTCTTTTACGGGTTTTTAAAAGTAATTTATTTTTATAATGGGGTTTAGCTGCCTTTCACGGCTGTGTTTATGTGGCTTTACACCCACTTGACTCACTTCCAGAGAGATATCAATACATAGGTTTTACGATTCTTACTAGTCAGACATATTATTGTGCGGTGAATAGGGGGTGTTGAGTCCAGTTCACTGAGCAAGGAGTTGGTCTTGTCTATTACATATTGGGTGTATGGAACGGTATCTGAGTGAATTTGAAACCCTTGTTTTATGCATCACCCCAACTCACCTTTCCCGTTAAGCAGCCATAGTGTGTTTTCTAAACGTGTGACTCTGTTCTGTTTTGTAATTCAGTTCAAGTGTAGCGGTTTTTACATTCCCTCTCTAAGTGATAGCTTATGATAAGTGTCTTTTTCTGTGTGACTTATTTCACTTAGAATTGTCGTTCCTAAATCCACTCATCTTGCTTCTACTAGCCTTATGACATTGATTTCATGTCTGAGTGATATTCCATCGTACATAAGGACCACAACTTCTTTATCCATTTTTCTCTTTCCTGGGATATTTACGGTGTCATGAAGTGGAGGTTCTTGTCAACAGAGCTTCCCTAAACTTTGGGGTGCCTGTGTCTTGCTGATTTTTAGTTTTCCCAATTTATACGCCCATGAGTGGACGTGCCCTATGCTCCCTAAGCTGTGTTTTTTCGATGTTTCAGGACACACCGTACACTTCTCCAGAGTGGCTGTTGGCAATTTACATCCCTCCCATCAGCGTAGCAAGGCTGCCATTTCTCCATGGCCTGTCCTGCATTTCTGGTTTTGAAAATTTTTGCAGCATGGCCCTTTTGACCGATGGGAAGCGAGAATTCTTGGTAGCGCTGATTTGCCTTTCCAGGTTGCTTGGTTGGCCAAAAATGACGTATGCGTTTTTTCCTGAATATATTCAGGAAACAACGCATACGCCCTTTTTGGCCAAGGTCATCATTGTCGACGTTTTGCCACCTTTCATGTGCTTTAAAGGCGATTCGAATCTACCTCCTGAAACCTGTTTCCTGCAATTCTGCCTTGCTTTCAAATCCTCTTCGTTGCCTTCCCTCAATATATTTGTGGACGAGAGTTATCATTTATAACTCAGCAGGTTTGTGAATTGCAGTGCCCCTGAGCTCCATTTTTCAACTGGCTTTTTTGGGAGCTGGCCGCAAAAGCACGGGATTGCCTCAGGCCCTATTCTGGTTCCCGGCGGCAGGCTGAACCTGTGTTTAATTCTTCTTCCTGATGGGAAAATAGAGTGACCTGTGCCTGTCCCAACACCTAGATCTAGTCTCTCATTGGTTGCCCCTCTTCCCGTTCATCCTCAGGACAAATTGCAACCTGTAGGGAACAGGAGCTTAAAGGTGCTGATTCTCCAAGTAGGGAGATTGCTAGTAAAGTAGCTGGAAAGGCGAACCCCAGCACAAGGAGATGAGAAATGTGGTTCATTTTGGAAACCTTTCAAAATCACACGGTGTACCATCTTCTGGGTTTCTCATGCATGTTTTCGATGTAGGAAGATGCCCTTGAACCTGGAGATTTGGGACCCATGGGATGGGTACCACGCAGTATTACTTTAAAGGGTCTGCGTTTGCTCACCCAACCTCACCAAACCTCTCAGCCCCAAGAGTGTCCACCCTTATGTCTCATCCAGCTGTGGGTCTAGATATGGTCAATCCAGGTTGCATCAAAGCCCCTGAACGAATTATGTAAGAATTTCTCTCTCTTTCACTGTCTTTCTTTTACGGGTTTTTAAAAGTAATTTATTTTTATAATGGGGTTTAGCTGCCTTTCACGGCTGTGTTTATGCGGCTTTACACCCACTTGACTCACTTCCAGAGAGATATCAATACATAGGTTTTACGATTCTTACTAGTCAGACATATTATTGTGCTGTGAATAGGGGGTGTTGAGTCCAGTTCACTGAGCAAGGAGTTGGTCTTGTCTATTACATATTGGGTGTATGGAACGGTATCTGAGTGAATTTGAAACCCTTGTTTTATGCATCACCCCAACTCACCTTTCCCGTTAAGCAGCCATAGTGTGTTTTCTAAACGTGTGACTCTGTTCTGTTTTGTAATTCAGTTCAAGTGTAGCGGTTTTTACATTCCCTCTCTAAGTGATAGCTTATGATAAGTGTCTTTTTCTGTGTGACTTATTTCACTTAGAATCGTCGTTCCTAAATCCACTCATCTTGCTTCTACTAGCCTTATGACATTGATTTCATGTCTGAGTGATATTCCATCGTACATAAGGACCACAACTTCTTTATCCATTTTTCTCTTTCCTGGGATATTTACGGTGTCATGAAGTGGAGGTTCTTGTCAACAGAGCTGCCCTAAACTTTGGGGTGCCTGTGTCTTGCTGATTTTTAGTTTTCCCAATTTATACGCCCATGAGTGGACGTGCCCTATGCTCCCTAAGCTGTGTTTTTTCGATGTTTCAGGACACACCGTACACTTCTCCAGAGTGGCTGTTGGCAATTTACATCCCTCCCATCAGCGTAGCAAGGCTGCCATTTCTCCATGGCCTGTCCTGCATTTCTGGTTTTGAAAATTTTTGCAGCATGGCCCTTTTGACCGATGGGAAGCGGGAATTCTTGGTAGCGCTGATTTGCCTTTCCAGGTTGCTTGGTTGGCCAAAAAGGGCGTATCCGTTTTTCCCTGAATATATTCAGGAAAAAACGCATACGCCCTTTTTGGCCAAGGGCATCACTGTCGACGTTTTGCCACCTTTCATGTGCTTTAAAGGCGATTCGAATCTACCTCCTGAAACCTGTTTCCTGCAATTCTGCCTTGCTTTCAAATCCTCTTCGTTGCCTTCCCTCAATATATTTGTGGACGAGAGTTATCATTTATAACTCAGCAGGTTTGTGAATTGCAGTGCCCCTGAGCTCCATTTTTCAACTGGCTTTTTTGGGAGCTGGCCGCAAAAGCACGGGATTGCCTCAGGCCCTATTCTGGTTCCCGGCGGCAGGCTGAACCTGTGTTTAATTCTTCTTCCTGATGGGAAAATAGAGTGACCTGTGCCTGTCCCAACACCTAGATCTAGTCTCTCATTGGTTGCCCGTCTTCCCGTTCATCCTCAGGACAAATTGCAACCTGTAGGGAACAGGAGCTTAAATGTGCTGATTCTCCAAGTAGGGAGATTGCTAGTAAAGTAGCTGGAAAGGCGAACCCCGGCACAAGGAGATGAGAAATGTGGTTCATTTTGGAAACCTTTCAAAATCACACGGTGTACCATCTTCTGGGTTTCTCATGCATGTTTTCGATGTAGGAAGATGCCCTTGAACCTGGAGATTTGGGACCCATGGGATGGGTACCACGCAGTATTACTTTAAAGGGTCTGCGTTTGCTCACCCAACCTCACCAAACCTCTCAGCCCCAAGAGTGTCCACCCTTATGTCTCATCCAGCTGTGGGTCTAGATATGGTCAATCCAGGTTGCATCACAGCCCCTGAACGAATTTTGTAAGAATTTCTCTCTCTTTCACTGTCTTTGTTTTACGGGTTTTTAAAAGTAATTTATTTTTATAATGGGGTTTAGCTGCTTTTCACGGCTGTGTTTAAGCGGCTTTACACCCACTTGACTCACTTCCAGACACGTATCAATACATAGGTTTTAAGATTCTTACTAGTCATGTATATTCTTGTGCGGTGAATAGGGGGTGTTGTGTCCAGTTCACTGAGCAAGGAGTAGGTCTTTTCTATGACATATTGGGTGTATGGAACGGTATCTGAGCGAATTTGAAACCCTTGTTTTATGCATCACCCCACCTCACCTTTCCCGTTAAGCAGCCATAGTGTGTTTTCTAAACGTGTGACTCTGTTCTGTTTTGTAATTCAGTTCAAGTGTAGCGGTTTTTACATTCCCTCTATAAGTGATACCTTATGATAAGTGTCTTTTTCTGTGTGACTTATTTCACTTGGAATCGTCGTACCTAAATCCACTCATCTTGCTTCTACTAGCCTTATGACATTGATTTCATGTCTGAGTGATATTCCATTGTACATAAGGACCACAACTTCTTTATCCATTTTTCTCTTTCCTGGGATATTTAAGGTGTCATGAACTGGAGGTTCTTGTCAACAGAGCAGCCCTAAACTTTGGGGTGCCTGTGTCTTGCTGATTTTTAGTTTTCCCAATTTATACGCCCATGAGTGGACGTGCCCTATGCTCCCTAAGCTGTGTTTTTTCGATGTTTCAGGACACACCGTACACTTCTCCAGAGTGGCTGTTGGCAATTAACATCCCGCCTATCAGCGTAGCAAGGCTGCCATTTCTCCATGGCCTGTCCTGCATTTCTGGTTTTGACACTTTTTTAGCATGGCCCTTTTGACCGATGGGAAGCGAGACTTCTTTGTAGCGCTGATTTGCCTTTCCAGGGTGCTTGGTTGGCCAAAAAGGGCGTATGCGTTTTTTCCTGAATATATTCAGGAAAAAACGCATACGCCCTTTTTGGCCAAGGGCATCATTGTCGACCTTTTGCCGCTTTTCATGTGCTTTAAAGGCAATTCGAATCTACCTCCTGAAATCTGTTTCCTGCAATTCTGCCTTGCTTTCAAATCCTCTTCGTTCCATTCCCTCAATATATCTGTGGATGAGAGTTATCATTTATAACTCTGCGGGTTTGTGAATTGCAGTGTCCCTGAGCTCCATTTTTCAACTCGCTTTTTTGGGAGCTGGCCGCAAAAGCGCAGTATTGCCTCAGGCGCTATTGTGCTTCTGGGCGGCAGGCTGAGCCTGTGGTTAATTCTTCTTCCTGATGGGAAAATAGAGTGACCTGTGCCTGTCCCAACACCTAGATCTAGTCTCTCATTGGTTGCCCCTCTTCCCGTTTATCCTCAGGACAAATTGCAACCTGTATGGATCAGGAGCTTAAAGGTGCTGATTCTGCAAGTAGGGAGATTGCTAGTAAAGTAGCTGGAAAGGCGAACCCGAGCACAAGGAGGTGAGAAATGGGGTGCGTTTTAGAAACCTTTCAAAATCACACGGTGTACCATCTTCTGAGTTTCTCATGCATGTTTTCGATGTAGGAAGATGCCCTTGAACCTGGAGATTTGGGACCCATGGGATGGGTACCACGCAGTATTACTTTAAAGGGTCTGCGTTTGCTCACCCAACCTCACCCAACCTGTCAGCCCCAAGAGTGTCCAACCTTATGTCTGATCCAGCTGTGGGTATAGATATGGTCAATCCAGGTTGCATCACAGCCCCTGAACGAATTTTGTAAGAATTTCTCTCTCTTTCACTGTCTTTGTTTTACGGGTTTTTAAAAGTAATTTATTTTTATAATGGGGTTTAGCTGCTTTTCACGGCTGTGTTTATGCGGCTTTACACCCACTTGACTCACTTCCAGAGAGATATCAATACATAGGTTTTACGATTATTACTAGTCAGATATATTCTTGTGCGGTGAATAGGGGGTGTTGAGTCCAGTTCACTGAGCAAGGAGTAGGCCTTGTCTATTACATATTGGGTGTATGGAACGGTATCTGAGCGAATTTGAAACCCTTGTTTTATGCATCACCCCACCTCACCTTTCCCGTTAAGCAGCCATAGTGTGTTTTCTAAACGTGTGACTCTGTTCCCTTTGTAATTCAGTTCAAGTGTAGCGGTTTTTACATTCCCTCTATAAGTGATAGCTTATGATAAGTGTCTTTTTCTGTGTGACTTAGTTCACTTAGAATCGTCATACCTAAATCCACTCATCTTGCTTCTACTAGCCTTATGACATTGATTTCATGTCTGAGGGATATTCCTTTGTACATAAGGACCACAACTTCTTTATCCATTTTTCTCTTTCCTGGGATATTTAAGGTGTCATGAAGTGGAGGTTCTTGTCAACATAGCAGCCCTAAACATTGGGGTGCCTGTGTCTTGCTGATTTTTAGTTTTCCCAATTTATACGCCCATGAGTGGACGTGCCCAATGCTCCCTAAGCTGTTTTTTCGATGTTTCAGGACACACCGTACACTTCTCCAGAGTGGCTGTTGGCAATTTATATCCCGCCCATCAGCGTAGCAAGGCTGCCATTTCTCAATGGCCTGTCCTGCATTTCTGGTTTTGACACTTTTTGCAGCATGGCCCTTTTGACCGATTGGAAGCGAGACTTCTTTGTAGCGCTGATTTGCCTTTCCAGGTTGCTTGGTTGGCCAAAAAGGGCGTATCCGTTTTTCCCTGAATATATTCAGGAAAAAACGCATACGCCCTTTTTGGCCAAGGGCATCACTGTCCACGTTTTGCCAATTTTAATGTGCTTTAAATGCAATTCGAATCTACCTCCTGAAACATGTTTCCTGCAATTCTGCCTTGCTTTCAAATCCTCTTCGTTGCCTTCCCTCAATATATTTGTTGACGAGAGTTACCATTTATAACTCTGCGGGTTTGTGAATGGCAGTGCCCCTGAGCTCCATTTTTCAACTGGCTTTTTTGGGAGCTGGCCGCAAAAGCACAGGATTGCCTCAGGCCCTATTCTGGTTCCCGGCGGCAGGCTGAGCCTGTGTTTAATTCTTCTTCCTATTGGGAAAATAGAGTGACCTGTGCCTGTCCCAACACCTAGATCTAGTCTCTCATTGGTTGCCCGTCTTCCCGTTCATCCTCAGGACAAATTGCAACCTGTAGGGAACAGGAGCTTAAAGGTGCTGATTCTCCAAGTAGGGAGATTGCTAGTAAAGTAGCTGGAAAGGCGAACCCCGGCACAAGGAGATGAGAAATGTGGTTCATTTTGTAAACCTTTCAAAATCACACGGTGTACCATCTTCTGGGTTTCTCATGCATGTTTTCGATGTAGGAAGATGCCCTTGAACCTGGAGATTTGGGACCCATGGGATGGGTACCACGCAGTATTACTTTAAAGGGTCTGCGTTTGCTCACCCAACCTCACCAAACCTCTCAGCCCCAAGAGTGTCCACCCTTATGTCTCATCCAGCTGTGGGTCTAGATATGGTCAATCCAGGTTGCATCACAGCCCCTGAACGAATTTTGTAAGAATTTCTCTCTCTTTCACTGTCTTTGTTTTACGGGTTTTTAAAAGTAATTTATTTTTATAATGGGGTTTAGCTGCTTTTCACGGCTGTGTTTAAGCGGCTTTACACCCACTTGACTCACTTCCAGACAGATATCAATACATAGGTTTTAAGATTCTTACTAGTCACGTATATTCTTGTGCGGTGAATAGGGTGTGTTGTGTCCAGTTCACTGAGCAAGGAGTATGTCTTTTCTATGACATATTGGGTGTATGGAACGGTATCTGAGCGAATTTGAAACCCTTGTTTTATGCATCACCCCACCTCACCTTTCCCGTTAAGCAGCCATAGTGTGTTTTCTAAACGTGTGACTCTGTTCTGTTTTGTAATTCAGTTCAAGTGTAGCGGTTTTTACATTCCCTCTATAAGTGATACCTTATGATAAGTGTCTTTTTCTGTGTGACTTATTTCACTTGGAATCGTCGTACCTAAATCCACTCATCTTGCTTCTCCTAGCCTTATGACATTGATTTCATGTCTGAGTGATATTCCATTGTACATAAGGACCACAACTTCTTTATCCATTTTTCTCTTTCCTGGGATATTTAAGGTGTCATGAACTGGAGGTTCTTGTCAACAGAGCAGCCCTAAACTTTGGGGTGCCTGTGTCTTCCTGATTTTTAGTTTTCCCAATTTATACGCCCATGAGTGGACGTGCCCTATGCTCCCTAAGCTGTGTTTTTTCGATGTTTCAGGACACACCGTACACTTCTCCAGAGTGGCCGTTGGCAATTAACATCCCGCCTATCAGCGTAGCAAGGCTGCCATTTCTCCATGGCCTGTCCTGCATTTCTGGTTTTGACACTTTTTTAGCATGGCCCTTTTGACCGATGGGAAGCGAGACTTCTTTGTAGCGCTGATTTGCCTTTCCAGGGTGCTTGGTTGGCCAAAAAGGGCGTATGCGTTTTTTCCTGAATATATTCAGGAAAAAACGCATACGCCCTTTTTGGCCAAGGGCATCATTGTCGACCTTTTGCCGCTTTTCATGTGCTTTAAAGGCAATTCGAATCTACCTCCTGAAATCTGTTTCCTGCAATTCTGCCTTGCTTTCAAATCCTCTTCGTTCCATTCCCTCAATATATCTGTGGATGAGAGTTATCATTTATAACTCTGCGGGTTTGTGAATTGCAGTGTCCCTGAGCTCCATTTTTCAACTCGCTTTTTTGGGAGCTGGCCGCAAAAGCGCAGTATTGCCTCAGGCGCTATTGTGCTTCTGGGCGGCAGGCTGAGCCTGTGGTTAATTCTTCTTCCTGATGGGAAAATAGAGTGACCTGTGCCTGTCCCAACACCTAGATCTAGTCTCTCATTGGTTGCCCCTCTTCCCGTTCATCCTCAGGACAAATTGCAATCTGTATGGATCAGGAGCTTAAAGGTGCTGATTCTGCAAGTAGGGAGATTGCTAGTAAAGTAGCTGGAAAGGCGAACCCGAGCACAAGGAGGTGAGAAATGGGGTGCGTTTTAGAAACCTTTCAAAATCACACGGTGTACCATCTTCTGAGTTTCTCATGCATGTTTTCAATGTAGGAAGATGCCCTTGAACCTGGAGATTTGGGACCCATGGGATGGGTACCACGCAGTATTACTTTAAAGGGTCTGCGTTTGCTCACCCAACCTCACCCAACCTGTCAGCCCCAAGAGTGTCCAACCTTATGTCTCATCCAGCTGTGGGTCTAGATATGGTCAATCCAGGTTGCATCACAGCCCCTGAACGAATTTTGTAAGAATTTCTCTCTCTTTCACTGTCTTTGTTTTACGGGTTTTTAAAAGTAATTTATTTTTATAATGGGGTTTAGCTGCTTTTCACGGCTGTGTTTATGCGGCTTTACACCCAATTGACTCACTTCCAGAGAGATATCAATACATAGGTTTTACGATTATTACTAGTCAGATATATTCTTGTGCGGTGAATAGGGGTTGTTGAGTCCAGTTCACTGAGCAAGGAGTAGGCCTTGTCTATTACATATTGGGTGTATGGAACGGTATCTGAGCGAATTTGAAACCCTTGTTTTATGCATCACCCCACCTCACCTTTCCCGTTAAGCAGCCATAGTGTGTTTTCTAAACGTGTGACTCTGTTCCCTTTGTAATTCAGTTCAAGTGTAGCGGTTTTTACATTCCCTCTATAAGTGATAGCTTATGATAAGTGTCTTTTTCTGTGTGACTTAGTTCACTTAGAATCGTCATACCTAAATCCACTCATCTTGCTTCTACTAGCCTTATGACATTGATTTAATGTCTGAGTGATATTCCTTTGTACATAAGGACCACAACTTCTTTATCCATTTTTCTCTTTCCTGGGATATTTAAGGTGTCATGAAGTGGAGGTTCTTGTCAACATAGCAGCCCTAAACATTGGGGTGCCTGTGTCTTGCTGATTTTTAGTTTTCCCAATTTATACGCCCATGAGTGCACTTGCCCTATGCTCCCTAAGCTGTTTTTTCGATGTTTCAGGACACACCGTACACTTCTCCAGAGTGGCTGTTGGCAATTTACATCCTGCCCATCAGCGTTGCAAGGCTGCCATTTCTCCATGGCCTGTCCTGCATTTCTGGTTTTGACACTTTTTGCAGCATGGCCCTTTTGACCGATGGGAAGCGAGACTTCTTTGTAGCGCTGATTTGCCTTTCCAGGTTGCTTGGTTGGCCAAAAAGGGCGTATCCGTTTTTTCCTGAATATATTCAGGAAAAAACGCATACGCACTTTTTGGCCAAGGGCATCACTGTCGACGTTTTGGCACTTTTCATGTGCTTTAAAGGCGATTCGAATCTACCTCCTGAAACATGTTTCCTGCAATTCTGCCTTGCTTTCAAATCCTCTTCGTTGCCTTCCCTCAATATATTTGTTGAGGAGAGTTACCATTTATAACTCTGCGGGTTTGTGAATGGCAGTGCCCCTGAGCTCCATTTTTCAACTGTCTTTTTTGGGAGCTGGCCGCAAAAGCACGGGATTGCCTCAGGCCCTATTCAGGTTCCGGGGGGCAGGCTGAGCCTGTGGTTAATTCTTCTTCCTGATGGGAAAATAGAGTGACCTGTGCCTGTCCCAACACCTAGATCTAGTCTCTCATTGGTTGCCTCTCTTCCCGTTCATCCTCAGGACAAATTGCAACCTGTACAGAACAGGAGATTAAAGGTGCTGTTTCTCCAAGTAGGGAGATTGCTAGTAAAGTACCGGGAATGGCGAACCAGAGCACAAGGAGATGAGAAATGAGGTGCGTTTTAGAAACCTTTCAAAATCACACGGTGTACCTTATTCTGGGTTTCTCATGCATGTTTTCGATGTAGGAAGATGCCCTTGAACCTGGAGATTTGGGACCCATGGGATGGGTACCACGCACTATTACTTTAAAGGTTCTGCGTTTGCTCACCCAACCTCACCCAAACTCTCAGCCCCAAGAGTGTCCACCCTTATGTCTCATCCAGCTGTGGGTCTAGATATGGTCAATCCAGGTTGCATCAAAGCCCCTGAACGAATTATGTAAGAATTTCTCTCTCTTTCACTGTCTTTCTTTTACGGGTTTTTAAAAGTAATTTATTTTTATAATGGGGTTTAGCTGCCTTTCACGGCTGTGTTTATGCGGCTTTACACCCACTTGACTCACTTCCAGAGAGATATCAATACATAGGTTTTACGATTCTTACTAGTCAGACATATTATTGTGCGGTGAATAGGGGGTGTTGAGTCCAGTTCACTGAGCAAGGAGTTGGTCTTGTCTATTACATATTGGGTGTATGGAACGGTATCTGAGTGAATTTGAAACCCTTGTTTTATGCATCACCCCAACTCACCTTTCCCGTTAAGCAGCCATAGTGTGTTTTCTAAACGTGTGACTCTGTTCTGTTTTGTAATTCAGTTCAAGTGTAGCGGTTTTTACATTCCCTCTCTAAGTGATAGCTTATGATAAGTGTCTTTTTCTGTGTGACTTATTTCACTTAGAATCGTCGTTCCTAAATCCACTCATCTTGCTTCTACTAGCCTTATGACATTGATTTCATGTCTGAGTGATATTCCATCGTACATAAGGACCACAACTTCTTTATCCATTTTTCTCTTTCCTGGGATATTTACGGTGTCATGAAGTGGAGGTTCTTGTCAACAGAGCTTCCCTAAACTTTGGGGTGCCTGTGTCTTGCTGATTTTTAGTTTTCCCAATTTATACGCCCATGAGTGGACGTGCCCTATGCTCCCTAAGCTGTGTTTTTTCGATGTTTCAGGACACACCGTACACTTCTCCAGAGTGGCTGTTGGCAATTTACATCCCTCCCATCAGCGTAGCAAGGCTGCCATTTCTCCATGGCCTGTCCTGCATTTCTGGTTTTGAAAATTTTTGCAGCATGGCCCTTTTGACCGATGGGAAGCGAGAATTCTTGGTAGCGCTGATTTGCCTTTCCAGGTTGCTTGGTTGGCCAAAAATGACGTATGCGTTTTTTCCTGAATATATTCAGGAAACAACGCATACGCCCTTTTTGGCCAAGGTCATCATTGTCGACGTTTTGCCACCTTTCATGTGCTTTAAAGGCGATTCGAATCTACCTCCTGAAACCTGTTTCCTGCAATTCTGCCTTGCTTTCAAATCCTCTTCGTTGCCTTCCCTCAATATATTTGTGGACGAGAGTTATCATTTATAACTCAGCAGGTTTGTGAATTGCAGTGCCCCTGAGCTCCATTTTTCAACTGGCTTTTTTGGGAGCTGGCCGCAAAAGCACGGGATTGCCTCAGGCCCTATTCTGGTTCCCGGCGGCAGGCTGAACCTGTGTTTAATTCTTCTTCCTGATGGGAAAATAGAGTGACCTGTGCCTGTCCCAACACCTAGATCTAGTCTCTCATTGGTTGCCCGTCTTCCCGTTCATCCTCAGGACAAATTGCAACCTGTAGGGAACAGGAGCTTAAAGGTGCTGATTCTCCAAGTAGGGAGATTGCTAGTAAAGTAGCTGGAAAGGCGAACCCCAACACAAGGAGATGAGAAATGTGGTTCATTTTGGAAACCTTTCAAAATCACACGGTGTACCATCTTCTGGGTTTCTCATGCATGTTTTCGATGTAGGAAGATGCCCTTGAACCTGGAGATTTGGGACCCATGGGATGGGTACCACGCAGTATTACTTTAAAGGGTCTGCGTTTGCTCACCCAACCTCACCAAACCTCTCAGCCCCAAGAGTGTCCACCCTTATGTCTCGTCCAGCTGTGGGTCTAGATATGGTCAATCCAGGTTGCATCACAGCCCCTGAACGAATTTTGTAAGAATTTATCTCTCTTTCACTGTCTTTGTTTTACGGGTTTTTAAAAGTAATTTATTTTTATAATGGGGTTTAGCTGCTTTTCACGGCTGTGTTTAAGCGGCTTTACACCCACTTGACTCACTTCCAGACACGTATCAATACATAGGTTTTAAGATTCTTACTAGTCACGTATATTCTTGTGCGGTGAATAGGGGGTGTTGTGTCCAGTTCACTGAGCAAGGAGTAGGTCTTTTCTATTACATATTGGGTGTATGGAACGGTATCTGAGCGAATTTGAAACCCTTGTTTTATGCATCACCCCACCTCACCTTTCCCGTTAAGCAGCCATAGTGTGTTTTCTAAACGTGTGACTCTGTTCTGTTTTGTAATTCAGTTCAAGTGTAGCGGTTTTTACATTCCCTCTATAAGTGATACCTTATGATAAGTGTCTTTTTCTGTGTGACTTATTTCACTTGGAATCGTCGTACCTAAATCCACTCATCTTGCTTCTCCTAGCCTTATGACATTGATTTCATGTCTGAGTGATATTCCATTGTACATAAGGACCACAACTTCTTTATCCATTTTTCTCTTTCCTGGGATATTTAAGGTGTCATGAACTGGAGGTTCTTGTCAACAGAGCAGCCCTAAACTTTGGGGTGCCTGTGTCTTGCTGATTTTTAGTTTTCCCAATTTATACGCCCATGAGTGGACGTGCCCTATGCTCCCTAAGCTGTGTTTTTTCGATGTTTCAGGACACACCGTACACTTCTCCAGAGTGGCTGTTGGCAATTAACATCCCGCCTATCAGCGTAGCAAGGCTGCCATTTCTCCATGGCCTGTCCTGCATTTCTGGTTTTGACACTTTTTAGCATGGCCCTTTTGACCGATGGGAAGCGAGACTTCTTTGTAGCGCTGATTTGCCTTTCCAGGGTGCTTGGTTGGCCAAAAAGGGCGTATGCGTTTTTTCCTGAATATATTCACGAAAAAACGCATACGCCCTTTTTGGCCAAGGGCATCATTGTCGACCTTTTGCCGCTTTTCATGTGCTTTAAAGGCAATTCGAATCTACCTCCTGAAATCTGTTTCCTGCAATTCTGCCTTGCTTTCAAATCCTCTTCGTTCCATTCCCTCAATATATCTGTGGATGAGAGTTATCATTTATAACTCTGCGGGTTTGTGAATTGCAGTGTCCCTGAGCTCCATTTTTCAACTCGCTTTTTTGGGAGCTGGCCGCAAAAGCGCAGTATTGCCTCAGGCGCTATTGTGCTTCTGGGCGGCAGGCTGAGCCTGTGGTTAATTCTTCTTCCTGATGGAAAAATAGAGTGACCTGTGCCTGTCCCAACACCTAGATCTAGTCTCTCATTGGTTGCCCCTCTTCCCGTTCATCCTCAGGACAAATTGCAACCTGTATGGATCAGGAGCTTAAAGGTGCTGATTCTGCAAGTAGGGAGATTGCTAGTAAAGTAGCTGGAAAGGCGAACCCGAGCACAAGGAGGTGAGAAATGGGGTGCGTTTTAGAAACCTTTCAAAATCACACGGTGTACCATCTTCTGAGTTTCTCATGCATGTTTTCGATGTAGGAAGATGCCCTTGAACCTGGAGATTTGGGACCCATGGGATGGGTACCACGCAGTATTACTTTAAAGGGTCTGCGTTTGCTCACCCAACCTCACCCAAACTGTCAGCCCCAAGAGTGTCCAACCTTAAGTCTCATCCAGCTGTGGGTCTAGATATGGTCAATCCAGGTTGCATCACAGCCCCTGAACGAATTTTGTAAGAATTTCTCTCTCTTTCACTGTCTTTGTTTTACGGGTTTTTAAAAGTAATTTATTTTTATAATGGGGTTTAGCTGCTTTTCACGGCTGTGTTTATGCGGCTTTACACCCACTTGACTCACTTCCAGAGAGATATCAATACATAGGTTTTACGATTATTACTAGTCAGATATATTCTTGTGCGGTGAATAGGGGGTGTTGAGTCCAGTTCACTGAGCAAGGAGTAGGCCTTGTCTATTACATATTGGGTGTATGGAACGGTATCTGAGCGAATTTGAAACCCTTGTTTTATGCATCACCCCACCTCACCTTTCCCGTTAAGCAGCCATAGTGTGTTTTCTAAACGTGTGACTCTGTTCCCTTTGTAATTCAGTTCAAGTGTAGCGGTTTTTACATTCCCTCTATAAGTGATAGCTTATGATAAGTGTCTTTTTCTGTGTGACTTAGTTCACTTAGAATCGTCATACCTAAATCCACTCATCTTGCTTCTACTAGCCTTATGACATTGATTTCATGTCTGAGGGATATTCCTTTGTACATAAGGACCACAACTTCTTTATCCATTTTTCTCTTTCCTGGGATATTTAAGGTGTCATGAAGTGGAGGTTCTTGTCAACATAGCAGCCCTAAACATTGGGGTGCCTGTGTCTTGCTGATTTTTAGTTTTCCCAATTTATACGCCCATGAGTGCACGTGCCCAATGCTCCCTAAGCTGTTTTTTCGATGTTTCAGGACACACCGTACACTTCTCCAGAGTGGCTGTTGGCAATTTATATCCCGCCCATCAGCGTAGCAAGGCTGCCATTTCTCAATGGCCTGTCCTGCATTTCTGGTTTTGACACTTTTTGCAGCATGGCCCTTTTGACCGATTGGAAGCGAGACTTCTTTGTAGCGCTGATTTGCCTTTCCAGGTTGCTTGGTTGGCCAAAAAGGGCGTATCCGTTTTTCCCTGAATATATTCAGGAAAAAACGCATACGCCCTTTTTGGCCAAGGGCATCACTGTCCACGTTTTGCCAATTTTCATGTGCTTTAAATGCAATTCGAATCTACCTCCTGAAACATGTTTCCTGCAATTCTGCCTTGCTTTCAAATCCTCTTCGTTGCCTTCCCTCAATATATTTGTTGACGAGAGTTACCATTTATAACTCTGCGGGTTTGTGAATGGCAGTGCCCCTGAGCTCCATTTTTCAACTGGCTTTTTTGGGAGCTGGCCGCAAAAGCACGGGATTGCCTCAGGCCCTATTCTGGTTCCCGGCGGCAGGCTGAACCTGTGTTTAATTCTTCTTCCTGATGGGAAAATAGAGTGACCTGTGCCTGTCCCAACACCTAGATCTAGTCTCTCATTGGTTGCCCGTCTTCCCGTTCATCCTCAGGACAAATTGCAACCTGTAGGGAACAGGAGCTTAAAGGTGCTGATTCTCCAAGTAGGGAGATTGCTAGTAAAGTAGCTGGAAAGGCGAACCCCGGCACAAGGAGATGAGAAATGTGGTTCATTTTGTAAACCTTTCAAAATCACACGGTGTACCATCTTCTGGGTTTCTCATGCATGTTTTCGATGTAGGAAGATGCCCTTGAACCTGGAGATTTGGGACCCATGGGATGGGTACCACGCAGTATTACTTTAAAGGGTCTGCGTTTGCTCACCCAACCTCACCAAACCTCTCAGCCCCAAGAGTGTCCACCCTTATGTCTCATCCAGCTGTGGGTCTAGATATGGTCAATCCAGGTTGCATCACAGCCCCTGAACGAATTTTGTAAGAATTTCTCTCTCTTTCACTGTCTTTGTTTTACGGGTTTTTAAAAGTAATTTATTTTTATAATGGGGTTTAGCTGCTTTTCACGGCTGTGTTTAAGCGGCTTTACACCCACTTGACTCACTTCCAGACAGATATCAATACATAGGTTTTAAGATTCTTACTAGTCACGTATATTCTTGTGCGGTGAATAGGGGGTGTTGTGTCCAGTTCACTGAGCAAGGAGTATGTCTTTTCTATGACATATTGGGTGTATGGAACGGTATCTGAGCGAATTTGAAACCCTTGTTTTATGCATCACCCCACCTCACCTTTCCCGTTAAGCAGCCATAGTGTGTTTTCTAAACGTGTGACTCTGTTCTGTTTTGTAATTCAGTTCAAGTGTAGCGGTTTTTACATTCCCTCTATAAGTGATACCTTATGATAAGTGTCTTTTTCTGTGTGACTTATTTCACTTGGAATCGTCGTACCTAAATCCACTCATCTTGCTTCTCCTAGCCTTATGACATTGATTTCATGTCTGAGTGATATTCCATTGTACATAAGGACCACAACTTCTTTATCCATTTTTCTCTTTCCTGGGATATTTAAGGTGTCATGAACTGGAGGTTCTTGTCAACAGAGCAGCCCTAAACATTGGGGTGCCTGTGTCTTGCTGATTTTTAGTTTTCCCAATTTATACGCCCATGAGTGGACGTGCCCTATGCTCCCTAAGCTGTGTTTTTTCGATGTTTCAGGACACACCGTACACTTCTCCAGAGTGGCCGTTGGCAATTAACATCCCGCCTATCAGCGTAGCAAGGCTGCCATTTCTCCATGGCCTGTCCTGCATTTCTGGTTTTGACACTTTTTTAGCATGGCCCTTTTGACCGATGGGAAGCGAGACTTCTTTGTAGCGCTGATTTGCCTTTCCAGGGTGCTTGGTTGGCCAAAAAGGGCGTATGCGTTTTTTCCTGAATATATTCAGGAAAAAACGCATACGCCCTTTTTGGCCAAGGGCATCATTGTCGACCTTTTGCCGCTTTTCATGTGCTTTAAAGGCAATTCGTATCTACCTCCTGAAATCTGTTTCCTGCAATTCTGCCTTGCTTTCAAATCCTCTTCGTTCCATTCCCTCAATATATCTGTGGATGAGAGTTATCATTTATAACTCTGCGGGTTTGTGAATTGCAGTGTCCCTGAGCTCCATTTTTCAACTCGCTTTTTTGGGAGCTGGCCGCAAAAGCGCAGTATTGCCTCAGGCGCTATTGTGCTTCTGGGCGGCAGGCTGAGCCTGTGGTTAATTCTTCTTCCTGATGGGAAAATAGAGTGACCTGTGCCTGTCCCAACACCTAGATCTAGTCTCTCATTGGTTGCGCCTCTTCCCGTTCATCCTCAGGACAAATTGCAACCTGTATGGATCAGGAGCTTAAAGGTGCTGATTCTGCAAGTAGGGAGATTGCTAGTAAAGTAGCTGGAAAGGCGAACCCGAGCACAAGGAGGTGAGAAATGGGGTGCGTTTTAGAAACCTTTCAAAATCACACGGTGTACCATCTTCTGAGTTTCTCATGCATGTTTTCAATGTAGGAAGATGCCCTTGAACCTGGAGATTTGGGACCCATGGGATGGGTACCACGCAGTATTACTTTAAAGGGTCTGCGTTTGCTCACCCAACCTCACCCAACCTGTCAGCCCCAAGAGTGTCCAACCTTATGTCTCATCCAGCTGTGGGTCTAGATATGGTCAATCCAGGTTGCATCACAGCCCCTGAACGAATTTTGTAAGAATTTCTCTCTCTTTCACTGTCTTTGTTTTACGGGTTTTTAAAAGTAATTTATTTTTATAATGGGGTTTAGCTGCTTTTCACGGCTGTGTTTATGCGGCTTTACACCCAATTGACTCACTTCCAGAGAGATATCAATACATAGGTTTTACGATTATTACTAGTCAGATATATTCTTGTGCGGTGAATAGGGGTTGTTGAGTCCAGTTCACTGAGCAAGGAGTAGGCCTTGTCTATTACATATTGGGTGTATGGAACGGTATCTGAGCGAATTTGAAACCCTTGTTTTATGCATCACCCCACCTCACCTTTCCCGTTAAGCAGCCATAGTGTGTTTTCTAAACGTGTGACTCTGTTCCCTTTGTAATTCAGTTCAAGTGTAGCGGTTTTTACATTCCCTCTATAAGTGATAGCTTATGATAAGTGTCTTTTTCTGTGTGACTTAGTTCACTTAGAATCGTCATACCTAAATCCACTCATCTTGCTTCTACTAGCCTTATGACATTGATTTAATGTCTGAGTGATATTCCTTTGTACATAAGGACCACAACTTCTTTATCCATTTTTCTCTTTCCTGGGATATTTAAGGTGTCATGAAGTGGAGGTTCTTGTCAACATAGCAGCCCTAAACATTGGGGTGCCTGTGTCTTGCTGATTTTTAGTTTTCCCAATTTATACGCCCATGAGTGCACTTGCCCTATGCTCCCTAAGCTGTTTTTTCGATGTTTCAGGACACACCGTACACTTCTCCAGAGTGGCTGTTGGCAATTTACATCCTGCCCATCAGCGTTGCAAGGCTGCCATTTCTCCATGGCCTGTCCTGCATTTCTGGTTTTGACACTTTTTGCAGCATGGCCCTTTTGACCGATGGGAAGCGAGACTTCTTTGTAGCGCTGATTTGCCTTTCCAGGTTGCTTGGTTGGCCAAAAAGGGCGTATCCGTTTTTTCCTGAATATATTCAGGAAAAAACGCATACGCACTTTTTGGCCAAGGGCATCACTGTCGACGTTTTGGCACTTTTCATGTGCTTTAAAGGCGATTCGAATCTACCTCCTGAAACATGTTTCCTGCAATTCTGCCTTGCTTTCAAATCCTCTTCGTTGCCTTCCCTCAATATATTTGTTGAGGAGAGTTACCATTTATAACTCTGCGGGTTTGTGAATGGCAGTGCCCCTGAGCTCCATTTTTCAACTGTCTTTTTTGGGAGCTGGCCGCAAAAGCACGGGATTGCCTCAGGCCCTATTCAGGTTCCGGGGGGCAGGCTGAGCCTGTGGTTAATTCTTCTTCCTGATGGGAAAATAGAGTGACCTGTGCCTGTCCCAACACCTAGATCTAGTCTCTCATTGGTTGCCCCTCTTCCCGTTCATCCTCAGGACAAATTGCAACCTGTACAGAACAGGAGATTAAAGGTGCTGTTTCTCCAAGTAGGGAGATTGCTAGTAAAGTACCGGGAATGGCGAACCAGAGCACAAGGAGATGAGAAATGAGGTGCGTTTTAGAAACCTTTCAAAATCACACGGTGTACCTTATTCTGGGTTTCTCATGCATGTTTTCGATGTAGGAAGATGCCCTTGAACCTGGAGATTTGGGACCCATGGGATGGGTACCACGCACTATTACTTTAAAGGTTCTGCGTTTGCTCACCCAACCTCACCCAAACTCTCAGCCCCAAGAGTGTCCACCCTTATGTCTCATCCAGCTGTGGGTCTAGATATGGTCAATCCAGGTTGCATCAAAGCCCCTGAACGAATTATGTAAGAATTTCTCTCTCTTTCACTGTCTTTCTTTTACGGGTTTTTAAAAGTAATTTATTTTTATAATGGGGTTTAGCTGCCTTTCACGGCTGTGTTTATGCGGCTTTACACCCACTTGACTCACTTCCAGAGAGATATCAATACATAGGTTTTACGATTCTTACTAGTCAGACATATTATTGTGCGGTGAATAGGGGGTGTTGAGTCCAGTTCACTGAGCAAGGAGTTGGTCTTGTCTATTACATATTGGGTGTATGGAACGGTATCTGAGTGAATTTGAAACCCTTGTTTTATGCATCACCCCAACTCACCTTTCCCGTTAAGCAGCCATAGTGTGTTTTCTAAACGTGTGACTCTGTTCTGTTTTGTAATTCAGTTCAAGTGTAGCGGTTTTTACATTCCCTCTCTAAGTGATAGCTTATGATAAGTGTCTTTTTCTGTGTGACTTATTTCACTTAGAATCGTCGTTCCTAAATCCACTCATCTTGCTTCTACTAGCCTTATGACATTGATTTCATGTCTGAGTGATATTCCATCGTACATAAGGACCACAACTTCTTTATCCATTTTTCTCTTTCCTGGGATATTTACGGTGTCATGAAGTGGAGGTTCTTGTCAACAGAGCTTCCCTAAACTTTGGGGTGCCTGTGTCTTGCTGATTTTTAGTTTTCCCAATTTATACGCCCATGAGTGGACGTGCCCTATGCTCCCTAAGCTGTGTTTTTTCGATGTTTCAGGACACACCGTACACTTCTCCAGAGTGGCTGTTGGCAATTTACATCCCTCCCATCAGCGTAGCAAGGCTGCCATTTCTCCATGGCCTGTCCTGCATTTCTGGTTTTGAAAATTTTTGCAGCATGGCCCTTTTGACCGATGGGAAGCGAGAATTCTTGGTAGCGCTGATTTGCCTTTCCAGGTTGCTTGGTTGGCCAAAAATGACGTATGCGTTTTTTCCTGAATATATTCAGGAAACAACGCATACGCCCTTTTTGGCCAAGGTCATCATTGTCGACGTTTTGCCACCTTTCATGTGCTTTAAAGGCGATTCGAATCTACCTCCTGAAACCTGTTTCCTGCAATTCTGCCTTGCTTTCAAATCCTCTTCGTTGCCTTCCCTCAATATATTTGTGGACGAGAGTTATCATTTATAACTCAGCAGGTTTGTGAATTGCAGTGCCCCTGAGCTCCATTTTTCAACTGGCTTTTTTGGGAGCTGGCCGCAAAAGCACGGGATTGCCTCAGGCCCTATTCTGGTTCCCGGCGGCAGGCTGAACCTGTGTTTAATTCTTCTTCCTGATGGGAAAATAGAGTGACCTGTGCCTGTCCCAACACCTAGATCTAGTCTCTCATTGGTTGCCCGTCTTCCCGTTCATCCTCAGGACAAATTGCAACCTGTAGGGAACAGGAGCTTAAAGGTGCTGATTCTCCAAGTAGGGAGATTGCTAGTAAAGTAGCTGGAAAGGCGAACCCCAGCACAAGGAGATGAGAAATGTGGTTCATTTTGGAAACCTTTCAAAATCACACGGTGTACCATCTTCTGGGTTTCTCATGCATGTTTTCGATGTAGGAAGATGCCCTTGAACCTGGAGATTTGGGACCCATGGGATGGGTACCACGCAGTATTACTTTAAAGGGTCTGCGTTTGCTCACCCAACCTCACCAAACCTCTCAGCCCCAAGAGTGTCCACCCTTATGTCTCGTCCAGCTGTGGGTCTAGATATGGTCAATCCAGGTTGCATCACAGCCCCTGAACGAATTTTGTAAGAATTTATCTCTCTTTCACTGTCTTTGTTTTACGGGTTTTTAAAAGTAATTTATTTTTATAATGGGGTTTAGCTGCTTTTCACGGCTGTGTTTAAGCGGCTTTACACCCACTTGACTCACTTCCAGACACGTATCAATACATAGGTTTTAAGATTCTTACTAGTCACGTATATTCTTGTGCGGTGAATAGGGGGTGTTGTGTCCAGTTCACTGAGCAAGGAGTAGGTCTTTTCTATTACATATTGGGTGTATGGAACGGTATCTGAGCGAATTTGAAACCCTTGTTTTATGCATCACCCCACCTCACCTTTCCCGTTAAGCAGCCATAGTGTGTTTTCTAAACGTGTGACTCTGTTCTGTTTTGTAATTCAGTTCAAGTGTAGCGGTTTTTACATTCCCTCTATAAGTGATACCTTATGATAAGTGTCTTTTTCTGTGTGACTTATTTCACTTGGAATCGTCGTACCTAAATCCACTCATCTTGCTTCTCCTAGCCTTATGACATTGATTTCATGTCTGAGTGATATTCCATTGTACATAAGGACCACAACTTCTTTATCCATTTTTCTCTTTCCTGGGATATTTAAGGTGTCATGAACTGGAGGTTCTTGTCAACAGAGCAGCCCTAAACTTTGGGGTGCCTGTGTCTTGCTGATTTTTAGTTTTCCCAATTTATACGCCCATGAGTGGACGTGCCCTATGCTCCCTAAGCTGTGTTTTTTCGATGTTTCAGGACACACCGTACACTTCTCCAGAGTGGCTGTTGGCAATTAACATCCCGCCTATCAGCGTAGCAAGGCTGCCATTTCTCCATGGCCTGTCCTGCATTTCTGGTTTTGACACTTTTTAGCATGGCCCTTTTGACCGATGGGAAGCGAGACTTCTTTGTAGCGCTGATTTGCCTTTCCAGGGTGCTTGGTTGGCCAAAAAGGGCGTATGCGTTTTTTCCTGAATATATTCACGAAAAAACGCATACGCCCTTTTTGGCCAAGGGCATCATTGTCGACCTTTTGCCGCTTTTCATGTGCTTTAAAGGCAATTCGAATCTACCTCCTGAAATCTGTTTCCTGCAATTCTGCCTTGCTTTCAAATCCTCTTCGTTCCATTCCCTCAATATATCTGTGGATGAGAGTTATCATTTATAACTCTGCGGGTTTGTGAATTGCAGTGTCCCTGAGCTCCATTTTTCAACTCGCTTTTTTGGGAGCTGGCCGCAAAAGCGCAGTATTGCCTCAGGCGCTATTGTGCTTCTGGGCGGCAGGCTGAGCCTGTGGTTAATTCTTCTTCCTGATGGGAAAATAGAGTGACCTGTGCCTGTCCCAACACCTAGATCTAGTCTCTCATTGGTTGCCCCTCTTCCCGTTCATCCTCAGGACAAATTGCAACCTGTATGGATCAGGAGCTTTAAGGTGCTGATTCTGCAAGTAGGGAGATTGCTAGTAAAGTAGCTGGAAAGGCGAACCCGAGCACAAGGAGGTGAGAAATGGGGTGCGTTTTAGAAACCTTTCAAAATCACACGGTGTACCATCTTCTGAGTTTCTCATGCATGTTTTCGATGTAGGAAGATGCCCTTGAACCTGGAGATTTGGGACCCATGGGATGGGTACCACGCAGTATTACTTTAAAGGGTCTGCGTTTGCTCACCCAACCTCACCCAACCTGTCAGCCCCAAGAGTGTCCAACCTTAAGTCTCATCCAGCTGTGGGTCTAGATATGGTCAATCCAGGTTGCATCACAGCCCCTGAACGAATTTTGTAAGAATTTCTCTCTCTTTCACTGTCTTTGTTTTACGGGTTTTTAAAAGTAATTTATTTTTATAATGGGGTTTAGCTGCTTTTCACGGCTGTGTTTATGCGGCTTTACACCCACTTGACTCACTTCCAGAGAGATATCAATACATAGGTTTTACGATTATTACTAGTCAGATATATTCTTGTGCGGTGAATAGGGGGTGTTGAGTCCAGTTCACTGAGCAAGGAGTAGGCCTTGTCTATTACATATTGGGTGTATGGAACGGTATCTGAGCGAATTTGAAACCCTTGTTTTATGCATCACCCCACCTCACCTTTCCCGTTAAGCAGCCATAGTGTGTTTTCTAAACGTGTGACTCTGTTCCCTTTGTAATTCAGTTCAAGTGTAGCGGTTTTTACATTCCCTCTATAAGTGATAGCTTATGATAAGTGTCTTTTTCTGTGTGACTTAGTTCACTTAGAATCGTCATACCTAAATCCACTCATCTTGCTTCTACTAGCCTTATGACATTGATTTCATGTCTGAGGGATATTCCTTTGTACATAAGGACCACAACTTCTTTATCCATTTTTCTCTTTCCTGGGATATTTAAGGTGTCATGAAGTGGAGGTTCTTGTCAATATAGCAGCCCTAAACATTGGGGTGCCTGTGTCTTGCTGATTTTTAGTTTTCCCAATTTATACGCCCATGAGTGCACGTGCCCAATGCTCCCTAAGCTGTTTTTTCGATGTTTCAGGACACACCGTACACTTCTCCAGAGTGGCTGTTGGCAATTTACATCCCGCCCATCAGCGTAGCAAGGCTGCCATTTCTCCATGGCCTGTCCTGCATTTCTGGTTTTGACACTTTTTGCAGCATGGCCCTTTTGACCGATTGGAAGCGAGACTTCTTTTTAGCGCTGATTTGCCTTTCCAGGTTGCTTGGTTGGCCAAAAAGGGCGTATCCGTTTTTTCCTGAATATATTCAGGAAAAAACGCATACGCCCTTTTTGGCCAAGGGCATCACTGTCCACGTTTTGCCAATTTTCATGTGCTTTAAAGGCGATTCGAATCTACCTCCTGAAACATGTTTCCTGCAATTCTGCCTTGCTTTCAAATCCTCTTCGTTGCCTTCCCTCAATATATTTGTTGACGAGAGTTACCATTTATAACTCTGCGGGTTTGTGAATGGCAGTGCCCCTGAGCTCCATTTTTCAACTGGCTTTTTTGGGAGCTGGCCGCAAAAGCACGGGATTGCCTCAGGCCCTATTCTGGTTCCCGGCGGCAGGCTGAACCTGTGTTTAATTCTTCTTCCTGATGGGAAAATAGAGTGACCTGTGCCTGTCCCAACACCTAGATCTAGTCTCTCATTGGTTGCCCGTCTTCCCGTTCATCCTCAGGACAAATTGCAACCTGTAGGGAACAGGAGCTTAAAGGTGCTGATTCTCCAAGTAGGGAGATTGCTAGTAAAGTAGCTGGAAAGGCGAACCCCAGCACAAGGAGATGAGAAATGTGGTTCATTTTGTAAACCTTTCAAAATCACACGGTGTACCATCTTCTGGGTTTCTCATGCATGTTTTCGATGTAGGAAGATGCCCTTGAACCTGGAGATTTGGGACTCATGGGATGGGTACCACGCAGTATTACTTTAAAGGGTCTGCGTTTGCTCACCCAACCTCACCAAACCTCTCAGCCCCAAAAGTGTCCACCCTTATGTCTCATCCAGCTGTGGGTCCAGATATGGTCAATGCAGGTTGCATCACAGCCCCTGAACGAATTTTGTAAGAATTTCTCTCTCTTTCACTGTCTTTGTTTTACGGGTTTTTAAAAGTAATTTATTTTTATAATGGGGTTTAGCTGCTTTTCACGGCTGTGTTTAAGCGGCTTTACACCCACTTGACTCACTTCCAGACACGTATCAATACATAGGTTTTAAGATTCTTACTAGTCACGTATATTCTTGTGCGGTGAATAGGGGGTGTTGTGTCCAGTTAACTGAGCAAGGAGTAGGTCTTTTCTATGACATATTGGGTGTATGGAACGGTATCTGAGCGAATTTGAAACCCTTGTTTTATGCATCACCCCACCTCACCTTTCCCGTTAAGCAGCCATAGTGTGTTTTCTAAACGTGTGACTCTGTTCTGTTTTGTAATTCAGTTCAAGTGTAGCGGTTTTTACATTCCCTCTATAAGTGATACCTTATGATAAGTGTCTTTTTCTGTGTGACTTATTTCACTTGGAATCGTCGTACCTAAATCCACTCATCTTGCTTCTCCTAGCCTTATGACATTGATTTCATGTCTGAGTGATATTCCATTGTACATAAGGACCACAACTTCTTTATCCATTTTTCTCTTTCCTGGGATATTTAAGGTGTCATGAACTGGAGGTTCTTGTCAACAGAGCAGCCCTAAACTTTGGGGTGCCTGTGTCTTGCTGATTTTTAGTTTTCCCAATTTATACGCCCATGAGTGGACGTGCCCTATGCTCCCTAAGCTGTGTTTTTTCGATGTTTCAGGACACACCGTACACTTCTCCAGAGTGGCTGTTGGCAATTAATATCCCGCCTATCAGCGTAGCAAGGCTGCCATTTCTCCATGGCCTGTCCTGCATTTCTGGTTTTGACACTTTTTTAGCATGGCCCTTTTGACCGATGGGAAGCGAGACTTCTTTGTAGCGCTGATTTGCCTTTCCAGGTTGCTTGGTTGGCCAAAAAGGGCGTATGCGTTTTTTCCTGAATATTTTCAGGAAAAAACGCATACGCCCTTTTTGGCCAAGGGCATCATTGTCGACCTTTTGCCGCTTTTCATGTGCTTTAAAGGCAATTCGAATCTACCTCCTGAAATCTGTTTCCTGCAATTCTGCCTTGCTTTCAAATCCTCTTCGTTCCATTCCCTCAATATATCTGTGGATGAGAGTTATCATTTATAACTCTGCGGGTTTGTGAATTGCAGTGTCCCTGAGCTCCATTTTTCAACTCGCTTTTTTGGGAGCTGGCCGCAAAAGCGCAGTATTGCCTCAGGCGCTATTGTGCTTCTGGGCGGCAGGCTGAGCCTGTGGTTAATTCTTCTTCCTGATGGGAAAATAGAGTGACCTGTGCCTGTCCCAACACCTAGATCTAGTCTCTCATTGGTTGCCCCTCTTCCCGTTCATCCTCAGGACAAATTGCAACCTGTACAGAACAGGAGATTAAAGGTGCTGTTTCTCCAAGTAGGGAGATTGCTAGTAAAGTACCGGGAATGGCGAACCAGAGCACAAGGAGATGAGAAATGAGGTGCGTTTTAGAAACCTTTCAAAATCACACGGTGTACCTTATTCTGGGTTTCTCATGCATGTTTTCGATGTAGGAAGATGCCCTTGAACCTGGAGATTTGGGACCCATGGGATGGGTACCACGCACTATTACTTTAAAGGTTCTGCGTTTGCTCACCCAACCTCACCCAAACTCTCAGCCCCAAGAGTGTCCACCCTTATGTCTCATCCAGCTGTAGGTCTAGATATGGTCAATCCAGGTTGCATCAAAGCCCCTGAACGAATTATGTAAGAATTTCTCTCTCTTTCACTGTCTTTCTTTTACGGGTTTTTAAAAGTAATTTATTTTTATAATGGGGTTTAGCTGCCTTTCACGGCTGTGTTTATGCGGCTTTACACCCACTTGACTCACTTCCAGAGAGATATCAATACATAGGTTTTACGATTCTTACTAGTCAGACATATTATTGTGCGGTGAATAGGGGGTGTTGAGTCCAGTTCACTGAGCAAGGAGTTGGTCTTGTCTATTACATATTGGGTGTATGGAACGGTATCTGAGTGAATTTGAAACCCTTGTTTTATGCATCACCCCAACTCACCTTTCCCGTTAAGCAGCCATAGTGTGTTTTCTAAACGTGTGACTCTGTTCTGTTTTGTAATTCAGTTCAAGTGTAGCGGTTTTTACATTCCCTCTCTAAGTGATAGCTTATGATAAGTGTCTTTTTCTGTGTGACTTATTTCACTTAGAATTGTCGTTCCTAAATCCACTCATCTTGCTTCTACTAGCCTTATGACATTGATTTCATGTCTGAGTGATATTCCATCGTACATAAGGACCACAACTTCTTTATCCATTTTTCTCTTTCCTGGGATATTTACGGTGTCATGAAGTGGAGGTTCTTGTCAACAGAGCTTCCCTAAACTTTGGGGTGCCTGTGTCTTGCTGATTTTTAGTTTTCCCAATTTGTACGCCCATGAGTGGACGTGCCCTATGCTCCCTAAGCTGTGTTTTTTCGATGTTTCAGGACACACCGTACACTTCTCCAGAGTGGCTGTTGGCAATTTACATCCCTCCCATCAGCGTAGCAAGGCTGCCATTTCTCCATGGCCTGTCCTGCATTTCTGGTTTTGAAAATTTTTGCAGCATGGCCCTTTTGACCGATGGGAAGCGAGAATTCTTGGTAGCGCTGATTTGCCTTTCCAGGTTGCTTGGTTGGCCAAAAATGACGTATGCGTTTTTTCCTGAATATATTCAGGAAACAACGCATACGCCCTTTTTGGCCAAGGTCATCATTGTCGACGTTTTGCCACCTTTCATGTGCTTTAAAGGCGATTCGAATCTACCTCCTGAAACCTGTTTCCTGCAATTCTGCCTTGCTTTCAAATCCTCTTCGTTGCCTTCCCTCAATATATTTGTGGACGAGAGTTATCATTTATAACTCAGCAGGTTTGTGAATTGCAGTGCCCCTGAGCTCCATTTTTCAACTGGCTTTTTTGGGAGCTGGCCGCAAAAGCACGGGATTGCCTCAGGCCCTATTCTGGTTCCCGGCGGCAGGCTGAACCTGTGTTTAATTCTTCTTCCTGATGGGAAAATAGAGTGACCTGTGCCTGTCCCAACACCTAGATCTAGTCTCTCATTGGTTGCCCGTCTTCCCGTTCATCCTCAGGACAAATTGCAACCTGTAGGGAACAGGAGCTTAAAGGTGCTGATTCTCCAAGTAGGGAGATTGCTAGTAAAGTAGCTGGAAAGGTGAACCCCAGCACAAGGAGATGAGAAATGTGGTTCATTTTGGAAACCTTTCAAAATCACACGGTGTACCATCTTCTGGGTTTCTCATGCATGTTTTCGATGTAGGAAGATGCCCTTGAACCTGGAGATTTGGGACCCATGGGATGGGTACCACGCAGTATTACTTTAAAGGGTCTGCGTTTGCTCACCCAACCTCACCAAACCTCTCAGCCCCAAGAGTGTCCACCCTTATGTCTCGTCCAGCTGTGGGTCTAGATATGGTCAATCCAGGTTGCATCACAGCCCCTGAACGAATTTTGTAAGAATTTATCTCTCTTTCACTGTCTTTGTTTTACGGGTTTTTAAAAGTAATTTATTTTTATAATGGGGTTTAGCTGCTTTTCACGGCTGTGTTTAAGCGGCTTTACACCCACTTGACTCACTTCCAGACACGTATCAATACATAGGTTTTAAGATTCTTACTAGTCACGTATATTCTTGTGCGGTGAATAGGGGGTGTTGTGTCCAGTTCACTGAGCAAGGAGTAGGTCTTTTCTATTACATATTGGGTGTATGGAACGGTATCTGAGCGAATTTGAAACCCTTGTTTTATGCATCACCCCACCTCACCTTTCCCGTTAAGCAGCCATAGTGTGTTTTCTAAACGTGTGACTCTGTTCTGTTTTGTAATTCAGTTCAAGTGTAGCGGTTTTTACATTCCCTCTATAAGTGATACCTTATGATAAGTGTCTTTTTCTGTGTGACTTATTTCACTTGGAATCGTCGTACCTAAATCCACTCATCTTGCTTCTCCTAGCCTTATGACATTGATTTCATGTCTGAGTGATATTCCATTGTACATAAGGACCACAACTTCTTTATCCATTTTTCTCTTTCCTGGGATATTTAAGGTGTCATGAACTGGAGGTTCTTGTCAACAGAGCAGCCCTAAACTTTGGGGTGCCTGTGTCTTGCTGATTTTTAGTTTTCCCAATTTATACGCCCATGAGTGGACGTGCCCTATGCTCCCTAAGCTGTGTTTTTTCGATGTTTCAGGACACACCGTACACTTCTCCAGAGTGGCTGTTGGCAATTAACATCCCGCCTATCAGCGTAGCAAGGCTGCCATTTCTCCATGGCCTGTCCTGCATTTCTGGTTTTGACACTTTTTAGCATGGCCCTTTTGACCGATGGGAAGCGAGACTTCTTTGTAGCGCTGATTTGCCTTTCCAGGGTGCTTGGTTGGCCAAAAAGGGCGTATGCGTTTTTTCCTGCATATATTCACGAAAAAACGCATACGCCCTTCTTGGCCAAGGGCATCATTGTCGACCTTTTGCCGCTTTTCATGTGCTTTAAAGGCAATTCGAATCTACCTCCTGAAATCTGTTTCCTGCAATTCTGCCTTGCTTTCAAATCCTCTTCGTTCCATTCCCTCAATATATCTGTGGATGAGAGTTATCATTTATAACTCTGCGGGTTTGTGAATTGCAGTGTCCCTGAGCTCCATTTTTCAACTCGCTTTTTTGGGAGCTGGCCGCAAAAGCGCAGTATTGCCTCAGGCGCTATTGTGCTTCTGGGCGGCAGGCTGAGCCTGTGGTTAATTCTTCTTCCTGATGGGAAAATAGAGTGACCTGTGCCTGTCCCAACACCTAGATCTAGTCTCTCATTGGTTGCCCCTCTTCCCGTTCATCCTCAGGACAAATTGCAACCTGTATGGATCAGGAGCTTAAAGGTGCTGATTCTGCAAGTAGGGAGATTGCTAGTAAAGTAGCTGGAAAGGCGAACCCGAGCACAAGGAGGTGAGAAATGGGGTGCGTTTTAGAAACCTTTCAAAATCACACGGTGTACCATCTTCTGAGTTTCTCATGCATGTTTTCGATGTAGGAAGATGCCCTTGAACCTGGAGATTTGGGACCCATGGGATGGGTACCACGCAGTATTACTTTAAAGGGTCTGCGTTTGCTCACCCAACCTCACCCAACCTGTCAGCCCCAAGAGTGTCCAACCTTAAGTCTCATCCAGCTGTGGGTCTAGATATGGTCAATCCAGGTTGCATCACAGCCCCTGAACGAATTTTGTAAGAATTTCTCTCTCTTTCACTGTCTTTGTTTTACGGGTTTTTAAAAGTAATTTATTTTTATAATGGGGTTTAGCTGCTTTTCACGGCTGTGTTTATGCGGCTTTACACCCACTTGACTCACTTCCAGAGAGATATCAATACATAGGTTTTACGATTATTACTAGTCAGATATATTCTTGTGCGGTGAATAGGGGGTGTTGAGTCCAGTTCACTGAGCAAGGAGTAGGCCTTGTCTATTACATATTGGGTGTATGGAACGGTATCTGAGCGAATTTGAAACCCTTGTTTTATGCATCACCCCACCTCACCTTTCCCGTTAAGCAGCCATAGTGTGTTTTCTAAACGTGTGACTCTGTTCCCTTTGTAATTCAGTTCAAGTGTAGCGGTTTTTACATTCCCTCTATAAGTGATAGCTTATGATAAGTGTCTTTTTCTGTGTGACTTAGTTCACTTAGAATCGTCATACCTAAATCCACTCATCTTGCTTCTACTAGCCTTATGACATTGATTTCATGTCTGAGGGATATTCCTTTGTACATAAGGACCACAACTTCTTTATCCATTTTTCTCTTTCCTGGGATATTTAAGGTGTCATGAAGTGGAGGTTCTTGTCAACATAGCAGCCCTAAACATTGGGGTGCCTGTGTCTTGCTGATTTTTAGTTTTCCCAATTTATACGCCCATGAGTGCACGTGCCCAATGCTCCCTAAGCTGTTTTTTCGATGTTTCAGGACACACCGTACACTTCTCCAGAGTGGCTGTTGGCAATTTACATCCCGCCCATCAGCGTAGCAAGGCTGCCATTTCTCCATGGCCTGTCCTGCATTTCTGGTTTTGACACTTTTTGCAGCATGGCCCTTTTGACCGATTGGAAGCGAGACTTCTTTTTAGCGCTGATTTGCCTTTCCAGGTTGCTTGGTTGGCCAAAAAGGGCGTATGCGTTTTTTCCTGAATATATTCAGGAAAAAACGCATACGCCCTTTTTGGCCAAGGGCATCACTGTCCACGTTTTGCCAATTTTCATGTGCTTTAAAGGCGATTCGAATCTACCTCCTGAAACATGTTTCCTGCAATTCTGCCTTGCTTTCAAATCCTCTTCGTTGCCTTCCCTCAATATATTTGTTGACGAGAGTTACCATTTATAACTCTGCGGGTTTGTGAATGGCAGTGCCCCTGAGCTCCATTTTTCAACTGGCTTTTTTGGGAGCTGGCCGCAAAAGCACGGGATTGCCTCAGGCCCTATTCTGGTTCCCGGCGGCAGGCTGAACCTGTGTTTAATTCTTCTTCCTGATGGGAAAATAGAGTGACCTGTGCCTGTCCCAACACCTAGATCTAGTCTCTCATTGGTTGCCCGTCTTCCCGTTCATCCTCAGGACAAATTGCAACCTGTAGGGAACAGGAGCTTAAAGGTGCTGATTCTCCAAGTAGGGAGATTGCTAGTAAAGTAGCTGGAAAGGCGAACCCCAGCACAAGGAGATGAGAAATGTGGTTCATTTTGTAAACCTTTCAAAATCACACGGTGTACCATCTTCTGGGTTTCTCATGCATGTTTTCGATGTAGGAAGATGCCCTTGAACCTGGAGATTTGGGACCCATGGGATGGGTACCACGCAGTATTACTTTAAAGGGTCTGCGTTTGCTCACCCAACCTCACCAAACCTCTCAGCCCCAAGAGTGTCCACCCTTATGTCTCATCCAGCTGTGGGTCTAGATATGGTCAATCCAGGTTGCATCAAAGCCCCTGAACGAATTATGTAAGAATTTCTCTCTCTTTCACTGTCTTTCTTTTACGGGTTTTTAAAAGTAATTTATTTTTATAATGGGGTTTAGCTGCCTTTCACGGCTGTGTTTATGCGGCTTTACACCCACTTGACTCACTTCCAGAGAGATATCAATACATAGGTTTTACGATTCTTACTAGTCAGACATATTATTGTGCTGTGAATAGGGGGTGTTGAGTCCAGTTCACTGAGCAAGGAGTTGGTCTTGTCTATTACATATTGGGTGTATGGAACGGTATCTGAGCGAATTTGAAACCCTTGTTTTATGCATCACCCCACCTCACCTTTCCCGTTAAGCAGCCATAGTTTGTTTTCTAAACGTGTGACTCTGTTCTGTTTTGTAATTCAGTTCAAGTGTAGCGGTTTTTACATTCCCTCTATAAGTGATACCTTATGATAAGTGTCTTTTTCTGTGTGACTTATTTCACTTGGAATCGTCGTACCTAAATCCACTCATCTTGCTTCTCCTAGCCTTATGACATTGATTTCATGTCTGAGTGATATTCCATTGTACATAAGGACCACAACTTCTTTATCCATTTTTCTCTTTCCTGGGATATTTAAGGTGTCATGAACTGGAGGTTCTTGTCAACAGAGCAGCCCTAAACTTTGGGGTGCCTGTGTCTTGCTGATTTTTAGTTTTCCCAATTTATACGCCCATGAGTGGACGTGCCCTATGCTCCCTAAGCTGTGTTTTTTCGATGTTTCAGGACACACCGTACACTTCTCCAGAGTGGCTGTTGGCAATTAACATCCCGCCTATCAGCGTAGCAAGGCTGCCATTTCTCCATGGCCTGTCCTGCATTTCTGGTTTGAAAATTTTTGCAGCATGGACCTTTTGACCGATGGGAAGCGAGACTTCTTTGTAGCGCTGATTTGCCTTTCCAGGTTGCTTGGTTGGCCAAAAAGGGCGTATGCGTTTTTTCCTGAATATATTCAGGAAAAAACGCATACGCCCTTTTTGGCCAAGGGCATCATTGTCGACCTTTTGCCGCTTTTAATGTGCTTTAAAGGCAATTCGAATCTACCTCCTGAAATCTGTTTCCTGCAATTCTGCCTTGCTTTCAAATCCTCTTCGTTCCATTCCCTCAATATATCTGTGGATGAGAGTTATCATTTATAACTCTGCGGGTTTGTGAATTGCAGTGTCCCTGAGCTCCATTTTTCAACTCGCTTTTTTGGGAGCTGGCCGCAAAAGCGCAGTATTGCCTCAGGCGCTATTGTGCTTCTGGGCGGCAGGCTGAGCCTGTGGTTAATTCTTCTTCCTGATGGGAAAATAGAGTGACCTGTGCCTGTCCCAACACCTAGATCTAGTCTCTCATTGGTTGCCCCTCTTCCCGTTCATCCTCAGGACAAATTGCAACCTGTATGGATCAGGAGCTTAAAGGTGCTGATTCTGCAAGTAGGGAGATTGCTAGTAAAGTAGCTGGAAAGGCGAACCCGAGCACAAGGAGGTGAGAAATGGGGTGCGTTTTAGAAACCTTTCAAAATCACACGGTGTACCATCTTCTGAGTTTCTCATGCATGTTTTCGATGTAGGAAGATGCCCTTGAACCTGGAGATTTGGGACCCATGGGATGGGTACCACGCAGTATTACTTTAAAGGGTCTGCGTTTGCTCACCCAACCTCACCCAACCTGTCAGCCCCAAGAGTGTCCAACCTTATATCTCATCCAGCTGTGGGTCTAGATATGGTCAATCCAGGTTGCATCACAGCCCCTGAACGAATTTTGTAAGAATTTCTCTCTCTTTCACTGTCTTTGTTTTACGGGTTTTTAAAAGTAATTTATTTTTATAATGGGGTTTAGCTGCTTTTCACGGCTGTGTTTATGCGGCTTTACACCCACTTGACTCACTTCCAGAGAGATATCAATACATAGGTTTTACGATTATTACTAGTCAGATATATTCTTGTGCGATGAATAGGGGGTGTTGAGTCCAGTTCACTGAGCAAGGAGTAGGTCTTGTCTATTACATATTGGGTGTATGGAACGGTATCTGAGCGAATTTGAAACCCTTGTTTTATGCATCACCCCACCTCACCTTTCCCGTTAAGCAGCCATAGTGTGTTTTCTAAACGTGTGACTCTGTACCCTTTGTAATTCAGTTCAAGTGTAGCGGTTTTTACATTCCCTCTATAAGTGATAGCTTATGATAAGTGTCTTTTTCTGTGTGACTTAGTTCACTTAGAATCGTCATACCTAAATCCACTCATCTTGCTTCTACTAGCCTTATGACATTGATTTCATGTCTGAGGGATATTCCTTTGTACATAAGGACCACAACTTCTTTATCCACTTTTCTCTTTCCTGGGATATTTAAGGTGTCATGAAGTGGAGGTTCTTGTCAACATAGCAGCCCTAAACATTGGGGTGCCTGTGTCTTGCTGATTTTTAGTTTTCCCAATTTATACGCCCATGAGTGCGCGTGCCCTATGCTCCCTAAGCTGTTTTTTCGATGTTTCAGGACACACCGTACACTTCTCCAGAGTGGCTGTTGGCAATTTACATCCCGCCCATCAGCGTAGCAAGGCTGCCATTTCTCCATGGCCTGTCCTGCATTTCTGGTTTTGACACTTTTTGCAGCATGGCCCTTTTGACCGATTGGAAGCGAGACTTCTTTGTAGCGCTGATTTTCCTTTCCAGGTTGCTTGGTTGGCCAAAAAGGGCGTATCCGTTTTTTCCTGAATATATTCAGGAAAAAACGCATACGCCCTTTTTGGCCAAGGGCATCACTGTCGACGTTTTGCCACTTTTCATGTGCTTTAAAGGCGATTCGAATCTACCTCCTGAAACATGTTTCCTGCAATTCTGCCTTGCTTTCAAATCCTCTTCGTTGCCTTCCCTCAATATATTTGTTGACGAGAGTTACCATTTATAACTCTGCGGGTTTGTGAATGGCAGTGCCCCTGAGCTCCATTTTTCAACTGTCTTTTTTGGGAGCTGGCCGCAAAAGCACGGGATTGCCTCAGGCCCTATTCAGGTTCCGGGGGGCAGGCTGAGCCTGTGGTTAATTCTTCTTTCTGATGGGAAAATAGAGTGACCTGTGCCTGTCCCAACACCTAGATCTAGTCTCTCATTGGTTGCCCCTCTTCCCGTTCATCCTCAGGACAAATTGCAACCTGTACAGAACAGGAGGTTAAAGGTGCTGATTCTCCAAGTAGGGAGATTGCTAGTAAAGTACCTGGAATGGCGAACCCGAGCACAAGGAGATGAGAAATGAGGTGCGTTTTAGAAACCTTTCAAAATCACACGGTGTACCTTATTCTGGGTTTCTCATGCATGTTTTCAATGTAGGAAGATGCCCTTGAACCTGGAGATTTGGGACCCATGGGATGGGTACCACGCAGTATTACTTTAAAGGTTCTGCGTTTGCTCACCCAACCTCACCCAACCTCTCAGCCCCAAGAGTGTCCACCCTTATGTCTCATCCAGCTGTGGGTCTAGATATGGTCAATCCAGGTTGCATCAAAGCCCCTGAACGAATTATGTAAGAATTTCTCTCTCTTTCACTGTCTTTCTTTTACGGGTTTTTAAAAGTAATTTATTTTTATAATGGGGTTTAGCTGCCTTTCACGGCTGTGTTTATGCGGCTTTACACCCACTTGACTCACTTCCAGAGAGATATCAATACATAGGTTTTACGATTCTTACTAGTCAGACATATTATTGTGCGGTGAATAGGGGGTGTTGAGTCCAGTTCACTGAGCAAGGAGTTGGTCTTTTCTATTACATATTGGGTGTATGGAACGGTATCTGAGTGAATTTGAAACCCTTGTTTTATGCATCACCCCAACTCACCTTTCCCGTTAAGCAGCCATAGTGTGTTTTCTAAACGTGTGACTCTGTTCTGTTTTGTAATTCAGTTCAAGTGTAGCGGTTTTTACATTCCCTCTCTAAGTGATATCTTATGATAAGTGTCTTTTTCTGTGTGACTTATTTCACTTAGAATCGTCGTTCCTAAATCCACTCATCTTGCTTCTACAAGCCTTATGACATTGATTTCATGTCTGAGTGATATTCCATTGTACATAAGGACCACAACTTCTTTATCCATTTTTCTCTTTCCTGGGATATTTAAGGTGTCATGAACTGGAGGTTCTTGTCAACAGAGCAGCCCTAAACTTTGGGGTGCCTGTGTCTTGCTGATTTTTAGTTTTCCCAATTTATACGCCCATGAGTGGACGTGCCCTATGCTCCCTAAGCTGTGTTTTTTCGATGTTTCAGGACACACCGTACACTTCTCCAGAGTGGCTGTTGGCAATTAACATCCCGCCTATCAGCTTAGCAAGGCTGCCATTTCTCCATGGCCTGTCCTGCATTTCTGGTTTTGACACTTTTTTAGCATGGCCCTTTTGACCGATGGGAAGCGAGACTTCTTTGTAGCGCTGATTTGCCTTTCCAGGGTGCTTGGTTGGCCAAAAAGGGCGTATGCGTTTTTTCCTGAATATATTCAGGAAAAAACGCATACGCCCTTTTTGGCCAAGGGCATCATTGTCGACCTTTTGCCGCTTTTCATGTGCTTTAAAGGCAATTCGAATCTACCTCCTGAAATCTGTTTCCTGCAATTCTGCCTTGCTTTCAAATCCTCTTCATTCCATTCCCTCAATATATCTGTGGATGAGAGTTATCATTTATAACTCTGCGGGTTTGTGAATTGCAGTGTCCCTGAGCTCCATTTTTCAACTCGCTTTTTTGGGAGCTGGCCGCAAAAGCGCAGTATTGCCTCAGGCGCTATTGTGCTTCTGGGCGGCAGGCTGAGCGTGTGGTTAATTCTTCTTCCTGATGGGAAAATAGAGTGACCTGTGCCTGTCCCAACACCTAGATCTAGTCTCTCATTGGTTGCCCCTCTTCCCGTTCATCCTCAGGACAAATTGCAACCTGTATGGATCAGGAGCTTAAAGGTGCTGATTCTGCAAGTAGGGAGATTGCTAGTAAAGTAGCTGGAAAGGCAAACCCAAGCACAAAGAGGTGAGAAATGGGGTGCGTTTTAGAAACCTTTCAAAATCACACGGTGTACCATCTTCTGAGTTTCTCATGCATGTTTTCGATGTAGGAAGATGCCCTTGAAACTGGAGATTTGGGACCCATGGGATGGGTACCACGCAGTATTACTTTAAAGGGTCTGCGTTTGCTCACCCAACCTCACCCAACCTGTCAGCCCCAAGAGTGTCCAACCTTATGTCTCATCCAGCTGTGGGTCTAGATATGGTCAATCCCGGTTGCATCACAGCCCCTGAACTAATTTTGTAAGAATTTCTCTCTCTTTCACTGTCTTTGTTTTACGGGTTTTTCAAAGTAATTTATTTTTATAATGGGGTTTAGCTGCTTTTCACGGCTGTGTTTATGCGGATTTACACCCACTTGACTCACTTCCAGACAGATATCAATACATAGGTTTTAAGATTCTTACTAGTCAGATATATTCTTGTGCGGTGAATAGGGGGTGTTGAGTCCAGTTCACTGAGCAAGGTGTAGGTCTTGTCTATTACATATTGGGTGTATGGAACGGTATCTGAGCGAATTTGAAACCCTTGTTTTATGCATCACCCCACCTCACCTTTCCCGTTAAGCAGCCATAGTGTGTTTTCTAAACGTGTGACTCTGTTCTGTTTTGTAATTCAGTTCAAGTGTAGCAATTTTTACATTCCCTCTATAAGTGATAGCTTATGATAAGTGACTTTTTCTGTATGACTTATTTCACTTAGAATCGTCGTACCTAAATCCACTCATCTTGCTTCTACTAGCCTTATGACATTGATTTCATGTCTGAGTGATATTCCACTGTACATAAGGACCACAACTTCTTTATCCATTTTTCTCTTTCCTGGGATATTTAAGGTGTCATGAAGTGGAGGTTCTTGTCAACAGAGCAGCCCTAAACTTTGGGGTGCCTGTGTCTTGCTGATTTTTAGTTTTCCCAATTTATACGCCCATGAGTGGACGTGCCCTATGCTCCCTAAGCTGTGTTTTTTCGATGTTTCAGGACACACCGTACGCTTCTCCAGAGTGGCTGTTGGCAATTTACATCCCTCCCATCAGCGTAGCAAGGCTGCCATTTCTCCATGGCCTGTCCTGCATTTCTGGTTTTGACACTTTTTGCAGCATGGCCCTTTTGACCGATGGGAAGCGAGACTTCATTGTAGCGCTGATTTGCCTTTCCAGGTTGCTTGGTTGGCCAAAAAGGGCGTATGCGTTTTTTCCTGAATATATTCAGGAAAAAACGCATACGCCCTTTTTGGCCAAGGGCATCATTGTCGACGTTTTGCCACCTTTCATGTGCTTTAAAGGTGATTCGAATCTACCTCCTGAAACCTGTTTCCTGCAATTCTGCCTTGCTTTCAAATCCTCTTCGTTGCCTTCCCTCAATATATTTGTGGACGAGAGTTATCATTTATAACTCAGCAGGTTTGTGAATTGCAGTGCCCCTGAGCTCCATTTTTCAACTGTCTTTTTTGGGAGCTGGCCGGAAAATAAGGGATTGCCTGAGGCCCTATTCTGGTTCCTGGCGGCAGGCTGAGCCTGTGGTTAATTCTTCTTCCTGATGTGAAAATAGAGTGACCTGTGCCTGTCCCAACACCTAGATCTAGTCTCTCATTGGTTGCCCCTCTTCCCGTTCATCCTCAGGACAAATTGCAACCTGTATGGAACAGGAGGTTAAAGGTGCTGTTTCTCCAAGTAGGGAGATTACTAGTTAAGAAGCTGGAATGGGGAACCCGAGCACAAGGAGATGAGAAATGAGGTGCGTTTCAGAAACCTTTCCCGTTCAGACGGTGTACCATCTTCTAGGATTCTCATGCATGTTTTCGATGTAGGAAGATTCCCTTGAACCTGGACATTTGGGACCTTGGGATGGGTACCACACAGTATTACTTTAAAGGGTCTGCGTTTGCTCACCCAACCTCACCAAACCTCTCATCCCCAAGAGTGTCCACCCTTATGTCTCATCCAGCTGTGGGTCTAGATATGGTCAATCCAGGTTGCGTCACAGCCCCTGAATGAATTTTGTAAGAATTTCTGTCTCTTTCACTGTCTTTGTTTCATTGGTTTTTAAAACTAATTTATTTTTATAATGGGGTTTAGCTGCTTTTCACGGCTGTGTTTATGCGGCTTTACACACACTTGACACACTTCCACAGAGATATCAATACATAGGTTTTAAGATTCTTCCTAGTGACATATATTCTTGTGCGGTGAATAGGGGGTGTTGAGTCCAGTTCACTGAGCAAGGAGTAGGTCTTGTCTATTACATATTGGGTGTATGGAACGGTATCTGAGCTAATTTGAAACCCTTGTTTTATGCATCACACCACCTCACCTTTCCTGTTAAGCAGCCATAGTGTGTATTCTAAACGTGTGACTCTGTTCTCTTTTGTAATTCAGTTCAAGTGTAGCAGTTTTTACATTCCCTCTATACGTGATAGATTATGATAAGTGTCTTTTTCTGTGTGACTTATTTCACTTAGAGTTGTCGTACCTAAATCCACTCATCTTGCTTCTACTAGCCTTATGACATTGATTTCATGGCTGAGTGATATTCCATTGTACATAAGGACCGCAACTTCTTTATCCATTTTTCTCTTTCCTGGGATATTTAAGGTGTCATGAAGTGGAGGTTCTTGTCAACAGAGCAGCCCTATACTTTGGGGTGCCTGTGTCTTGCTGATTTTTAGATTTTCCAATTTATACGCCCATGAGTGTAAGTGCCCTATGCTCCCTAAGCTGTGTTTTTTCGATGTTTAAGGCCACACCGTACACTTCTCCAGAGTGGCTGCTGGCAATTTACATCCCGCCCATCAGTGTAGCAAGGCTCCCATTTCTCCATGGCCTGTCCTGCTTTTGTGGTTTTGACACTTTTTTCAGCATGGCCCTTTTGACCGATTCGAAGCGAGACTCCTTTGTAGTGATGATTTGCCTTTCCATGTTGCTTGGTTGGCCAAATAGGGCGTATGCGTTTTTTCCTGAATATATTCAGGAAAAAACGCATACGCCCTTTGTGGCCAAGGGCATCACTGTCGACGTTTTGCCACTTTTCATGTGCTTTAAAGGCGATTGGAATCTACCTCCTGAAACCTGTTTCATGCAATTCTGCCTTGCTTTCAAATCCTCTTCGTTGCCTTCCCTCAATATATTTGTGGACGAGAGTTATCATTTATAACTCTGCAGGTTTGTGAATTGCAGTGCCCATGTGCTCCATTTTTCAACTTGCTTTTTTGGGAGCTGGCCTCAAATCGCGGGATTGCCTCAGGCACTATTCTGGTTTCGGGCGGCAGGCTGAGCCTGTGCTTAATTCTTCTTCCTGATGGGAAAATAGAGTGACCTGTGCCTGTCCCAATACCTACATCTAGTCTCTCATTGGTTGCCCCTGTTCCCGTTCATCATCAGGACAAATTGCAAGCTGTACAGAAAAGGAGGTTAAAGGTGCTGATTCTCCAAGTAGGGAGATTGCTAGTAAAGAAGCTGGAATGGCGAACCTGAGCACACAGAGTTGAGAAATGAGGTGCGTTTTACAAACTTTCCCAATCACACGGTGTACCATCTTCTGGGTTTCTCATGCATGTTTTCGATGTAGGAAGATGCCCTTGAACGTGGAGATTTGGGACCCATGGGATGGGTACCACGCAGTATTACTTTAAAGTGTCTGCGTTGGCTCACCCAACCTCACCAAACCTCTCAGCCCCTAGAGTGTCCACCCTTATGTCTCATCCAGCTGTGGGTCTACATATGGTCATTCCAGGTTGCGTCACAGCCCCTGAATGAATTTTGTAAGAATTTCTCTCTCTTTCACTGTCTTTGTTTCATGGGTTTTTAAAACTAATTTATTTTTATAATGGGGTTTAGCTGCTTTTCACGGCTGTGTTTATGCGGCTTTACACCCACTTGACTCACTTCCAAAGAGATATCAGTACATAAATTTTAAGATTCTCACTAGTCAGATATATTCTTGTGCAGTGAATAGGGGGTGTTGAGTCCAGTTCACTGAGCAAGGAGTAGGTCTTGTCTATTTCATATTGGGTGTATGGAACGGTATCTGAGCTAATTTGAAACCCTTGTTTTATGCATCACCCCACCTCACCTTTCCCGTTAAGCAGCCATAGTGTGTTTTCTAAACGTCTGACTCTGTTCTGTTTTGTAATTCAGTTCAAGTGTAGCGGTTTTTACATTCCCTCTATAAGTGATAGCTTACGATAAGTGTCTTTTTCTGTGTGACTTATTTCACTTAGAGTCGTCGTACCTAAATCCACTCATCATGCTGCTACAAGCCTTATGACATTGATTTCATGGCTGAGTGATATTCCATTGTACATAAGGACCACAACTTCTTTATCCATTTTTCTCTTTCCTGGGATATTTAAGGTGTCATGAAGTGGAGGTTCTTGTCAACAGAGCAGCCCTAAACTTTGGGGTGCCTGTGTCTTGCTGATTTTTAGTTTTCCCAATTTATACGCCCATGAATGGAAGTGCCCTATGCTCCCTAAGCTGTGTTTTTTCGATGTTTCAGGACACACCGTACACTTCTCTAGAGTGGCTGTTGGCAATTTACATACCGCCCATCAGCGTAGCAAGGCTGCCATTTCTCCATGGCCTGTCCTGCTTTTCTGGTTTTGACACTTTTTTCAACATGGCCCTTTTGACCGATGGGAAGCGAGAATTCTTGGTAGCGCTGATTTGCCTTTCCAGGTTGCTTGGTTGGCCAAAAAGGGCGTATGCGTTTTTTCCTGAATATATTCAGGAAAAAACGCATAAGCACTTTTTGGCCAAGGGCATCATTGTCGACGTTTTGCCGCTTTTCATGTGTTTTAAAGGCGATTCGAATCTACCTCCTGAAACCTGTTTCCTGCAATTCTGCCTTGCTTTCAAATCCTCTTCGTTGCCTTCCCTCAATATATTTGTGGACGAGAGTTATCATTTATAACTCTGCAGGTTTGTGAATTGCAGTGCCCATGTGCTCCATTTTTCAACTGGCTTTTTTGGGAGCTGGCCGCAGAAGCGTGTGATTGCCTCAGGCCCTATTCTGGTTCTGGGCGGCAGGCTGAGCCTGTGGTTAATTCTTCTTCCTGATGGGAAAATAGAGTGACATGTGCCTGTCCCAACACCTAGATCTAGTCTCTCATTGGTTGCCCCTCTTCCCATTCATCCTTAGGACAAATTGAAACCTGTATGGAACAGGAGGTTAAAGGTGCTGATTCTCCAAGTAGGGAGATTGCTAGTAAAGAAGCTGGAATGGCGAACCCGAGCACACGGTGTTGAGAAATGAGGTGCGTTTTAGAAACCTTTCAAAATCACACGGTGTACCATCTTCTGGGTTTCTCATGCATGTTTTCGATGTAGGAAGATGCCCTTGAACCTGGAGATTTGGGACCCATGGGATGGGTACCACGCAGTATTACCTTAAAGGGTCTGTGTTGGCTCACCCAACCTCACCAAACCTCTCAGCCCCAAGAATGTCCACCCTTATGTCTCATCCAGCTGTGGGTCTAGATATGGTCAATCCAGGTTGCGTCACAGCCCCTGAATGAATTTTGTAAGAATTTCTCTCTCTTTCACTGTCTTTGTTTTACGGGTTTTTAAAAGTAATTTATTTTTATAATGGGGTTTAGCTGCTTTTCACGGCTGTGTTTATGCGGCTTTACACCCACTTGACTCACTTCCAGACAGATATCAATACATAGGTTTTAAGATTCTTACTAGTCACATATATTCTTGTGCGGTGAATAGGGGGTGTTGAGTCCAGTTCACTGAGCAAGGAGTAGGTCTTGTCTATTACATATTGGGTGTATGGAACGGTATGTGAGCTAATTTGAAACTCTTGTTTTATGCATCACCCCACCTCACCTTTCCCGTTAAGCAGCCATAGTGTGTTTTCTAAACGTGTGACTCTGTTCTGTTTTGTAATTCAGTTCAAGTGTAGCGGTTTTTACATTCCCTCTATAAGTGATAGCTTATGATAAGTGTCTTTTTCTGTGTGACTTATTTCACTTAGAATCGTCGTACCTAAGTCCACTCATCTTGCTTCTACTAGCCTTATGACATTGATTTCATGTCTGAGTGATATTGCATTGTACATAAGGACCACAACTTCTTTATCCATTTTTCTCTTTCCTGGGATATTTAAGGTGTCATGAAGTGGAGGTTCTTGTCAACAGAGCAGCCCTAAACTTTGGGGTGCCTGTGTCTTGCTGATTTTTAGTTTTCCCAATTTCTACGCCCATGAGTGGACGTGACCTATTCTCCCTAAGCTGTGTGTTTTAGATGTTTCAGGACACACCGTACACTTCTCCAGAGTGTCTGTTGGCAATTTACATCCCGCCCATCAGCGTAGCAAGGCTGCCATTTCTCCATGGCCTGTCCTGCATTTGTGGTTTTGACACTTTTTGCAGCATGACCCTTTTGACCGATGGGAAGCGAGACTTCTTTGTAGCGCTGATTTGCCTTTCCAGGTTGCTTGGTTGGCCAAAAAGGGCGTATGCGTTTTTTCCTGAATACATTCAGGAAAAAACGCATACGCCCTTTTTGACCAAGGGCATCATTGTCGACGTTTTGCCGCTTTTCATGTGCTTTAAAGGCGATTCGAATCTAACTCCTGAAACCTGTTTCCTGCAATTCTGCCTTGCTTTCAAATCCTCTTCGTTGCCTTCCCTCAATATATTTGTGTACGAGAGTTATCATTTATAACTCTGCAGGGTTGTGAATTGCAGTGCACATGTGCTCCATTTTTCAACTGGCTTTTTTGGGAGCTGGCCGCAGAAGCGAGGGATTGCCTCAGGCCCTATTCTGGTTCCGGGTGGCAGGCTGAGCCTGTGGTTATTTCTTCTTCCTGATGAGAAAATAGAGTGACCTGTGCCTGTCCCAACACCTGGATGTAGTCTCTCATTGGCTGCCCCTCTTCCCGTTCATCCTGAGGACAAATTGCAACCTGTACGGAACAGGAGGTTAAAGGTGCTGATTCTCCAAGTAGGGATATTGCTAGTGAAGTAGCTGGAATGGCGAACCCGAGCTCAAGGAGATGAGAAATGAGGTGCGTTTTAGAAACCTTTCAAAATCACACGGTGTACCATCTTCTGGGTTCCTCATTCAAGTTTTCGATGTAGGAAGATGCCCTTGAACATGGAGATTTGGGACCCATGGGATGGGTACCACGCAGTATTACCTTAAAGGGTCTGCGTTGGCTCACCCAACCTCACCAAACCTCTCAGCCCCAAGAATGTCCACCCTTATGTCTCATCCAGCTGTGGGTCTAGATATGGTCAATCCAGGTTGCGTCACAGCCCCTGAATGAATTTTGTAAGAATTTCTCTCTCTTTCACTGTCTTTGTTTCATGCGTTTTTAAAATTAATTTATTTTTATAATGGGGTTTAGCTGCTTTTCACGGCTGTGTTTATGCGGATTAACACCCACTTGACTCATTTCCAGAGAGATATCAATACATAGGTTTTATGATTCTCACTAGTCTGATATATTCTTGTGCGGTGAATACAGTGTGTTGAGTCCAGTTCACTGAGCAAGGAGTAGGTCTTGTATATTACATATTGGGTGTATGGAACGGTATCAGAGCTAATTTGAAACCCTGGTTTTATGCATCACCCCACCTCACCTTTCCCGTTAAGCAGCCATAGTGTGTTTTCAAAATGGGTGACTCTGTTCGGATTTGTAATTCAGTTCAAGTGTAGCGGTTTTTACATTCCCTCTATAAGTGATAGCTTTTGATATGTGTCTTTTTCTGTGTGACTTATTTCACTTAGAGTCGTCGTACCTAAATCCAATCATCATGCTGCTACTAGCCTTATGACATTGATTTCATGGCTGAGTGATATTCCATTGAACATAAGGACCACAACTTCTTTATCCATTTTTCTCTTTCCTGGGATATTTAAGGTGTCATGAAGTGGAGGTTCTTGTCAACAGAGCAGCCCTAAACTTTGGGGTGCCTGTGTCTTGCTGATTTTTAGTTCTCCCAATTTATACGCCCATGAGTGGAAGTGCCCTATGCTCCCTAAGCTTTGTTTTTTCGATGTTTCAGGACACACCGTACACTTCTCCAGAGTGGCTGTTGGCAATTTACATCCCGTCCATCAGCGTAGCAAGGCTCTTATTTCTCCATGGCCTGTCCTGCATTTCTGGTTTTGACACTTTTTTCAGCATGGCCCTTTGGACCGATGGGAAGCGAGACTTCTTTGTAGCGCTGATTTGCCTTTCCAGGTTGCTTGATTGGCCAAAAAGGGCGTATGCGTTTTTTCCTGAATATATTCACGAAAAAACGCATACGCCCTTTTTGGCCAAGGGCATCATTGTCGATGTTTTTACGCTTTTCATGTGCTTTAAAGGCGATTCGAATCTACCTCCTGAAACCTGTTTCCTGCAACTCTGCCTTGCTTTCAAATCCTCTTCGTTGCCTTCCCTCAATATATTTGTGGACGAGAGTTATCATTTATAACTCTGCAGGTTTGTGAATTGCAGTGCCCATGTGCTCCATTTTTCAACTGGCTTTTTTGGGAGCTGGCCACAGAAGCGCGGGATTGCCGCAGGCCCTATTCTGGTTCCGGGCGGCAGGCTGAGCCTGTGGTTAATTCTTCTTCCTGATGGGAAAATAGAGTGACCTGTGCCTGTCCCAACACCTAGATCTAGTCTCTCATTGGTTGCCTCTCTTCCCATTCATCCTTAGGACAAATTGCAACATGTATGCAACAGGAGGTTAAAGGTGCTGATTCTCCAAGTAGGGAGATTTCTAGTAAAGTAGCTGGAATGGCGAACCCGAGCACAAGGAGATGACAAATGAGGTGCGTTTTAGAAACTTTCCCAATCACACGGTTTACCATCTTCTGGGTTTCTCATGCATGTTTTCGATGTAGGAAGATGCCCTTGAACCTGGAGATTGGGGACAAATGGGATGGGTACCACGCAGTATTACTTTAAAGGGTCTGCGTTTGCTCACCCAACCACACCAAACCTCTCAGCCCCAAGAGTGTCCACCCTTATGACTCATCCAGCTGTGGGTCTAGATATGGTCAATTCAGGTTGCGTCAAAGCCCCTGAATGAATTTTGTAAGAATTTCTCTCGCTTTCACTGTCTTTGTTTCATGGGTTTTTAAAACTAATTTTTTTTTATAATGGGGTTTAGCTGCTTTTCACGGCTGTGTTTATGCGGCTTTACACCCACTTGACTCACTTCCAGAGAGATATCAATACATAAGTTTTAAGATTCTCACTACTCAGATATATTCTTGTGTGGTGAATAGGGGGTGTTGAGTCCAGTTCACTGAGCAAGGAGTAGGTCTTGTCTATTACATATTGGGTGTATGGAACGGTATCTGAGCGAATTTGAAACCCTTGTTTTATGCCTCACCCCACCTCACTTTTCCCGTTAAGCAGCCATAGTGTGTTTTCTAAACGTGTGACTCTGTTCTGTTTTGTAATTCAGTTCAAGTGTAGCGGTTTTTACATTCCCTCTATAAGTGATAGCTTATGATAAGTGTCTTTTTCTGTGTGACTTATTTCACTTAGAGTCGTCGTACCTAAATCCACTCATCATGCTGCTACTAGCCTTATGACATTGATTTCATGGCTGAGTGATATTCCATTGTACATAAGGACCACAATTTCTTTATCCATTTTTCTCCTTCCTGGGATATTTAAGGTTTTGTGAAGTGAAGGTTCTTGTCAACAGAGCAGCCCTAAACTTTGGGGTGCCTGAGTCTTGCTGATTTTTAGTTTTCCCAATTTATACGCCCATGAGTGTAAGTGCCCTATGCTCCATAAACTTTGTTTTTTCGATGTTTCAGGCCACACCGTACACTTCTCCAGAGTGGCTGTTGGCAATTTACATCCCGCCCATCAGCGTGGCAAGGCTCCCATTTCTCCATGGCCTGTCCTGCATTTGTGGTTTTGACACTTTTTTCAGCATGGCCCTTTTGACCCATGGGAAGCGAGACTATTTTGTAGCGCTGATTTGCCTTTCCAGGTTGCTTGGTTGGCCAAAAAGGGCGTATGCGTTTTTTCCTGAATATATTCAGGAAAAAACGCATACGCCCTTTTTGGCCAAGTGCATCATTTTCCACGTTTTGCCGCTTTTCATGTGCTTGAAAGGCGATTCGAATCTACCTCCTGTAATCTGTGTTTTGCAGTTCTGCCTTGCTTTCAAATCCTCTTCGTTGCCTTCCCTCAATATATTTGTGGACGAGAGTTATCATTTATAACTCTGCAGGTTTGTGAATTGCAGTGCCCATGTGCTCAATTTTTCAACTGGCTTTTTTCGGAGCTGGCCGCAGAAGCGCGCGATTGCCTCAGGCACTATTCTGGTTCCCAGGGGCAGGCTGAGCCTGTGCTTAATTCTTCTTCCTGATGGGAAAATAGAGTGACCTGTGCCTGTCCCAACACCTACATCTAGTCTCTCATTGGTTGCCCCTCTTCCCGTTCATCCTCAGGACAAATTGCAACCTGTACAGAACAGGAGGTTAAAGGTGATGATTCTCCAAGTAGGGAGATTGCTAGTAAAGTAGCTGGAATGGTGAACCAGAGCACAAGGAGATGAGAAATGAGGTGCGTTTTAGAAACCTTTCCCGATCACATGGTGTACCATCTTGTGGGTTTCTCATGCATGTTTTCAATGCAGGAAGTTGCCCTTAAAACTGGAGATTTGGGACCCATGGGATGGGTACCACGCAGTATTACCTTAAAGGGTCTGATTTTGCTCACCCAACCTCACCAAACCTGTCAGCCCCAAGAGTGTCCACCCTTAGGTCTCATCCAACTGTGGGTCTAGATATTTTCAATCCAGGTTTCATCACAGCCCCTGAACGAATTGTGTAAGAATTTCTCTCTCTTTCACTGTCTTTGTTTTACGGGTTTCTACAAGTAATTTATTTTTATAATGGGGTTTAGCTGCTTTTCACGGCTGTGTTTATGCGGCTCTACACCCACTTGACACACTTCCAGAGAGATATCAATACATAGGTTTTAAGATTCTCACTAGTCAGATATATACTTGTGCGGTGAATAGGGGGTGTTGAGTCCACTTCACTGAGCAAGGAGTAGGTCTTGTCTATTACATATTGGGTGTATGGAACGGTATCTGATCTAATTTGAAACTCTTGTTTTATGCATCACACCACCTCATCTTTCCCGTTAAGCAGCCATAGTGTGTTTTCTAAATGTGTGACTCTGTTCTCTTTTGTAATTCAGTTCAAGTGTAGCAGTTTTTACATTCCCTCTATAAGTGATAGCTTATGATAAGTGTCTTTTTCTGTGTGACTTATTTCACTTAGAATCATCGTACCTAAATCCACTCATCATGCTGCTACTAGCCTTATGACATTGATTTCATGGCTGAGTGATATTCCATTGTACATAAGGACCACAACTTCTTTATCCATTTTTCTCTTTCCTGGGATATATAAGGTGTCATGAAGTGGAGGTTCTTGTCAACAGAGCAGCCCTAAACTTTGGGGTGCCTGTGTCTTGCTGATTTTTAATTTTCCCAATTTATACGCCCATGAGTGGAAGTGCCCTATGTTCCCTAAGCTGTGTTTTTTTGATGTTTCACGCCACACCGTACACTTCTCCAGAGTGGTTGCTGGCAATTTACATCCCGCCCATCAGTGTAGCAAGGCTCCCATTTCTCCATGGCCTGTCCTGCTTCTGTGGTTTTGACACTTTTTTCAGCATGGCCCTTTTGACCGATGGGAAGCGAGACTTCATTGTAGCGCTGATTAGCCTTTCCAGGTTGCTTGGTTGGCCAAACAGGGCGTATGCGTTTTTTCCTGAATATATTCAGGAAAAAACGCATACGCCCTGTTTGGCCAAGGGCATCATTGTCGACGTTTTGCCGCTTTTCATGTGCTTTAAAGGCGATTCGAATCTACCTCCTGAAACCAGTTTCCTGCAATTCTGCCTTGCTTTCAAATCCTCTTCGTTGCCTTCCCTCAATATATTTGTGGACGAGAGTTATCATTTATAACTCTGCGGGTTTGTGAATTGCAGTGTCCCTGAGCTCCATTTTTCAACTCGCTTTTTTGGGAGCTGGCCGCAAAAGCGCAGTATTGCCTCAGGCGCTATTGTGCTTCTGGGCGGCAGGCTGAGCATGTGGTTAATTCTTCTTCCTGATGGGAAAATAGAGTGACCTGTGCCTGTCCCAACACCTAGATCTAGTCTCTCATTGGTTGCCCCTCTTCCCGTTCATCCTCAGGACAAATTGCAACCTGTATGGATCAGGAGCTTAAAGGTGCTGATTCTGCAAGTAGGGAGATTGCTAGTAAAGTAGCTGGAAAGGCGAACCCGAGCACAAAGAGGTGAGAAATGGGGTGCGTTTTAGAAACCTTTCAAAATCACACGGTGTACCATCTTCTGAGTTTCTCATGCATGTTTTCGATGTAGGAAGATGCCCTTGAAACTGGAGATTTGGGACCCATGGGATGGGTACCACGCAGTATTACTTTAAAGGGTCTGCGTTTGCTCACCCAACCTCACCCAACCTGTCAGCCCCAAGAGTGTCCAACCTTATGTCTCATCCAGCTGTGGGTCTAGATATGGTCAATCCAGGTTGCATCACAGCCCCTGAACGAATTTTGTAAGAATTTCTCTCTCTTTCACTGTCTTTGTTTTACGGGTTTTTAAAAGTAATTTATTTTTATAATGGGGTTTAGCTGCTTTTCACGGCTGTGTTTATGCGGCTTTACACCCACTTGACTCACTTCCAGAGAGATATCAATACATAGGTTTTACGATTCTTACTAGTCAGATATATTCTTGTGCGGTGAATAGGGGGTGTTGAGTCCAGTTCACTGAGCAAGGTGTAGGTCTTGTCTATTACATATTGGGTGTATGGAAAGGTATCTGAGCGAATTTGAAACCCTTGTTTTATGCATCACCCCACCTCACCTTTCCCGTTAAGCAGCCATAGTGTGTTTTCTAAACGTGTGACTCTGTTCTGTTTTGTAATTCAGTTCAAGTGTAGCAAATTTTACATTCCCTCTATAAGTGATAGCTTATGATAAGTGACTTTTTCTGTATGACTTATTTCACTTAGAATCGTCGTACCTAAATCCACTCATCTTGCTTCTACTAGCCTTATGACATTGATTTCATGTCTGAGTGATATTCCATTGTACATAAGGACCACAACTTCTTTATCCATTTTTCTCTTTCCTGGGATATTTAAGGTGTCATGAAGTGGAGGTTCTTGTCAACAGAGCAGCCCTAAACTTTGGGGTGCCTGTGTCTTGCTGATTTTTAGTTTTCCCAATTTATACGCCCATGAGTGGACGTGCCCTATGCTCCCTAAGCTGTGTTTTTTCGATGTTTCAGGACACACCGTACACTTCTCCAGAGTGGCTGTTGGCAATTTACATCCCTCCCATCAGCGTAGCAAGGCTGCCATTTCTCCATGGCCTGTCCTGCATTTCTGGTTTTGACACTTTTTGCAGCATGGCCCTTTTGACCGATGGGAAGCGAGACTTCATTGTAGCGCTGATTTGCCTTTCCAGGTTGCTTGGTTGGCCAAAAAGGGCGTATGCGTTTTTTCCTGAATATATTCAGGAAAAAACGCATACGCACTTTTTGGCCAAGGGCATCATTGTCGACGTTTTGCCACCTTTCATGTGCTTTAAAGGTGATTCGAATCTACCTCCTGAAACCTGTTTCCTGCAATTCTGCCTTGCTTTCAAATCCTCTTCGTTGCCTTCCCTCAATATATTTGTGGACGAGAGTTATCATTTATAACTCAGCAGGTTTGTGAATTGCAGTGCCCCTGAGCTCCATTTTTCAACTGTCTTTTTTGGGAGCTGGCCGGAAAATAAGGGATTGCCTGAGGCCCTATTCTGGTTCCTGGCGGCAGGCTGAGCCTGTGGTTAATTCTTCTTCCTGATGTGAAAATAGAGTGACCTGTGCCTGTCCCAACACCTAGATCTAGTCTCTCATTGGTTGCCCCTCTTCCCGTTCATCCTCAGGACAAAGTGCAACCTGTATGGAAGAGGAGGTTAAAGGTGCTGTTTCTCCAAGTAGGGAGATTACTAGTTAAGAAGCTGGAATGGGGAACCCGAGCACAAGGAGATGAGAAATGAGGTGCGTTTCAGAAACCTTTCCCGTTCAGACGGTGTACCATCTTCTAGGATTCTCATGCATGTTTTCGATGTAGGAAGATTCCCTTGAACCTGGACATTTGGGACCTTGGGATGGGTACCACACAGTATTACTTTAAAGGGTCTGCGTTTGCTCACCCAACCTCACCAAACCTCTCATCCCCAAGAGTGTCCACCCTTATGTCTCATCCAGCTGTGGGTCTAGATATGGTCAATCCAGGTTGCATCACAGCCTCTGAACGAATTTTGTAAGAATTTCTCTCTCTTTCACTGTCTTTGTTTTACGGGTTTTTAAAAGTAATTTATTTTTATAATGGGGTTTAGCTGCTTTTCACGGCTGTGTTTATGCGGATTTACACTCACTTGACTCACTTCCAGAGAGATATCAATACATAGGTTTTACGATTCTTACTAGTCAGACATATTATTGTGCTGTGAATAGGGGGTGTTGAGTCCACTTCACTGAGCAAGGAGTAGGTCTTGTCTATTACATATTGGGTGTATGGAACGGTATCTGATCTAATTTGAAACTCTTGTTTTATGCATCACACCACCTCATCTTTCCCGTTAAGCAGCCATAGTGTGTTTTCTAAATGTGTGACTCTGTTCTCTTTTGTAATTCAGTTCAAGTGTAGCAGTTTTTACATTCCCTCTATAAGTGATAGCTTATGATAAGTGTCTTTTTCTGTGTGACTTATTTCACTTAGAATCATCGTACCTAAATCCACTCATCATGCTGCTACTAGCCTTATGACATTGATTTCATGGCTGAGTGATATTCCATTGTACATAAGGACCACAACTTCTTTATCCATTTTTCTCTTTCCTGGGATATATAAGGTGTCATGAAGTGGAGGTTCTTGTCAACAGAGCAGCCCTAAACTTTGGGGTGCCTGTGTCTTGCTGATTTTTAATTTTCCCAATTTATACGCCCATGAGTGGAAGTGCCCTATGTTCCCTAAGCTGTGTTTTTTTGATGTTTCACGCCACACCGTACACTTCTCCAGAGTGGTTGCTGGCAATTTACATCCCGCCCATCAGTGTAGCAAGGCTCCCATTTCTCCATGGCCTGTCCTGCTTCTGTGGTTTTGACACTTTTTTCAGCATGGCCCTTTTGACCGATGGGAAGCGAGACTTCATTGTAGCGCTGATTAGCCTTTCCAGGTTGCTTGGTTGGCCAAACAGGGCGTATGCGTTTTTTCCTGAATATATTCAGGAAAAAACGCATACGCCCTGTTTGGCCAAGGGCATCATTGTCGACGTTTTGCCGCTTTTCATGTGCTTTAAAGGCGATTCGAATCTACCTCCTGAAACCAGTTTCCTGCAATTCTGCCTTGCTTTCAAATCCTCTTCGTTGCCTTCCCTCAATATATTTGTGGACGAGAGTTATCATTTATAACTCTGCGGGTTTGTGAATTGCAGTGTCCCTGAGCTCCATTTTTCAACTCGCTTTTTTGGGAGCTGGCCGCAAAAGCGCAGTATTGCCTCAGGCGCTATTGTGCTTCTGGGCGGCAGGCTGAGCATGTGGTTAATTCTTCTTCCTGATGGGAAAATAGAGTGACCTGTGCCTGTCCCAACACCTAGATCTAGTCTCTCATTGGTTGCCCCTCTTCCCGTTCATCCTCAGGACAAATTGCAACCTGTATGGATCAGGAGCTTAAAGGTGCTGATTCTGCAAGTAGGGAGATTGCTAGTAAAGTAGCTGGAAAGGCGAACCCGAGCACAAAGAGGTGAGAAATGGGGTGCGTTTTAGAAACCTTTCAAAATCACACGGTGTACCATCTTCTGAGTTTCTCATGCATGTTTTCGATGTAGGAAGATGCCCTTGAAACTGGAGATTTGGGACCCATGGGATGGGTACCACGCAGTATTACTTTAAAGGGTCTGCGTTTGCTCACCCAACCTCACCCAACCTGTCAGCCCCAAGAGTGTCCAACCTTATGTCTCATCCAGCTGTGGGTCTAGATATGGTCAATCCAGGTTGCATCACAGCCCCTGAACGAATTTTGTAAGAATTTCTCTCTCTTTCACTGTCTTTGTTTTACGGGTTTTTAAAAGTAATTTATTTTTATAATGGGGTTTAGCTGCTTTTCACGGCTGTGTTTATGCGGCTTTACACCCACTTGACTCACTTCCAGAGAGATATCAATACATAGGTTTTACGATTCTTACTAGTCAGATATATTCTTGTGCGGTGAATAGGGGGTGTTGAGTCCAGTTCACTGAGCAAGGTGTAGGTCTTGTCTATTACATATTGGGTGTATGGAAAGGTATCTGAGCGAATTTGAAACCCTTGTTTTATGCATCACCCCACCTCACCTTTCCCGTTAAGCAGCCATAGTGTGTTTTCTAAACGTGTGACTCTGTTCTGTTTTGTAATTCAGTTCAAGTGTAGCAAATTTTACATTCCCTCTATAAGTGATAGCTTATGATAAGTGACTTTTTCTGTATGACTTATTTCACTTAGAATCGTCGTACCTAAATCCACTCATCTTGCTTCTACTAGCCTTATGACATTGATTTCATGTCTGAGTGATATTCCATTGTACATAAGGACCACAACTTCTTTATCCATTTTTCTCTTTCCTGGGATATTTAAGGTGTCATGAAGTGGAGGTTCTTGTCAACAGAGCAGCCCTAAACTTTGGGGTGCCTGTGTCTTGCTGATTTTTAGTTTTCCCAATTTATACGCCCATGAGTGGACGTGCCCTATGCTCCCTAAGCTGTGTTTTTTCGATGTTTCAGGACACACCGTACACTTCTCCAGAGTGGCTGTTGGCAATTTACATCCCTCCCATCAGCGTAGCAAGGCTGCCATTTCTCCATGGCCTGTCCTGCATTTCTGGTTTTGACACTTTTTGCAGCATGGCCCTTTTGACCGATGGGAAGCGAGACTTCATTGTAGCGCTGATTTGCCTTTCCAGGTTGCTTGGTTGGCCAAAAAGGGCGTATGCGTTTTTTCCTGAATATATTCAGGAAAAAACGCATACGCCCTTTTTGGCCAAGGGCATCATTGTCGACGTTTTGCCACCTTTCATGTGCTTTAAAGGTGATTCGAATCTACCTCCTGAAACCTGTTTCCTGCAATTCTGCCTTGCTTTCAAATCCTCTTCGTTGCCTTCCCTCAATATATTTGTGGACGAGAGTTATCATTTATAACTCAGCAGGTTTGTGAATTGCAGTGCCCCTGAGCTCCATTTTTCAACTGTCTTTTTTGGGAGCTGGCCGGAAAATAAGGGATTGCCTGAGGCCCTATTCTGGTTCCTGGCGGCAGGCTGAGCCTGTGGTTAATTCTTCTTCCTGATGTGAAAATAGAGTGACCTGTGCCTGTCCCAACACCTAGATCTAGTCTCTCATTGGTTGCCCCTCTTCCCGTTCATCCTCAGGACAAAGTGCAACCTGTATGGAAGAGGAGGTTAAAGGTGCTGTTTCTCCAAGTAGGGAGATTACTAGTTAAGAAGCTGGAATGGGGAACCCGAGCACAAGGAGATGAGAAATGAGGTGCGTTTCAGAAACCTTTCCCGTTCAGACGGTGTACCATCTTCTAGGATTCTCATGCATGTTTTCGATGTAGGAAGATTCCCTTGAACCTGGACATTTGGGACCTTGGGATGGGTACCACACAGTATTACTTTAAAGGGTCTGCATTTGCTCACCCAACCTCACCAAACCTCTCATCCCCAAGAGTGTCCACCCTTATGTCTCATCCAGCTGTGGGTCTAGATATGGTCAATCCAGGTTGCATCACAGCCTCTGAACGAATTTTGTAAGAATTTCTCTCTCTTTCACTGTCTTTGTTTTACGGGTTTTTAAAAGTAATTTATTTTTATAATGGGGTTTAGCTGCTTTTCACGGCTGTGTTTATGCGGATTTACACTCACTTGACTCACTTCCAGAGAGATATCAATACATAGGTTTTAAGATTCTTACTAGTCACATATATTCTTGTGCGGTGAATAGGGGGTGTTGAGTCCAGTTCACTGAGCAAGGAGTAGGTCTTTTCTATTACATATTGGGTGTATGGAACGGTATCTGAGCGAATTTAAAACCCTTGTTTTATGCATCACCCCACCTGGCCTTTCCCGTTAAGCAGCCATAGTGTGTTTTCTGAACGTGTGAGTCTGTTCTGTTTTGTAATTCAGTTCAAGTGTAGCGGTTTTTACATTCCCTCTATAAGTGATAGCTTATGATAAGTGTCTTTTTCTGTGTGACTTATTTCACTTAGAATTGTCGTACCTAAGTCCACTCATCTTGCTTCTACTTGCCTTATGACATTGATTTCATGTCTGAGTGATATTCCATTGTACATAAGGACCACAACTTCTTTATCCATTTTTCTCTTTCCTGGGATATTTAAGGTGTCATGAAGTGGAGGTCCTTGTCAACAGAGCAGCCCTAAACTTTGGGGTGCCTGTGTCTTGCTGATTTTTAGTTTTCCCAATTTATACGCCCATGAGTGGACGTGCCCTATGCTCCCTAAGCTGTGTTTTTTCGATGTTTCAGGACACACCGTACACTTCTCCAGAGGGGCTGCTGACAATTTACATCGCACCCATCAGCGTAGCAAGGCTGCCATTTCTCCATGGCCTGTTCTGCATTTCTGGTTTTGACACTTTTTTCAGCATGGCCCTTTTGACCGATGGGAAGCGAGACTCCTTTGTAGCGCTGATTTGCCTTTCCAGGTTGCTTGGTTGGCCAAAGAGGGCGTATGCGTTTTTTCCTGAATATATTCAGGAAAAAACGCATACGCCCTTTTTGGCCAAGGGCATCATTGTCGACGTTTTGCCGCTTTTCATGTGCTTTAAAGCCGATTCGAATCTACCTCCTGAAACCTGTTTCCTGCAATTCTGCCTTGCTTTCAAATACTCTTCGTTGCCTTCCCTCAATATATTTGTGGACGAGAGTTATCATTTATAACTCTGCAGGTTTGTGAATTTCAGTGCCCATGTGCTCCATTTTTCAACTGGCTTTTTTGGGAGCTGGCCAAAGAAGCGCGGGATTGCCTCAGGCACTATTCTGCTTCCCGGCGGCAGGCTGAGCCTGTGGTTAATTCTTCTTCCTGATGGGAAAATAGAGTGACCTGTGCCTGTCCCAACACCTAGATCTAGTCTCTCATTGGTTGCCCCTCTTCCCGTTCTTCCTCAGGACAAATTGCAACCTGTACAGATCAGGAGGTTAAAGGTGCTTTTTCTCCAAGAAGGGAGATTGCTAGTAAAGTAGCTGGAATGGCGAACCCGAGCACAAGGAGATGAGAAATGAGGTGCGTTTTAGAAACCTTTGCCGATCACACGGTGTACCATCTTCTGGGTTTCTCATGCATGTTTTCGATGCAGGAAGATGCCCTTGAACCTGGAGATTTGGGACCCATGGGATGGGTACCACGCAGTATTACCTTAAAGGGTCTGTGTTGGCTCACCCAACCTCACCAAACCTCTCAGCCCCAAGAATGTCCACCCTTATGTCTCATCCAGCTGTGGGTCTAGATATGGTCAATCCAGGTTGCGTCACAGCCCCTGAATGAATTTTGTAAGAATTTCTGTCTCTTTCACTGTCTTTGTTTCATTGGTTTTTAAAACTAATTTATTTTTATAATGGGGTTTAGCTGCTTTTCACGGCTGTGTTTATGCGGCTTTACACACACTTGACACACTTCCACAGAGATATCAATACATAGGTTTTAAGATTCTTCCTAGTGACATATATTCTTGTGCGGTGAATAGGGGGTGTTGAGTCCAGTTCACTGAGCAAGGAGTAGGTCTTGTCTATTACATATTGGGTGTATGGAACGGTATCTGAGCTAATTTGAAACCCTTGTTTTATGCATCACACCACCTCACCTTTCCCGTTAAGCAGCCATAGTGTGTTTTCTAAACGTGTGACTCTGTTCTCTTTTGTAATTCAGTTCAAGTGTAGCAGTTTTTACATTCCCTCTCTACGTGATAGATTATGATAAGTGTCTTTTTCTGTGTGACTTATTTCACTTAGAGTCGTCGTACCTAAATCCACTCATCTTGCTTCTACTAGCCTTATGACATTGATTTCATGGCTGAGTGATATTCCATTGTACATAAGGACCGCAACTTCTTTATCCATTTTTCTCTTTCCTGGGATATTTAAGGTGTCATGAAGTGGAGGTTCTTGTCAACAGAGCAGCCCTATACTTTGGGGTGCCTGTGTCTTGCTGATTTTTAGATTTTCCAATTTATACGCCCATGAGTGTAAGTGCCCTATGCTCCCTAAGCTGTGTTTTTTCGATGTTTAAGGCCACACCGTACACTTCTCCAGAGTGGCTGCTGGCAATTTACATCCCGCCCATCAGTGTAGCAAGGCTCCCATTTCTCCATGGCCTGTCCTGCTTTTGTGGTTTTGACACTTTTTTCAGCATGGCCCTTTTGACGGATTCGAAGCGAGACTCCTTTGTAGTGCTGATTTGCCTTTCCATGTTGCTTGGTTGGCCAAAAAGGGCGTATGCGTTTTTTCCTGAATATATTCAGGAAACAACGCATACGCCCTTTTTGGCCAAGGGCATCACTGTCGACGATTTGCCGCTTTTCATGTGCTTTAAAGGCGATTGGAATCTACCTCCTGAAACCTGTTTCCTGCAATTCTGCCTTGCTTTCAAATCCTCTTCGTTGCCTTCCCTCAATATATTTGTGGACGAGAGTTATCATTTATAACTCTGCAGGTTTGTGAATTGCAGTGCCCATGTGCTCCATTTTTCAACTTGCTTTTTTGGGAGCTGGCCTCAAATCGCGGGATTGCCTCAGGCACTATTCTGGTTTCGGGCGGCAGGCTGAGCCTGTGCTTAATTCTTCTTCCTGATGGGAAAATAGAGTGACCTGTGCCTGTACCAATACCTACATCTAGTCTCTCATTGGTTGCCCCTGTTCCCGTTCATCCTCAGGACAAATTGCAAGCTGTACAGAAAAGGAGGTTAAAGGTGCTGATTCTCCAAGTAGGGAGATTGCTAGTAAAGAAGCTGGAATGGCGAACCTGAGCACACAGAGTTGAGAAATGAGGTGCGTTTTACAAACTTTCCCAATCACACGGTGTACCATCTTCTGGGTTTCTCATGCATGTTTTCGATGTAGGAAGATGCCCTTGAACTTGGAGATTTGGGACCCATGGGATGGGTACCACGCAGTATTACTTTAAAGTGTCTGCGTTGGCTCACCCAACCTCACCAAACCTCTCAGCCCCTAGAGAGTCCACCCTTATGTCTCATCCAGCTGTGGGTCTACATATGGTCATTCCAGGTTGCGTCACAGCCCCTGAATGAATTTTGTAAGAATTTCTCTCTCTTTCACTGTCTTTGTTTCATGGGTTTTTAAAACTAATTTATTTTTATAATGGGGTTTAGCTGCTTTTCACGGCTGTGTTTATGCGGCTTTACACCCACTTGACTCACTTCCAAAGAGATATCAGTACATAAATTTTAAGATTCTCACTAGTCAGATATATTCTTGTGCAGTGAATAGGGGGTGTTGAGTCCAGTTCACTGAGCAAGGAGTAGGTCTTGTCTATTTCATATTGGGTGTATGGAACGGTATCTGAGCTAATTTGAAACCCTTGTTTTATGCATCACCCCACCTCACCTTTCCCATTAAGCAGCCATAGTGTGTTTTCTAAACGTCTGACTCTGTTCTGTTTTGTAATTCAGTTCAAGTGTAGCGGTTTTTACATTCCCTCTATAAGTGATAGCTTACGATAAGTGTCTTTTTCTGTGTGACTTATTTCACTTAGAGTCGTCGTACCTAAATCCACTCATCATGCTGCTACTAGCCTTATGACATTGATTTCATGGCTGAGTGATATTCCATTGTACATAAGGACCACAACTTCTTTATCCATTTTTCTCTTTCCTGGGATATTTAAGGTGTCATGAAGTGGAGGTTCTTGTCAACAGAGCAGCCCTAAACTTTGGGGTGCCTGTGTCTTGCTGATTTTTAGTTTTCCCAATTTATACGCCCATGAATGGAAGTGCCCTATGCTCCCTAAGCTGTGTTTTTTCGATGTTTCAGGACACACCGTACACTTCTCTAGAGTGGCTGTTGGCAATTTACATACCGCCCATCAGCGTAGCAAGGCTGCCATTTCTCCATGGCCTGTCCTGCTTTTGTGGTTTTGACACTTTTTTCAGCATGGCCCTTTTGACCGATGGGAAGCGAGACTTCTTTGTAGCGCTGATTTGCCTTTCCAGGTTGCTTGGTTGGCCAAAAAGGGCGTATGCGTTTTTTCCTGAATATATTCAGGAAAAAACGCATACGCCCTTTTTGGCCAAGGGCATCATTGTCGACGTTTTGCCGCTTTTCATGTGTTTTAAATGCGATTCGAATCTACCTCCTGAAACATGTTTCCTGCAATTCTGCCTTGCTTTCAAATCCTCTTCATTGCCTTCCCTCAATATATTTGTGGACGAGAGTTATCATTTATAACTCTGCAGGTTTGTGAATTGCAGTGCCCATGTGCTCCATTTTTCAACTGGCTTTTTTGGGAGCTGGCCGCAGAAGCGTGTGATTGCCTCAGGCCCTATTCTGGTTCTGGGCGGCAGGCTGAGCCTGTGGTTAATTCTTCTTCCTGATGGGAAAATAGAGTGACCTGTGCCTGTCCCAACACCTAGATCTAGTCTCTCATTGGTTGCCCCTCTTCCCATTCATCCTTAGGACAAATTGAAACCTGTATGGAACAGGAGGTTAAAGGTGCTGATTCTCCAAGTAGGGAGATTGCTAGTAAAGAAGCTGGAATGGCGAACCCGAGCACACGGTGTTGAGAAATGAGGTGCGTTTTAGAAAACTTTCAAAATCACACGGTGTACCATCTTCTGGGTTTCTCATGCATGTTTTCGATGTAGGAAGATGCCCTTGAACCTGGAGATTTGGGACCCATGGGATGGGTACCACGCAGTATTATCTTAAAGGGTCTGTGTTGGCTCACCCAACCTCACCAAACCTCTCAGCCCCAAGAATGTCCACCCTTATGTCTCATCCAGCTGTGGGTCTAGATATGGTCAATCCAGGTTGCGTCACAGCCCCTGAATGAATTTTGTAAGAATTTCTCTCCCTTTCACTGTCTTTGTTTTACGGGTTTTTAAAAGTAATTTATTTTTATAATGGGGTTTAGCTGCTTTTCACGGCTGTGTTTATGCGGATTTACACCCACTTGACTCACTTCCAGACAGATATCAATACATAGGTTTTAAGATTCTTACTAGTCACGTATATTCTTGTGCGGTGAATAGGGGGTGTTGAGTCCAGTTCACTGAGCAAGGAGTAGGTCTTGTCTATTACATATTGGGTGTATGGAACGGTATCTGAGCTAATTTGAAACCCTTGTTTTATGCATCACCCCACCTCACCTTTCCCGTTAAGCAGCCATAGTGTGTTTTCTAAATGTGTGACTCTGTTCTCTTTTGTAATTCAGTTCAAGTGTAGCGGTTTTTACATTCCCTCTATAAGTGATAGCTTATGATAAGTGTCTTTTTCTGTGTGACTTATTTCACTTAGAATCGTCGTACCTAAGTCCACTCATCTTGCTTCTACTAGCCTTATGACATTGATTTCATGTCTGAGTGATATTGCATTTTACATAAGGACCACAACTTCTTTATCCATTTTTCTCTTTCCTGGGATATTTAACGTGTCATGAAGTGGAGGTTCTTGTCAACAGAGCAGCCCTAAACTTTGGGGTGCCTGTGTCTTGCTGATTTTTAGTTTTCCCAATTTCTACGCCCATGAGTGGACGTGCCCTATTCTCCCTAAGCTGTGTGTTTTAGATGTTTCAGGACACACCGTACACTTCTCCAGAGTGTCTGTTGGCAATTTACATCCCGCCCATCAGCGTAGCAAGGCTGCCATTTCTCCATGGCCTGTCCTGCATTTGTGGTTTTGACACTTTTTGCAGCATGACCCTTTTGACCGATGGGAAGCGAGACTTCTTTGTAGCGCTGATTTGCCTTTCCAGGTTGCTTGGTTGGCCAAAAAGGGCGTATGCGTTTTTTCCTGAATACATTCAGGAAAAAACACATACGCCCTTTTTGACCAAGGGCATCATTGTCGACGTTTTGCCGCTTTTCATGTGCTTTAAAGGCGATTCGAATCTAACTCCTGAAACCTGTTTCCTGCAATTCTGCCTTGCTTTCAAATCCTCTTCGTTGCCTTCCCTCAATATATTTGTGTACGAGAGTTATCATTTATAACTCTGCAGGGTTGTGAATTGCAGTGCACATGTGCTCCATTTTTCAACTGGCTTTTTTGGGAGCTGGCCGCAGAAGCGAGGGATTGCCTCAGGCCCTATTCTGGTTCCGGGTGGCAGGCTGAGCCTGTGGTTATTTCTTCTTCCTGATGAGAAAATAGAGTGACCTGTGCCTGTCCCAACACCTGGATCTAGTCTCTCATTGGCTGCCCCTCTTCCCGTTCATCCTGAGGACAAATTGCAACCTGTACGGAACAGGAGGTTAAAGGTGCTGATTCTCCAAGTAGGGATATTGCTAGTGAAGTAGCTGGAATGGCGAACCCGAGCACAAGGAGATGAGAAATGAGGTGCGTTTTAGAAACCTTTCAAAATCACACGGTGTACCATCTTCTGGGTTCCTCATTCAAGTTTTCGATGTAGGAAGATGCCCTTGAACATGGAGATTTGGGACCCATGGGATGGGTACCACGCAGTATTACCTTAAAGGGTCTGCGTTGGCTCACCCAACCTCACCAAACCTCTCAGCCCCAAGAATGTCCACCCTTATGTCTCATCCAGCTGTGGGTCTAGATATGGTCAATCCAGGTTGCGTCACAGCCCCTGAATGAATTTTGTAAGAATTTCTCTCTCTTTCACTGTCTTTGTTTCATGCGTTTTTAAAACTAATTTATTTTTATAATGGGGTTTAGCTGCTTTTCACGGCTGTGTTTATGCGGATTAACACCCACTTGACTCATTTCCAGAGAGATATCAATACATAGGTTTTATGATTCTCACTAGTCTGATATATTCTTGTGCGGTGAATACAGGGTGTTGAGTCCAGTTCACTGAGCAAGGAGTAGGTCTTGTCTATTACATATTGGGTGTATGGAACGGTATCAGAGCTAATTTGAAACCCTTGTTTTATGCATCACCCCACCTCACCTTTCCCGTTAAGCAGCCATAGTGTGTTTTCAAAATGGGTGACTCTGTTCTGATTTGTAATTCAGTTCAAGTGTAGCGGTTTTTACATTCCCTCTATAAGTGATAGCTTTTGATATGTGTCTTTTTCTGTGTGACTTATTTCACTTAGAGTCGTCGTACCTAAATCCAATCATCATGCTTCTCCTAGCCTTATGACATTGATTTCATGGCTGAGTGATATTCCATTGAACATAAGGACCACAACTTCTTTATCCATTTTTCTCTTTCCTGGGATATTTAAGGTGTCATGAAGTGGAGGTTCTTGTAAACAGAGCAGCCCTAAACTTTGGGGTGCCTGTGTCTTGCTGATTTTTAGTTTTCCCAATTTATACGCCCATGAGTGGAAGTGCCCTATGCTCCCTAAGCTTTGTTTTTTCGATGTTTCAGGACACACCGTACACTTCTCCAGAGTGGCTGTTGGCAATTTACATCCCGTCCATCAGCGTAGCAAGGCTCTTATTTCTCCATGGCCTGTCCTGCATTTCTGGTTTTGACACTTTTTTCAGCATGGCCCTTTGGACCGATGGGAAGCGAGACTTCTTTGTAGCGCTGATTTGCCTTTCCAGGTTGCTTGATTGGCCAAAAAGGGCGTATGCGTTTTTTCCTGAATATATTCACGAAAAAACGCATACGCCCTTTTTGGCCAAGGGCATCATTGTCGATGTTTTTACGCTTTTCATGTGCTTTAAAGGCGATTCGAATCTACCTCCTGAAACCTGTTTCCTGCAACTCTGCCTTGCTTTCAAATCCTCTTCGTTGCCTTCCCTCAATATATTTGTGGACGAGAGTTATCATTTATAACTCTGCAGGTTTGTGAATTGCAGTGCCCATGTGCTCCATTTTTCAACTGGCTTTTTTGGGAGCTGGCCACAGAAGCGCGGGATTGCCGCAGGCCCTATTCTGGTTCCGGGCGGCAGGCTGAGCCTGTGGTTAATTCTTCTTCCTGATGGGAAAATAGAGTGACCTGTGCCTGTCCGAACACCTAGATCTAGTCTCTCATTGGTTGCCCCTCTTCCCATTCATCCTTAGGACAAATTGCAACATGTATGCAACAGGAGGTTAAAGGTGCTGATTCTCCAAGTAGGGAGATTTCTAGTAAAGTAGCTGGAATGGCGAACCCGAGCACAAGGAGATGACAAATGGGGTGCGTTTTAGAAACTTTCTCAATCACACGGTTTACCATCTTCTGGGTTTCTCATGCATGTTTTCGATGTAGGAAGATGCCCTTGAACCTGGAGATTGGGGACAAATGGGATGGGTACCACGCAGTATTACTTTAAAGGGTCTGCGTTTGCTCACCCAACCACACCAAACCTCTCAGCCCCAAGAGTGTCCACCCTTATGACTCATCCAGCTGTGGGTCTAGATATGGTCAATTCAGGTTGCGTCAAAGCCCCTGAATGAATTTTGTAAGAATTTCTCTCGCTTTCACTGTCTTTGTTTCATGGGTTTTTAAAACTAATTTTTTTTTTATAATGGGGTTTAGCTGCTTTTCACGGCTGTGTTTATGCGGCTTTACACCCACTTGACTCACTTCCAGAGAGATATCAATACATAAGTTTTAAGATTCTCACTACTCAGATATATTCTTGTGTGGTGAATAGGGGGTGTTGAGTCCAGTTCACTGAGCAAGGAGTAGGTCTTGTCTATTACATATTGGGTGTATGGAACGGTATCTGAGCTAATTTGAAACCCTTGTTTTATGCATCACCCCACGTCACCTTTCCCGTTAAGCAGCCATAGTGTGTTTTCTAAACGTGTGACTCTGTTTTGTTTTGTAATTCAGTTCAAGTGTAGCGGTTTTTACATTCCCTCTATAAGTGATAGCTTTTGATAAGTGTCTTTTTCTGTGTGACTTATTTCACTTAGAGTCGTCGTACCTAAATCCACTCATCATGCTGCTACTAGCCTTATGACATTGATTTCATGGCTGAGTGATATTCCATTGTACATAAGGACCACAATTTCTTTATCCATTTTTCTCCTTCCTGGGATATTTAAGGTTTTGTGAAGTGAAGGTTCTTGTCAACAGAGCAGCCCTAAACTTTGGGGTGCCTGAGTCTTGCTGATTTTTAGTTTTCCCAATTTATACGCCCATGAGTGTAAGTGCCCTATGCTCCATAAACTTTGTTTTTTCGATGTTTCAGGCCACACCGTACACTTCTCCAGAGTGGCTGTTGGCAATTTACATCCCGCCCATCAGCGTGGCAAGGCTCCCATTTCTCCATGGCCTGTCCTGCATTTGTGGTTTTGACACTTTTTTCAGCATGGCCCTTTTGACCCATGGGAAGCGAGACTACTTTGTAGCGCTGATTTGCCTTTCCAGGTTGCTTGGTTGGCCAAAAAGGGCGTATGCGTTTTTTCCTGAATATATTCAGGAAAAAACGCATACGCCCTTTTTGGCCAAGTGCATCATTTTCCACGTTTTGCCGCTTTTCATGTGCTTGAAAGGCGATTCGAATCTACCTCCTGTAATCTGTGTTTTGCAGTTCTGCCTTGCTTTCAAATCCTCTTCGTTGCCTTCCCTCAATATATTTGTGGACGAGAGTTATCATTTATAACTCTGCAGGTTTGTGAATTGCAGTGCCCATGTGCTCAATTTTTCAACTGGCTTTTTTCGGAGCTGGCCGCAGAAGCGCGGGATTGCCTCAGGCACTATTCTAGTTCCCAGCGGCAGGCTGAGCCTGTGCTTAATTCTTCTTCCTGATGGGAAAATAGAGTGACCTGTGCCTGTCCCAACACCTACATCTAGTCTCTCATTGGTTGCCCCTCTTCCCGTTCATCCTCAGGACAAATTGCAACCTGTACAGAACAGGAGGTTAAAGGTGTTGATTCTCCAAGTAGGGAGATTCCTAGTAAAGTAGCTGGAATGGCGAACCAGAGCACAAGGAGATGAGAAATGAGGTGCGTTTTAGAAACCTTTCCCGATCACATGGTGTACCATCTTGTGGGTTTCTCATGCATGTTTTCAATGCAGGAAGTTGCCCTTAAAACTGGAGATTTGGGACCCATGGGATGGGTACCACGCAGTATTACCTTAAAGGGTCTGTGTTTGCTCACCCAACCTCACCAAACCTGTCAGCCCCAAGAGTGTCCACCCTTAGGTCTCATCCAACTGTGGGTCTAGATATTTTCAATCCAGGTTGCATCACAGCCCCTGAACGAATTGTGTAAGAATTTCTCTCTCTTTCACTGTCTTTGTTTTACGGGTTTTTAAAAGTAATTTATTTTTATAATGGGGTTTAGCTGCTTTTCACGGCTGTGTTTATGCGGCTCTACACCCACTTGACACACTTCCAGAGAGATATCAATACATAGGTTTTAAGATTCTCACTAGTCAGATATATACTTGTGCGGTGAATAGGGGGTGTTGAGTCCACTTCACTGAGCAAGGAGTAGGTCTTGTCTATTACATATTGGGTGTATGGAACGGTATCTGAGCGAATTTGAACCCCTTGTTTTATGCATCACCCCACCTCATCTTTCCCGTTAAGCAGCCATAGTGTGTTTTCTAAATGTGTGACTCTGTTCTCTTTTGTAATTCAGTTCAAGTGTAGCAGTTTTTACATTCCCTCTATACGTGATAGCTTATGATAAGTGTCTTTTTCTGTGTGACTTATTTCACTTAGAGTCGTCGTACCTAAATCCACTCATCATGCTGCTACTAGCCTTATGACATTGATTTCATGGCTGAGTGATATTCCATTGTACTTAAGGACCACAACTTCTTTATCCATTTTTCTCTTTCCTGGGATATTTAACGTGTCATGAAGTGGAGGTTCTTGTCAACAGAGCAGCCCTAAACTTTGGGGTGCCTGTGTCTTGCTGATTTTTAGTTTTCCCAATTTCTACGCCCATGAGTGGACGTGCACTATTCTCCCTAAGCTGTGTGTTTTAGATGTTTCAGGACACACCGTACACTTCTCCAGAGTGTCTGTTGGCAATTTACATCCCGCCCATCAGCGTAGCAAGGCTGCCATTTCTCCATGGCCTGTCCTGCATTTGTGGTTTTGACACTTTTTGCAGCATGACCCTTTTGACCGATGGGAAGCGAGACTTCTTTGTAGCGCTGATTTGCCATTCCAGGTTGCTTGGTTGGCCAAAAAGGGCGTATGCGTTTTTTCCTGAATACATTCAGGAAAAAACGCATACGCCCTTTTTGACCAAGGGCATCATTGTCGACGTTTTGCCGCTTTTCATGTGCTTTAAAGGCGATTCGAATCTAACTCCTGAAACCTGTTTCCTGCAATTCTGCCTTGCTTTCAAATCCTCTTCGTTGCCTTCCCTCAATATATTTGTGTACGAGAGTTATCATTTATAACTCTGCAGGGTTGTGAATTGCAGTGCACATGTGCTCCATTTTTCAACTGGCTTTTTTGGGAGCTGGCCGCAGAAGCGAGGGATTGCCTCAGGCCCTATTCTGGTTCCGGGTGACAGGCTGAGCCTGTGGTTATTTCTTCTTCCTGATGAGAAAATAGAGTGACCTGTGCCTGTCCCAACACCTGGGTCTAGTCTCTCATTGGCTGCCCCTCTTCCCGTTCATCCTGAGGACAAATTGCAACCTGTACGGAACAGGAGGTTAAAGGTGCTGATTCTCCAAGTAGGGATATTGCTAGTGAAGTAGCTGGAATGGCGAACCCGAGCACAAGGAGATGAGAAATGAGGTGCGTTTTAGAAACCTTTCAAAATCACACGGTGTACCATCTTCTGGGTTCCTCATTCAAGTTTTCGATGTAGGAAGATGCCCTTGAACATGGAGATTTGGGACCCATGGGATGGGTACCACGCAGTATTACCTTAAAGGGTCTGCGTTGGCTCACCCAACCTCACCAAACCTCTCAGCCCCAAGAAGGTCCACCCTTATGTCTCATCCAGCTGTGGGTCTAGATATGGTCAATCCAGGTTGCGTCACAGCCCCTGAATGAATTTTGTAAGAATTTCTCTCTCTTTCACTGTCTTTGTTTCATGCGTTTTTAAAACTAATTTATTTTTATAATGGGGTTTAGCTGCTTTTCACGGCTGTGTTTATGCGGATTAACACCCACTTGACTCATTTCCAGAGAGATATCAATACATAGGTTTTATGATTCTCACTAGTCTGATATATTCTTGTGCGGTGAATACGGGGTGTTGAGTCCAGTTCACTGAGCAAGGAGTAGGTCTTGTCTATTACATATTGGGTGTATGGAACGGTATCAGAGCTAATTTGAAACCCTTGTTTTATGCATCACCCCACCTCACCTTTCCCGTTAAGCAGCCATAGTGTGTTTTCAAAATGGGTGACTCTGTTCTGATTTGTAATTCAGTTCAAGTGTAGCGGTTTTTACATTCCCTCTATAAGTGATAGCTTTTGATATGTGTCTTTTTCTGTGTGACTTATTTCACTTAGAGTCGTCGTACCTAAATCCAATCATCATGCTTCTCCTAGCCTTATGACATTGATTTCATGGCTGAGTGATATTCCATTGAACATAAGGACCACAACTTCTTTATCCATTTTTCTCTTTCCTGGGATATTTAAGGTGTCATGAAGTGGAGGTTCTTGTCAACAGAGCAGCCCTAAACTTTGGGGTGCCTGTGTCTTGCTGATTTTTAGTTTTCCCAATTTATACGCCCATGAGTGGAAGTGCCCTATGCTCCCTAAGCTTTGTTTTTTCGATGTTTCAGGACACACCGTACACTTCTCCAGAGTGGCTGTTGGCAATTTACATCCCGTCCATCAGCGTAGCAAGGCTCTTATTTCTCCATGGCCTGTCCTGCATTTCTGGTTTTGACACTTTTTTCAGCATGGCCCTTTGGACCGATGGGAAGCGAGACTTCTTTGTAGCGCTGATTTGCCTTTCCAGGTTGCTTGATTGGCCAAAAAGGGCGTATGCGTTTTTTCCTGAATATATTCACGAAAAAACGCATACGCCCTTTTTGGCCAAGGGCATCATTGTCGATGTTTTTACGCTTTTCATGTGCTTTAAAGGCGATTCGAATCTACCTCCTGAAACCTGTTTCCTGCAACTCTGCCTTGCTTTCAAATCCTCTTCGTTGCCTTCCCTCAATATATTTGTGGACGAGAGTTATGATTTATAACTCTGCAGGTTTGTGAATTGCAGTGCCCATGTGCTCCATTTTTCAACTGGCTTTTTTGGGAGCTGGCCACAGAAGCGCGGGATTGCCGCAGGCCCTATTCTGGTTCCGGGCGGCAGGCTGAGCCTGTGGTTAATTCTTCTTCCTGATGGGAAAATAGAGTGACCTGTGCCTGTCCCAACACCTAGATCTAGTCTCTCATTGGTTGCCCCTCTTCCCATTCATCCTTAGGACAAATTGCAACATGTATGCAACAGGAGGTTAAAGGTGCTGATTCTCCAAGTAGGGAGATTTCTAGTAAAGTAGCTGGAATGGCGAACCCGAGCACAAGGAGATGACAAATGGGGTGCGTTTTAGAAACTTTCTCAATCACACGGTTTACCATCTTCTGGGTTTCTCATGCATGTTTTCGATGTAGGAAGATGCCCTTGAACCTGGAGATTGGGGACAAATGGGATGGGTACCACGCAGTATTACTTTAAAGGGTCTGCGTTTGCTCACGCAACCACACCAAACCTCTCAGCCCCAAGAGTGTCCACCCTTATGACTCATCCAGCTGTGGGTCTAGATATGGTCAATTCAGGTTGCGTCAAAGCCCCTGAATGAATTTTGTAAGAATTTCTCTCGCTTTCACTGTCTTTGTTTCATGGGTTTTTAAAACTAATTTTTTTTTTATAATGGGGTTTAGCTGCTTTTCACGGCTGTGTTTATGCGGCTTTACACCCACTTGACTCACTTCCAGAGAGATATCAATACATAAGTTTTAAGATTTTCACTACTCAGATATATTCTTGTGTGGTGAATAGGGGGTGTTGAGTCCAGTTCACTGAGCAAGGAGTAGGTCTTGTCTATTACATATTGGGTGTATGGAACGGTATCTGAGCTAATTTGAAACCCTTGTTTTATGCATCACCCCATGTCACCTTTCCCGTTAAGCAACCATAGTGTGTTTTCTAAACGTGTGACTCTGTTTTGTTTTGTAATTCAGTTCAAGTGTAGCGGTTTTTACATTCCCTCTATAAGTGATAGCTTTTGATAAGTGTCTTTTTCTGTGTGACTTATTTCACTTAGAGTCGTCGTACCTAAATCCACTCATCATGCTGCTACTAGCCTTATGACATTGATTTCATGGCTGAGTGATATTCCATTGTACATAAGGACCACAATTTCTTTATCCATTTTTCTCCTTCCTGGGATATTTAAGGTTTTGTGAAGTGAAGGTTCTTGTCAACAGAGCAGCCCTAAACTTTGGGGTGCCTGAGTCTTGCTGATTTTTAGTTTTCCCAATTTATACGCCCATGAGTGTAAGTGCCCTATGCTCCATAAACTTTGTTTTTTCGATGTTTCAGGCCACACCGTACACTTCTCCAGAGTGGCTGTTGGCAATTTACATCCCGCCCATCAGCGTGGCAAGGCTCCCATTTCTCCATGGCCTGTCCTGCATTTGTGGTTTTGACACTTTTTTCAGCATGGCCCTTTTGACCCATGGGAAGCGAGACTACTTTGTAGCGCTGATTTGCCTTTCCAGGTTGCTTGGTTGGCCAAAAAGGGCGTATGCGTTTTTTCCTGAATATATTCAGGAAAAAACGCATACGCCCTTTTTGGCCAAGTGCATCATTTTCCACGTTTTGCCGCTTTTCATGTGCTTGAAAGGCGATTCGAATCTACCTCCTGTAATCTGTGTTTTGCAGTTCTGCCTTGCTTTCAAATCCTCTTCGTTGCCTTCCCTCAATATATTTGTGGACGAGAGTTATCATTTATAACTCTGCAGGTTTGTGAATTGCAGTGCCCATGTGCTCAATTTTTCAACTGGCTTTTTTCGGAGCTGGCCGCAGAAGCGCGGGATTGCCTCAGGCACTATTCTAGTTCCCAGCGGCAGGCTGAGCCTGTGCTTAATTCTTCTTCCTGATGGGAAAATAGAGTGACCTGTGCCTGTCCCAACACCTACATCTAGTCTCTCATTGGTTGCCCCTCTTCCCGTTCATCCTCAGGACAAATTGCAACCTGTACAGAACAGGAGGTTAAAGGTGTTGATTCTCCAAGTAGGGAGATTCCTAGTAAAGTAGCTGGAATGGCGAACCAGAGCACAAGGAGATGAGAAATGAGGTGCGTTTTAGAAACCTTTCCCGATCACATGGTGTACCATCTTGTGGGTTTCTCATGCATGTTTTCAATGCAGGAAGTTGCCCTTAAAACTGGAGATTTGGGACCCATGGGATGGGTACCACGCAGTATTACCTTAAAGGGTCTGTGTTTGCTCACCGAACCTCACCAAACCTGTCAGCCCCAAGAGTGTCCACCCTTAGGTCTCATCCAACTGTGGGTCTAGATATTTTCAATCCAGGTTGCATCACAGCCCCTGAACGAATTGTGTAAGAATTTCTCTCTCTTTCACTGTCTTTGTTTTACGGGTTTTTAAAAGTAATTTATTTTTATAATGGGGTTTAGCTGCTTTTCACGGCTGTGTTTATGCGGCTCTACACCCACTTGACACACTTCCAGAGAGATATCAATACATAGGTTTTAAGATTCTCACTAGTCAGATATATACTTGTGCGGTGAATAGGGGGTGTTGAGTCCACTTCACTGAGCAAGGAGTAGGTCTTGTCTATTACATATTGGGTGTATGGAACGGTATCTGAGCGAATTTGAACCCCTTGTTTTATGCATCACCCCACCTCATCTTTCCCGTTAAGCAGCCATAGTGTGTTTTCTAAATGTGTGACTCTGTTCTCTTTTGTAATTCAGTTCAAGTGTAGCAGTTTTTACATTCCCTCTATACGTGATAGCTTATGATAAGTGTCTTTTTCTGTGTGACTTATTTCACTTAGAGTCGTCGTACCTAAATCCACTCATCATGCTGCTACTAGCCTTATGACATTGATTTCATGGCTGAGTGATATTCCATTGTACATAAGGACCACAACTTCTTTATCCATTTTTCTCTTTCCTGGGATATATAAGGTGTCATGAAGTGGAGGTTCTTGTCAACAGAGCAGCCCTAAACTTTGGGGTGCCTGTGTCTTGCTGATTTTTAATTTTCCCAATTTATACGCCCATGAGTGGAAGTGCCCTATGTTCCCTAAGCTGTGTTTTTTTGATGTTTCACGCCACACCGTACACTTCTCCAGAGTGGTTGCTGGCAATTTACATCCCGCCCATCAGTGTAGCAAGGCTCCCATTTCTCCATGGCCTGTCCTGCTTCGGTGGTTTTGACAATTTTTTCAGCATGGCCCTTTTGACCGATGGGAAGCGAGACTTCTTTGTAGCGCTGATTAGCCTTTCCAGGTTGCTTGGTTGGCCAAACAGGGCGTATGCGTTTTTTCCTGAATATATTCAGGAAAAAACGCATACGCCCTGTTTGGCCAAGGGCATCATTGTCGACGTTTTGCCGCTTTTCATGTGCTTTAAAGGCGATTCGAATCTACCTCCTGAAACCAGTTTCTTGCAATTCTGCCTTGCTTTCAAATCCTCTTCGTTGCCTTCCCTCAATATATTTGTGGACGAGAGTTATCATTTATAACTCTGCAGGTTTGTGAATTGCAGTGCCCATGTGCTCCATTTTTCAACTGGCTTTTTTGGGAGCTGGCCGCAGAAGCACAGGATTGCCTCAGGCCATATTCTGATTCCGGGCGGCAGGTTGAGCCTGTGGTTAATTCTTCTTCCTGATGGGAAAATAGAGTGACCTGTGCCTGTCCCAACACCTAGATCTAGTCTCTCATTGGTTACTCCTCTTCCCGTTCATCCTCAGGACAAATTGCAACCTGTACAGAACAGGAGGTTAAAGGTGCTGATTCTCCAAGAAGGGTGATTGCTATTAAAGTAGCTGGAATGGCGAACCCGAGCACAAGGAGGTGAGAAATGAGGTGCGTTTTAGAAACCTTTCCCGATCACACGGTGTACCATCTTCTGGGTTTCTCATGCATGTTTTCGATGCAGGAAGATGCCCTTGAACCTGGAGATTTGGGACCCATGGGATTGGTACCACGCAGTATTACTTTAAAGGGTCTGCGTTTGCTCACCCAACCTCACCAAACCTGTCAGCCCCAAGAGTGTCCACCCTTAGGTCTCATCCACCTGTTGGTCTAGAATTGGTCAATCCAGTTTGCATCACAGCCATTGAACGAATTGTGTAAGAACTTCTCTCTCTTTCACTGTCTTTGTTTACGGGTTTTTACAAGTAATTTATTTTTATAATAGGGTTTAGCTGCTTTTCACGGCTGTGTTTATGCGGCTTTACACCCACTTGACACACTTCCAGAGAAATATGAATACATAGGTTTTAAGATTCTTACTAGTCAGATATATACTTGTGCGGTGAATAGGGGGTGTTGAGTCCAGTTCACTGAGCAAGGAGTAGATCTTGTCTATTACATATTGTGTGTATGGAACGGTATCTGAGCGAATTTGAAACCCTTGTTTTATGCATCACCCCACCTCACCTTTCCCGTTAAGCAGCCATAGTGTGTTTTCTAAACGTGTGACTCTGTTCTCTTTTGTAATTCAGTTCAAGTGCAGCGGTTTTTACATTCCCTCTATAAGTGATAGCTTACGATAAGTGTCTTTTTCTGTGTGACTTATTTCACTTAGAGTCGTCGTACCTAAATCCACTCATCATGCTGCTACTTGCCTTATGACATTGATTTCATGTCTGAGTGATATTGCTTTGTACATTGGGACCACAACTTCTTTATCCATTTTTCTCTTTCCTGGGATATTTAAGGTGTCATGAAGTGGAGGTTCTTGTCAACAGAGCAGCCCTAAACTTTGGGGTGCCTGTGTCTTGCTGATTTTATTTTTCCCAATTTCTACGCCCATGAGTGGACGTGCCCTATGCTCCCTAAGCTGTGTGTTTTAGATGTTTCAGGACACACCGTACACTTCTCCAGAGTGGCTGTTGGCAATTTACATCCCGCCCATCAGCGTAGCAAGGCTGCCATTTCTCCATGGCCTGTCCTGCATTTGTGGTTTTGACACTTTTTTCAGCAGGGCCCTTTTGACGGATCGGAAGCGAGACTTCTTTGTAGCGCATATTTGCCTTTCCAGGTTGCTTGGTTGGCCAAAAAGGGCGTATGCGTTTTTTCCTGAATATATTCAGGAAAAAACGCATACGCCCTTTTTGGCCAAGGGCATCATTGTCCACGTTTTGCCGCTTTTCATGTGCTTTAAAGGCGATTCGAATCTACCTCCTGAAACTTGTTTCCTGCAATTCTGCCTTGCTTTCAAATCCTCTTCGTTGCCTTCCCTCAATATATTTGTGGACGAGAGTTATCATTTATAACTCTGCAGGTTTGTGAATTGCAGTGCCCATGTGCTCCATTTTTCAACTGGCTTTTTTGGGAGCTGGCCGCAGAAGCGCGGGATTGCCTCAGGCCCTATTCTGGTTCCGGGTGGCAGGCTGAGCCTGTGGTTATTTCTTCTTCCTGATGAGAAAATAGAGTGACCTGTGCCTGTCCCAACACCTAGATCTAGTCTCTCTTTGGCTGCCCCTCTTCCCGTTCATCCTCAGGACAAATTGCAACCTGTACGGAACAGGAGGTTAAAGGTGCTGATACTCCAAGTAGGGAGATAGGTAGTGAAGTAGCTGGAATGGCGAACCCGAGCACAAGGAGATGAAAAATGAGGTGCGTTTTAGAAACCTTTCAAAATCACACGGTGTACCATCTTCTGGGTTCCTCATGCAAGTTTTCGATGAAGGAAGATGCCCTTGAACCTGGAGATTTGGGACCCATGGGATGGGTACCACGCAGTATTACTTTAACGGGTCTCCGTTTGCTCACCCAACCTCACCAAACCTCTCAGCCCCAAGAGTGTCCACCCTTATGTCTCATCCAGCTGTGGGTCTAGATATGGTCAATCCAGGTTGCGGCACAGCCCCTGAATGAATTTTGTAAGAATTTCTCTCTCTTACACTGTCTTTGTTTCATGGGTTTTTAAAACTAATTTAATTTTATAATGGGGTTTAGTTGCTTTTCACGGCTGTGTTTATGCGGCTTTACACCCACTTGACTCACTTCCAGAGAGATATCAATACATAAGTTATAAGATTCTCACTAGTCAGATATATTCTTGTGCAGTGAATAGGGGGTGTTGAGTCCAGTTCACTTAGCAAGGAGTAGGTCTTCTCTATAACATATTGGGTGTATGGAACGGTATCAGAGCTAATTTGAAACCCTTGTTTTATGCATCACCCCACCTCACCTTTCCCGTTAAGCAGCCATAGTGTGTTTTCTAAACGTGTGACTCTGTTCTGTTTTGTAATTCAGTTCAAGTGTAGCGGTTTTTACATTCCCTCTATAAGTGATAGCTTATGATAAGTGTCTTTTTCTGTGTGACTTATTTCACTTAGAATCGTCGTACCTAAGTCCACTCATCTTGCTTCTACTAGCCTTATGACATTGATTTCATGTCTGAGTGATATTGCATTGTACTTTGGGACCACAACTTCTTTATCCATTTTTCTCTTTCCTGGGATATTGAAGGTGTCATGAAGTGGAGGTTCTTGTCAACAGAGCAGCCCTAAACTTTGGGGTGCCTGTGTCTTGCTGATTTTTAGTTTTCCCAATTTCTACGCCTATGAGTGGATGTGCCCTATGCTCCCTAAGCTTTTTTTTTTCGATGTTTCAGGACACACCGTACACTTCTCCAGAGTGGCTGTTGCAATTTACATCCCGCCCATCAGCGTAGCAAGGCTCCTATTTCTCCATGGCCTGTCCTGCATTTGTGGTTTTGACACTTTTTTCAGCATGGCCCTTTGGACCGATAGGAAGCGAGACTTCTTTGTAGCGCTGATTTGCCTTTCCAGGTTGCTTGGTTGGCGAAAAAGGGCGTATGCGTTTTTTCCTGAATATATTCAGGAAAAAACGCATACGCCCTTTTTGGCCAAGGGCATCATTGTCGACGTTTTTCCGCTTTTCATGTGCTTTAAAGGCGATTCGAATCTACCTCCTGAAACCTGTTTCCTGCAACTCTGCCTTGCTTTCAAATCCTCTTCGTTGCCTTCCCTCAATATATTTGTGGACGAGAGTTATCATTTATAACTCTGCAGGTTTGTGAATTGCAGTGCCCATGTGCTCCATTTTTCAACTGGCTTTTTTGGGAGCTGGCCGCAGAAGCGCGGGATTGCCTCAGGCCCTATTCTGGTTCCGGGCGGCAGGCTGAGCCTGTGGTTAATTCTTCTTCCTGATGGGAAAATAGAGTGACCTGTGCCTGTCCCAACACCTAGATCTAGTCTCTCATTGGTTGCCCCTCTTCCCATTCATCCTTAGGACAAATTGCAACCTGTATGCAACAGGAGGTTAAAGGTGCTGATTCTCCAAGTAGGGAGATTTCTAGTAAAGTAGCTGGAATGGCGAACCCGAGCACAAGGAGATGACAAATGAGGTGCGTTTTAGAAACTTTCCCAATCACACGGTGTACCATCTTCTGGGTTTCTCATGCATGTTTTCGATGTAGGAATATGCCCTTGAACCTGGAGATTGGGGACAAATGGGATGGGTACCGTGCAGTATTACTTTAAAGGGTCTGCGTTTGCTCACCCAACCACACCAAACCTCTCAGCCCCAAGAGTGTCCACCCTTATGTCTCATCCAGCTGTGGGTCTAGATATGGTCAATCCAGGTTGCGTCAAAGCCCCTGAATGAATTTTGTAAGAATTTCTCTCGCTTTCACTGTCTTTGTTTCATGGGTTTTTAAAACTAATTTTTTTTTATAATGGGGTTTAGCTGCCCTTCACGGCTGTGTTTATGCGGCTTTACACCCACTTGACTCACTTCCAGAGAGATATCAATACATAAGTTTTAAGATTCTCACTACTCAGATATATTCTTGTGTGGTGAATAGGGGGTGTTGAGTCCAGTTCACTGAGCAAGGAGTAGGTCTTGTCTATTACATATTGGGTGTATGGAACGGTATCTGAGCTAATTTGAAACTCTTGTTTTATGCATCACCCCACGTCACCTTTCCCGTTAAGCAGCCATAGTGTGTTTTCTAAGTGTGTGACTCTGTTTTGATTTGTAATTCAGTTCAATTGTAGCGATTTTTACATTCCCTTTATAGGTGATAGCTTTTGATAAGTGTCTTTTTCTGTGTGACTTATTTCACTTAGAGTCGTCGTACCTAAATCCACTCATCATGCTGCTACTAGCCTTATGACATTGATTTCATGGCTGAGTGATATTCCATTGTACATAAGGACCACAATTTCTTTATCCATTTTTCTCCTTCCTGGGATATTTAAGGTTTCGTGAAGTGAAGGCTCTTGTCAACAGAGCAGCCCTAAACTTTGGGGTGCCTGAGTCTTGCTGATTTTTAGTTTTCCCAATTTATACGCCCATGAGTGGAAGTGCCCTATGCTCCATAAACTTTGTTTTTTCGATGTTTCAGGCCACACCGTACACTTCTCCAGAGTGGCTGTTGGCAATTTACATCCCGCCCTTCAGCGTGCAAGGCTCCCATTTCTCCATGGCCTGTCCTGCATTTGTGGTTTTGACACTTTTTTCAGCATGGCCCTTTTGACCGATGGGAAGCGAGACTTCTTTGTAGCGCTGATTTGCCTTTCCAGGTTGCTTGGTTGGCCAAAAAGGGCGTATGCGTTTTTTCCTGAATATATTCAGGAAAAAACGCATACGCCCTTTTTGGCCAAGTGCATCATTTTCCACGTTTTGCCGCTTTTCATGTGCTTGAAAGGCGATTCGAATCTACCTCCTGTAATCTGTGTTTTGCAGTTCTGCCTTGCTTTCAAATCCTCTTCGTTGCCTTTCCTCAATGTATTTGTGGACGAGAGTTATCATTTATAACTCAGCGGGTTTGTGAATTGCAGTGCCCATGTGCTCCATTTTTCAACTGGCTTTTTTCGGAGCTGGCCGCAGAAGCGCGGGATTGCCTCAGGCACTATTCTGGTTCACAGCGGCAGGCTGAGCCTGTGGTTAATTCTTCTTCCTGATGGGAAAATAGAGTGACCTGTGCCTGTCCCAACACCTAGATCTAGTCTCTCATTGGTTGCCCCTCTTCCCGTTCATCCTCAGGACAAATTGCAACCTTTACAGAACAGGAGGTTAAAGGTGTTGATTCTCCAAGTAGGGAGATTGCTAGTAAAGTAGCTGGAATGGCGAACCCGAGCACAAGGAGATGAGAAATGAGGTGCGTTTTAGAAACCTTTCCCGATCACATGGTGTACCATCTTCTGGGTTTCTCATGCATGTTTTCAATGCAGGAAGATGACCTTAAAACTGGAGATTTGGGACCCATGGGATGGGTACCACGCAGCATTACCTTAAAGGGTCTGTGTTTGCTCACCCAACCTCACCAAACTTGTCAGCCCCAAGAGTGTCCACCCTTAGGTCTCATCCAACTGTGGGTCTAGATATTTTCAATCCAGGTTGCATCACAGCCCCTGAACTAATTGTGTAAGAATTTCTCTCTCTTTCACTGTCTTTGTTTTACGGGTTTCTACAAGTAATTTATTTTTATAATGGGGTTTAGCTGCTTTTCACGGTTGTGTTTATGCGGCTTTACACCCACTTGACACACTTCCAGAGAGATATCAATACATAGGCTTTAAGATTCTCACTAGTCAGATATATACTTGTGCGGTGAATAGGGGGTGTTGAGTCCAGTTCACTGAGCAAGGAGTAGGTCTTGTCTATTACATATTGGGTGTATGGAACGGTATCTGATCTAATTTGAAACCCTTGTTTTATGCATCACACCACCTCATCTTTCCCGTTAAGCAGCCATAGTGTGTTTTCTAAACGTGTGACTCTGTTCTCTTTTGTAATTCAGTTCAAGTGTAGCAGTTTTTACATTCCCTCTATACGTGATAGATTATGATAAGTGTCTTTTTCTGTGTGACTTATTTCACTTAGAGTCGTCGTACCTAAATCCACTCATCATGCTGCTACTAGCCTTATGACATTGATTTCATGGCTGAGTGATATTCCATTGTACATAAGGACCACAACTTCTTTATCCATTTTTCTCTTTCCTGGGATATATAAGGTGTCATGAAGTGGAGGTTTTTGTCAACTGAGCAGCCCTAAACTTTGGGGTGCCTGTGTCTTGCTGATTTTTAATTTTCCCAATTTATACGCCCATGAGTGGAAGTGCCCTATGCTCCCTAAGCTGTGTTTTTTCGATGTTTCAGGACACACCGTACACTTCTCCAGAGTGGCTGTTGGCAATTTTCATACCGCCCATCAGCGTGGCAAGGCTCCCATTTCTCCTTGGCCTGTCCTGCATTTGTGGTTTTGACACTTTTTTCAGCATGGCCCTTTTGACGGATTGGAAGCGAGACTTCCTTGTAGCGCTGATTTGCCTTTCCAGGTTGCTTGGTTGGTCAAAAAGGGCGTATGCGTTTTTTCCTGAATATATTCAGGAAAAAACGCATACGCACTTTTTGGCCAAGGGCATCATTTTCGACGTTTTGCCGCTTTTCATGTGCTTTAAAGGCGATTCGAATCTACCTCCTGAAATGTGTTTCCTGCAGTTCTGCCTTGCTTTCAAATCCTCTTCGTTGCCTTCCCTCAATATATTTGTGGACGAGAGTTATCATTTATAACTCTGCAGGTTTGTGAATTGCAGTGCCCATATGCTCCATTTTTCAACTGGCTTTTTTGGGAGCTGGCCGCAGAAGTGCGGGATTGCCTCAAGCCCTATTCTGGTTCTGGGCGGCAGGCTGAGCCTGTGGTTATTTCTTCTTCCTGATGGGAAAATAGAGTGACCTGTGCCTGTCCCAATACCTACATCTAGTCTCTCATTGGTTGCCCCTCTTCCCGTTCATCCTCAGGAAAAATTGCAACCTGTATGGAACAGGAGCTTAAAGGTGCTGTTTCTCCATGTAGGGAGATTACTAGTTAAGAAGCTGGAATGGCGAACCCGAGCACAAGGAGATGAGAAATGAGGTGCGTTTCAGAACCCTTTCCCGATCAGACGGTGTACCATGATCTGGGTTACTCATGCATATTTTCGATGTAGGAAGATGCCCTTGAACCTGGAGATTTGGGACCCATGGGATGGGTACCACGCAGTATTACTTTAAAGGGTCAGTGTTTGCTCACCCAACCTCACCAAACCTCTCAGCCCCAAGAGTGTCCACCCTTATGTCTCATCCAGCTGTGGGTCTAGATATGGTCAATCCAGGTTGCATCACAGCCCCTGAACGAATTTTGTAAGAATTACTCTCTCTTACACTGTCTTTGTTTTACGGGTTTTTAAAAGTAATTTATTTTTAAAATGGGTTTTAGCTGCTTTTCACGGCTGTGTTTATGCCGCTTTACACTCACTTGACTCTCTTCCAGAGAGAGATCAATACATAGGTTTTCAGATTCTTACTACTCAGATATATTCTTGTGCGCTGAATAGGGGGTGTTGAGTCTAGTTCACTGAGCAAGGAGTAGGTCTTGTCTACTACATATTGGGTTTATGGAACGGTATCTGAGCTAATTTGAAACCCTTGTTTTATGCATCACCCCACTTCACCTTTCCCGTTAAGCAGCCATAGTGTGTTTTTAAAATGGGTGACTCTCTTCTGTTTTGTAATTCAGTTTAAGGGTAACGGTTTTTACATTCCCTCTATAAGTGATATCTTATGATAAGTGTCTTTTTCTGTGTGACTTATTTCACTTAGAATCGTCGTACCTAAATCCACTCATCATGCTGCTACTAGCCTTATGATATTGATTTCATGGCTGAGTGATATTCCATTGTACATAAGTACCACAACTTCTTTACCATTTTTCTCATCCCTGGGATATTTAAGATGTACACAAGTGGAGGTTCTTGTAACCAGAGCAGCCCTAAACTTTGGGGTGTCTGTGTCTTGTTGATTTTAATTTTTCCAATTTATACGCCCATGAATGGATGTGCCCCTTTCTCTCTAGCTGTGTTTTTTAGATGTTTTAGGAAACACCGAACCGTTCTCCAGAGTCGCCATTGGCAATTTACATCCCGACCATCAGTGTAACAATGCTCCCTTTCCTCCCTGGCCTCTCCTGTATTTTTTTTACACTTTTTTAGGAAGGCCCTTTTGACCGATGGGAAGTGAGACTTCTTTGTAGTGCTGCATTGTATTTCAGGCTTGCTTGGTTGGCCAAAAAGAGCCTATGCGTTTTTTCCTGAATTTATTCAGAAAAAAACACATATGCTCTTTTTGGCCATGTGCATCGTTGTCGACTTTTGGCCGCTTTTCATGTGCTTTAGGGGCTATTCGAATCTAACTCCTGAAATCTGTTTCCTGCAATTCTGCCTTGCTTTGCAATCCTGTTCGTTTCCTTCCCTCAATATAGTTTTGGACGATAGTTATAATTTATAACTCTGCAGGTTTGTGAATTGCAGTGCCCCTGAGCTCCATTTTTCAACTCGCTTTTTTGGGAGCTGTCCGCAGAACCGCTGGTTTGCTTCTGGCCCTACTCTGGTTCCCGGTGGCAGGCTAAGCCTTTGCTTAATTCTTCTTCCTGATTGGAAATTAGAGTGACATGTGCCTGTCCGAACATCTAGGGCTTGGCTCTCCTTGTTTCTCCTCCTTCCCCTTCTTCCTTTGGAAAATTTCCAAATTTTGTGCAACTGGATGTTGAAGGTGCTGACATCCTCAGGTGGGGAGATTTTAAGGAAAAAGCCGGGAGGTGTGAACCCGACAACCAGGAAATTAGGAGTTTTGGTGCCTTTTCCAAAAGCTCCCTGATCCAACCGTGTTCCATCTTCTGGGTGTCACAAGCATGTTTTAGCTGTAGGAAAAGTCCCGTGTATGTAAGGAGAACACCAGGGATTTTTCCAAATCAGTGTCTCCCCGAACTCCAATCTGGGGAATTTTTAAGCTACTGGTACATGTGTGTTCATTAAGGGACTTGGGCCGTAGGCAGAGTCCGAACTTTAGATGATTGAAGTCTTCAGGTTCAGAAACGCTCACCATCGGCCTCCTTTAGTTTCCATTTTATCTGTAGTTGATAGATGATGTCGATATAGATATCTATTGTTTTTCAGATTATTTCCCCTTAGGGGTCATTACAAAATATTGAGTATAGTTCCCTGTGTTATACAGTAGTTCCTTGTTGATGATATATTTTATACATAGCAGTGTGTATATGTTAATCTGAAACTGTTAATTTATCCCTCCTCCCACCTTTCCCCTTTGGTAATAAAAAATATAAGATTTTATACTTCTCAGAAATCTAGGAGCTGAAAGAGAGGTATCATTTTCAATGGAAAATCAGTCAAAACAAGGTTGAAACTTCAACCAAGATTATTAGATGTACATCCTTGGAAAGAAATCACTGCATTTCTCTACTGTTGACCTGACAAATAAGACAAACCCCTCAACTGAACTTGCTTATAATAAAGTGATGGAAATATCAAATGGAAGTGTTAGAAACATCTTATTTTACACGAGCCTTATACACTGCTCTATGTTAATTACAGTTTGGCTCGCACATCTGTTCTTTGAAGTTACAATGTTCTCAAATTCTGTTACTGATCCTGCAGAGTGGGCCCCAACAAGGGTCTCCCTGCCTAGTGTCATTGGAGCCAACAGATCGAGACTGACTTTGGTTCAGAAGCAAAGGAAAACTTTATATTATGATCAGAGAATGGAGAGGTGAGAGTGTGTGCTCCCCTGCGGGTTGTGGGCCGGGCTGCTGTGTAGAGATCCTGGCAGCGTCAGCGGGAGGGAGGGGGCGGAGCTCTCGAGGGCCGGGTTGGCTGGAGCTCAGGCTCTATGTCGCAGAGTCTGCACGGGGCCCCACGAGCTGAGGTGTCGGCCCAGCCATTTTGCACTAGGAAATCGGGTCTGAAGTGTCGGGTGTGGGACCTCTGCATGTGGAAACCTAGGAGCAAGTGAAATTAGACAAAGCACAAAGGAAAAAAATGGTTAGACTTTATTTTATTGCCCAGATTCTATTTTCATCTCCCAGGAATTTTTCATGGGCTTTGCCAGTGACAAAGCCCTCCTCTGCCTTTTGTCCCATTCCTCATTCTTGGGGTGCTGAGGGTGCAGACACCTCTTCTGTAAATGCTTCGTGCTGAGTTGGGTGTCCTCATACCCGGGGCGAGGGGGAGGACTTCTCCCAAGCAGCCTCCAGGTGAGGTTGATTGTCCCCAGGCCTCCTCCCTCACTGCTCGTCTGCCTGAGCACCAGCATTGGAAGTTTTATAGATTCTAATGACCTTTAAGGGTCCAGGAAAGAGATGTGCAGAGACGCTGGGGTGGGGGTGGGCCGTTTTACCCTGCTCCACATTGGTTCGGCCCCCTTAGGCTGACAGTTCCTGCTAGCCTAGATGCTCTGACCAGTACTCTGTGCTTTCTTCAGTTAGGCCACCTAATTAACGTACAAACAACACCAGGTGTCAGAGCCCTGCTTGCTCAACTCCCAGACAGTCCAGGGCCGGTGGTGATCCAGGACCTTGACGGCCACTCAGTCAACGGCCTTTTGAAGTAGCCAGGAGTACAGCCGGTCTCATTGGCCGCCGTCACCGCGGTGTCTGTAGGCTTTTCTATGGTGGCAGCGTTATTTACGGTTCCCCTGCCAAGTTTATTAGCTCCGCTCTGGGTGCAGTAAGTCCTGTAAGCAATAGTCTGCTCTTTTGGGACACACTCTTGTTGTTTTCTGAGAGAAGCTCCAGGTCAAGTGATGGTCAAACGAGTCGTCATGGGGGCCCATTGCTCCAGGTTTTCTCTCTGGAGGTTGGTGTTGGAGGGCCTCCTCACTCGAGGTCATTGTGCCCACGGAGCAATCCCTGCAACTTCAGGGCATGGTGGGTGGTTAGGATCACCAAGTGGCGTCCTTTTCCCTTAGGAGGGAGCTGGCCTTGCGGGCTGCTGATTTCCAGGTTTTTAGATACCCCCAGTATCCTGGTCGGATGGGGTGGCTGGCCAATGCCTGGAGGGCATTCTTGCATTGTTCCATTTCAAGTGGTCCCAGTTTTTGCACTAATACTCCAAGGGCGATTCGCCTTGGACCAGGAATGTAAAGGTCAAAGGGTTTAGCTAACTTAGGGAGGTCCAGGGCAAGGATCTGAACTGACTGCTCTTTCCATTCTTGAAAGGCCGCTTCTGGATTCTATTCAAAAGGATCATCATCTTTTCCTTTCAGTGTTTCATATAGAGGCCCAGCTATTAGACTGTAGTTAGGGATCCAGATGCAGCAAACCCCGGTCTCCCCAGGAACCCCTAAGCTGTCTTCTAGTTTCAGGAAGGGTGAGGCTGCAAATGGCTTCTTCCCTTTCCTGGGGTGGGCTTTTCCGACCTTCTGTGCGAATGAAGCCCAGGAAGGTCACCTTAGTTTGTGATATTTGAGCCTTTTTCTTGGACACCTTCTATCTTTTATTGGCTAGGTAGTTCAGAGGCCTCCTTAGTCGGGCTGGTGATCAGAATGTCATCTGCATATTGAAGGAGGGTTCCCTTCTCCAGAGGTAGATTTTTTAGGTCTTTAGCTAACGTTTCCCCAAAGATGGTGTGGGAATTTTTGAACCCCTGGGGCAGGACGGCCCAGCAGTATTGTTTTTGTTGTATGTTGAGTCCTGCCACTCACAGCCAAAATTTCTTGTGACTCTGGGACGAATGGAATACAGAAGAAGGCATCATTGAAGTCTAATACAGAATACCATGTCCTGGTGGATGGTAGAATGACCAGCAGGGTGTAGGAATTAGGAACTACTAGATGTATATCCTCTGTGGCTTCACTGACTGTCCTGGCGTCCTCTACCAGGTCCCCAGCAGCTCACGGGGCTCTTGTGGTCAGGTCCCTCCCAGGATATGGAGCTCACCTGGGCAGGTACCCAGCAGCCCACGGGGCTGTGGTGGTTAGGCCCCTCCCAGGATATGGAGCTCACCTGGGCAGGTACCCAGCAGCCCATGGGGCCATCATGGTCAGGCCCCTCCCAGGATATGGAGCTCACCTGGGCAGGTACGCAGCAGCCCACGGGGCTCTCGTGGGCATGCCCCTCCCTGGATATGGAGCTCCCGTGGACAGGTACCCCGACAGGGCTGGGCACACAGGAACTGTGCACATAGCCCTCATTGCAGAGCACCCCCAGCACACCTGTCACTCAGAGCTGACACAGAGCACCTCAGAGCAGAGCTTGAACTAATAAACAGCAGCTCCAACAGGTCTGTGACCCTAGGCTTCACTCTGTGCGGCCTCCCTCTGCCTGGTCTTCTAGGGGCTTCCACAGCAGCCGGGGCACCAGGCCTCTGTCTCCACCCACCACCCCTCCTCTCCCTGACTCCTGGGTTCCTCTCATTAGCAGAGGGTCTTCTTGAAGTTGTCTCCCACTCCTGGACCAGATAAAATGATTAGAAAACAAGCCAGGGCTGCCGCCCCTTATCTATCCTGACTCTCGGGACCCTACACCTGTTCCTTGGATCTGGCCGGTGCAGCAAGGTCCATTTTCTGCAAATCTGAGCCCCTGAGGGGCGAGGATTGGCTGACCTGGGCAGCCTGACCCGGCCGGCCAGCCCTTCCCAGGTGTGCCTGGGTTGAGGTCAATATAAACACCCCTCCAGGCAGCAAAAGCCTCTGCAGCTGTGCCTGACGCCATATTCTCTGCCCCATCAGCAGTCTCGGGGTTGGGCTGGTGGGAGGCAGTAGGGCCCACGGCTCTATGAGTGGCCCGTTGTGACTGGGGCTCTACTGGACTTTCTGCAGGAGTTGCCGGGCTGCCACCTGCTAAAGAAGAGGATGTGTCACCCATACTTGCTGCTGGAATTTCTCCCCGGGCAGAGGTAAGGAAGGAAAAAAGCAGTGGGGGCCGGGACAGGAGGGGTACCTCAGGCAGGGAAATGGAAAGTTTCCAGACGAGCGCCCGGGGCCAGGACCATCCTGGCTGGCCTGCAGGCACCAAGTCGGCCTGCGTGCTGTCGCTGGTGTGACTCCAAGCCCCTTCCTCTAGTTTTTAGTCTTTGCACACATTCAGGTGTTTTACCTGGGAACGGTGGGAAAAGTTCAGCAGCAGCTGGCCTGGGGCTCAGCTCACGTTTAGTCAGAGACGCCTCCTCACGGTCCCCCAGCTTTGCAATGAGGACGCTCCTTGTGTGGGGGCTGCTGGCTGCATGGGAGATGATTCCCCACCTGTGACCAACTTAAGAATTGTTTACCACTGGAGCAAGTGCGCTGATAGGGTTTTCCTCTGTATGACCAGTGGGTTCAGTTTTTTTTTTTTCTTTTTTGGTTCAAGGTAAGTTTTATTCCTCTTTTTGTATTTATGGATATAAGCATGGAAATCATTCATTCATATAAATACGTCTATGGGAAGGACAGAACTTTTTTTTTCTGTTTTATTTTCTTAAGTATTATTTATTTTTTAATTTTTGAATTTATTTTATTCATTTTTTTATACAGCAGGCTCTTATTGGTTATCTATTTTATACATATAAGTGTATATGTGTCAATCCCAGGGTTGCAATTCATCCCACCACCACCACCCTGCCACTTTCCCCCCTTGGTGTCCATACATTTGTTCTCTACATCTGTGTCTCTATTTCTGCCTTGCAAACCAGTTCATCTTTACCATTTTTCTAGGTTCTACATGTATGCGTTAATATACGATATTTGTTTTTCTCTTTCTGACTTACTTCACTCTGTATGACAGTCTCTAGATCTATCCACGTCTCTACAAATGACCCAATTTCATTCCTTTTTATGGCTGAGTAATATTCCATTTTATATATGTAGCACATCTTTTCCGTTCGTCTGTCTATGGGCATTTAGGTTGCTTCCATGACCTGGCTATTGTAAATAGTGCTGCAATGAATATTGTGGTGAATATGTCTTTTTGAATTATGGTTTTCTCTGGGTATATGGCCAGTAGTGGGATTGCTGGGTCATATGGTAATTCTATTTTTAGTTTTTTAAGGAACCTCCATACTGTTCTCCATAGTGACTGTATCAATTTACATTCCCACAAATAGTGTAAGAGGGTTCCCTTTTCTCCACACCCTCTCCAGCATTTGTTGTTTGTAGATTTTCTGATGATGCCCATTCTAACTCGTGTGAGGTGATACCTCATTGTAGTTTTGGTTTATATTTCTCTAATAATTAGTGATGTTGAGTAGCTTTTCATGTGTTTCTTGGTCATCTGTATGTCTTCTTGGGACAAATGTCTATTTACGTCATCTGCCCATTTTTGGATTGGTTTGTTTGTTTTTTTACTGTTGAGCTGCATGAGCTGTTTATATACATTGGAGATTAATCCTTTGTCCATTGATTCGTTTGCAAATATTTTCTCCCATTCTGAGGGTTGTCTTTTCGTCTTGTTTGTAGTTTCCTTTGCTTTGCAAAAGCTTTTAGGTTTCATTTGCTCCCATTTGTTTTTTTTTTTGTTTTTTTTTTTTTTTATTCCATTACTCTAGGAGGTGGATCAAAAAATATCTTGCTGTGATTTATGTCAAAGAGTATTCTTCCTATGTTTTCCTCTAAGAGTTTTATAGTGTCCGGTCTTACATTTCGGTCTCTAATCCATTTGGAGTTTATTTTTTGTGTATGGTGTTAGGGAGTGTTCTAATTTCATTCTTTTACATGTAGCTGTCCATTTTTCCCAGCACCACTTATTGAAGAGACTGTCTTTTCTCCATTGTATACCCTTGCCTCCTTTGTCATAGATTAGTGTGCCATAGGTGTGTAGGTTTATCTCTGGGCTTTCTTTTTTTTTTTTTTTTTTTTTACATCTTTATTGGAGTATAATTGCTTTACAATTGTGTGTTAGTTTCTGCTGTATAAAAAAGTGAATCAGCTATGCGTATACATATAACACCATATCCCCTCCCTCTTGCACCTCCCTCTCACTCCCTTATCCCACCCTTTTAGGTGGTCACAAAGCACAGAGCTGATCTCCCTGTGCTATGTGGCTGCTTCCCAGTAGCTATCAATTTTACATTTGGTAGTGTATATATGTCCATACCACTCTCTCACTTTGTCCCAGCTTACCCTTCCCTCTCCCCATGTCCTCAAGTCCTTTCTCTACGTCTGTGTCCTTAATCCTTTCCTGCCCCTAGGTTCTTCATAAACTTTTTTTTTTTTTTTAGATTCCATATATATGTGTTAGCATACGGTATTTGTTTTTCTCTTTCTGACTTACTTCACTCTGTAGGACAGACTCTAGATCCATCCACCTCACTAAAAATAACTCAATTTCGCTTCTTTTTATGGCAGAATAATGTTCCATTGTATATATGTGCCACATCTTCTTTATCCATTTATCTGTTGATGGACACTTAGGTTGCTTCCATGTCCTGGCTATTGTAAATAGAGCTACAGTGAACATTGTGGTACATGACTCTTTTTGAATTATGGTTTTCTCAGGGTAAATGTCCAGGAGTGGGTTTGCTGGGTTGTATGGTAGTTCTATTTTTAGTTTTTAAGGAAGCCCCATACCGTTCTACCTAGTGGCTATATCAATTTACATTCCCACCAACAGTGCAAGAGGGTTCCCTTTTCTCCAATAAATGCCTCTCCAGCATTTACTGTTGGTAGATTTTTTGATGATGGCCATTCTGACTGGTGTGAGGTGATACCTCACTGTAGTTTTGATTTGCATTTCTCTAATGATTAGTGATGCTCAGCATCCTTTCATGTGTTTGTTGGCAACCTGTATATCTTCTTTGGAGAAATTTCTATTTAGGTCTTCTGCCCATTTTTGGATTGGGTTGTTTGGTTTTGTGATATTGAGCTACATGAGCTGCTTTTTGTAGATTAATCTTTTGCCATTTGCTTCATTTGAAAATATTTTCTCCCATTCTGATGGTTGTCTTTTCATCTTGCTTAAGTTTTCCTTTGCTGTGCAAAAGAATTTATGTTTCATTCGGTCCCATTTTTTAATTTTTGTTTTTATTTCCATTTCTCTAGGAGGTGGGTCAAAAAGGATCTTGCTGTGATTTATGTCATAGACTGTTCTGCTTATGTTTTCTTCTAAGAGTTTTATAGTGGCTGGTCTTATATTTAGGTCTCTAATCCATTTTGAGTTATTTTTGTGTATGGTGTTAGGGAGTGTACTAATTTCATTCTTTTACATGTAGCTGTCGAGTTTTCCCAGCACCACATACTGAAGACACTGTCTTTTCTCCATTGTATACCCTTGCCTCCTTTGTCATAGATTAGTTAACCACAGGTACGTGGGTTTATCTCTGTGCTTTCTATCCTTTTCTATTGACCTATATTTCTGTGTTTGTGTCAGTACCATATTATCTTGATTACTGTAGCTTTGTAATATAGTCTGAAGTCTGGAAGTCTGATTCCTCCAGCTCTTTTTTTTCCCCCTCAAGACTGCTTTGGCTATCCAGGGTCTTTTGTGTCTCCCTACAAATTTTAAGATTTTTTTTTCTTGTTCTGTAGAAAATGCCAAAGGTATTTTGATCGGGATTGCATTGAATCTGTAGATTGCTTTGGGTAGTATAGTCATTTTCACAATATTGATTCTTCTAATCCAAGGACATGGTATATGTCTCCATCTGTTTATATCATCTTTGATTTCTTTCATCAGTGTCTTATAGTTTTCTGAGTACAGGTCTTTTACTTCCTTAGGTAGGTTTATTCCTAGGTATTTTATTCTTTTTGTTGCAGTGGTAATGGGATTGTTTCCTTAATTTCTCTTTCTGATCTTTCATTGTTAGTGTATAGGAATGCAAGCAATTTCTGTGCATTAATTTTGTATCCTGCAACTTTACCAAATTCATTGATTAGCTCCAGTGGTTTTCTGGTGGCATCTTTAAGATTCTCTATCTATGATATCATGTCATCTGCAAACAGTGACAATTTTACTTCTTCTTTTCCGTTTTGTATTCCTTTTATTTCTTTTTCTTCTCTGATTGCCATGGCTAGGACTTCCAAAACTATGTTGAATAGCAGTGGTGAGAGTGGACATCCTCGTCTTGTTCCTGATCTTAGAGGAAACGCTTTCAGTTTTTCACCATTGAGAATGCTGTTTGCTGTGGGTTTGTCATATATGGCCTTTATTATGTTGAGGTAGTTTCCGTCTATGCCCACACTCTGCAGAGTTTTTATCGTAAATGAGTGTTGAATTTTCTCAAAATCTTTTCCTTCATCTATTGAGATGACCATATGGTTTTATTCTACAATTTGTTAATATGGTGTATCACATTGATTTGTGTATATTGAAGAATCCTTGCATCCCTGGGATAAACCCCACTTGATCATGGTGTATGATCCTTTTAATGTGTTGTTCGATTCTGTTTGCTAGTATTTTGTTGAGGATTTTTGCATCTATATTCATCAGGGATATTGGTCTATAATTTTCTTTCCTTGTAGTATCTCTGTCTGATTTTGGTATCAGGGTGATGGTGGTCTCTTAGAATGAGTTTGGGAGTGTTCCTTCCCCTGCAATTGTTTTGAAGAATTTGAGAAGGTTGGGTGTTAGCTCTTCTCTAAATGTTTGATAGAATTCACCTGTAATGCCATCTGGTTCTGGACTTTTGTTTGTTGGAAGATTTTTAATCACAGTTTCAATTTCATTGCTTGTGATAGGTTTGTTCATATTTTCTATTTCTTCCTGGTTCAGTCTTAGAAGGTTATACCTTTCTAAGAATTTGTCCATTTCTTCCAGATTGTCCATTTTATTGGCACAGAGTTGCTTGTAGTAGTCTCTTAGGATGCTTTGTATTCCTGTGGTGTCTGTTGTAACTTCTCCTTTTTCACTTCTAATTTTGTTGATTTGCGTCCTCTCCCTCTTTTTCTTGAGTGTGGCTAAAGGTTGATCATTTTTGCTTATCTTCTCAAAGAACCAGCTTTTAGTTTTGATGATCTTTGCTTCCGTTTTCTTTGTTTCTATTTCATTTATTTCTGCTCTGATCTTTAGGATTTCTTTCCTTCTACTAACTTTGGGTTTTGTTCTTCTTTCTCTAGTTCCTCTAGGTGTAAGGTTAGATTGTTTATTTGAGATTTTTCTTGTTTCTTGAGGTAGGCTTGTATTGCTATAAACTTCCCTCTTAGAACTCCTTTTGCTGCATCCCATAGGTTTTGGATCATCGTGTTTTTGTTGTCATTTGTCTCTAGGTAGTTTTTGATTTCCCCTTTGATTTCTTCAGTGATCTCTTGGTTATTTAGTAACGTATTGTTTAGCCTCCATGTGTTTGTGTTTTTTACAGTTTTTTCCGTGTAATTGATTTCTAATCTCATAGCATTGTGGTCGGAACAGCTGCTTGATATGATTTCAGTTTTCTTAAATTTACTGAGGCTTTATCTGTGACCCAAGATGTGATCTATCCTGGAGAATGTTCCGTGTGCAGTTGAGAAGAACGTGTAATCTGCTGTTTTTGGATGGAATGTCCTATAAATATCAATGAACTCTATCTGGTCTATTGTGTCATTTAAAGCTTGTGTTTCCTTATTAATTTTCTGTCTGGCTGATCTCCACTGGTGTAAGTGAGCTGTTAAAGTCCCCCGCTATTATTGTGTTACTGTCGATTTCCTCTTTTATAGCTGTTAGCAGTTGCCTTATACATTGAGGTGCTCCTATGTTGGGTACATATATATTTATAATTGTTATATCTTCTTCTTGGATTGATCCCTTGACCATTATGTAGTGTCTTTCCTTGTCTCTTGTAACATTCTTTATTTTAAAGTCTATTTTATCTGATATGAGTATTGCTACTCCAGCTTTCTTTTGATTTTCATTAGCATAGAATATATTTTTCCATCGCCTCACTTTCAGTCTGTATGTGTCCCTAGGTCTGAAATGGGTCTCTTGTAGACAGCATATATATGGGTCTTGTTTTTGTATCCATTCAGCCAGTCTATGTCTTTTGGTTGGAACATTTAGTGCATTCACGTTTAAGGTAATTATCGATATGTATGTTCCTACTACTATTTTCTTAATTGTTATGGGTTTGTCTTGGTGGGTCCTTTTCTTCTCTTGTGTTTCCCACTTAGAGAAGTTCTTTTAGCATTTGGTGTAGAGCTGGTTGCATGGTGCTGAATTCTCTTAGCTTTTGCTTGTCTGTAAGGCTTTTGATTTCTCCATCAAATCTGAATGAGCTCTTTGCAGGGTGCAGTACCCTTGGTTGTAGGTTCTTCCCTTTCATCACTTTAAATTTATCATGCCACTTCCTTCTGGCTTGTAGATTTTCTGCTGAGAAATCAGCTGTTATCCTTATGGGATTTCCCTTGTATGTTATTTGTCATTTTTCCCTTGCTGCTTTCAATAATTTTTCTTTGTCGTTAATTTTTGTCAATTTGATTACTATGTGTCTTGTCATTTTTCTCCTTTGGTTTCTCCTGCCTGGGACACTCTGTGCTTCTGGACTCGGGTGGCTATTTCTTTTCCCATGCTAGGGAAGTTTTTGACCATAATCTCTTCAAATATATTCTCGGGTCCTTTCTCTCTCTCTTCTCCTTCTGGGACCCCTATAATGCGAATGTTGTTGCGTTTAATGTTGTCCCAGAGGACTCTTGGGGTGTCTTCATTTATTTTCATTCTTTTTCTTTATTCTGTTCCATGGCAGTGATTTCCACCTTTCTGTCTTCCAGGCCACTTATCCGTTCTTCTGCCACAGTTATTCTGCTACTGATTCCTTCTAGTGTATTTTTCATTTCAGTTATTACATTGTTCACCTCTGTTTGTTTGTTCTTTAATTCTTCTAGGTGTTTGTTCCTTAATTCTTCTAGGTCTTTGTTAAGCATTTCTTGTGTCTTCTCGATCTTTGCCTCCTTTCTTTTTCTAAGGTCTTGGCTCAACTTCACTATCATTATTCTGAATTCTTTTTCTGGAAGGTTCCCTATCTCCACCTCATTTCGTTTTTTTTTCTGGGGTTTTATCTTGTTCCTTGATCTGGTATAAAGTCCTCTGCCTTTTCATTTTGTTTATCTTTCTGTGAATGTGGTTTTCCTTCCACAGGCTGCAGAATTGTAGTTCTTCTTGCTTCTGCTGTCTGCTCTCTGGTGGATGAGTCTATCTTAGAGGCTTGTGCAAGCTTCCTGATGGGAGGGACTGGTGGTGGGTAGAGCTGGGTGTTGCTTTGGTGGGCAGAGCTTTAATCCGCTTGTCTACGGATTAAATAAAACTTTAATAAAAAGTTGAATCTGCTTGTCTGCTGATGCATGGGGCTGGGTTCCCTCCCTGTTGGTTGTTTGGCCTGAGGCGACCCAGCACTGTAGCCTACCTTGCTCTTGGTGGGGCTAATGGCGGACTCTGGGAGGGCTCACACCAAGGAGTATTTCCCAGAACTTCTGCTGCCAGTGTTGTTGTCCTCACGGTGAGCCACAGCCACAGCCACAAGCTGCCTCTGCAGGAGACCCTCTAAAAGTAGCAGGTAGTTCTGGTCATTCTCCTACGGGGTCACTGCTCCTTCCCCTGGGTCCTGATGTGCACACTACTTTGTGTGTGCCCTCCAAGAGTGGAGTATCTGAGTGGAGTTGAGACTCTGAGACTCTGTGTGGAGTCGCACAGACTCTGGGTCCTGTGAAGCTTCGATGTTTTGTGATTCTAGAAATCCTATAGGAGACGGTCCACAGCAGGTGAAGCTAATGTTGTCAGTAGAGGTGTTGAAGCCAAAGATCTGCAGTTCCGGCTAGAGGTGCCGATGTACATACAGGACAAAATCATCTCGTGTGAATGTAGTTCAGGCATGTTTAAGATGAATGCAGTCATGTTAATGCCTACCATATTCTATCTTGAGCCTCTCCTCAGGCACCTCCTCCTCAGTTCCTGAGGCTCCTTTAAGTCATGTACAGGGGACTGGAGAGTGGGCTCTGTCCAGTCTGAGCCCTGAGTTACCCTGTGTGTATCTTAGGATACTTTGTATTTCTGTGGTGTCTGTTGTAACATCATCTCTTTCATTTCAGATTTATTTGGGCCCTCTCTTTTTTAACAAAACATACTACTGTTGTCTTTTATTCTTTACAGAAGTTTAATCAGTGTTTGATCTACTATCCTTACCCTATGTATACTTTTTGCAGTGAGATTTTTACTTTTCTTTGTTTCCTTGTTACTATCAATAATTAGTGAGACTTCTTTTAAGCTACCTTCAACATTGCTTATAAAGCTGCTTTATTAGTGATGACAGAGCCTTAATGGAAGTCATGTTCTGGTTGTAAATTAGAATGCAATGTGCCAGCACAAAGCCCCTTAAGTTTATGTCTCATTACTTCTTGTTCTTTTTTTAATTTAATTTTTATTTTTTGTCAGAGCAAATTTGATTAAAATGTTTTGTTTCTTCTAGGTGTGCAAGATGTGGTTCTTTTAAACATATACATATATCTATTCTTCTTTGGATCATTTTCCCATGTAGGTTATGACACCATGTTGAGTAGTCTTGTCTTGGTATTACGTAGGTCTTTGGTGATTACATATTTCACATGTGTTTCTATATCTATCTTAACCCCAATATCCTAATGTATCCAATCCTCACACCTTTCCATTTGGTGAACCCTAAGTTTGTTTAATGAATCTGTGATTGCATTTCTCTGTGGAAATATCTTCATTGGTATCAATTTTTAGCTAAGACCTATAAGTGATATTATAGGATATGTGTCTTTTGCTTTCTGACTTAGTACAATTTGCCTGATTAACTCAAGAATCATACACAGTGCTGCAAATGGCATTGTTTTGTTTTTTTCCCTGGCTAATATTCCATCTGTACGTGTACCAGTTATTCTTTGGCCACGCACCTCTTGATGGACTATTTGGTTGCCTCCATGTCTTGGTTATTATAATACTGCTGCAATGCACATTTGCTTGCCTGTGTCTTTCCAGTTCTATCTCCTTATGTTATAGGCCAAGGAGTGGGCTTGCTGTATCATATGGTAGCTCAGTGTGTACGTTTTAAAGGCACCACCATTCAGTTCTCATTAGTGGCTCTTTCCAGGTTATGTCCCACTTAAAATTGAGGGTATGCATTTCTCCAAAACACCTTCAATATTTATTGTTTGTAGTTTGCTTGCTGCTGGTTATTCTAACAGGTGCGAGCTGATACCTCTGTGTGGCTGAATTTGCAGGTGTCCCATAAGCTGTTGAAATTGATCTTTAAAGCATGCTCTTTTTATTTATCAAACTGTGATTACAGCTTAGTTATTCAAATTGTTTTCTTAAAGTAAGTGTCACATTTTGAAAAGTTTTGGCCACTACCTCCCTCAAGACATTTTGAGGGCAGGTTTCATTTACAGCCCTAAAGTACTTGTTCATATGAAGTGACCATTAACACAGATTTTAAAGCTGCTTTTGCAGGTAACGGCCAGAGGGCGGCAGCCTATTTACGTTCCCCAATCTGGTAACTAGGGAAAGAGTCCTTCAGCTGCAAGAGTGTCCAGCTTTATTTCTCATCCAGCTGTGGGTCTAGAGATGATCAAACAAGGTTGCATCACAGCCCAGGAACGAATTATGTAAAATTTCCTCTCTCTATCACTGTCTTATTTTTTTGGGTTTTTTAAAGTTATTTAATTTAAAATGGGGATTCGCTACTTTTCACTGCTGTGTTTATGCCGCTTTACACCCACTTGACTCACTTCCAGACAGATATCAATACATAGGTTTTAACATTCTTACTAGTCACATATATTCTTGTGCGGTGAATAGGGGGTGTTGAGTCCAGTTCACTGAGCAAGGAGTAGGTCTTGTCTATTACATATTGGGTGTATGGATCGGTATCTGAGCGAATTTGAAACCCTTGTTTTATGCATCACCACACCTCACCTTTCCCGTTAAGCAGCCATAGTGTGTTTTCTAAACGTGTGACTCTGTTCTGTTTTGTAATTCAGTTCAACTGTAGCGGTTTTTACATTCCCTCTATAAGTGATAGCTTATGATAAGTGTCTTTTTCTGTGTGACTTATTTCACTTAGAATCGTTGTACCTAACTCCACTCATCTTGCTTCTACTAGCCTTATGGCATTGATTTCATGTCTGAGTGATATTGCATTGTACATAAGGACCACAACTTCTTTATCCATTTTTCTCTTTCCTGGGATATTTAAGGTGTCATGAAGTGGAGGTTCTTGTCAACAGAGCAGCCGTAAACTTTGGGGTGCCTGTGTCTTGCTCATTTTTAGTTTTCCCAATTTATACGCCCATGAGTGGACGTGCCCTATGCTCCCTAAGCTGTGTTTTTTCGATGTTTCAGGACACACCGTACACTTCTCCAGAGTGTCTGTTGGCAATTTACATCCCGCCCATCAGCGTAGCAAGGCTGCCATTTCTCCATGGCCTGTCCTGCATTTCTGGTTTTGACACTTTTTGCAGCATGGCCCTTTTGACAGATGGGAAGCGAGACTTCTTTGTAGCGCTGATTTGCATTTCCAGGTTGCTTGGTTGGCAAAAAAGGGCGTATGCGTTTTTTCCTGAATATATTCAGGAAAAAACGCATACGCCCTTTTTGGCCAAGGGCATCATTGTCGACGTTTTGCCACTTTTCATGTGCTTTAAAGGCGATTCGAATCTACCTCCTGAAACCTGTTTCCTGCAATTCTGCCTTGCTTTCAAATCCTCTTCGTTGCCTTCCCTCAATATATTTGTGGATGAGAGTTATCATTTATAACTCTGCGGGTTTGTGAATTGCAGTGTGCCTGAGCTCCATTTTTCAACTCGCTTTTTTGGGAGCTGGCCGCAAAAGCGCGGTATTGCCTCAGGCCCTATTCTGCTTCTGGGGGGCAGGCTGAGCCTGTGGTTAATTCTTCTTCCTGATGGGAAAATAGAGTGACCTGTGCCTGTCGCAACACCTAGATCTAGTCTCTCATTGGTTGCCCCTCTTCCCTTTCATCCTCAGGACAAATTGCAACCTGTAGGGAACAGGAGGTTAAAGGTGCTGATTCTCCAAGTAGGGAGATTGCTAGTAAAGTAGCTGGAATGGCGAACCCGAGCACAAGGAGATGAGAAATGAGGTGCGTTTTAGAAACCTTTCAAAATCACACGGTGTACCATCTTCTGAGTTTCTCATGCATGTTTTCGATGTAGGAAGATGCCCTTGAACATGGAGACTTGGGACCCATGGGATGGGTACCACGCAGTATTACTTTAAAGGGTCTGCGTTTGCTCACCCAACCTAACCCAACCTTTCAGCCCCAAGAGTGTCCACCCTTATGTCTCATCCAGCTGTGCGTGTAGATATGGTCAATCCAGGTTGCATCACAGCCTCTGAAAGAATTTTGTAAGAATTTCTCTCTCTTTCACTGTCTTTGTTTTACGGGTTTTTAAAAGTAATTTATTTTTATAATGGGGTTAAGCTGCTTTTCAGGGCTGTGTTTATGCGGCTTTACACCCACTTGACTCACTTCCAGACATATATCAATACATAGGTTTTAAGATTCTTACTAGTCACATATATTCTTGTGCGGTGAATAGGGGATGTTGAGTCCAGTTCACTGAGCAAGGAGTAGGTCTTGTCTATTACATATTGGGTGTATGGAACGGTATCTGAGCGAATTTGAACCCCTTGTTTTATGCATCACCCCACCTCACCTTTCCCGTTAAGTAGCCATAGTGTGTTTTCTAAACGTGTGACTCTGTTCTGTTTTGTAATTCAGTTCAAGTGTAGCGGTTTTTACATTCCCTCTATAAGTGATAGCTTATGATAAGTGTCTTTTTCTGTGTGACTTATTTCACTTAGAATCGTCGTACCTAACTCCACTCATCTTGCTTCTACTAGCCTTATGACATTGATTTCATGTCTGAGTGATATTCCATTGTACATAAGGACCACAACTTCTGTATCCATTTTTCTCTTTCGTGGGATATTTAAGTTGTCATGAAGTGGAGGTTCTTGTCAACAGAGAAGCCCTAAACTTTGGGGTGCCTGTGTCTTGCTGATTTTTAGTTTTCCCAATTTATACGCCCATGAGTGGACGTGCCCTATGCTCCCTAAGCTGTGTTTTTTCGATGTTTCAGGACACACCGTACACTTCTCCAGAGTGGCTGTTGGCAATTAACATCCCGCCCATCAGCGTAGCAAGGCTGCCATTTCTCCATGGCCTGTCCTGCATTTCATGTTTTGACACTTTTTGCAGCATGACCCTTTTGACCGATGGGAAGCGAGACTTCTTTGTAGCGCTGATTTGCCTTTCCAGGTTGCTTGGTTGGCCAAAAAGGGCGTATGCGTTTTTTCCTGAATATATTCAGGAAAAAACGCATACGCCCTTTTTGGCCAAGGGCATCATTGTCGATGTTTTGCCGCTTTTCATGTGCTTTAAAGGCGATTCGAATCTACCTCCTGAAACCTGTTTCCTGCAATTCTGCCTTGCTTTCAAATCCTCTTCGTTGCTTTCCCTCAATATATTTGTGGACGAGAGTTATTTTTCAACTGTCTTTTTTGGGAGCTGGCCGCAAAAGCACGGGATTGCCTCAGGCCCTATTCTGGTTCCCGGCGGCAGGCTGAGCCTGTGGTTAATTCTTCTTCCTGATGGGAAAATAGAGTGACCTGTGCCTGTCCCAACACCTAGATCTAGTCTCTCATTGGTTGCCCCTCTTCCCGTTCATCCTCAGGACAAATTGCAACATGTAGGGAACAGGAGCTTAAAGGTGCTGATTCTGCAAGTAGGGAGATTTCTAGTAAACTAGCTGGAAAGGCGAACCCGAGCACAAGGAGGTGAGAAATGGGGTGCGTTTTAGAAACCTTTCAAAATCACACGGTGTACCATCTTCTGAGTTTCTCATGCATGTTTTCGATGTAGGAAGATGCCCTTGAACCTGGAGATTTGGGACCCATGGGATGGGTACCAGGCAGTATTACTTTAAAGGGTCTGCGTTTGCTCACCCAACCTCACCCAACCTCTCAGCCCCAAGAGTGTCCACCCTTATGTCTCATCCAGCTGTGGGTCTAGATATGGTCAATCCAGGTTGCATCACAGCCCCTGAACGAATTTTGTAAGAATTTCTCTCACTTTCACTGTCTTTTTTTTACGGGTTTTTAAAAGTAATTTATTTTTATAATGGGGTTTAGCTGCTTTTCACGGCTGTGTTTATGCGGATTTACACCCACTTGACTCACTTCCAGACAGATATCAATACATAGGTTTTACGATTCTTACTAGTCAGATATATTCTTGTGCGGTGAATAGGGCGTGTTGAGTCCAGTTCACTGAGCAAAGTGTAGGTCTTGTCTATTACATATTGGGTGTATGGAACAGTATCTGAACGAATTTGAAACCCTTGTTTTATGCATCACCCCACCTCACCTTTCCCGTTAAGCAGCCATAGTGTGTTTTCTAAACGTGTGACTCTGTTCTGTTTTGTAATTCAGTTCAAGTGTAGCGGTTTTTACATTCCCTCTATAAGTGATAGCTTATGATAAGTGTCTTTTTCTGTGTGACTTATTTCACTTAGAATCGTCGTACCTAAGTCCACTCATCTTGCTTCTACTAGCCTTATGACATTGATTTCATGTCTGAGTGATATTGCATTGTACATAAGGACCACAACTTCTTTATCCATTTTTCTCTTTCCTGGGATATTTAAGGTGTCATGAAGTGGAGGTTCTTGTCAAGAGAGCAGCCCTAAACTTTGGGGTGCCTGTGTCTTGCTGATTTTTAGTTTTCCCAATTTATACGCCCATGAGTGGACGTGCCCTATGCTCCCTAAGCTGTGTTTCTTCGATGTTTCAGGACACACCGTACACTTCTCCAGAGTGGCTGTTGGCAACTTACATCCCGCTCATCAGCGTAGCAAGGCTGCCATTTCTCCATGGCCTGTCCTGCATTTCTGGTTTTGACACTTTTTGCAGCATGGCCCTTTTGACCGATGGGAAGCGAGAGTTCTTTGTAGCGCTGATTTGCCTTTCCAGGTTGCTTGGTTGGCCAAAAAGGGCGTATGCGTTTTTTCCTGAATATATTCAGGAAAAAACGCATACGCCCTTTTTGGCCAAGGGCATCATTGTCGACGTTTTGCCGCTTTTCATGTGCCTTAAAGGCGATTCGAATCTACCTCCTGAAATCTGTTTCCTGCAATTCTGCCTTGCTTTCAAATCCTCTTCGTTGCCTTCCCTCAATATATCTGTGGATGAGAGTTATCATTTATAACTCTGCGGGTTTGTGAATTGCAGTGTCCCTGAGCTCCATTTTTCAACTCGCTTTTTTGGGAGCTGGCCGCAAAAGCGCGGGATTGCCTCAGGCCCTATTGTGCTTCTGGGAGGCAGGCTGAGCCTGTGGTTAATTCTTCTTCCTGATGGGAAAATAGAGTGACCTGTGCCTGTCCCAACAGCTACATCTAGTCTCTCATTGGTTCCCCCTCTTCCCGTTCATCCTCAGGACAAATTGCAACCTGTAGGGAAAGGAGGTTAAAGGTGCTGATTCTCCAAGTAAGTTGATTGCTAGTATAGTAGCTGGAAAGGCGAACCCGAGTACAAGGAGATGAGAAATTGGGTGTGTTTTAGAAACCTTTCAAAATCACATGGTGTACCATCTTCTGAGTTTCTCATGCATGTTTTCGATGTAGGAAGATGCCCTTGAACCTGGAGACTTGGGACCCATTCGATGGGTACCACGCAGTATTACTTTAAAGGGTCTGCGTTTGCTCACCCAACCTAACCCAACCTTTCAGCCCCAAGACTGTCCACCCTTATGTCTCATCCAGCTGTGGGTCTAGATATGGTCAATCCAGTTTGCATCTCAGCCCCTGAACGAATTTTGTAAGAATTTCTCTCTCTTTCACTGTCTTTGTTTTACGGGTTTTTAAAAGTAATTTTTTTTTATAATGGGGTTTAGCTGCTTTTCACGGCTGTGTTTATGCGGATTTACACCCACTTGACTCTCTTCCAGACAGATATCAATACATAGGTTTTAAGATTGTTACTCGTCATATATATTCTTGTGCGGTGAATAGGGGGTGTTGAGTCCAGTTCACTGAGCAAGGAGTAGGTCTTGTGTATTACATATTGGGTGTATGGAACGGTATCTGAGCGAATTTGAACCCCTTGTTTTATGCATCCCCCCACCTCACCTTTCCCGTTAAGCAGCCATAGTGTGTTTTCTAAACGTGTGACTCTGTTCTGTTTTGTAATTCAGTTCAAGTGTAGCGGTTTTTACATTCCCTCTATAAGTGATAGCTTATGATAAGTGTCTTTTTCTGTGTGACTTATTTCACTTAGAATCGTCGTACCTAAGTCCACTCATCTTGCTTCTACTAGCCTTATGACATTGATTTCATGTCTGAGTGATATTCCATTGTACATAAGGACCACAACTTTTTTATCCATTTTTCTCTTTCCTGGGATATTTAAGGTGTCATGAAGTGTAGGTTCTTGTCAACAGAGCAGCCCCAAACTTTGGGGTGCCTGTGTCTTGCTCATTTTTAGTTTTCCCAATTTCTACGCCCATGAGTGGACGTGCACTATTCTCCCTAAGCTGTGTGTTTTAGATGTTTCAGGACACACCGTACACTTCTCCAGAGTGGCTGTTGGCAATTTACATCCCGCCCATCAGCGTAGCAAGGCTGCCATTTCTCCATGGCCTGTCCTGCATTTCTGGTTTTGACACTTTTTGCAGCATGTCCCTTTTGGCCGATGGGAAGCGAGACTTCTTTGTAGTGCTGATTTGCCTTTCCAGGTTGCTTGGTTGGCCAAAAAGGGCGTATGCGTTTTTTCCTGAATATATTCAGGAAAAAACGCATACGCCCTTTTTGGCCAAGGGCATCTTTGTCGACGTTTTGCCGCTTTTCATGTGCCTTAAAGGCGATTCGAATCTACCTCCTGAAATCTGTTTCCTGCAATTCTGCCTTGCTTTCAAATCCTCTTCGTTGCCTTCCCTCAATATATCTGTGGATGAGAGTTATCATTTATAACTCTGCGGGTTTGTGAATTGCAGTGTCCCTGAGCTCCATTTTTCAACTGTCTTTTTTGAGAGCTGGCCGCAAAAGCACGGGATTGCCTCAGGCCCTATTCTGGTTCCTGGCAGCAGGCTGAGCCTGTGGTTAATTCTTCTTCCTGATGGGAAAATAGAGTGACCTGTGCCTGTCCCAACAGCTAGATCTAGTCTCTCATTGGTTGCCCCTCTTCCCGTTCATCCTCAGGACAAATTGCAACCTGTAGGGAAAGGAGGTTAAAGGTGCTGATTCTCCAAGTAAGTTGATTGTTAGTAAAGTAGCTGGAAAGGCGAACCCGAGCACAAGGAGATGAGAAATGGGGTTTGTTTTAGAAACCTTTCAAAATCACAAGGTGTACCATCTTCTGAGTTTCTCATGCATGTTTTCGATGTAGGAAGATGCCCTTGAACCTGGAGACTTGGGACCCATGGGATGGGTACCACGCAGTATTACTTTAAAGGGTCTGCGTTTGCTCACCCAACCTAACCCAACCTTTCAGCCCCAAGAGTGTCCACCCTTATGTCTCATCCAGCTGTGCGTGTAGATATGGTCAATCCAGGTTGCGTCACAGCCTCTGAACGAATTTTGTAAGAATTTCTCTCTCTTTCACTGTCTTTGTTTTACGGGTTTTTAAAAGTAATTTAGTTTTATAATGCGGTTTAGCTGCTTTTCACGGCTGTGTTTATGCGGCTTTACACCCACTTGACTCACTTCCAGACATATATCAATACATAGGTTTTAAGATTCTTAATAGTCACATATATTCTTGTGCGGTGAATAGGGGGTGTTGAGTCCAGTTCACTTAGCAAGGAGTAGGTCTTGTCTATTACATATTGGGTGTATGGAACGGTATCTGAGCGAATTTGTAACCCTTGTTTTATGCATCACCCCACCTCACCTTTCCCGTTAAGCAGCCATAGTGTGTTTTCTAAACGTGTGAGTCTGTTCTGTTTTGTAATTCAGTTCAAGTGTAGCGGTTTTTACATTCCCTCTATAAGTGATAGCTTATGATATGTGTCTTTTTCTGTGTGACATATTTCACTTAGAATCGTCGTACCTAAGTCCACTCATCTTGCTTCTACTAGCCTTATGTCATTGATTTCATGTCTGAGTGATATTCCATTGTACATAAGGACCACAACTTCTTTATCCATTTTTCTCTTTCCTGGGATATTTAAGGTGTCATGAAGTGGAGGTTCTTGTCAACAGAGCAGCCCTAAACTTTGGGGTGCCTGTGTCTTGCTGATTTTTACTTTTCCCAATTTATACGCCCATGAGTGGACGTGCCCTATGCTCCCTAAGCTGTGTTTTTTCGATGTTTCAGGACACACCGTACACTTCTCCAGAGTGGCTGTTGGCAATTAACATCCCGCCCATCAGCGTAGCAAGGCTGCCATTTCTCCATGGCCTGTCCTGCATTTCTGGTTTTGACACTTTTTGCAGCATGACCCTTTTGACCGATGGGAAGCGAGACTTCTTTGTAGCACTGATTTGCCTTTCCAGGTTGCTTGGTTGGCCAAAAAGGGCGTATGCGTTTTTTCCTGAATATATTCAGGAAAAAACGCATACGCCCTTTTTGGCCAAGGGCATCATTGTCGACGTTTTGCCGCTTTTCATGTGCCTTAAAGGCGATTTGAATCTACCTCCTGAAATCTGTTTCCTGCAATTCTGCCTTGCTTTCAAATCCTCTTCGTTGCCTTCCCTTAATATATCTGTGGATGAGAGTTATCACTTATAACTCTGCGGGTTTGTGAATTGCAGTGTCCCTGAGCTCCATTTTTCAACTGTCTTTTTTGAGAGCTGGCCGCAAAAGCACGGGATTGCCTCAGGCCCTATTCTGGTTCCTGGCAGCAGGCTGAGCCTGTGGTTAATTCTTCTTCCTGATGGGAAAATAGAGTGACCTGTGCCTGTCCCAACAGCTAGATCTATTCTCTCATTGGTTCCCCCTCTTCCCGTTCATCCTCAGGACAAATTGCAACCTGTAGGGAACAGGAGGTTAAAGGTGCTGATTCTCCAAGTACGGAGATTGCTAGTAAAGTAGCTGGAATGGCGAAACCGAGCACAAGGAGATGAGAAATGGGGTGTGTTTTAGAAACCTTTCAAAATCACACGGTGTACCATCTTCTGAGTTTCTCATGCATGTTTTCGATGTAGGAAGATGCCCTTGAACCTGGAGATTTGGGACCCATGGGATGGGTACCACGCAGTATTACTTTAAAGGGTCTGCGTTTGCTCACCCAACCTCTCAGCCCCAAGAGTGTCCACCCTTATGTCTCATCCAGCTGTGGGTCTAGATATGGTCAATCCAGGTTGCATCTCAGCCCCTGATCGAATTTTGTAAGAATTTCTCTCTCTTTCACTGTCTTTGTTTTACGGGTTTTTAAAAGTAATTTATTTTTATAATGGGGTTTAGCTGCTTTTCACGGCTGTGTTTATGCGGATTTACACCCACTTGACTCTCTTCCAGACAGATATCAATACATAGGTTTTAAGATTGTTACTAGTCATATATATTCTTGTGCGGTGAATAGGGGGTGTTGAGTCCAGTTCACTGAGCAAGGAGTAGGTCTTGTGTATTACATATTGGGTGTATGGAACGGTATCTGAGCGAATTTGAACCCCTTGTTTTATGCATCCCCCCACCTCACCTTTCCCGTTAAGCAGCCATAGTGTGTTTTCTAAACGTGTGACTCTGTTCTGTTTTGTAATTCAGTTCAAGTGTAGCGGTTTTTACATTCCCTCTATAAGTGATAGCTTATGATAAGTGTCTTTTTCTGTGTGACTTATTTCACTTAGAATCGTCGTACCTAAGTCCACTCATCTTGCTTCTACTAGCCTTATGACATTGATTTCATGTCTGAGTGATATTCCATTGTACATAAGGACCACAACTTTTTTATCCATTTTTCTCTTTCCTGGGATATTTAAGGTGTCATGAAGTGTAGGTTCTTGTCAACAGAGCAGCCCCAAACTTTGGGGTGCCTGTGTCTTGCTCATATTTAGTTTTCCCAATTTATACGCCCATGAGTGGACGTGCCCTATGCTCCCTAAGCTGTGTTTTTTCGATGTTTCAGGACACACCGTACACTTCTCCAGAGTGGCTGTTGGCAATTTACATCCCGCCCATCAGCGTAGCAAGGCTGCCATTTCTCCATGGCCTGTCCTGCATTTCTGGTTTTGACACTTTTTGCAGCATGTCCCTTTTGGCCGATGGGAAGCGAGACTTCTTTGTAGCGCTGATTTGCCTTTCCAGGTTGCTTGGTTGGCCAAAAAGGGCGTATGCGTTTTTTCCTGAATATATTCAGGAAAAAACGCATACGCCCTTTTTGGCCAAGGGCATCATTGTCGACGTTTTGCCGCTTTTCATGTGCCTTAAAGGCGATTTGAATCTACCTCCTGAAATCTGTTTCCTGCAATTCTGCCTTGCTTTCAAATCCTCTTCGTTGCCTTCCCTCAATATATCTGTGGATGAGAGTTATCACTTATAACTCTGCGGGTTTGTGAATTGCAGTGTCCCTGAGCTCCATTTTTCAACTGTCTTTTTTGAGAGCTGGCCGCAAAAGCACGGGATTGCCTCAGGCCCTATTCTGGTTCCTGGCAGCAGGCTGAGCCTGTGGTTAATTCTTCTTCCTGATGGGAAAATAGAGTGACCTGTGCCTGTCCCAACAGCTAGATCTATTCTCTCATTGGTTCCCCCTCTTCCCGTTCATCCTCAGGACAAATTGCAACCTGTAGGGAACAGGAGGTTAAAGGTGCTGATTCTCCAAGTACGGAGATTGCTAGTAAAGTAGCTGGAATGGCGAAACCGAGCACAAGGAGATGAGAAATGGGGTGTGTTTTAGAAACCTTTCAAAATCACACGGTGTACCATCTTCTGAGTTTCTCATGCATGTTTTCGATGTAGGAAGATGCCCTTGAACCTGGAGATTTGGGACCCATGGGATGGGTACCACGCAGTATTACTTTAAAGGGTCTGCGTTTGCTCACCCAACCTCTCAGCCCCAAGAGTGTCCACCCTTATGTCTCATCCAGCTGTGGGTCTAGATATGGTCAATCCAGGTTGCATCTCAGCCCCTGATCGAATTTTGTAAGAATTTCTCTCTCTTTCACTGTCTTTGTTTTACGGGTTTTTAAAAGTAATTTATTTTTATAATGGGGTTTAGCTGCTTTTCACGGCTGTGTTTATGCGGATTTACACCCACTTGACTCTCTTCCAGACAGATATCAATACATAGGTTTTAAGATTGTTACTAGTCATATATATTCTTGTGCGGTGAATAGGGGGTGTTGAGTCCAGTTCACTGAGCAAGGAGTAGGTCTTGTGTATTACATATTGGGTGTATGGAACGGTATCTGAGCGAATTTGAACCCCTTGTTTTATGCATCCCCCCACCTCACCTTTCCCGTTAAGCAGCCATAGTGTGTTTTCTAAACGTGTGACTCTGTTCTGTTTTGTAATTCAGTTCAAGTGTAGCGGTTTTTACATTCCCTCTATAAATGATAGCTTATGATAAGTGTCTTTTTCTGTGTGACTTATTTCACTTAGAATCGTCGTACCTAAGTCCACTCATCTTGCTTCTACTAGCCTTATGACATTGATTTCATGTCTGAGTGATATTCCATTGTACATAAGGACCACAACTTTTTTATCCATTTTTCTCTTTCCTGGGATATTTAAGGTGTCATGAAGTGTAGGTTCTTGTCAACAGAGCAGCCCCAAACTTTGGGGTGCCTGTGTCTTGCTCATATTTAGTTTTCCCAATTTATACGCCCATGAGTGGACGTGCCCTATGCTCCCTAAGCTGTGTTTTTTCGATGTTTCAGGACACACCGTACACTTCTCCAGAGTGGCTGTTGGCAATTTACATCCCGCCCATCAGCGTAGCAAGGCTGCCATTTCTCCATGGCCTGTCCTGCATTTCTGGTTTTGACACTTTTTGCAGCATGTCCCTTTTGGCCGATGGGAAGCGAGACTTCTTTGTAGCGCTGATTTGCCTTTCCAGGTTGCTTGGTTGGCCAAAAAGGGCGTATGCGTTTTTTCCTGAATATATTCAGGAAAAAACGCATACGCCCTTTTTGGCCAAGGGCATCATTGTCGACGTTTTGCCGCTTTTCATGTGCCTTAAAGGCGATTCGAATCTACCTCCTGAAATCTGTTTCCTGCAATTCTGCCTTGCTTTCAAATCCTCTTCGTTGCCTTCCCTCAATATATCTGTGGATGAGAGTTATCATTTATAACTCTGCGGGTTTGTGAATTGCAGTGTCCCTGAGCTCCATTTTTCAACTGTCTTTTTTGAGAGCTGGCCGCAAAAGCACGGGATTGCCTCAGGCCCTATTCTGGTTCCTGGCAGCAGGCTGAGCCTGTGGTTAATTCTTCTTCCTGATGGGAAAATAGAGTGACCTGTGCCTGTCCCAACAGCTAGATCTAGTCTCTCATTGGTTGCCCCTCTTCCCGTTCATCCTCAGGACAAATTGCAACCTGTAGGGAAAGGAGGTTAAAGGTGCTGATTCTCCAAGTAAGTTGATTGTTAGTAAAGTAGCTGGAAAGGCGAACCCGAGCACAAGGAGATGAGAAATGGGGTGTGTTTTAGAAACCTTTCAAAATCACAAGGTGTACCATCTTCTGAGTTTCTCATGCATGTTTTCGATGTAGGAAGATGCCCTTGAACCTGGAGACTTGGGACCCATGGGATGGGTACCACGCAGTATTAATTTAAAGGGTCTGCGTTTGCTCACCCAACCTAACCCAACCTTTCAGCCCCAAGAGTGTCCACCCTTATGTCTCATCAAGCTGTGCGTGTAGATATGGTCAATCCAGGTTGCGTCACAGCCTCTGAACGAATTTTGTAAGAATTTCTCTCTCTTTCACTGTCTTTGTTTTACGGGTTTTTAAAAGTAATTTAGTTTTATAATGCGGTTTAGCTGCTTTTCACGGCTGTGTTTATGCGGCTTTACACCCACTTGACTCACTTCCAGACATATATCAATACATAGGTTTTAAGATTCTTAATAGTCACATATATTCTTGTGCGGTGAATAGGGGGTGTTGAGTCCAGTTCACTTAGCAAGGAGTAGGTCTTGTCTATTACATATTGGGTGTATGGAACGGTATCTGAGCGAATTTGAAACCCTTGTTTTATGCATCACCCCACCTCAACTTTCCCGTTAAGCAGCCATAGTGTGTTTTCTAAACGTGTGAGTCTGTTCTGTTTTGTAATTCAGTTCAAGTGTAGCGGTTTTTACATTCCCTCTATAAGTGATAGCTTATGATATGTGTCTTTTTCTGTGTGACATATTTCACTTAGAATCGTCGTACCTAAGTCCACTCATCTTGCTTCTACTAGCCTTATGTCATTGATTTCATGTCTGAGTGATATTCCATTGTACATAAGGACCACAACTTCTTTATCCATTTTTCTCTTTCCTGGGATATTTAAGGTGTCATGAAGTGGAGGTTCTTGTCAACAGAGCAGCCCTAAACTTTGGGGTGCCTGTGTCTTGCTGATTTTTAGTTTTCCCAATTTATACGCCCATGAGTGGACGTGCCCTACGCTCCCTAAGCTGTGTTTTTTCGATGTTTCAGGACACACCGTACACTTCTCCAGAGTGGCTGTTGGCAACTTACATCCCGCTCATCAGCGTAGCAAGGCTGCCATTTCTCCATGGCCTGTCCTGCATTTTTGGTTTTGACACTTTTTGCAGCATGGCCCTTTTGACCCATGGGAAGCGAGACTTCTTTGTAGCGCTGATTTGCCTTTCCAGGTTGCTTGGTTGGCCAAAAAGGGCGTATGCGTTTTTTCCTGAATATATTCAGGAAAAAACGCATACGCCCTTTTTGGCCAAGGGCATCATTGTCGACGTTTTGCCGCTTTTCATGTGCTTTACAGGCGATTCGAATCTACCTCCTGAAATCTGTTTCCTGCAATTCTGCCTTGCTTTCAAATCCTCTTAGTTGCCTTCCCTCAATATATCTGCGGATGAGATTTATCATTTATAACTCTGCGGGTTTGTGAATTGCAGTGTCCCTGAGCTCCATTTTTCAACTCGCTTTTTTGGGAGCTGGCCGCAAAAGCGCGGGATTGCCTCAGGCACTATTCTGCTTCTGGGCGGCAGGCTGAGCCTGTGGTTAATTCTTCTTCCTGATGGGAAAATAGAGTGACCTGTGCCTGTCCCAACACCTAGATCTAGTCTCTCATTGGTTGCTCCTCTTCCCGTTCATCCTCAGGACAAATTGCAACCTGTAGGGAACAGGAGGTTAAAGGTGCTGATTCTCCAAGTAAGTTGATTGCTAGTAAAGTAGCTGGAAAGGCGAACCCGAGCACAAGGAGATGAGAAATGGGGTGTGTTTTAGAAACCTTTCAAAATCACACGGTGTACCATCTTCTGAGTTTCTCATGCATGTTTTCGATGTAGGAAGATGCCCTTGAACCTGGAGATTTGGGACCCATGGGATGGGTACCACGCAGTATTACTTTAAAGGGTCTGCGTTTGCTCACCCAACCTCTCAGCCCCAAGAGTGTCCACCCTTATGTCTCATCCAGCTGTGGGTCTAGATATGGTCAATCCAGGTTGCATCTCAGCCCCTGAACGAATTTTGTAAGAATTTCTCTCTCTTTCACTGTCTTTGTTTTACGGGTTTTTAAAAGTAATTTATTTTTATAATGGGGTTTAGCTGCTTTTCACGGCTGTGTTTATGCGGATTTACACCCACTTGACTCACTTCCAGACAGATATCAATACATAGGTTTTAAGATTGTTACTAGTCATATATATTCTTGTGCGGTGAATAGGGGGTGTTGAGTCCAGTTCACTGAGCAAGGAGTAGGTCTTGTATATTACATATTGGGTGTATGGAACGGTATCTGAGCGAATTTGAACCCCTTGTTTTATGCATCACCCCACCTCACCTTTCCCGTTAAGCAGCCATAGTGTGTTTTCTAAACGTGTGACTCTGTTCTGTTTTGTAATTCAGTTCAAGTGTAGCGGTTTTTACATTCCCTCTATAAGTGATAGCTTATGATAAGTGTCTTTTTCTGTGTGACTTATTTCACTTAGAATCGTCGTACCTAAGTCCACTCATCTTGCTTCTACTAGCCTTATGACATTGATTTCATGTCTGAGTGATATTCCATTGTACATAAGGACCACAACTTTTTTATCCATTTTTCTCTTTCCTGGGATATTTAAGGTGTCATGAAGTGGAGGTTCTTGTCAACAGAGCAGCCCTAAACTTTGGGGTGCCTGTGTCTTGCTCATTTTTAGTTTTCCCAATTTATACGCCCATGAGTGGACGTGCCCTATGCTCACTAAGCTGTGTTTTTTCGATGTTTCAGGACACACCGTACACTTCTCCAGAGTGGCTGTTGGCAATTTACATCCCGCCCATCAGCGTAGCAAGGCTGCCATTTCTCCATGGCCTGTCCTGCATTTCTGGTTTTGACACTTTTTGCAGCATGTCCCTTTTGGCCGATGGGAAGCGAGACTTCTTTTTAGCGCTGATTTGCCTTTCCAGGTTGCTTGGTTGGCCAAAAAGGGCGTATGCTTTTTTTCCTGAATATATTCAGGAAAAAACGCATACGCCCTTTTTGGCCAAGGGCATCATTGTCGACGTTTTGCCGCTTTTCATGTGCCTTAAAGGCGATTCGAATCTACCTCCTGAAATCTGTTTCCTGCAATTCTGCCTTGCTTTCAAATCCTCTTCGTTGTCTTCCCTCAATATATTTGTGGACGAGAGTTATCATTTATAACTCAGCAGGTTTGTGAATGGCAGTGCCCCTGAGCTCCATTTTGCAACTGTCTTGTTTGGGAGCTGGCCGCAAAAGCACGGGATTTCCTCAGGCCCTATTCTGGTTCCCGGCGGCAGGCTGAGCCTGTGGTTAATTCTTCTTCCTGATGGGAAAATAGAGTGACCTGTGCCTGTCCCAACACCTAGATCTAGTCTCTCATTTGTTGCCCCTCTTCCCGTTCATCCTCAGGACAAATTGCAACCTGTACAGAACAGGAGGTTAAAGGTGCTGATTCTCCAAGTAGGGAGATTGCTAGTGAAGTAGCTGGAATGGCGAACCCGAGCACAAGGAGATGAGAAATGAGGTGCGTTTTAGAAACCTTTCAAAATCACACGGTGTACCTTCTTCTGGGTTCCTCATGCAAGTTTTCGATGTAGGAAGATGCCCTTGAACCTGGAGATTTGGGACCCATGGGATGGGTACCACGCAGTATTACTTTAAAGGGTCTGCGTTTGCTCACCCAACCTCTCAGCCCCAAGAGTGTCCACCCTTATGTCTCATCCAGCTGTGGGTCTAGATATGGTCAATCCAGGTTGCATCTCAGCCCCTGAACGAATTTTGTAAGAATTTCTCTCTCTTTCACTGTCTTTGTTTTACGGGTTTTTAAAAGTAATTTATTTTTATAATGGGGTTTAGCTGCTTTTCACGGCTGTGTTTATGCGGATTTACACCCACTTGACTCACTTCCAGACAGATATCAATACATAGGTTTTAAGATTGTTACTAGTCACATATATTCTTGTGCGGTGAATAGGGGGTGTTGAGTCCAGTTCACTGAGCAAGGAGTAGGTCTTGTCTATTACATATTGGGTGTATGGAACGGTATCTGAGCGAATTTGAACCCCTTGTTTTATGCATCACCCCACCTCACCTTTCCCGTTAAGCAGCCATAGTGTGTTTTCTAAACGTGTGATTCTGTTCTGTTCTGTAATTCAGTTCAAGTGTAGCGGTTTTTACATTCCCTCTATAAGTGATAGCTTATGATAAGTGTCTTTTTCTGTGTGACTTATTTCACTTAGAATCGTCGTAACTAAGTCCACTCAACTTGCTTCTACTAGCCTTATGACATTGATTTCATGTCTGAGTGATATTCCATTGTACATAAGGACCACAACTTCTTTATCCATTTTTCTCTTTCCTGGGATATTTAAGGTGTCATGAAGTGGAGGTTCTTGTCAACAGAGCAGCCCCAAACTTTGGGGTGCCTGTGTCTTGCTGATTTTTAGTTTTCCCAATTTATACGCCCATGAGTGGACGTGCCCTACGCTCCCTAAGCTGTGTTTTTTCGATGTTTCAGGACACACCGTACACTTCTCCAGTGTGGCTGTTGGCAACTTACATCCCGCCCATCAGCGTAGCAAGGCTGCCATTTCTCCATGGCCTGTCCTGCATTTCTGATTTTGACACTTTTAGCAGCATGGCCCTTTTGACCGATGGGAAGCGAGACTTCTTTGTAGCGCTGAGTTGCCTTTCCAGGTTGCTTGGTTGGCCAAAAAGGGCGTATGCGTTTTTTCCTGAATATATTCAGGAAAAAACGCATACGCCCTTGTTGGCCAAGGGCATCATTGTCGACGTTATGCCGCTTTTCATGTGCTTTACAGCCGATTCGAATCTACCTCCTGAAATCTGTTTCCTGCAATTCTGCCTTGCTTTCAAATCCTCTTCGTTGCCTTCCCTCAATATATCTGTGGATGAGAGTTATCATTTATATCTCTGCGGGTTTGTGAATTGCAGTGTCCCTGAGCTCCATTTTTCAACTCGCTTTTTTGGGAGCTGGCCGCAAAAGCGCGGGATTGCCTCAGGCCCTATTGTGCTTCTGGGCGGCAGGCTGAGCCTGTGATTAATTCTTCTTCCTGATGGGAAAATAGAGTGACCTGTGCCTGTCCCAACACCTAGATCTAGTCTCTCATTGGTTGCCCCTCTTCCCGTTCATCCTCAGGACAAATTGCAACCTGTAGGGAACAGGAGGTTAAAGGTGCTGATTCTCCAAGTAAGTTGATTGCTAGTAAAGTAGCTGGAAAGGCGAACCCGAGCACAAGGAGATGAGAAATGGGGTGTGTTTTAGAAACCTTTCAAAATCACAGGGTGTACCATCTTCTGAGTTTCTCATGCATGTTTTCGATGTAGGAAGATGCCCTTGAACCTGGAGATTTGGGACCCATGGGATGGGTATCACGCAGTATTACTTTAAAGGGTCTGCGTTTGCTCACCCAACCTCTCAGCCCCAAGAGTGTCCACCCTTATGTCTCATCCAGCTGTGGGTCTAGATATGGTCAATCCAGGTGGCATCACAGCCCCTGAACGAATTTTGTAAGAATTTCTCTCTCTTTCACTGTCTTTGTTTTACGGGTTTTTAAAAGTAATTTATTTTTATAATGGGGTTTAGCTGCTTTTCACGGCTGTGTTTATGCGGATTTACACCCACTTGACTCACTTCCAGACAGATATCAATACATAGGTTTTAAGATTGTTACTAGTCACATATATTCTTGTGCGGTGAATAGGGGGTGTTGAGTCCAGTTCACTGAGCAAGGAGTAGGTCTTGTCTATTACATATTGGGTGTATGGAACGGTATCTGAGCGAATTTGAAACCCTTGTTTTATGCATCACCCCACCTCACCTTTCCCGTTAAGCAGCCATAGTGTGTTTTCTAAACGTGTGATTCTGTTCTGTTCTGTAATTCAGTTCAAGTGTAGCGGTTTTTACATTCCCTCTATAAGTGATAGCTTATGATAAGTGTCTTTTTCTGTGTGACTTATTTCACTTAGAATCGTCGTACCTAAGTCCACTCATCTTGCTTCTACTAGCCTTATGACATTGATTTCATGTCTGAGTGATATTGCATTGTACATAAGGACCACAACTTCTTTATCCATTTTTCTCTTTCCTGGGATATTTAAGGTGTCATGAAGTGGAGGTTCTTGTCAACAGAGCAGCCCCAAACTTTGGGGTGCCTGTGTCTTGCTGATTTTTAGTTTTCCCAATTTATACGCCCATGAGTGGACGTGCCCTATGCTCACTAAGCTGTGTTTTTTCGATGTTTCAGGACACACCTTACACTTCTCCAGAGTGGCTGTTGGCAATTAACATCCCGCCCATCAGCGTAGCAAGGCTGCCATTTCTCCATGGCCTGTCCTGCATTTCTGGTTTTGACACTTTTTGCAGCATGTCCCTTTTGGCCGATGGGAAGCGAGACTTCTTTGTAGCGCTGATTTGCCTTTCCAGGTTGCTTGGTTGGCCAAAAAGGGCGTATGCGTTTTTTCCTGAATATATTCAGGAAAAAACGCATACGCCCTTTTTGGCCAAGGGCTTCATTGTCGACGTTTTGCCGCATTTCATGTGCCTTAAAGGCGATTCGAATCTACCTCCTGAAATCTGTTTCCTGCAATTCTGCCTTGCTTTCAAATCCTCTTCGTTGCCTTCCCTCAATATATTTGTGGACGAGAGTTATCATTTATAACTCAGCAGGTTTGTGAATGGCAGTGCCCCTGAGCTCCATTTTGCAACTGTCTTGTTTGGGAGCTGGCCGCAAAAGCACGGGATTTCCTCAGGCCCTATTCTGGTTCCCGGCGGCAGGCTGAGCCTGTGGTTAATTCTTCTTCCTGATGGGAAAATAGAGTGACCTGTGCCTGTCCCAACACCTAGATCTAGTCTCTCATTGGTTGCCCCTCTTCCCGTTCATCCTCAGGACAAATTGCAACCTGTACAGAACAGGAGGTTAAAGGTGCTGATTCTCCAAGTAGGGAGATTGCTAGTGAAGTAGCTGGAATGGCGAACCCGAGCACAAGGAGATGAGAAATGAGGTGCGTTTTAGAATCCTTTCAAAATCACACGGTGTACCTTCTTCTGGGTTCCTCATGCAAGTTTTCGATGTAGGAAGATGCCCTTGAACCTGGAGATTTGGGACCCATGGGATGGGTACCATGCAGTATTACTTTAAAGGGTCTGCGTTTGCTCACCCAACCTCACCCAACCTTTCAGCCCCAAGAGTGTCCACCCTTATGTCTCATCCAGCTGTGGGTCTAGATATGGTCAATCCAGGTGGCATCACAGCCCCTGAACGAATTTTGTAAGAATTTCTCTCTCTTTCACTGTCTTTGTTTTACGGGTTTTTAAAAGTAATTTATTTTTATAATGGGGTTTAGCTGCTTTTCACGGCTGTGTTTATGCGGATTTACACCCACTTGACTCACTTCCAGACAGATATCAATACATAGGTTTTAAGATTGTTACTAGTCACATATATTCTTGTGCGGTGAATAGGGCGTGTTGAGTCCAGTTCACTGAGCAAGGAGTAGGTCTTGTCTATTACATATTGGGTGTATGGAATGGTATCTGAGCGAATTTGAACCCCTTGTTTTATGCATCACCCCACCTCACCTTTCCCGTTAAGCAGCCATAGTGTGTTTTCTAAACGTGTGATTCTGTTCTGTTCTGTAATTCAGTTCAAGTGTAGCGGTTTTTACATTCCCTCTATAAGTGATAGCTTATGATAAGTGTCTTTTTCTGTGTGACTTATTTCACTTAGAATCGTCGTATCTAAGTCCACTCAACTTGCTTCTACTAGCCTTATGACATTGATTTCATGTCTGAGTGATATTCCATTGTACATAAGGACCACAACTTCTTTATCCATTTTTCTCTTTCCTGGGATATTTAAGGTGTCATGAAGTGGAGGTTCTTGTCAACAGAGCAGCCCCAAACTTTGGGGTGCCTGTGTCTTGCTGATTTTTAGTTTTCCCAATTTATACGCCCATGAGTGGACGTGCCCTACGCTCCCTAAGCTGTGTTTTTTCGATGTTTCAGGACACACCGTACACTTCTCCAGAGTGGCTGTTGGCAACTTACATCCCGCCTATCAGCGTAGCAAGGCTGCCATTTCTCCATGGCCTGTCCTGCATTTCTGATTTTGACACTTTTAGCAGCATGGCCCTTTTGACCGATGGGAAGCGAGACTTCTTTGTAGCGCTGATTTGCCTTTCCAGGTTGCTTGGTTGGCCAAAAAGTGCGTATGCGTTTTTTCCTGAATATATTCAGGAAAAAACGCATACGCCCTTGTTGGCCAAGGGCATCATTGTCGACGTTTTGCCGCTTTTCATGTGCTTTACAGCCGATTCGAATCTACCTCCTGAAATCTGTTTCCTGCAATTCTGCCTTGCTTTCAAATCCTCTTCGTTGCCTTCCCTCAATATATCTGTGGATGACAGTTATCATTTATAACTCTGCGGGTTTGTGAATTGCAGTGTCCCTGAGCTCCATTTTTCAACTCGCTTTTTTGGGAGCTGGCCGCAAAAGCGCGGGATTGCCTCAGGCCCTATTGTGCTTCTGGGCGGCAGGCTGAGCCTGTGATTAATTCTTCTTCCTGATGGGAAAATAGAGTGACCTGTGCCTGTCCCAACACCTAGATCTAGTCTCTCATTGGTTGCCCCTCTTCCCGTTCATCCTCAGGACAAATTGCAACCTGTAGGGAACAGGAGGTTAAAGGTGCTGATTCTCCAAGTAAGTTGATTGCTAGTAAAGTAGCTGGAAAGGCGAACCCGAGCACAAGGAGATGAGAAATGGGGTGTGTTTTAGAAACCTTTCAAAATCACACGGTGTACCATCATCTGAGTTTCTCATGCATGTTTTCGATGTAGGAAGATGCCCTTGAACCTGGAGATTTGGGACCCATGGGATGGGTATCACGCAGTATTACTTTAAAGGGTCTGCGTTTGCTCACCCAACCTCTCAGCCCCAAGAGTGTCCACCCTTATGTCTCATCCAGCTGTGGGTCTAGATATGGTCAATCCAGGTTGCATCTCAGCCCCTGAACGAATTTTGTAAGCATTTCTCTCTCTTTCACTGTCTTTGTTTTACGGGTTTTTAAAAGTAATTTATTTTTATAATGGGGTTTAGCTGCTTTTCACGGCTGTGTTTATGCGGTTTACACCCACTTGACTCACTTCCAGACAGATATCAATACATAGGTTTTAAGATTGTTACTAGTCACATATATTCTTGTGCGGTGAATAGGGGGTGTTGAGTCCAGTTCACGGAGAAAGGAGTAGGTTTTGTCTATTACATATTGGGTGTATGGAACGGTATCTGAGCAAATTTGAACCCCTTGTTTTATGCATCACCCCACCTCACCTTTCCCGTTAAGCAGCCATAGTGTGTTTTCTAAACGTGTGAGTCTGTTCTGTTTTGTAATTCAGTTCAAGTGTAGCGGTTTTTACATTCCCTCTATAAGTGATAGCTTATGATAAGTGTCTTTTTCTGTGTGACTTATTTCACTTAGAATCGTCGTACCTAAGTCCACTCATCTTGCTTCTACTAGCCTTATGACATTGATTTCATGTCTGAGTGATATTCCATTGTACATAAGGACCACAACTTTTTTATCCATTTTTCTCTTTCCTGGGATATTTAAGGTGTCATGAAGTGGAGGTTCTTGTCAACAGAGCAGCCCCAAACTTTGGCGTGCCTGTGTCTTGCTGATTTTTAGTTTTCCCAATTTATACGCCCATGAGTGGACGTGCCCTATGCTCACTAAGCTGTGTTTTTTCGATGTTTCAGGACACACCGTACACTTCTCCAGAGTGGCTGTTGGCAATTTACATCCCGCCCATCAGCGTAGCAAGGCTGCCATTTCTCCATGGCCTGTCCTGCATTTCTGGTTTTGACACTTTTTGCAGCATGGCCCTTTTGACCCATGGGAAGCGAGAGTTCTTTGTAGCGCTGATTTGCCTTTCCAGGTTGCTTGGTTGGCCAAAAAGGGCGTATGCGTTTTTTCCTGAATATATTCAGGAAAAAACGCATACGCCCTTTTTGGCCAAGGGCATAATTGTCGACGTTTTGCCGCTTTTCATGTGCTTTAAAGGCGATTCGAATCTACCTCCTGAAACCTGTTTCCTGCAATTCTGCCTTGCTTTCAAATCCTCTTCGTTGCCTTCCCTCAATATATTTGTGGACGAGAGTTATCATTTATAACTCAGCAGGTTTGTGAATGGCAGTCCCCCTGAGCTCCATTTTTCAACTGTCTTTTTTGGGAGCTGGCCGCAAAAGCACGGGATTGCCTCAGGCCCTATTCTGGTTCCCGGCGGCAGGCTGAGCCTGTGGTTAATTGTTCTTCCTGATGGGAAAATAGAGTGACCTGTGCCTGTCCCAACACCTACATCTATTCTCTCATTGGTTTCCCCTCTTCCCGTTCATCCTCAGGACAAATTGCAACCTGTACAGAACAGGAGGTTAAAGGTGCTGATTCTCCAAGTAGGGAGATTGCTAGTGAAGTAGCTGGAATGGCGAACCCGAGCACAAGGAGATGAGAAATGAGGTGCGTTTTAGAAACCTTTCAAAATCACACGGTGTACCTTCTTCTGGGTTCCTCATGCAAGTTTTCGATGTAGGAAGATGCCCTTGAACCTGGAGATTTGGGACCCATGGGATGGGTACCATGCAGTATTACTTTAAAGGGTCTGCGTTTGCTCACCCAACCTCACCCAACCTCTCAGCCCCAAGAGTGTCCACCCTTATGTCTCATCCAGCTGTGGGTCTAGATATGGTCAATCCAGGTTGCATCACAGCCCCTGAACGAATTTTGTAAGAATTTCTCTCTCTTTCACTGTCTTTGTTTTACGGGTTTTTAAAAGTAATTTATTTTTATAATGGGGTTTAGCTGCTTTTCACGGCTGTGTTTATGCGGCTTTACACCCACTTGACTCACTTCCAGACAGATATCAATACATAGGTTTTAAGATTGTTACTAGTCACATATATTCTTGTGCGGTGAATAGGGGGTGTTGAGTCCAGTTCACTGAGCAAGGAGTAGGTCTTGTCTATTACATATTGGGTGTATGGAACGGTATCTGAGCGAATTTGAACCCCTTGTTTTATGCATCACCCCACCTCACCTTTCCCGTTAAGCAGCCATAGTGTGTTTTCTAAACGTGTGATTCTGTTCTGTTCTGTAATTCAGTTCAAGTGTAGCGGTTTTTACATTCCCTCTATAAGTGATAGCTTATGATAAGTGTCTTTTTCTGTGTGACTTATTTCACTTAGAATCGTCGTAACTAAGTCCACTCAACTTGCTTCTACTAGCCTTATGACATTGATTTCATGTCTGAGTGATATTCCATTGTACATAAGGACCACAACTTCTTTATCCATTTTTCTCTTTCCTGGGATATTTAAGGTGTCATGAAGTGGAGGTTCTTGTCAACAGAGCAGCCCTAAACTTTGGGGTGCCTGTGTCTTGCTGATTTTTAGTTTTCACAATTTATACGCCCATGAGTGGACGTGCCCTATGCTCCCTAAGCTGTGTTTTTTCGATGTTTCAGGACACACCGTACACTTCTCCAGAGTGGCTGTTGGCAACTTACATCCCGCTCATCAGCGTAGCAAGGCTGCCATTTCTCCATGGCCTGTCCTGCATTTCTGGTTTTGACACTTTTTGCAGCATGGCCCTTTTGACCGATGGGAAGCGAGACTTCTTTGTAGCGCTGATTTGCCTTTCCAGGTTGCTTGGTTGGCCAAAAAGGGCGTATGCGTTTTTTCCTGAATATATTCAGGAAAAAACGCATACGCCCTTCTTGGCCAAGGGCATCATTGTCGACGTTTTGCCGCTTTTCATGTGCTTTACAGGCGATTCGAATCTACCTCCTGAAATCTGTTTCCTGCAATTCTGCCTTGCTTTCAAATCCTCTTCGTTGCCTTCCCTCAATATATCTGTGGAGGAGAGTTATCATTTATAACTCTGCGGGTTTGTGAATTGCAGTGTCCCTGAGCTCCATTTTTCAACTCGCTTTTTTGGGAGCTGGCCGCAAAAGCGCGGGATTGCCTCAGGCCCTATTGTGCTTGTGGGCGGCAGGCTGAGCCTGTGATTAATTCTTCTTCCTGATGGGAAAATAGAGTGACCTGTGCCTGTCCCAACACCTAGATCTAGTCTCTCATTGGTTGCCCCTCTTCCCGTTCATCCTCAGGACAAATTGCAACCTGTAGGGAACAGGAGGTTAAAGGTGCTGATTCTCCAAGTAAGTTGATTGCTAGTAAAGTAGCTGGAAAGGCGAACCCGAGCACAAGGAGATGAGAAATGGGGTGTGTTTTAGAAACCTTTCAAAATCACACGGTGTACCATCTTCTGAGTTTCTCATGCATGTTTTCGATGTAGGAAGATGCCCTTGAACCTGGAGATTTGGGACCCATGGGATGGGTATCACTCAGTATTACTTTAAAGGGTCTGTGTTTGCTCACCCAACCTCTCAGCCCCAAGAGTGTCCACCCTTATGTCTCATCCAGCTGTGGGTCTAGATATGGTCAATCCAGGTGGCATCACAGCCCCTGAACGAATTTTGTAAGAATTTCTCTCTCTTTCACTGTCTTTGTTTTACGGGTTTTTAAAAGTAATTTATTTTTATAATGGGGTTTAGCTGCTTTTCACGGCTGTGTTTATGCGGATTTACACCCACTTGACTCTCTTCCAGACAGATATCAATACATAGGTTTTAAGATTGTTACTAGTCACATATATTCTTGTGCGGTGAATAGGGGGTGTTGAGTCCAGTTCACGGAGCAAGGAGTAGGTCTTGTCTATTACATATTCGGTGTATGGAACGGTATCTGAGCAAATTTGAACCCCTTGTTTTATGCATCACCCCACCTCACCTTTCCCGTTAAGCAGCCATAGTGTGTTTTCTAAACGTGTGACTCTGTTCTGTTTTGTAATTCAGTTCAAGTGTAGCGGTTTTTACATTCCCTCTATAAGTGATAGCTTATGATAAGTGTCTTTTTCTGTGTGACTTATTTCACTTAGAATCGTCGTACCTAAGTCCACTCATCTTGCTTCTACTAGCCTTATGACATTGATTTCATGTCTGAGTGATATTCCATTGTACATAAGGACCACAACTTTTTTATCCATTTTTCTCTTTCCTGGGATATTTAAGGTGTCATGAAGTGGAGGTTCTTGTCAACAGAGCAGCCCCAAACTTTGGGGTGCCTGTGTCTTGCTGATTTTTAGTTTTCCCAATTTATACGCCCATGAGTGGACGTGCCCTATGCTCACTAAGCTGTGTTTTTTCGATGTTTCAGGACACACCGTACACTTCTCCAGAGTGGCTGTTGGCAATTTACATCCCGCCCATCAGCGTAGCAAGGCTGCCATTTCTCCATGGCCTGTCCTGCATTTCTGGTTTTGACACATTTTGCAGCATGGCCCTTTTGACCCATGGGAAGCGAGAGTTCTTTGTAGCGCTGATTTGCCTTTCCAGGTTGCTTGGTTGGCCAAAAAGGGCGTATGCGTTTTTTCCTGAATATATTCAGGAAAAAACGCATACGCCCTTTTTGGCCAAGGGCATAATTGTCGACGTTTTGCCGCTTTTCATGTGCTTTAAAGGCGATTCGAATCTACCTCCTGAAACCTGTTTCCTGCAATTCTGCCTTGCTTTCAAATCCTCTTCGTTGCCTTCCCTCAATATATTTGTGGACGAGAGTTATCATTTATAACTCAGCAGGTTTGTGAATGGCAGTCCCCCTGAGCTCCATTTTTCAACTGTCTTTTTTGGGAGCTGGCCGCAAAAGCACGGGATTGCCTCAGGCCCTATTCTGGTTCCCGGCGGCAGGCTGAGCCTGTGGTTAATTGTTCTTCCTGATGGGAAAATAGAGTGACCTGTGCCTGTCCCAACACCTAGATCTATTCTCTCATTGGTTTCCCCTCTTCCCGTTCATCCTCAGGACAAATTGCAACCTGTAGGGAACAGGAGCTTAAAGGTGCTGATTCTCCAAGTAGGGAGATTGCTAGTGAAGTAGCTGGAATGGCGAACCCGAGCACAAGGAGATGAGAAATGAGGTGCGTTTTAGAAACCTTTCAAAATCACACGGTGTACCTTCTTCTGGGTTCCTCATGCAAGTTTTCGATGAAGGAAGATGCCCTTGAACCTGGAGATTTGGGACCCATGGGATGGGTACCATGCAGTATTACTTTAAAGGGTCTGTGTTTGCTCACCCAACCTCACCCAACCTCTCAGCCCCAAGAGTGTCCACCCTTATGTCTCATCCAGCTGTGGGTCTAGATATGGTCAATCCAGGTTGCATCACAGCCCCTGAACGAATTTTGTAAGAATTTCTCTCTCTTTCACTGTCTTTGTTTTACGGGTTTTTAAAAGTAATTTATTTTTATAATGGGGTTTAGCTGCTTTTCACGGCTGTGTTTATGCGGCTTTACACCCACTTGACTCACTTCCAGACAGATATCAATACATAGGTTTTAAGATTGTTACTAGTCACATATATTCTTGTGCGGTGAATAGGGGGTGTTGAGTCCAGTTCACTGAGCAAGGAGTAGGTCTTGTCTATTACATATTGGGTGTATGGAACGGTATCTGAGCGAATTTGAACCCCTTGTTTTATGCATCACCCCACCTCACCTTTCCCGTTAAGCAGCCATAGTGTGTTTTCTAAACGTGTGACTCTGTTCTGTTCTGTAATTCAGTTCAAGTGTAGCGGTTTTTACATTCCCTCTATAAGTGATAGCTTATGATAAGTGTCTTTTTCTGTGTGACTTATTTCACTTAGAATCGTCGTACCTAAGTCCACTCATCTTGCTTCTACTAGCCTTATGACATTGATTTCATGTCTGAGTGATATTCCATTGTACATAAGGACCACAACTTCTTTATCCATTTTTCTCTTTCCTGGGATATTTAAGGTGTCATGAAGTGGAGGTTCTTGTCAACAGAGCAGCCCTAAACTTTGGGGTGCCTGTGTCTTGCTGATTTTTAGTTTTCACAATTTATACGCCCATGAGTGGACGTGCCCTATGCTCCCTAAGCTGTGTTTTTTCGATGTTTCAGGACACACCGTACACTTCTCCAGAGTGGCTGTTGGCAACTTACATCCCGCTCATCAGCGTAGCAAGGCTGCCATTTCTCCATGGCCTGTCCTGCATTTCTGGTTTTGACACTTTTTGCAGCATGGCCCTTTTGACCGATGGGAAGCGAGACTTCTTTGTAGCGCTGATTTGCCTTTCCAGGTTGCTTGGTTGGCCAAAAAGGGCGTATGCGTTTTTTCCTGAATATATTCAGGAAAAAACGCATACGCCCTTCTTGGCCAAGGGCATCATTGTCGACGTTTTGCCGCTTTTCATGTGCTTTACAGGCGATTCGAATCTACCTCCTGAAATCTGTTTCCTGCAATTCTGCCTTGCTTTCAAATCCTCTTCGTTGCCTTCCCTCAATATATCTGTGGATGAGAGTTATCATTTATAACTCTGCGGGTTTGTGAATTGCAGTGTCCCTGAGCTCCATTTTTCAACTCGCTTTTTTGGGAGCTGGCCGCAAAAGCGCGGGATTGCCTCAGGCCCTATTGTGCTTCTGGGCGGCAGGCTGAGCCTGTGATTAATTCTTCTTCCTGATGGGAAAATAGAGTGACCTGTGCCTGTCCCAACACCTAGATCTAGTCTCTCATTGGTTGCCGCTCTTCCCGTTCATCCTCAGGACAAATTGCAACCTGTAGGGAACAGGAGGTTAAAGGTGCTGATTCTCCAAGTAAGTTGATTGCTAGTAAAGTAGCTGGAAAGGCGAACCCGAGCACAAGGAGATGAGAAATGGGGTGTGTTTTAGAAACCTTTCAAAATCACACGGTGTACCATCTTCTGAGTTTCTCATGCATGTTTTCGATGTAGGAAGATGCCCTTGAACCTGGAGATTTGGGACCCATGGGATGGGTATCACGCAGTATTACTTTAAAGGGTCTGTGTTTGCTCACCCAACCTCTCAGCCCCAAGAGTGTCCACCCTTATGTCTCATCCAGCTGTGGGTCTAGATATGGTCAATCCAGGTGGCATCACAGCCCCTGAACGAATTTTGTAAGAATTTCTCTCTCTTTCACTGTCTTTGTTTTACGGGTTTTTAAAAGTAATTTATTTTTATAATGGGGTTTAGCTGCTTTTCACGGCTGTGTTTATGCGGATTTACACCCACTTGACTCTCTTCCAGACAGATATCAATACATAGGTTTTAAGATTGTTACTAGTCACATATATTCTTGTGCGGTGAATAGGGGGTGTTGAGTCCAGTTCACGGAGCAAGGAGTAGGTCTTGTCTATTACATATTGGGTGTATGGAACGGTATCTGAGCAAATTTGAACCCCTTGTTTTATGCATCACCCCACCTCACCTTTCCCGTTAAGCAGCCATAGTGTGTTTTCTAAACGTGTGACTCTGTTCTGTTTTGTAATTCAGTTCAAGTGTAGCGGTTTTTACATTCCCTCTATAAGTGATAGCTTATGATAAGTGTCTTTTTCTGTGTGACTTATTTCACGTAGAATCGTCGTACCTAAGTCCACTCATCTTGCTTCTACTAGCCTTATGACATTGATTTCATGTCTGAGTGATATTCCATTGTACATAAGGACCACAAATTTTTTATCCATTTTTCTCTTTCCTGGGATATTTAAGGTGTCATGAAGTGGAGGTTCTTGTCAACAGAGCAGCCCCAAACTTTGGGGTGCCTGTGTCTTGCTGATTTTTAGTTTTCCCAATTTATACGCCCATGAGTGGACGTGCCCTATGCTCACTAAGCTGTGTTTTTTCGATGTTTCAGGACACACCGTACACTTCTCCAGAGTGGCTGTTGGCAATTTACATCCCGCCCATCAGCGTAGCAAGGCTGCCATTTCTCCATGGCCTGTCCTGCATTTCTGGTTTTGACACTTTTTGCAGCATGGCCCTTTTGACCCATGGGAAGCGAGAGTTCTTTGTAGCGCTGATTTGCCTTTCCAGGTTGCTTGGTTGGCCAAAAAGGGCGTATGCGTTTTTTCCTGAATATATTCAGGAAAAAACGCATACGCCCTTTTTGGCCAAGGGCATAATTGTCGACGTTTTGCCGCTTTTCATGTGCTTTAAAGGCGATTCGAATCTACCTCCTGAAACCTGTTTCCTGCAATTCTGCCTTGCTTTCAAATCCTCTTCGTTGCCTTCCCTCAATATATTTGTGGACGAGAGTTATCATTTATAACTCAGCAGGTTTGTGAATGGCAGTCCCCCTGAGCTCCATTTTTCAACTGTCTTTTTTGGGAGCTGGCCGCAAAAGCACGGGATTGCCTCAGGCCCTATTCTGGTTCCCGGCGGCAGGCTGAGCCTGTGGTTAATTGTTCTTCCTGATGGGAAAATAGAGTGACCTGTGCCTGTCCCAACACCTAGATCTATTCTCTCATTGGTTTCCCCTCTTCCCGTTCATCCTCAGGACAAATTGCAACCTGTAGGGAACAGGAGCTTAAAGGTGCTGATTCTCCAAGTAGGGAGATTGCTAGTGAAGTAGCTGGAATGGCGAACCCGAGCACAAGGAGATGAGAAATGAGGTGCGTTTTAGAAACCTTTCAAAATCACACGGTGTACCTTCTTCTGGGTTCCTCATGCAAGTTTTCGATGAAGGAAGATGCCCTTGAACCTGGAGATTTGGGACCCATGGGATGGGTACCATGCAGTATTACTTTAAAGGGTCTGTGTTTGCTCACCCAACCTCACCCAACCTCTCAGCCCCAAGAGTGTCCACCCTTATGTCTCATCCAGCTGTGGGTCTAGATATGGTCAATCCAGGTTGCATCACAGCCCCTGAACGAATTTTGTAAGAATTTCTCTCTCTTTCACTGTCTTTGTTTTACGGGTTTTTAAAAGTAATTTATTTTTATAATGGGGTTTAGCTGCTTTTCACGGCTGTGTTTATGCGGCTTTACACCCACTTGACTCACTTCCAGACAGATATCAATACATAGGTTTTAAGATTGTTACTAGTCACATATATTCTTGTGCGGTGAATAGGGGGTGTTGAGTCCAGTTCACTGAGCAAGGAGTAGGTCTTGTCTATTACATATTGGGTGTATGGAACGGTATCTGAGCGAATTTGAACCCCTTGTTTTATGCATCACCCCACCTCACCTTTCCCGTTAAGCAGCCATAGTGTGTTTTCTAAACGTGTGACTCTGTTCTGTTCTGTAATTCAGTTCAAGTGTAGCGGTTTTTACATTCCCTCTATAAGTGATAGCTTATGATAAGTGTCTTTTTCTGTGTGACTTATTTCACTTAGAATCGTCGTACCTAAGTCCACTCATCTTGCTTCTACTAGCCTTATGACATTGATTTCATGTCTGAGTGATATTCCATTGTACATAAGGACCACAACTTCTTTATCCATTTTTCTCTTTCCTGGGATATTTAAGGTGTCATGAAGTGGAGGTTCTTGTCAACAGAGCAGCCCTAAACTTTGGGGTGCCTGTGTCTTGCTGATTTTTAGTTTTCACAATTTATACGCCCATGAGTGGACGTGCCCTATGCTCCCTAAGCTGTGTTTTTTCGATGTTTCAGGACACACCGTACACTTCTCCAGAGTGGCTGTTGGCAACTTACATCCCGCTCATCAGCGTAGCAAGGCTGCCATTTCTCCATGGCCTGTCCTGCATTTCTGGTTTTGACACTTTTTGCAGCATGGCCCTTTTGACCGATGGGAAGCGAGACTTCTTTGTAGCGCTGATTTGCCTTTCCAGGTTGCTTGGTTGGCCAAAAAGGGCGTATGCGTTTTTTCCTGAATATATTCAGGAAAAAACGCATACGCCCTTCTTGGCCAAGGGCATCATTGTCGACGTTTTGCCGCTTTTCATGTGCTTTACAGGCGATTCGAATCTACCTCCTGAAATCTGTTTCCTGCAATTCTGCCTTGCTTTCAAATCCTCTTCGTTGCCTTCCCTCAATATATCTGTGGATGAGAGTTATCATTTATAACTCTGCGGGTTTGTGAATTGCAGTGTCCCTGAGCTCCATTTTTCAACTCGCTTTTTTGGGAGCTGGCCGCAAAAGCGCGGGATTGCCTCAGGCCCTATTGTGCTTCTGGGCGGCAGGCTGAGCCTGTGATTAATTCTTCTTCCTGATGGGAAAATAGAGTGACCTGTGCCTGTCCCAACACCTAGATCTAGTCTCTCATTGGTTGCCGCTCTTCCCGTTCATCCTCAGGACAAATTGCAACCTGTAGGGAACAGGAGGTTAAAGGTGCTGATTCTCCAAGTAAGTTGATTGCTAGTAAAGTAGCTGGAAAGGCGAACCCGAGCACAAGGAGATGAGAAATGGGGTGTGTTTTAGAAACCTTTCAAAATCACACGGTGTACCATCTTCTGAGTTTCTCATGCATGTTTTCGATGTAGGAAGATGCCCTTGAACCTGGAGATTTGGGACCCATGGGATGGGTATCACGCAGTATTACTTTAAAGGGTCTGTGTTTGCTCACCCAACCTCTCAGCCCCAAGAGTGTCCACCCTTATGTCTCATCCAGCTGTGGGTCTAGATATGGTCAATCCAGGTGGCATCACAGCCCCTGAACGAATTTTGTAAGAATTTCTCTCTCTTTCACTGTCTTTGTTTTACGGGTTTTTAAAAGTAATTTATTTTTATAATGGGGTTTAGCTGCTTTTCACGGCTGTGTTTATGCGGATTTACACCCACTTGACTCTCTTGCAGACAGATATCAATACATAGGTTTTAAGATTGTTACTAGTCACATATATTCTTGTGCGGTGAATAGGGGGTGTTGAGTCCAGTTCACGGAGCAAGGAGTAGGTCTTGTCTATTACATATTGGGTGTATGGAACGGTATCTGAGCAAATTTGAACCCCTTGTTTTATGCATCACCCCACCTCACCTTTCCCGTTAAGCAGCCATAGTGTGTTTTCTAAACGTGTGACTCTGTTCTGTTTTGTAATTCAGTTCAAGTGTAGCGGTTTTTACATTCCCTCTATAAGTGATAGCTTATGATAAGTGTCTTTTTCTGTGTGACTTATTTCACGTAGAATCGTCGTACCTAAGTCCACTCATCTTGCTTCTACTAGCCTTATGACATTGATTTCATGTCTGAGTGATATTCCATTGTACATAAGGACCACAACTTTTTTATCCATTTTTCTCTTTCCTGGGATATTTAAGGTGTCATGAAGTGGAGGTTCTTGTCAACAGAGCAGCCCCAAACTTTGGGGTGCCTGTGTCTTGCTGATTTTTAGTTTTCCCAATTTATACGCCCATGAGTGGACGTGCCCTATGCTCACTAAGCTGTGTTTTTTCGATGTTTCAGGACACACCGTACACTTCTCCAGAGTGGCTGTTGGCAATTTACATCCCGCCCATCAGCGTAGCAAGGCTGCCATTTCTCCATGGCCTGTCCTGCATTTCTGGTTTTGACACATTTTGCAGCATGGCCCTTTTGACCCATGGGAAGCGAGAGTTCTTTGTAGCGCTGATTTGCCTTTCCAGGTTGCTTGGTTGGCCAAAAAGTGCGTATGCGTTTTTTCCTGAATATATTCAGGAAAAAACGCATACGCCCTTTTTGGCCAAGGGCATAATTGTCGACGTTTTGCCGCTTTTCATGTGCTTTAAAGGCGATTCGAATCTACCTCCTGAAACCTGTTTCCTGCAATTCTGCCTTGCTTTCAAATCCTCTTCGTTGCCTTCCCTCAATATATTTGTGGACGAGAGTTATCATTTATAACTCAGCAGGTTTGTGAATGGCAGTCCCCCTGAGCTCCATTTTTCAACTGTCTTTTTTGGGAGCTGGCCGCAAAAGCACGGGATTGCCTCAGGCCCTATTCTGGTTCCCGGCGGCAGGCTGAGCCTGTGGTTAATTGTTCTTCCTGATGGGAAAATAGAGTGACCTGTGCCTGTCCCAACACCTAGATCTATTCTCTCATTGGTTTCCCCTCTTCCCGTTCATCCTCAGGACAAATTGCAACCTGTAGGGAACAGGAGCTTAAAGGTGCTGATTCTCCAAGTAGGGAGATTGCTAGTGAAGTAGCTGGAATGGCGAACCCGAGCACAAGGAGATGAGAAATGAGGTGCGTTTTAGAAACCTTTCAAAATCACACGGTGTACCTTCTTCTGGGTTCCTCATGCAAGTTTTCGATGAAGGAAGATGCCCTTGAACCTGGAGATTTGGGACCCATGGGATGGGTACCATGCAGTATTACTTTAAAGGGTCTGTGTTTGCTCACCCAACCTCACCCAACCTCTCAGCCCCAAGAGTGTCCACCCTTATGTCTCATCCAGCTGTGGGTCTAGATATGGTCAATCCAGGTTGCATCACAGCCCCTGAACGAATTTTGTAAGAATTTCTCTCTCTTTCACTGTCTTTGTTTTACGGGTTTTTAAAAGTAATTTATTTTTATAATGGGGTTTAGCTGCTTTTCACGGCTGTGTTTATGCGGCTTTACACCCACTTGACTCACTTCCAGACAGATATCAATACATAGGTTTTAAGATTGTTACTAGTCACATATATTCTTGTGCGGTGAATAGGGGGTGTTGAGTCCAGTTCACGGAGAAAGGAGTAGGTTTTGTCTATTACATATTGGGTGTATGGAACGGTATCTGAGCAAATTTGAACCCCTTGTTTTATGCATCACCCCACCTCACCTTTCCCGTTAAGCAGCCATAGTGTGTTTTCTAAACGTGTGACTCTGTTCTGTTTTGTAATTCAGTTCAAGTGTAGCGGTTTTTACATTCCCTCTATAAGTGATAGCTTATGATAAGTGTCTTTTTCTGTGTGACTTATTTCACTTAGAATCGTCGTACCTAAGTCCACTCATCTTGCTTCTACTAGCCTTATGACATTGATTTCATGTCTGAGTGATATTCCATTGTACATAAGGACCACAACTTTTTTATCCATTTTTCTCTTTCCTGGGATATTTAAGGTGTCATGAAGTGGAGGTTCTTGTCAACAGAGCAGCCCCAAACTTTGGGGTGCCTGTGTCTTGCTGATTTTTAGTTTTCCCAATTTATACGCCCATGAGTGGACGTGCCCTATGCTCACTAAGCTGTGTTTTTTCGATGTTTCAGGACACACCGTACACTTCTCCAGAGTGGCTGTTGGCAATTTACATCCCGCCCATCAGCGTAGCAAGGCTGCCATTTCTCCATGGCCTGTCCTGCATTTCTGGTTTTGACACTTTTTGCAGCATGTCCCTTTTGGCCGATGGGAAGCGAGACTTCTTTTTAGCGCTGATTTGCCTTTCCAGGTTGCTTGGTTGGCCAAAAAGGGCGTATGCGTTTTTTCCTGAATATATTCAGGAAAAAACGCATACGCCCTTTTTGGCCAAGGGCATCACTGTCGACGTTTTGCCGCTTTTCATGTGCCTTAAAGGCGATTCGAATCTACCTCCTGAAATCTGTTTCCTGCAATTCTGCCTTGCTTTCAAATCCTCTTCGTTGACTTCCCTCAATATATCTGTGGATGAGAGTTATCACTTATAACTCTGTGGGTTTGTGAATTGCAGTGTCCCTGAGCTCCATTTTTCAACTGTCTTTTTTGAGAGCTGGCCGCAAAAGCACGGGATTGCCTCAGGCCCTATTCTGGTTCCTGGCAGCAGGCTGAGCCTGTGGTTAATTCTTCTTCCTGTTGGGAAAATAGAGTGACCTGTGCCTGTCCCAAAAGCTAGATCTAGTCTCTCATTGGTTGCCCCTCTTCCCGTTCATCCTCAGGACAAATTGCAACCTGTAGGGAACAGGAGCTTAAAGGTGCTGATTCTCCAAGTAGGGAGATTGCTAGTAAAGTAGCTGGAATGGCGAACCCGAGCACAAGGAGATGAGAAATGAGGTGCGTTTTAGAAACCTTTCAAAATCACACGGTGTACCATCTTCTGAGTTTCTCATGCATGTTTTCGATGTAGGAAGATGCCCTTGAACCTGGAGACTTGGGACCCATGGGATGGGTACCACGCAGTATTACTTTAAAGGGTCTGCGTTTGCTCACCCAACCTAACCCAACCTTTCAGCCCCAAGACATTCCACCCTTATGTCTCATCCAGCTGTGCGTGTAGATATGGTCAATCCAGTTTGCATCACAGCCTCTGAACGAATTTTGTAAGAATTTCTCTCTCTTACACTGTCTTTGTTTTACGGGTTTTTAAAAGTAATTTATTTTTGTAATGGGGTTTAGCTGCTTTTCACGGCTGTGTTTATGCGGATTTACACCCACTTGACTCACTTCCAGACAGATATCAATACATAGGTTTTAAGATTGTTACTAGTCACATATATTCTTGTGCGGTGAATACGGGGTGTTGAGTCCAGTTCACTGAGCAAGGAGTAGGTCTTGTGTATTACATATTGGGTGTATGGAACGGTATCTGAGCGAATTTGAAACCCTTGTTTTATGCATCACCCCACCTCACCTTTCCCGTTAAGCAGCCATAGTGTGTTTTCTAAACGTGTGATTCTGTTCTGTTCTGTAATTCAGTTCAAGTGTAGCTGTTTTTACATTCCCTCTATAAGTGATAGCTTATGATAAGTGTCTTTTTCTGTGTGACTTATTTCACTTAGAATCGTCGTACCTAAGTCCACTCATCTTGCTTCTACTAGCCTTATGACATTGATTTCATGTCTGAGTGATATTGCATTGTACATAAGGACCACAACTTCTTTATCCATTTTTCTCTTTCCGGGGATATTTAAGGTGTCATGAAGTGGAGGTTCTTGTCAACAGAGCAGCACTAAACATTGGGGTGCCTGTGTCTTGCTGATTTTTAGTTTTCCCAATTTATACGCCCATGAGTGGACGTGCCCTATGCTCCCTAAGCTGTGTTTTTTCGATGTTTCAGGACACCGTACACTTCTCCAGAGTGGCTGTTGGCAATTAACATCCCGCCCATCAGCGTAGCAAGGCTGCCATTTCTCCATGGCCTGTCCTGCATTTCTGGTTTTGACACTTTTTGCAGCATGACCCTTTTGACCGATGGGAAGCGAGACTTCTTTGTAGCACTGATTTGCCTTTCCAGGTTGCTTGGTTGGCCAAAAAGGGCGTGTGCGTTTTTTCCTGAATATATTCAGGAAAAAACGCATACGCCCTTTTTGGCCAAGGGCATCATTGTCGACGTTTTGCCGCTTTTCATGTGCTTTAAAGGCGATTCGAATCTACCTCCTGAAACCTGTTTCCTGCAATTCTGCCTTGGTTTCAAATCCTCTTCGTTGCCTTCCCTCAATATATTTGTGGACGAGAGTTATCATTTATAACTCAGCAGGTTTGTGAATGGCAGTCCCCCTGAGCTCCATTTTTCAACTGTCTTTTTTGGGAGCTGGCCGCAAAAGCACGGGATTGCCTCAGGCCCTATTTTGGTTCCCGGCGGCAGGCTGAGCCTGTGGTTAATTCTTCTTCCTGATGGGAAAATAGAGTGACCTGTGCCTGTCCCAACAGCTAGATCTATTCTCTCATTGGTTTCCCCTCTTCCCGTTCATCCTCAGGACAAATTGCAGTCTGTACAGAACAGGAGGTTAAAGGTGCTGATTCTCCAAGTAGGGAGATTGCTAGTGAAGTAGCTGGAATGGCGAACCCGAGCACAAGGAGATGAGAAATGAGGTGCGTTTTAGAAACCTTTCAAAATCACACGGTGTACCTTCTTCTGGGTTCCGCATGCAAGTTTTCGATGTAGGAAGATGCCCTTGAACCTGGAGATTTGGGACCCATGGGATGGGTACCATGCAGTATTACTTTAAAGGGTCTGCGTTTGCTCACCCAACCTCACCCAACCTCTCAGCCCCAAGAGTGTCCACCCTTATGTCTCATCCAGCTGTGGGTCTAGATATGGTCAATCCAGGTGGCATCACAGCCCCTGAACGAATTTTGTAAGAATTTCTCTCTCTTTCACTGTCTTTGTTTTACGGGTTTTTAAAAGTAATTTATTTTTATAATGGGGTTTAGCTGCTTTTCACGGCTGTGTTTATGCGGATTTACACCCACTTGACTCTCTTCCAGACAGATATCAATACATAGGTTTTAAGATTGTTACTAGTCACATATATTCTTGTGCGGTGAATAGGGGGTGTTGAGTCCAGTTCACGGAGCAAGGAGTAGGTCTTGTCTATTACATATTCGGTGTATGGAACGGTATCTGAGCAAATTTGAACCCCTTGTTTTATGCATCACCCCACCTCACCTTTCCCGTTAAGCAGCCATAGTGTGTTTTCTAAACGTGTGACTCTGTTCTGTTTTGTAATTCAGTTCAAGTGTAGCGGTTTTTACATTCCCTCTATAAGTGATAGCTTATGATAAGTGTCTTTTTCTGTGTGACTTATTTCACTTAGAATCGTCGTACCTAAGTCCACTCATCTTGCTTCTACTAGCCTTATGACATTGATTTCATGTCTGAGTGATATTCCATTGTACATAAGGACCACAACTTTTTTATCCATTTTTCTCTTTCCTGGGATATTTAAGGTGTCATGAAGTGGAGGTTCTTGTCAACAGAGCAGCCCCAAACTTTGGGGTGCCTGTGTCTTGCTGATTTTTAGTTTTCCCAATTTATACGCCCATGAGTGGACGTGCCCTATGCTCACTAAGCTGTGTTTTTTCGATGTTTCAGGACACACCGTACACTTCTCCAGAGTGGCTGTTGGCAATTTACATCCCGCCCATCAGCGTAGCAAGGCTGCCATTTCTCCATGGCCTGTCCTGCATTTCTGGTTTTGACACATTTTGCAGCATGGCCCTTTTGACCCATGGGAAGCGAGAGTTCTTTGTAGCGCTGATTTGCCTTTCCAGGTTGCTTGGTTGGCCAAAAAGGGCGTATGCGTTTTTTCCTGAATATATTCAGGAAAAAACGCATACGCCCTTTTTGGCCAAGGGCATAATTGTCGACGTTTTGCCGCTTTTCATGTGCTTTAAAGGCGATTCGAATCTACCTCCTGAAACCTGTTTCCTGCAATTCTGCCTTGCTTTCAAATCCTCTTCGTTGCCTTCCCTCAATATATTTGTGGACGAGAGTTATCATTTATAACTCAGCAGGTTTGTGAATGGCAGTCCCCCTGAGCTCCATTTTTCAACTGTCTTTTTTGGGAGCTGGCCGCAAAAGCACGGGATTGCCTCAGGCCCTATTCTGGTTCCCGGCGGCAGGCTGAGCCTGTGGTTAATTGTTCTTCCTGATGGGAAAATAGAGTGACCTGTGCCTGTCCCAACAGCTAGATCTATTCTCTCATTGGTTTCCCCTCTTCCCGTTCATCCTCAGGACAAATTGCAACCTGTACAGAACAGGAGGTTAAAGGTGCTGATTCTCCAAGTAGGGAGATTGCTAGTGAAGTAGCTGGAATGGCGAACCCGAGCACAAGGAGATGAGAAATGAGGTGCGTTTTAGAAACCTTTCAAAATCACACGGTGTACCTTCTTCTGGGTTCCTCATGCAAGTTTTCGATGTAGGAAGATGCCCTTGAACCTGGAGATTTGGGACCCATGGGATGGGTACCATGCAGTATTACTTTAAAGGGTCTGCGTTTGCTCACCCAACCTCACCCAACCTCTCAGCCCCAAGAGTGTCCACCCTTATGTCTCATCCAGCTGTGGGTCTAGATATGGTCAATCCAGGTTGCATCACAGCCCCTGAACGAATTTTGTAAGAATTTCTCTCTCTTTCACTGTCTTTGTTTTACGGGTTTTTAAAAGTAATTTATTTTTATAATGGGGTTTAGCTGCTTTTCACGGCTGTGTTTATGCGGCTTTACACCCACTTGACTCACTTCCAGACAGATATCAATACATAGGTTTTAAGATTGTTACTAGTCACATATATTCTTGTGCGGTGAATAGGGGGTGTTGAGTCCAGTTCACTGAGCAAGGAGTAGGTCTTGTCTATTACATATTGGGTGTATGGAACGGTATCTGAGCGAATTTGAACCCCTTGTTTTATGCATCACCCCACCTCACCTTTCCCGTTAAGCAGCCATAGTGTGTTTTCTAAACGTGTGATTCTGTTCTGTTCTGTAATTCAGTTCAAGTGTAGCGGTTTTTACATTCCCTCTATAAGTGATAGCTTATGATAAGTGTCTTTTTCTGTGTGACTTATTTCACTTAGAATCGTCGTACCTAAGTCCACTCATCTTGCTTCTACTAGCCTTATGACATTGATTTCATGTCTGAGTGATATTCCATTGTACATAAGGACCACAACTTCTTTATCCATTTTTCTCTTTCCTGGGATATTTAAGGTGTCATGAAGTGGAGGTTCTTGTCAACAGAGCAGCCCTAAACTTTGGGGTGCCTGTGTCTTGCTGATTTTTAGTTTTCCCAATTTATACGCCCATGAGTGGACGTGCCCTATGCTCCCTAAGCTGTGTTTTTTCGATGTTTCAGGACACACCGTACACTTCTCCAGAGTGGCTGTTGGCAACTTACATCCCGCTCATCAGCGTAGCAAGGCTGCCATTTCTCCATGGCCTGTCCTGCATTTCTGGTTTTGACACTTTTTGCAGCATGGCCCTTTTGACCGATGGGAAGCGAGACTTCTTTGTAGCGCTGATTTGCCTTTCCAGGTTGCTTGGTTGGCCAAAAAGGGCGTATGCGTTTTTTCCTGAATATATTCAGGAAAAAACGCATACGCCCTTCTTGGCCAAGGGCATCATTGTCGACGTTTTGCCGCTTTTCATGTGCTTTACAGGCGATTCGAATCTACCTCCTGAAATCTGTTTCCTGCAATTCTGCCTTGCTTTCAAATCCTCTTCGTTGCCTTCCCTCAATATATCTGTGGAGGAGAGTTATCATTTATAACTCTGCGGGTTTGTGAATTGCAGTGTCCCTGAGCTCCATTTTTCAACTCGCTTTTTTGGGAGCTGGCCGCAAAAGCGCGGGATTGCCTCAGGCCCTATTGTGCTTCTGGGCGGCAGGCTGAGCCTGTGATTAATTCTTCTTCCTGATGGGAAAATAGAGTGACCTGTGCCTGTCCCAACACCTAGATCTAGTCTCTCATTGGTTGCCCCTCTTCCCGTTCATCCTCAGGACAAATTGCAACCTGTAGGGAACAGGAGGTTAAAGGTGCTGATTCTCCAAGTAAGTTGATTGCTAGTAAAGTAGCTGGAAAGGCGAACCCGAGCACAAGGAGATGAGAAATGGGGTGTGTTTTAGAAACCTTTCAAAATCACACGGTGTACCATCTTCTGAGTTTCTCATGCATGTTTTCGATGTAGGAAGATGCCCTTGAACCTGGCGATTTGGGACCCATGGGATGGGTATCACGCAGTATTACTTTAAAGGGTCTGTGTTTGCTCACCCAACCTCTCAGCCCCAAGAGTGTCCACCCTTATGTCTCATCCAGCTGTGGGTCTAGATATGGTCAATCCAGGTGGCATCACAGCCCCTGAACGAATTTTGTAAGAATTTCTCTCTCTTTCACTGTCTTTGTTTTACGGGTTTTTAAAAGTAATTTATTTTTATAATGGGGTTTAGCTGCTTTTCACGGCTGTGTTTATGCGGATTTACACCCACTTGACTCTCTTCCAGACAGATATCAATACATAGGTTTTAAGATTGTTACTAGTCACATATATTCTTGTGCGGTGAATAGGGGGTGTTGAGTCCAGTTCACGGAGCAAGGAGTAGGTCTTGTCTATTACATATTGGGTGTATGGAACGGTATCTGAGCAAATTTGAACCCCTTGTTTTATGCATCACCCCACCTCACCTTTCCCGTTAAGCAGCCATAGTGTGTTTTCTAAACGTGTGACTCTGTTCTGTTTTGTAATTCAGTTCAAGTGTAGCGGTTTTTACATTCCCTCTATAAGTGATAGCTTATGATAAGTGTCTTTTTCTGTGTGACTTATTTCACTTAGAATCGTCGTACCTAAGTCCACTCATCTTGCTTCTACTAGCCTTATGACATTGATTTCATGTCTGAGTGATATTCCATTGTACATAAGGACCACAACTTTTTTATCCATTTTTCTCTTTCCTGGGATATTTAAGGTGTCATGAAGTGGAGGTTCTTGTCAACAGAGCAGCCCCAAACTTTGGGGTGCCTGTGTCTTGCTGATTTTTAGTTTTCCCAATTTATACGCCCATGAGTGGACGTGCCCTATGCTCACTAAGCTGTGTTTTTTCGATGTTTCAGGACACACCGTACACTTCTCCAGAGTGGCTGTTGGCAATTTACATCCCGCCCATCAGCGTAGCAAGGCTGCCATTTCTCCATGGCCTGTCCTGCATTTCTGGTTTTGACACATTTTGCAGCATGGCCCTTTTGACCCATGGGAAGCGAGAGTTCTTTGTAGCGCTGATTTGCCTTTCCAGGTTGCTTGGTTGGCCAAAAAGGGCGTATGCGTTTTTTCCTGAATATATTCAGGAAAAAACGCATACGCCCTTTTTGGCCAAGGGCATAATTGTCGACGTTTTGCCGCTTTTCATGTGCTTTAAAGGCGATTCGAATCTACCTCCTGAAACCTGTTTCCTGCAATTCTGCCTTGCTTTCAAATCCTCTTCGTTGCCTTCCCTCAATATATTTGTGGACGAGAGTTATCATTTATAACTCAGCAGGTTTGTGAATGGCAGTCCCCCTGAGCTCCATTTTTCAACTGTCTTTTTTGGGAGCTGGCCGCAAAAGCACGGGATTGCCTCAGGCCCTATTCTGGTTCCCGGCGGCAGGCTGAGCCTGTGGTTAATTGTTCTTCCTGATGGGAAAATAGAGTGACCTGTGCCTGTCCCAACACCTAGATCTATTCTCTCATTGGTTTCCCCTCTTCCCGTTCATCCTCAGGACAAATTGCAACCTGTAGGGAACAGGAGCTTAAAGGTGCTGATTCTCCAAGTAGGGAGATTGCTAGTGAAGTAGCTGGAATGGCGAACCCGAGCACAAGGAGATGAGAAATGAGGTGCGTTTTAGAAACCTTTCAAAATCACACGGTGTACCTTCTTCTGGGTTCCTCATGCAAGTTTTCGATGAAGGAAGATGCCCTTGAACCTGGAGATTTGGGACCCATGGGATGGGTACCATGCAGTATTACTTTAAAGGGTCTGTGTTTGCTCACCCAACCTCACCCAACCTCTCAGCCCCAAGAGTGTCCACCCTTATGTCTCATCCAGCTGTGGGTCTAGATATGGTCAATCCAGGTTGCATCACAGCCCCTGAACGAATTTTGTAAGAATTTCTCTCTCTTTCACTGTCTTTGTTTTACGGGTTTTTAAAAGTAATTTATTTTTATAATGGGGTTTAGCTGCTTTTCACGGCTGTGTTTATGCGGCTTTACACCCACTTGACTCACTTCCAGACAGATATCAATACATAGGTTTTAAGATTGTTACTAGTCACATATATTCTTGTGCGGTGAATAGGGGGTGTTGAGTCCAGTTCACTGAGCAAGGAGTAGGTCTTGTCTATTACATATTGGGTGTATGGAACGGTATCTGAGCGAATTTGAACCCCTTGTTTTATGCATCACCCCACCTCACCTTTCCCGTTAAGCAGCCATAGTGTGTTTTCTAAACGTGTGATTCTGTTCTGTTCTGTAATTCAGTTCAAGTGTAGCGGTTTTTACATTCCCTCTATAAGTGATAGCTTATGATAAGTGTCTTTTTCTGTGTGACTTATTTCACTTAGAATCGTCGTACCTAAGTCCACTCATCTTGCTTCTACTAGCCTTATGACATTGATTTCATGTCTGAGTGATATTCCATTGTACATAAGGACCACAACTTCTTTATCCATTTTTCTCTTTCCTGGGATATTTAAGGTATCATGAAGTGGAGGTTCTTGTCAACAGAGCAGCCCTAAACTTTGGGGTGCCTGTGTCTTGCTGATTTTTAGTTTTCCCAATTTATACGCCCATGAGTGGACGTGCCCTATGCTCCCTAAGCTGTGTTTTTTCGATGTTTCAGGACACACCGTACACTTCTCCAGAGTGGCTGTTGGCAACTTACATCCCGCTCATCAGCGTAGCAAGGCTGCCATTTCTCCATGGCCTGTCCTGCATTTCTGGTTTTGACACTTTTTGCAGCATGGCCCTTTTGACCGATGGGAAGCGAGACTTCTTTGTAGCGCTGATTTGCCTTTCCAGGTTGCTTGGTTGGCCAAAAAGGGCGTATGCGTTTTTTCCTGAATATATTCAGGAAAAAACGCATACGCCCTTCTTGGCCAAGGGCATCATTGTCGACGTTTTGCCGCTTTTCATGTGCTTTACAGGCGATTCGAATCTACCTCCTGAAATCTGTTTCCTGCAATTCTGCCTTGCTTTCAAATCCTCTTCGTTGCCTTCCCTCAATATATCTGTGGAGGAGAGTTATCATTTATAACTCTGCGGGTTTGTGAATTGCAGTGTCCCTGAGCTCCATTTTTCAACTCGCTTTTTTGGGAGCTGGCCGCAAAAGCGCGGGATTGCCTCAGGCCCTATTGTGCTTCTGGGCGGCAGGCTGAGCCTGTGATTAATTCTTCTTCCTGATGGGAAAATAGAGTGACCTGTGCCTGTCCCAACACCTAGATCTAGTCTCTCATTGGTTGCCCCTCTTCCCGTTCATCCTCAGGACAAATTGCAACCTGTAGGGAACAGGAGGTTAAAGGTGCTGATTCTCCAAGTAAGTTGATTGCTAGTAAAGTAGCTGGAAAGGCGAACCCGAGCACAAGGAGATGAGAAATGGGGTGTGTTTTAGAAACCTTTCAAAATCACACGGTGTACCATCTTCTGAGTTTCTCATGCATGTTTTCGATGTAGGAAGATGCCCTTGAACCTGGCGATTTGGGACCCATGGGATGGGTATCACGCAGTATTACTTTAAAGGGTCTGTGTTTGCTCACCCAACCTCTCAGCCCCAAGAGTGTCCACCCTTATGTCTCATCCAGCTGTGGGTCTAGATATGGTCAATCCAGGTGGCATCACAGCCCCTGAACGAATTTTGTAAGAATTTCTCTCTCTTTCACTGTCTTTGTTTTACGGGTTTTTAAAAGTAATTTATTTTTATAATGGGGTTTAGCTGCTTTTCACGGCTGTGTTTATGCGGATTTACACCCACTTGACTCTCTTCCAGACAGATATCAATACATAGGTTTTAAGATTGTTACTAGTCACATATATTCTTGTGCGGTGAATAGGGGGTGTTGAGTCCAGTTCACGGAGCAAGGAGTAGGTCTTGTCTATTACATATTGGGTGTATGGAACGGTATCTGAGCAAATTTGAACCCCTTGTTTTATGCATCACCCCACCTCACCTTTCCCGTTAAGCAGCCATAGTGTGTTTTCTAAACGTGTGACTCTGTTCTGTTTTGTAATTCAGTTCAAGTGTAGCGGTTTTTACATTCCCTCTATAAGTGATAGCTTATGATAAGTGTCTTTTTCTGTGTGACTTATTTCACTTAGAATCGTCGTACCTAAGTCCACTCATCTTGCTTCTACTAGCCTTATGACATTGATTTCATGTCTGAGTGATATTCCATTGTACATAAGGACCACAACTTTTTTATCCATTTTTCTCTTTCCTGGGATATTTAAGGTGTCATGAAGTGGAGGTTCTTGTCAACAGAGCAGCCCCAAACTTTGGGGTGCCTGTGTCTTGCTGATTTTTAGTTTTCCCAATTTATACGCCCATGAGTGGACGTGCCCTATGCTCACTAAGCTGTGTTTTTTCGATGTTTCAGGACACACCGTACACTTCTCCAGAGTGGCTGTTGGCAATTTACATCCCGCCCATCAGCGTAGCAAGGCTGCCATTTCTCCATGGCCTGTCCTGCATTTCTGGTTTTGACACATTTTGCAGCATGGCCCTTTTGACCCATGGGAAGCGAGAGTTCTTTGTAGCGCTGATTTGCCTTTCCAGGTTGCTTGGTTGGCCAAAAAGGGCGTATGCGTTTTTTCCTGAATATATTCAGGAAAAAACGCATACGCCCTTTTTGGCCAAGGGCATAATTGTCGACGTTTTGCCGCTTTTCATGTGCTTTAAAGGCGATTCGAATCTACCTCCTGAAACCTGTTTCCTGCAATTCTGCCTTGCTTTCAAATCCTCTTCGTTGCCTTCCCTCAATATATTTGTGGACGAGAGTTATCATTTATAACTCAGCAGGTTTGTGAATGGCAGTCCCCCTGAGCTCCATTTTTCAACTGTCTTTTTTGGGAGCTGGCCGCAAAAGCACGGGATTGCCTCAGGCCCTATTCTGGTTCCCGGCGGCAGGCTGAGCCTGTGGTTAATTGTTCTTCCTGATGGGAAAATAGAGTGACCTGTGCCTGTCCCAACACCTAGATCTATTCTCTCATTGGTTTCCCCTCTTCCCGTTCATCCTCAGGACAAATTGCAACCTGTAGGGAACAGGAGCTTAAAGGTGCTGATTCTCCAAGTAGGGAGATTGCTAGTGAAGTAGCTGGAATGGCGAACCCGAGCACAAGGAGATGAGAAATGAGGTGCGTTTTAGAAACCTTTCAAAATCACACGGTGTACCTTCTTCTGGGTTCCTCATGCAAGTTTTCGATGAAGGAAGATGCCCTTGAACCTGGAGATTTGGGACCCATGGGATGGGTACCATGCAGTATTACTTTAAAGGGTCTGTGTTTGCTCACCCAACCTCACCCAACCTCTCAGCCCCAAGAGTGTCCACCCTTATGTCTCATCCAGCTGTGGGTCTAGATATGGTCAATCCAGGTTGCATCACAGCCCCTGAACGAATTTTGTAAGAATTTCTCTCTCTTTCACTGTCTTTGTTTTACGGGTTTTTAAAAGTAATTTATTTTTATAATGGGGTTTAGCTGCTTTTCACGGCTGTGTTTATGCGGCTTTACACCCACTTGACTCACTTCCAGACAGATATCAATACATAGGTTTTAAGATTGTTACTAGTCACATATATTCTTGTGCGGTGAATAGGGGGTGTTGAGTCCAGTTCACTGAGCAAGGAGTAGGTCTTGTCTATTACATATTGGGTGTATGGAACGGTATCTGAGCGAATTTGAACCCCTTGTTTTATGCATCACCCCACCTCACCTTTCCCGTTAAGCAGCCATAGTGTGTTTTCTAAACGTGTGACTCTGTTCTGTTCTGTAATTCAGTTCAAGTGTAGCGGTTTTTACATTCCCTCTATAAGTGATAGCTTATGATAAGTGTCTTTTTCTGTGTGACTTATTTCACTTAGAATCGTCGTACCTAAGTCCACTCATCTTGCTTCTACTAGCCTTATGACATTGATTTCATGTCTGAGTGATATTCCATTGTACATAAGGACCACAACTTCTTTATCCATTTTTCTCTTTCCTGGGATATTTAAGGTGTCATGAAGTGGAGGTTCTTGTCAACAGAGCAGCCCTAAACTTTGGGGTGCCTGTGTCTTGCTGATTTTTAGTTTTCACAATTTATACGCCCATGAGTGGACGTGCCCTATGCTCCCTAAGCTGTGTTTTTTCGATGTTTCAGGACACACCGTACACTTCTCCAGAGTGGCTGTTGGCAACTTACATCCCGCTCATCAGCGTAGCAAGGCTGCCATTTCTCCATGGCCTGTCCTGCATTTCTGGTTTTGACACTTTTTGCAGCATGGCCCTTTTGACCGATGGGAAGCGAGACTTCTTTGTAGCGCTGATTTGCCTTTCCAGGTTGCTTGGTTGGCCAAAAAGGGCGTATGCGTTTTTTCCTGAATATATTCAGGAAAAAACGCATACGCCCTTCTTGGCCAAGGGCATCATTGTCGACGTTTTGCCGCTTTTCATGTGCTTTACAGGCGATTCGAATCTACCTCCTGAAATCTGTTTCCTGCAATTCTGCCTTGCTTTCAAATCCTCTTCGTTGCCTTCCCTCAATATATCTGTGGATGAGAGTTATCATTTATAACTCTGCGGGTTTGTGAATTGCAGTGTCCCTGAGCTCCATTTTTCAACTCGCTTTTTTGGGAGCTGGCCGCAAAAGCGCGGGATTGCCTCAGGCCCTATTGTGCTTCTGGGCGGCAGGCTGAGCCTGTGATTAATTCTTCTTCCTGATGGGAAAATAGAGTGACCTGTGCCTGTCCCAACACCTAGATCTAGTCTCTCATTGGTTGCCGCTCTTCCCGTTCATCCTCAGGACAAATTGCAACCTGTAGGGAACAGGAGGTTAAAGGTGCTGATTCTCCAAGTAAGTTGACTGCTAGTAAAGTAGCTGGAAAGGCGAACCCGAGCACAAGGAGATGAGAAATGGGGTGTGTTTTAGAAACCTTTCAAAATCACACGGTGTACCATCTTCTGAGTTTCTCATGCATGTTTTCGATGTAGGAAGATGCCCTTGAACCTGGAGATTTGGGACCCATGGGATGGGTATCACGCAGTATTACTTTAAAGGGTCTGTGTTTGCTCACCCAACCTCTCAGCCCCAAGAGTGTCCACCCTTATGTCTCATCCAGCTGTGGGTCTAGATATGGTCAATCCAGGTGGCATCACAGCCCCTGAACGAATTTTGTAAGAATTTCTCTCTCTTTCACTGTCTTTGTTTTACGGGTTTTTAAAAGTAATTTATTTTTATAATGGGGTTTAGCTGCTTTTCACGGCTGTGTTTATGCGGATTTACACCCACTTGACTCTCTTCCAGACAGATATCAATACATAGGTTTTAAGATTGTTACTAGTCACATATATTCTTGTGCGGTGAATAGGGGGTGTTGAGTCCAGTTCACGGAGCAAGGAGTAGGTCTTGTCTATTACATATTGGGTGTATGGAACGGTATCTGAGCAAATTTGAACCCCTTGTTTTATGCATCACCCCACCTCACCTTTCCCGTTAAGCAGCCATAGTGTGTTTTCTAAACGTGTGACTCTGTTCTGTTTTGTAATTCAGTTCAAGTGTAGCGGTTTTTACATTCCCTCTATAAGTGATAGCTTATGATAAGTGTCTTTTTCTGTGTGACTTATTTCACGTAGAATCGTCGTACCTAAGTCCACTCATCTTGCTTCTACTAGCCTTATGACATTGATTTCATGTCTGAGTGATATTCCATTGTACATAAGGACCACAACTTTTTTATCCATTTTTCTCTTTCCTGGGATATTTAAGGTGTCATGAAGTGGAGGTTCTTGTCAACAGAGCAGCCCCAAACTTTGGGGTGCCTGTGTCTTGCTGATTTTTAGTTTTCCCAATTTATACGCCCATGAGTGTACGTGCCCTATGCTCACTAAGCTGTGTTTTTTCGATGTTTCAGGACACACCGTACACTTCTCCAGAGTGGCTGTTGGCAATTTACATCCCGCCCATCAGCGTAGCAAGGCTGCCATTTCTCCATGGCCTGTCCTGCATTTCTGGTTTTGACACTTTTTGCAGCATGGCCCTTTTGACCCATGGGAAGCGAGAGTTCTTTGTAGCGCTGATTTGCCTTTCCAGGTTGCTTGGTTGGCCAAAAAGGGCGTATGCGTTTTTTCCTGAATATATTCAGGAAAAAACGCATACGCCCTTTTTGGCCAAGGGCATAATTGTCGACGTTTTGCCGCTTTTCATGTGCTTTAAAGGCGATTCGAATCTACCTCCTGAAACCTGTTTCCTGCAATTCTGCCTTGCTTTCAAATCCTCTTCGTTGCCTTCCCTCAATATATTTGTGGACGAGAGTTATCATTTATAACTCAGCAGGTTTGTGAATGGCAGTCCCCCTGAGCTCCATTTTTCAACTGTCTTTTTTGGGAGCTGGCCGCAAAAGCACGGGATTGCCTCAGGCCCTATTCTGGTTCCTGGCGGCAGGCTGAGCCTGTGGTTAATTGTTCTTCCTGATGGGAAAATAGAGTGACCTGTGCCTGTCCCAACACCTAGATCTATTCTCTCATTGGTTTCCCCTCTTCCCGTTCATCCTCAGGACAAATTGCAACCTGTAGGGAACAGGAGCTTAAAGGTGCTGATTCTCCAAGTAGGGAGATTGCTAGTGAAGTAGCTGGAATGGCGAACCCGAGCACAAGGAGATGAGAAATGAGGTGCGTTTTAGAAACCTTTCAAAATCACACGGTGTACCTTCTTCTGGGTTCCTCATGCAAGTTTTCGATGAAGGAAGATGCCCTTGAACCTGGAGATTTGGGACCCATGGGATGGGTACCATGCAGTATTACTTTAAAGGGTCTGTGTTTGCTCACCCAACCTCACCCAACCTCTCAGCCCCAAGAGTGTCCACCCTTATGTCTCATCCAGCTGTGGGTCTAGATATGGTCAATCCAGGTTGCATCACAGCCCCTGAACGAATTTTGTAAGAATTTCTCTCTCTTTCACTGTCTTTGTTTTACGGGTTTTTAAAAGTAATTTATTTTTATAATGGGGTTTAGCTGCTTTTCACGGCTGTGTTTATGCGGCTTTACACCCACTTGACTCACTTCCAGACAGATATCAATACATAGGTTTTAAGATTGTTACTAGTCACATATATTCTTGTGCGGTGAATAGGGGGTGTTGAGTCCAGTTCACGGAGAAAGGAGTAGGTTTTGTCTATTACATATTGGGTGTATGGAACGGTATCTGAGCAAATTTGAACCCCTTGTTTTATGCATCACCCCACCTCACCTTTCCCGTTAAGCAGCCATAGTGTGTTTTCTAAACGTGTGACTCTGTTCTGTTTTGTAATTCAGTTCAAGTGTAGCGGTTTTTACATTCCCTCTATAAGTGATAGCTTATGATAAGTGTCTTTTTCTGTGTGACTTATTTCACTTAGAATCGTCGTACCTAAGTCCACTCATCTTGCTTCTACTAGCCTTATGACATTGATTTCATGTCTGAGTGATATTCCATTGTACATAAGGACCACAACTTTTTTATCCATTTTTCTCTTTCCTGGGATATTTAAGGTGTCATGAAGTGGAGGTTCTTGTCAACAGAGCAGCCCCAAACTTTGGGGTGCCTGTGTCTTGCTGATTTTTAGTTTTCCCAATTTATACGCCCATGAGTGGACGTGCCCTATGCTCACTAAGCTGTGTTTTTTCGATGTTTCAGGACACACCGTACACTTCTCCAGAGTGGCTGTTGGCAATTTACATCCCGCCCATCAGCGTAGCAAGGCTGCCATTTCTCCATGGCCTGTCCTGCATTTCTGGTTTTGACACTTTTTGCAGCATGTCCCTTTTGGCCGATGGGAAGCGAGACTTCTTTTTAGCGCTGATTTGCCTTTCCAGGTTGCTTGGTTGGCCAAAAAGGGCGTATGCGTTTTTTCCTGAATATATTCAGGAAAAAACGCATACGCCCTTTTTGGCCAAGGGCATCACTGTCGACGTTTTGCCGCTTTTCATGTGCCTTAAAGGCGATTCGAATCTACCTCCTGAAATCTGTTTCCTGCAATTCTGCCTTGCTTTCAAATCCTCTTCGTTGACTTCCCTCAATATATCTGTGGATGAGAGTTATCACTTATAACTCTGTGGGTTTGTGAATTGCAGTGTCCCTGAGCTCCATTTTTCAACTGTCTTTTTTGAGAGCTGGCCGCAAAAGCACGGGATTGCCTCAGGCCCTATTCTGGTTCCTGGCAGCAGGCTGAGCCTGTGGTTAATTCTTCTTCCTGATGGGAAAATAGAGTGACCTGTGCCTGTCCCAAAAGCTAGATCTAGTCTCTCATTGGTTGCCCCTCTTCCCGTTCATCCTCAGGACAAATTGCAACCTGTAGGGAACAGGAGCTTAAAGGTGCTGATTCTCCAAGTAGGGAGATTGCTAGTAAAGTAGCTGGAATGGCGAACCCGAGCACAAGGAGATGAGAAATGAGGTGCGTTTTAGAAACCTTTCAAAATCACACGGTGTACCATCTTCTGAGTTTCTCATGCATGTTTTCGATGTAGGAAGATGCCCTTGAACCTGGAGACTTGGGACCCATGGGATGGGTACCACGCAGTATTACTTTAAAGGGTCTGCGTTTGCTCACCCAACCTAACCCAACCTTTCAGCCCCAAGACATTCCACCCTTATGTCTCATCCAGCTGTGCGTGTAGATATGGTCAATCCAGTTTGCATCACAGCCTCTGAACGAATTTTGTAAGAATTTCTCTCTCTTACACTGTCTTTGTTTTACGGGTTTTTAAAAGTAATTTATTTTTGTAATGGGGTTTAGCTGCTTTTCACGGCTGTGTTTATGCGGATTTACACCCACTTGACTCACTTCCAGACAGATATCAATACATAGGTTTTAAGATTGTTACTAGTCACATATATTCTTGTGCGGTGAATACGGGGTGTTGAGTCCAGTTCACTGAGCAAGGAGTAGGTCTTGTGTATTACATATTGGGTGTATGGAACGGTATCTGAGCGAATTTGAAACCCTTGTTTTATGCATCACCCCACCTCACCTTTCCCGTTAAGCAGCCATAGTGTGTTTTCTAAACGTGTGATTCTGTTCTGTTCTGTAATTCAGTTCAAGTGTAGCTGTTTTTACATTCCCTCTATAAGTGATAGCTTATGATAAGTGTCTTTTTCTGTGTGACTTATTTCACTTAGAATCGTCGTACCTAAGTCCACTCATCTTGCTTCTACTAGCCTTATGACATTGATTTCATGTCTGAGTGATATTGCATTGTACATAAGGACCACAACTTCTTTATCCATTTTTCTCTTTCCGGGGATATTTAAGGTGTCATGAAGTGGAGGTTCTTGTCAACAGAGCAGCACTAAACATTGGGGTGCCTGTGTCTTGCTGATTTTTAGTTTTCCCAATTTATACGCCCATGAGTGGACGTGCCCTATGCTCCCTAAGCTGTGTTTTTTCGATGTTTCAGGACACCGTACACTTCTCCAGAGTGGCTGTTGGCAATTAACATCCCGCCCATCAGCGTAGCAAGGCTGCCATTTCTCCATGGCCTGTCCTGCATTTCTGGTTTTGACACTTTTTGCAGCATGACCCTTTTGACCGATGGGAAGCGAGACTTCTTTGTAGCACTGATTTGCCTTTCCAGGTTGCTTGGTTGGCCAAAAAGGGCGTGTGCGTTTTTTCCTGAATATATTCAGGAAAAAACGCATACGCCCTTTTTGGCCAAGGGCATCATTGTCGACGTTTTGCCGCTTTTCATGTGCTTTAAAGGCGATTCGAATCTACCTCCTGAAACCTGTTTCCTGCAATTCTGCCTTGCTTTCAAATCCTCTTCGTTGCCTTCCCTCAATATATTTGTGGACGAGAGTTATCATTTATAACTCAGCAGGTTTGTGAATGGCAGTCCCCCTGAGCTCCATTTTTCAACTGTCTTTTTTGGGAGCTGGCCGCAAAAGCACGGGATTGCCTCAGGCCCTATTTTGGTTCCCGGCGGCAGGCTGAGCCTGTGGTTAATTCTTCTTCCTGATGGGAAAATAGAGTGACCTGTGCCTGTCCCAACAGCTAGATCTATTCTCTCATTGGTTTCCCCTCTTCCCGTTCATCCTCAGGACAAATTGCAATCTGTACAGAACTGGAGGTTAAAGGTGCTGATTCTCCAAGTAGGGAGATTGCTAGTGAAGTAGCTGGAATGGCGAACCCGAGCACAAGGAGATGAGAAATGAGGTGCGTTTTAGAAACCTTTCAAAATCACACGGTGTACCTTCTTCTGGGTTCCGCATGCAAGTTTTCGATGTAGGAAGATGCCCTTGAACCTGGAGATTTGGGACCCATGGGATGGGTACCATGCAGTATTACTTTAAAGGGTCTGCGTTTGCTCACCCAACCTCACCCAACCTCTCAGCCCCAAGAGTGTCCACCCTTATGTCTCATCCAGCTGTGGGTCTAGATATGGTCAATCCAGGTTGCATCACAGCCCCTGAACGAATTTTGTAAGAATTTCTCTCTCTTTCACTGTCTTTGTTTTACGGGTTTTTAAAAGTAATTTATTTTTATAATGGGGTTTAGCTGCTTTTCACGGCCGTGTTTATGTGGCTTTACACCCACTTGACTCACTTCCAGACAGATATCAATACATAGGTTTTAAGATTGTTACTAGTCACATATATTCTTGTGCGGTGAATAGGGGGTGTTGAGTCCAGTTCACTGAGCAAGGAGTAGGTCTTGTCTATTACATATTGGGTGTATGGAACGGTATCTGAGCGAATTTGAACCCCTTGTTTTATGCATCACCCCACCTCACCTTTCCCGTTAAGCAGCCATAGTGTGTTTTCTAAACGTGTGATTCTGTTCTGTTCTGTAATTCAGTTCAAGTGTAGCGGTTTTTACATTCCCTCTATAAGTGATAGCTTATGATAAGTGTCTTTTTCTGTGTGACTTATTTCACTTAGAATCGTCGTACCTAAGTCCACTCATCTTGCTTCTACTAGCCTTATGACATTGATTTCATGTCTGAGTGATATTCCATTGTACATAAGGACCACAACTTCTTTATCCATTTTTCTCTTTCCTGGGATATTTAAGGTGTCATGAAGTGGAGGTTCTTGTCAACAGAGCAGCCCTAAACTTTGGGGTGCCTGTGTCTTGCTGATTTTTAGTTTTCACAATTTATACGCCCATGAGTGGACGTGCCCTATGCTCCCTAAGCTGTGTTTTTTCGATGTTTCAGGACACACCGTACACTTCTCCAGAGTGGCTGTTGGCAACTTACATCCCGCTCATCAGCGTAGCAAGGCTGCCATTTCTCCATGGCCTGTCCTGCATTTCTGGTTTTGACACTTTTTGCAGCATGGCCCTTTTGACCGATGGGAAGCGAGACTTCTTTGTAGCGCTGATTTGCCTTTCCAGGTTGCTTGGTTGGCCAAAAAGGGCGTATGCGTTTTTTCCTGAATATATTCAGGAAAAAACGCATACGCCCTTCTTGGCCAAGGGCATCATTGTCGACGTTTTGCCGCTTTTCATGTGCTTTACAGGCGATTCGAATCTACCTCCTGAAATCTGTTTCCTGCAATTCTGCCTTGATTTCAAATCCTCTTCGTTGCCTTCCCTCAATATATCTGTGGATGAGAGTTATCATTTATAACTCTGCGGGTTTGTGAATTGCAGTGTCCCTGAGCTCCATTTTCAACTCGCTTTTTTGGGAGCTGGCCACAAAAGCGCGGGATTGCCTCAGGCCCTATTGTGCTTCTGGGCGGCAGGCTGAGCCTGTGATTAATTCTTCTTCCTGATGGGAAAATAGAGTGACCTGTGCCTGTCCCAACACCTAGATCTAGTCTCTCATTGGTTGCCCCTCTTCCCGTTCATCCTCAGGACAAATTGCAACCTGTAGGGAACAGGAGGTTAAAGGTGCTGAATCTCCAAGTAAGTTGATTGCTAGTAAAGTAGCTGGAAAGGCGAACCCGAGCACAAGGAGATGAGAAATGGGGTGTGTTTTAGAAACCTTTCAAAATCACACGGTGTACCATCTTCTGAGTTTCTCATGCATGTTTTCGATGTAGGAAGATGCCCTTGAACCTGGAGATTTGGGACCCATGGGATGGGTATCACGCAGTATTACTTTAAAGGGTCTGCGTTTGCTCACCCAACCTCTCAGCCCCAAGAGTGTCCACCCTTATGTCTCATCCAGCTGTGGGTCTAGATATGGTCAATCCAGGTGGCATCACAGCCCCTGAACGAATTTTGTAAGAATTTCTCTCTCTTTCACTGTCTTTGTTTTACGGGTTTTTAAAAGTAATTTATTTTTATAATGGGGTTTAGCTGCTTTTCACGGCTGTGTTTATGCGGCTTTACACCCACTTGACTCACTTCCAGACAGATATCAATACATAGGTTTTAAGATTGTTACTAGTCACATATATTCTTGTGCGGTGAATAGGGGGTGTTGAGTCCAGTTCACGGAGAAAGGAGTAGGTTTTGTCTATTACATATTGGGTGTATGGAACGGTATCTGAGCAAATTTGAACCCCTTGTTTTATGCATCACCCCACCTCACCTTTCCCGTTAAGCAGCCATAGTGTGTTTTCTAAACGTGTGACTCTGTTCTGTTTTGTAATTCAGTTCAAGTGTAGCGGTTTTTACATTCCCTCTATAAGTGATAGCTTATGATAAGTGTCTTTTTCTGTGTGACTTATTTCACTTAGAATCGTCGTACCTAAGTCCACTCATCTTGCTTCTACTAGCCTTATGACATTGATTTCATGTCTGAGTGATATTCCATTGTACATAAGGACCACAACTTTTTTATCCATTTTTCTCTTTCCTGGGATATTTAAGGTGTCATGAAGTGGAGGTTCTTGTCAACAGAGCAGCCCCAAACTTTGGGGTGCCTGTGTCTTGCTGATTTTTAGTTTTCCCAATTTATACGCCCATGAGTGGACGTGCCCTATGCTCACTAAGCTGTGTTTTTTCGATGTTTCAGGACACACCGTACACTTCTCCAGAGTGGCTGTTGGCAATTTACATCCCGCCCATCAGCGTAGCAAGGCTGCCATTTCTCCATGGCCTGTCCTGCATTTCTGGTTTTGACACTTTTTGCAGCATGGCCCTTTTGACCCATGGGAAGCGAGAGTTCTTTGTAGCGCTGATTTGCCTTTCCAGGTTGCTTGGTTGGCCAAAAAGGGCGTATGCGTTTTTTCCTGAATATATTCAGGAAAAAACGCATACGCCCTTTTTGGCCAAGGGCATCACTGTCGACGTTTTGCCGCTTTTCATGTGCCTTAAAGGCGATTCGAATCTACCTCCTGAAATCTGTTTCCTGCAATTCTGCCTTGCTTTCAAATCCTCTTCGTTGACTTCCCTCAATATATCTGTGGATGAGAGTTATCACTTATAACTCTGTGGGTTTGTGAATTGCAGTGTCCCTGAGCTCCATTTTTCAACTGTCTTTTTTGAGAGCTGGCCGCAAAAGCACGGGATTGCCTCAGGCCCTATTCTGGTTCCTGGCAGCAGGCTGAGCCTGTGGTTAATTCTTCTTCCTGATGGGAAAATAGAGTGACCTGTGCCTGTCCCAAAAGCTAGATCTAGTCTCTCATTGGTTGCCCCTCTTCCCGTTCATCCTCAGGACAAATTGCAACCTGTAGGGAACAGGAGCTTAAAGGTGCTGATTCTCCAAGTAGGGAGATTGCTAGTAAAGTAGCTGGAATGGCGAACCCGAGCACAAGGAGATGAGAAATGAGGTGCGTTTTAGAAACCTTTCAAAATCACACGGTGTACCATCTTCTGAGTTTCTCATGCATGTTTTCGATGTAGGAAGATGCCCTTGAACCTGGAGACTTGGGACCCATGGGATGGGTACCACGCAGTATTACTTTAAAGGGTCTGCGTTTGCTCACCCAACCTAACCCAACCTTTCAGCCCCAAGACATTCCACCCTTATGTCTCATCCAGCTGTGCGTGTAGATATGGTCAATCCAGGTTGCATCACAGCCTCTGAACGAATTTTGTAAGAATTTCTCTCTCTTACACTGTCTTTGTTTTACGGGTTTTTAAAAGTAATTTATTTTTGTAATGGGGTTTAGCTGCTTTTCACGGCTGTGTTTATGCGGATTTACACCCACTTGACTCACTTCCAGACAGATATCAATACATAGGTTTTAAGATTGTTACTAGTCACATATATTCTTGTGCGGTGAATACGGGGTGTTGAGTCCAGTTCACTGAGCAAGGAGTAGGTCTTGTGTATTACATATTGGGTGTATGGAACGGTATCTGAGCGAATTTGAAACCCATGTTTTATGCATCACCCCACCTCACCTTTCCCGTTAAGCAGCCATAGTGTGTTTTCTAAACGTGTGATTCTGTTCTGTTCTGTAATTCAGTTCAAGTGTAGCTGTTTTTACATTCCCTCTATAAGTGATAGCTTATGATAAGTGTCTTTTTCTGTGTGACTTATTTCACTTAGAATCGTCGTACCTAAGTCCACTCATCTTGCTTCTACTAGCCTTATGACATTGATTTCATGTCTGAGTGATATTGCATTGTACATAAGGACCACAACTTCTTTATCCATTTTTCTCTTTCCGGGGATATTTAAGGTGTCATGAAGTGGAGGTTCTTGTCAACAGAGCAGCATTAAACATTGGGGTGCCTGTGTCTTGCTGATTTTTAGTTTTCCCAATTTATACGCCCATGAGTGGACGTGCCCTATGCTCCCTAAGCTGTGTTTTTTCGATGTTTCAGGACACCGTACACTTCTCCAGAGTGGCTGTTGGCAATTAACATCCCGCCCATCAGCGTAGCAAGGCTGCCATTTCTCCATGGCCTGTCCTGCATTTCTGGTTTTGACACTTTTTGCAGCATGGCCCTTTTCACCGATGGGAAGCGAGACTTCTTTGTAGCGCAGATTAGCCTTTCCAGTTTGCTTGGTTGGCCAAAAAGGGCGTGTGCGTTTTTTCCTGAATATATTCAGGAAAAAACGCATATGCCTTTTTTGGCCAAGGGCATCATTGTCGACGTTTTGCCGCTTTTCATGTGCTTTAAAGGCGATTCGAATCTACCTCCTGAAACCTGTTTCCTGCAATTCTGCCTTGCTTTCAAATCCTCTTCGTTGCCTTCCCTCAATATATTTGTGGACGAGAGTTATCATTTATAACTCAGCAGGTTTGTGAATGGCAGTCCCCCTGAGCTCCATTTTTCAACTGTCTTTTTTGGGAGCTGGCCGCAAAAGCACGGGATTGCCTCAGGCCCTATTCTGGTTCCCGGCGGCAGGCTGAGCCTGTGGTTAATTCTTCTTCCTGATGGGAAAATAGAGTGACCTGTGCCTGTCCCAACAGCTAGATCTATTCTCTCATTGGTTTCCCCTCTTCCCGTTCATCCTCAGGACAAATTGCAATCTGTACAGAACAGGAGGTTAAAGGTGCTGATTCTCCAAGTAGGGAGATTGCTAGTGAAGTAGCTGGAATGGCGAACCCGAGCACAAGGAGATGAGAAATGAGGTGCGTTTTAGAAACCTTTCAAAATCACACGGTGTACCTTCTTCTGGGTTCCGCATGCAAGTTTTCGATGTAGGAAGATGCCCTTGAACCTGGAGATTTGGGACCCATGGGATGGGTACCATGCAGTATTACTTTAAAGGGTCTGCGTTTGCTCACCCAACCTCACCCAACCTCTCAGCCCCAAGAGTGTCCACCCTTATGTCTCATCCAGCTGTGGGTCTAGATATGGTCAATCCAGGTTGCATCACAGCCCCTGAACGAATTTTGTAAGAATTTCTCTCTCTTTCACTGTCTTTGTTTTACGGGTTTTTAAAAGTAATTTATTTTTATAATGGGGTTTAGCTGCTTTTCACGGCCGTGTTTATGTGGCTTTACACCCACTTGACTCACTTCCAGACAGATATCAATACATAGGTTTTAAGATTGTTACTAGTCACATATATTCTTGTGCGGTGAATAGGGGGTGTTGAGTCCAGTTCACTGAGCAAGGAGTAGGTCTTGTCTATTACATATTGGGTGTATGGAACGGTATCTGAGCGAATTTGAACCCCTTGTTTTATGCATCACCCCACCTCACCTTTCCCGTTAAGCAGCCATAGTGTGTTTTGTAACGTGTGATTCTGTTCTGTTCTGTAATTCAGTTCAAGTGTAGCGGTTTTTACATTCCCTCTATAAGTGATAGCTTATGATAAGTGTCTTTTTCTGTGTGACTTATTTCACTTAGAATCGTCGTACCTAAGTCCACTCATCTTGCTTCTACTAGCCTTATGACATTGATTTCATGTCTGAGTGATATTCCATTGTACATAAGGACCACAACTTCTTTATCCATTTTTCTCTTTCCTGGGATATTTAAGGTGTCATGAAGTGGAGGTTCTTGTCAACAGAGCAGCCCTAAACTTTGGGGTGCCTGTGTCTTGCTGATTTTTAGTTTTCACAATTTATACGCCCATGAGTGGACGTGCCCTATGCTCCCTAAGCTGTGTTTTTTCGATGTTTCAGGACACACCGTACACTTCTCCAGAGTGGCTGTTGGCAACTTACATCCCGCCCATCAGCGTAGCAAGGCTGCCATTTCTCCATGGCCTGTCCTGCATTTCTGGTTTTGACACTTTTTGCAGCATGGCCCTTTTGACCGATGGGAAGCGAGACTTCTTTGTAGCGCTGATTTGCCTTTCCAGGTTGCTTGGTTGGCCAAAAAGGGCGTATGCTTTTTTTCCTGAATATATTCAGGAAAAAACGCATACGCCCTTCTTGGCCAAGGGCATCATTGTCGACGTTTTGCCGCTTTTCATGTGCTTTACAGCCGATTCGAATCTACCTCCTGAAATCTGTTTCCTGCAATTCTGCCTTGCTTTCAAATCCTCTTCGTTGCCTTCCCTCAATATATCTGTGGATGAGAGTTATCATTTATAACTCTGCGGGTTTGTGAATTGCAGTGTCCCTGAGCTCCATTTTTCAACTCGCTTTTTTGGGAGCTGGCCGCAAAAGCGCGGGATTGCCTCAGGCCCTATTGTGCTTCTGGGCGGCAGGCTGAGCCTGTGATTAATTCTTCTTCCTGATGGGAAAATAGAGTGACCTGTGCCTGTCCCAACACCTAGATCTAGTCTCTCATTGGTTGCCCCTCTTCCCGTTCATCCTCAGGACAAATTGCAACCTGTAGGGAACAGGAGGTTAAAGGTGCTGATTCTCCAAGTAAGTTGATTGCTAGTAAAGTAGCTGGAAAGGCGAACCCGAGCACAAGGAGATGAGAAATGGGGTGTGTTTTAGAAACCTTTCAAAATCACACGGTGTACCATCTTCTGAGTTTCTCATGCATGTTTTCGATGTAGGAAGATGCCCTTGAACCTGGAGATTTGGGACCCATGGGATGGGTATCACGCAGTATTACTTTAAAGGGTCTGCGTTTGCTCACCCAACCTCTCAGCCCCAAGAGTGTCCACCCTTATGTCTCATCCAGCTGTGGGTCTAGATATGGTCAATCCAGGTGGCATCACAGCCCCTGAACGAATTTTGTAAGAATTTCTCTCTCTTTCACTGTCTTTGTTTTACGGGTTTTTAAAAGTAATTTATTTTTATAATGGGGTTTAGCTGCTTTTCACGGCTGTGTTTATGCGGCTTTACACCCACTTGACTCACTTCCAGACAGATATCAATACATAGGTTTTAAGATTGTTACTAGTCACATATATTCTTGTGCGGTGAATAGGGGGTGTTGAGTCCAGTTCACGGAGAAAGGAGTAGGTTTTGTCTATTACATATTGGGTGTATGGAACGGTATCTGAGCAAATTTGAACCCCTTGTTTTATGCATCACCCCACCTCACCTTTCCCGTTAAGCAGCCATAGTGTGTTTTCTAAACGTGTGACTCTGTTCTGTTTTGTAATTCAGTTCAAGTGTAGCGGTTTTTACATTCCCTCTATAAGTGATAGCTTATGATAGGTGTCTTTTTCTGTGTGACTTATTTCACTTAGAATCGTCGTACCTAAGTCCACTCATCTTGCTTCTACTAGCCTTATGACATTGATTTCATGTCTGAGTGATATTCCATTGTACATAAGGACCACAACTTTTTTATCCATTTTTCTCTTTCCTGGGATATTTAAGGTGTCATGAAGTGGAGGTTCTTGTCAACAGAGCAGCCCCAAACTTTGGGGTGCCTGTGTCTTGCTGATTTTTAGTTTTCCCAATTTATACGCCCATGAGTGGACGTGCCCTATGCTCACTAAGCTGTGTTTTTTCGATGTTTCAGGACACACCGTACACTTCTCCAGAGTGGCTGTTGGCAATTTACATCCCGCCCATCAGCGTAGCAAGGCTGCCATTTCTCCATGGCCTGTCCTGCATTTCTGGTTTTGACACTTTTTGCAGCATGGCCCTTTTGACCCATGGGAAGCGAGAGTTCTTTGTAGCGCTGATTTGCCTTTCCAGGTTGCTTGGTTGGCCAAAAAGGGCGTATGCGTTTTTTCCTGAATATATTCAGGAAAAAACGCATACGCCCTTTTTGGCCAAGGGCATCACTGTCGACGTTTTGCCGCTTTTCATGTGCCTTAAAGGCGATTCGAATCTACCTCCTGAAATCTGTTTCCTGCAATTCTGCCTTGCTTTCAAATCCTCTTCGTTGACTTCCCTCAATATATCTGTGGATGAGAGTTATCACTTATAACTCTGTGGGTTTGTGAATTGCAGTGTCCCTGAGCTCCATTTTTCAACTGTCTTTTTTGAGAGCTGGCCGCAAAAGCACGGGATTGCCTCAGGCCCTATTATGGTTCCTGGCAGCAGGCTGAGCCTGTGGTTAATTCTTCTTCCTGATGGGAAAATAGAGTGACCTGTGCCTGTCCCAAAAGCTAGATCTAGTCTCTCATTGGTTGCCCCTCTTCCCGTTCATCCTCAGGACAAATTGCAACCTGTAGGGAACAGGAGCTTAAAGGTGCTGATTCTCCAAGTAGGGAGATTGCTAGTAAAGTAGCTGGAATGGCGAACCCGAGCACAAGGAGATGAGAAATGAGGTGCGTTTTAGAAACCTTTCAAAATCACACGGTGTACCATCTTCTGAGTTTCTCATGCATGTTTTCAATGTAGGAAGATGCCCTTGAACCTGGAGACTTGGGACCCATGGGATGGGTACCACGCAGTATTACTTTAAAGGGTCTGCGTTTGCTCACCCAACCTAACCCAACCTTTCAGCCCCAAGACATTCCACCCTTATGTCTCATCCAGCTGTGCGTGTAGATATGGTCAATCCAGGTTGCATCACAGCCTCTGAACGAATTTTGTAAGAATTTCTCTCTCTTACACTGTCTTTGTTTTACGGGTTTTTAAAAGTAATTTATTTTTGTAATGGGGTTTAGCTGCTTTTCACGGCTGTGTTTATGCGGATTTACACCCACTTGACTCACTTCCAGACAGATATCAATACATAGGTTTTAAGATTGTTACTAGTCACATATATTCTTGTGCGGTGAATACGGGGTGTTGAGTCCAGTTCACTGAGCAAGGAGTAGGTCTTGTGTATTACATATTGGGTGTATGGAACGGTATCTGAGCGAATTTGAACCCCTTGTTTTATGCATCACCCCACCTCACCTTTCCCGTTAAGCAGCCATAGTGTGTTTTCTAAACGTGTGATTCTGTTCTGTTCTGTAATTCAGTTCAAGTGTAGCTGTTTTTACATTCCCTCTATAAGTGATAGCTTATGATAAGTGTCTTTTTCTGTGTGACTTATTTCACTTAGAATCGTCGTACCTAAGTCCACTCATCTTGCTTCTACTAGCCTTATGACATTGATTTCATGTCTGAGTGATATTGCATTGTACATAAGGACCACAACTTCTTTATCCATTTTTCTCTTTCCGGGGATATTTAAGGTGTCATGAAGTGGAGGTTCTTGTCAACAGAGCAGCACTAAACATTGGGGTGCCTGTGTCTTGCTGATTTTTAGTTTTCCCAATTTATACGCCCATGAGTGGACGTGCCCTATGCTCCCTAAGCTGTGTTTTTTCGATGTTTCAGGACACCGTACACTTCTCCAGAGTGGCTTTTGGCAATTAACATCCCGCCCATCAGCGTAGCAAGGCTGCCATTTCTCCATGGCCTGTCCTGCATTTCTGGTTTTGACACTTTTTGCAGCATGACCCTTTTGACCGATGGGAAGCGAGACTTCTTTGTAGCACTGATTTGCCTTTCCAGGTTGCTTGGTTGGCCAAAAAGGGCGTGTGCGTTTTTTCCTGAATATATTCAGGAAAAAACGCATATGCCCTTTTTGGCCAAGGGCATCATTGTCGACGTTTTGCCGCTTTTCATGTGCTTTAAAGGCGATTCGAATCTACCTCCTGAAACCTGTTTCCTGCAATTCTGCCTTGCTTTCAAATCCTCTTCGTTGCCTTCCCTCAATATATTTGTGGACGAGAGTTATCATTTATAACTCAGCAGGTTTGTGAATGGCAGTCCCCCTGAGCTCCATTTTTCAACTGTCTTTTTTGGGAGCTGGCCGCAAAAGCACGGGATTGCCTCAGGCCCTATTTTGGTTCCCGGCGGCAGGCTGAGCCTGTGGTTAATTCTTCTTCCTGATGGGAAAATAGAGTGACCTGTGCCTGTCCCAACAGCTAGATCTATTCTCTCATTGGTTTCCCCTCTTCCCGTTCATCCTCAGGACAAATTGCAATCTGTACAGAACAGGAGGTTAAAGGTGCTGATTCTCCAAGTAGGGAGATTGCTAGTGAAGTAGCTGGAATGGCGAACCCGAGCACAAGGAGATGAGAAATGAGGTGCGTTTTAGAAACCTTTCAAAATCACACGGTGTACCTTCTTCTGGGTTCCGCATGCAAGTTTTCGATGTAGGAAGATGCCCTTGAACCTGGAGATTTGGGACCCATGGGATGGGTACCATGCAGTATTACTTTAAAGGGTCTGCGTTTGCTCACCCAACCTCACCCAACCTCTCAGCCCCAAGAGTGTCCACCCTTATGTCTCATCCAGCTGTGGGTCTAGATATGGTCAATCCAGGTTGCATCACAGCCCCTGAACGAATTTTGTAAGAATTTCTCTCTCTTTCACTGTCTTTGTTTTACGGGTTTTTAAAAGTAATTTATTTTTATAATGGGGTTTAGCTGCTTTTCACGGCCGTGTTTATGTGGCTTTACACCCACTTGACTCACTTCCAGACAGATATCAATACATAGGTTTTAAGATTGTTACTAGTCACATATATTCTTGTGCGGTGAATAGGGGGTGTTGAGTCCAGTTCACTGAGCAAGGAGTAGGTCTTGTCTATTACATATTGGGTGTATGGAACGGTATCTGAGCGAATTTGAACCCCTTGTTTTATGCATCACCCCACCTCACCTTTCCCGTTAAGCAGCCATAGTGTGTTTTCTAAACGTGTGATTCTGTTCTGTTCTGTAATTCAGTTCAAGTGTAGCGGTTTTTACATTCCCTCTATAAGTGATAGCTTATGATAAGTGTCTTTTTCTGTGTGACTTATTTCACTTAGAATCGTCGTACCTAAGTCCACTCATCTTGCTTCTACTAGCCTTATGACATTGATTTCATGTCTGAGTGATATTCCATTGTACATAAGGACCACAACTTCTTTATCCATTTTTCTCTTTCCTGGGATATTTAAGGTGTCATGAAGTGGAGATTCTTGTCAACAGAGCAGCCCTAAACTTTGGGGTGCCTGTGTCTTGCTGATTTTTAGTTTTCCCAATTTATACGCCCATGAGTGGACGTGCCCTATGCTCCCTAAGCTGTGTTTTTTCGATGTTTCAGGACACACCGTACACTTCTCCAGAGTGGCTGTTGGCAACTTACATCCCGCCCATCAGCGTAGCAAGGCTGCCATTTCTCCATGGCCTGTCCTGCATTTCTGGTTTTGACACTTTTTGCAGCATGGCCCTTTTGACCGATGGGAAGCGAGACTTCTTTGTAGCGCTGATTTGCCTTTCCAGGTTGCTTGGTTGGCCAAAAAGTGCGTATGCGTTTTTTCCTGAATATATTCAGGAAAAAACGCATACGCCCTTCTTGGCCAAGGGCATCATTGTCGAAGTTTTGCCGCTTTTCATGTGCTTTACAGGCGATTCGAATCTACCTCCTGAAATCTGTTTCCTGCAATTCTGCCTTGCTTTCAAATCCTCTTCGTTGCCTTCCCTCAATATATCTGTGGATGAGAGTTATCATTTATAACTCTGCGGGTTTGTGAATTGCAGTGTCCCTGAGCTCCATTTTTCAACTCGCTTTTTTGGGAGCTGGCCACAAAAGCGCGGGATTGCCTCAGGCCCTATTGTGCTTCTGGGCGGCAGGCTGAGCCTGTGATTAATTCTTCTTCCTGATGGGAAAATAGAGTGACCTGTGCCTGTCCCAACACCTAGATCTAGACTCTCATTGGTTGCCCCTCTTCCCGTTCATCCTCAGGACAAATTGCAACCTGTAGGGAACAGGAGGTTAAAGGTGCTGATTCTCCAAGTAAGTTGATTGCTAGTAAAGTAGCTGGAAAGGCGAACCCGAGCACAAGGAGATGAGAAATGGGGTGTGTTTTAGAAACCTTTCAAAATCACACGGTGTACCATCTTCTGAGTTTCTCATGCATGTTTTCGATGTAGGAAGATGCCCTTGAACCTGGAGATTTGGGACCCATGGGATGGGTATCACGCAGTATTACTTTAAAGGGTCTGCGTTTGCTCACCCAAACTATCAGCCCCAAGAGTGTCCACCCTTATGTCTCATCCAGCTGTGGGTCTAGATATGGTCAATCCAGGTGGCATCACAGCCCCTGAACGAATTTTGTAAGAATTTCTCTCTCTTTCACTGTCTTTGTTTTACGGGTTTTTAAAAGTAATTTATTTTTATAATGGGGTTTAGCTGCTTTTCAAGGCTGTGTTTATGCGGATTTACACCCACTTGACTCACTTCCAGACAGATATCAATACATAGGTTTTAAGATTGTTACTAGTCACATATATTCTTGTGCGGTGAATAGGGGGAGTTGAGTCCAGTTCACGGAGCAAGGAGTAGGTCTTGTCTATTACATATTGGGTGTATGGAACGGTATCTGAGCAAATTTGAACCTCTTGTTTTATGCATCACCCCACCTCACCTTTCCCGTTAAGCAGCCATAGTGTGTTTTCTAAACGTGTGACTCTGTTCTGTTTTGTAATTCAATTCAAGTGTAGCGGTTTTTACATTCCCTCTATAAGTGATAGCTTATGATAAGTGTCTTTTTCTGTGTGACTTATTTCACTTAGAATTGTCGTACCTAAGTCCACTCATCTTGCTTCTACTAGCCTTATGACATTGATTTCATGTCTGAGTGATATTCCATTGTACATAAGGACCACAACTTTTTTATCCATTTTTCTCTTTCCTGGGATATTTAAGGTGTCATGAAGTGGAGGTTCTTGTCAACAGAGCAGCCCCAAACTTTGGGGTGCCTGTGTCTTGCTGATTTTTAGTTTTCCCAATTTATACGCCCATGAGTGGACGTGCCCTATGCTCACTAAGCTGTGTTTTTTCGATGTTTCAGGACACACCGTACACTTCTCCAGAGTGGCTGTTGGCAATTTACATCCCGCCCATCAGCGTAGCAAGGCTGCCATTTCTCCATGGCCTGTCCTGCATTTCTGGTTTTGACACTTTTTGCAGCATGGCCCTTTTGACCCATGGGAAGCGAGACTTCTTTGTAGCGCTGATTTGCCTTTCCAGGTTGCTTGGTTGGCCAAAAAGGGCGTATGCGTTTTTTCCTGAATATATTCAGGAAAAAACGCATACGCCCTTCTTGGCCAAGGGCATCATTGTCGACGTTTTGCCGCTTTTCATGTGCTTTACAGGCGATTCGAATCTACCTCCTGAAATCTGTTTCCTGCAATTCTGCCTTGCTTTCAAATCCTCTTCGTTGCCTTCCCTCAATATATCTGTGGATGAGAGTTATCATTTATAACTCTGCGGGTTTGTGAATTGCAGTGTCCCTGAGCTCCATTTTTCAACTGTCTTTTTTGAGACCTGGCCGCAAAAGCGCGGTATTGCCTCAGGCCCTATTGTGCTTCTGGGCGGCAGGCTGAGCCTGTGATTAATTCTTCTTCCTGATGGGAAAATAGAGTGACCTGTGCCTGTCCCAACACCTATATCTAGTCTCTCATTGGTTGCCCCTCTTCCCGTTCATCCTCAGGACAAATTGCAACCTGTAGGGAACAGGAGGTTAAAGGTGCTGACTCTCCAAGTAAGTTGATTGCTAGTAAAGTAGCTGGAAAGGCGAACCCAAGCACAAGGAGATGAGAAATGGGGTGTGTTTTAGAAACCTTTCAAAATCACACGGTGTACCATCTTCTGAGTTTCTCATGCATGTTTTCGATGTAGGAAGATGCCCTTGAACCTGGAGATTTGGGACCCATGGGATGGGTATCACGCAGTATTACTTTAAAGGGTCTGCGTTTGCTCACCCAACCTCTCAGCCCCAAGAGTGTCCACCCTTATGTCTCATCCAGCTGTGGGTCTAGATATGGTCAATCCAGGTGGCATCACAGCCCCTGAACGAATTTTGTAAGAATTTCTCTCTCTTTCACTGTCTTTGTTTTACGGGTTTTTAAAAGTAATTTATTTTTATAATGGGGTTTAGTTGCTTTTCACGGCTGTGTTTATGCGGATTTACACCCATTGACTCACTTCCAGACAGATATCAATACATAGGTTTTAAGATTGTTACTAGTCACATATATTCTTGTGCGGTGAATAGGGGGTGTTGAGTCCAGTTCACGGAGCAAGGAGTAGGTCTTGTCTATTACATATTGGGTGTATGGAACGGTATCTGAGCAAATTTGAACCCCCTGTTTTATGCATCACCCCACCTCACCTTTCCCGTTAAGCAGCCATAGTGTGTTTTCTAAACGTGTGACTCTGTTCTGTTTTGTAATTCAGTTCAAGTGTAGCGGTTTTTACATTCCCTCTATAAGTGATAGCTTATGATAAGTGTCTTTTTCTGCGTGACTTATTTCACTTAGAATCGTCGTACCTAAGTCCACTCATCTTGCTTCTACTAGCCTTATGACATTGATTTCATGTCTGAGTGATATTCCATTGTCCATAAGGACCACAATTTTTTATCCATTTTTCTCTTTCCTGGGATATTTAAGGTGTCATGAAGTGGAGGTTCTTGTCAACAGAGCAGCCCCAAACTTTGGGGTGCCTGTGTCTTGCTGATTTTTAGTTTTCCCAATTTATACGCCCATGAGTGGACGTGCCCTATGCTCCCTAAGCTGTGTTTTTTCGATGTTTCAGGACACACCGTACAGTTCTCCAGAGTGGCTGTTGGCAATTTACATCCCGCCCATCAACGTAGCAAGGCTGCCATTTCTCCATGGCCTGTCCTGCATTTCTGGTTTTGACACTTTTTGCAGCATGGCCCTTTTGACCCATCGGAAGCGAGACTTCTTTGTAGCGCTGATTTGCCTTTCCAGGTTGCTTGGTTGGCCAAAAAGGGCGTATGCGTTTTTTCCTGAATATATTCAGGAAAAAACGCATACGCCCTTTTTGGCCAAGGGCATCATTGTCGACGTTTTGCCGCTTTTCATGTGCCTTAAAGGCGATTAGAATCTACCTCCTGAAATCTGTTTCCTGCAATTCTGCCTTGCTTTCAAATCCTCTTCGTTGACTTCCCTCAATATATCTGTGGATGAGAGTTATCACTTATAACTCTGCGGGTTTGTGAATTGCAGTGTCCCTGAGCTCCATTTTTCAACTGTCTTTTTTGAGAGCTGGCCGCAAAATCACGGGATTGCCTCAGGCCCTATTCTGGTTCCTGGCAGCAGGCTGAGCCTGTGGTTAATTCTTCTTCCTGATGGGAAAATAGAGTGACCTGTGCCTGTCCCAACAGCTAGATCTAGTCTCTCATTGGTTGCCCCTCTTCCCGTTCATCCTCAGGACAAATTGCAACCTGTAGGGAACAGGAGGTTAAAGGTGCTGATTCTCCAAGTAGGGAGATTGCTAGTAAAGTAGCTGGAATGGCGAACCCGAGCACAAGGAGATGAGAAATGAGGTGCGTTTTAGAAACCTTTCAAAATCACACGGTGTACCATCTTCTGAGTTTCTCATGCATGTTTTCGATGTAGGAAGATGCCCTTGAACCTGGAGACTTGGGACCCATTCGATGGGTACCACGCAGTATTACTTTAAAGGGTCTGCGTTTGCTCACCCAACCTAACCCAACCTTTCAGCCCCAAGACTGTCCACCCTTATGTCTCATCCAGCTGTGGGTCTAGATATGGTCAATCCAGGTTGCGTCACAGCCTCTGAACGAATTTTGTAAGAATTTCTCTCTCTTTCACTGTCTTTGTTTTACGGGTTTTTAAAAGTAATTTTTTTTTATAATGGGGTTTAGCTGCTTTTCACGGCTGTGTTTATGCGGATTTACACCCACTTGACTCTCTTCCAGACAGATATCAATACATAGGTTTTAAGATTGTTACTAGTCATATATATTCTTGTGCGGTGAACAGGGGGTGTTGAGTCCAGTTCACTGAGCAAGGAGTAGGTCTTGTGTATTACATATTGGGTGTATGGAACGGTATCTGAGCGAATTTGAACCCCTTGTTTTATGCATCCCCCCACCACACCTTTCCCGTTAAGCAGCCATAGTGTGTTTTCTAAACGTGTGACTCTGTTCTGTTTTGTAATTCAGTTCAAGTGTAGCGGTTTTTACATTCCCTCTATAAGTGATAGCTTATGATAAGTGTCTTTTTCTGTGTGACTTATTTCACTTAGAATCGTCGTACCTAAGTCCACTCATCTTGCTTCTACTAGCCTTATGACATTGATTTCATGTCTGAGTGATATTCCATTGTACATAAGGACCACAACTTTTTTATCCATTTTTCTCTTTCCTGGGATATTTAAGGTGTCATGAAGTGTAGGTTCTTGTCAACAGAGCAGCCCCAAACTTTGGGGTGCCTGTGTCTTGCTCATTTTTAGTTTTCCCAATTTATACGCCCATGAGTGGACGTGCCCTATGCTCCCTAAGCTGTGTTTTTTCGATGTTTCAGGACACACCGTACACTTCTCCAGAGTGGCTGTTGGCAATTTACATCCCGCCCATCAGCGTAGCAAGGCTGCCATTTCTCCATGGCCTGTCCTGCATTTCTGGTTTTGACACTTTTTGCAGCATGTCCCTTTTGGCCGATGGGAAGCGAGACTTCTTTGTAGCGCTGATTTGCCTTTCCAGGTTGCTTGGTTGGCCAAAAAGGGCGTATGCGTTTTTTCCTGAATATATTCAGGAAAAAACGCATACGCCCTTTTTGGCCAAGGGCATCATTGTCGACGTTTTGCCGCTTTTCATGTGCCTTAAAGGCGATTCGAATCTACCTCCTGAAATCTGTTTCCTGCAATTCTGCCTTGCTTTCAAATCCTCTTCGTTGCCTTCCCTCAATATATCTGTGGATGAGAGATATCATTTATAACTCTGCGGGTTTGTGAATTGCAGTGTCCCTGAGCTCCATTTTTCAACTGTCTTTTTTGAGAGCTGGCCGCAAAAGCACGGGATTGCCTCAGGCCCTATTCTGGTTCCTGGCAGCAGGCTGAGCCTGTGGTTAATTCTTCTTCCTGATGGGAAAATAGAGTGACCTGTGCCTGTCCCAACAGCTAGATCTAGTCTCTCATTGGTTGCCCCTCTTCCCGTTCATCCACAGGACAAATTGCAACCTGTAGGGAAAGGAGGTTAAAGGTGCTGATTCTCCAAGTAAGTTGATTGTTAGTAAAGTAGCTGGAAAGGCGAACCCGAGCACAAGGAGATGAGAAATGGGGTGTGTTTTAGAAACCTTTCAAAATCACAAGGTGTACCATCTTCTGAGTTTCTCATGCATGTTTTCGATGTAGGAAGATGCCCTTGAACCTGGAGACTTGGGACCCATGGGATGGGTACCACGCAGTATTACTTTAAAGGGTCTGCGTTTGCTCACCCAACCTAACCCAACCTTTCAGCCCCAAGAGTGTCCACCCTTATGTCTCATCCAGCTGTGCGTGTAGATATGGTCAATCCAGGTTGCGTCACAGCCTCTGAACGAATTTTGTAAGAATTTCTCTCTCTTTCACTGTCTTTGTTTTACGGGTTTTTAAAAGTAATTTAGTTTTATAATGGGGTTTAGCTGCTTTTCACGGCTGTGTTTATGCGGCTTTACACCCACTTGACTCACTTCCAGACAGATATCAATACATAGGTTTTAAGATTGTTACTAGTCACATATATTCTTGTGCGGTGAATAGGGGGTGTTGAGTCCAGTTCACGGAGAAAGGAGTAGGTTTTGTCTATTACATATTGGGTGTATGGAACGGTATCTGAGCAAATTTGAACCCCTTGTTTTATGCATCACCCCACCTCACCTTTCCCGTTAAGCAGCCATAGTGTGTTTTCTAAACGTGTGACTCTGTTCTGTTTTGTAATTCAGTTCAAGTGTAGCGGTTTTTACATTCCCTCTATAAGTGATAGCTTATGATAAGTGTCTTTTTCTGTGTGACTTATTTCACTTAGAATCGTCGTACCTAAGTCCACTCATCTTGCTTCTACTAGCCTTATGACATTGATTTCATGTCTGAGTGATATTCCATTGTACATAAGGACCACAACTTTTTTATCCATTTTTCTCTTTCCTGTGATATTTAAGGTGTCATGAAGTGGAGGTTCTTGTCAACAGAGCAGCCCCAAACTTTGGGGTGCCTGTGTCTTGCTGATTTTTAGTTTTCCCAATTTATACGCCCATGAGTGGACGTGCCCTATGCTCACTAAGCTGTGTTTTTTCGATGTTTCAGGACACACCGTACACTTCTCCAGAGTGGCTGTTGGCAATTTACATCCCGCCCATCAGCGTAGCAAGGCTGCCATTTCTCCATGGCCTGTCCTGCATTTCTGGTTTTGACACTTTTTGCAGCATGGCCCTTTTGACCCATGGGAAGCGAGAGTTCTTTGTAGCGCTGATTTGCCTTTCCAGGTTGCTTGGTTGGCCAAAAAGGGCGTATGCGTTTTTTCCTGAATATATTCAGGAAAAAACGCATATGCCTTTTTTGGCCAAGGGCATCATTGTCGACGTTTTGCCGCTTTTCATGTGCTTTAAAGGCGATTCGAATCTACCTCCTGAAACCTGTTTCCTGCAATTCTGCCTTGCTTTCAAATCCTCTTCGTTGCCTTCCCTCAATATATTTGTGGACGAGAGTTATCATTTATAACTCAGCAGGTTTGTGAATGGCAGTCCCCCTGAGCTCCATTTTTCAACTGTCTTTTTTGGGAGCTGGCCGCAAAAGCACGGGATTGCCTCAGGCCCTATTCTGGTTCCCGGCGGCAGGCTGAGCCTGTGGTTAATTCTTCTTCCTGATGGGAAAATAGAGTGACCTGTGCCTGTCCCAACAGCTAGATCTATTCTCTCATTGGTTTCCCCTCTTCCCGTTCATCCTCAGGACAAATTGCAATCTGTACAGAACAGGAGGTTAAAGGTGCTGATTCTCCAAGTAGGGAGATTGCTAGTGAAGTAGCTGGAATGGCGAACCCGAGCACAAGGAGATGAGAAATGAGGTGCGTTTTAGAAACCTTTCAAAATCACACGGTGTACCTTCTTCTGGGTTCCGCATGCAAGTTTTCGATGTAGGAAGATGCCCTTGAACCTGGAGATTTGGGACCCATGGGATGGGTACCATGCAGTATTACTTTAAAGGGTCTGCGTTTGCTCACCCAACCTCACCCAACCTCTCAGCCCCAAGAGTGTCCACCCTTATGTCTCATCCAGCTGTGGGTCTAGATATGGTCAATCCAGGTTGCATCACAGCCCCTGAACGAATTTTGTAAGAATTTCTCTCTCTTTCACTGTCTTTGTTTTACGGGTTTTTAAAAGTAATTTATTTTTATAATGGGGTTTAGCTGCTTTTCACGGCCGTGTTTATGTGGCTTTACACCCACTTGACTCACTTCCAGACAGATATCAATACATAGGTTTTAAGATTGTTACTAGTCACATATATTCTTGTGCGGTGAATAGGGGGTGTTGAGTCCAGTTCACTGAGCAAGGAGTAGGTCTTGTCTATTACATATTGGGTGTATGGAACGGTATCTGAGCGAATTTGAACCCCTTGTTTTATGCATCACCCCACCTCACCTTTCCCGTTAAGCAGCCATAGTGTGTTTTCTAAACGTGTGATTCTGTTCTGTTCTGTAATTCAGTTCAAGTGTAGCGGTTTTTACATTCCCTCTATAAGTGATAGCTTATGATAAGTGTCTTTTTCTGTGTGACTTATTTCACTTAGAATCGTCGTACCTAAGTCCACTCATCTTGCTTCTACTAGCCTTATGACATTGATTTCATGTCTGAGTGATATTCCATTGTACATAAGGACCACAACTTCTTTATCCATTTTTCTCTTTCCTGGGATATTTAAGGTGTCATGAAGTGGAGGTTCTTGTCAACAGAGCAGCCCTAAACTTTGGGGTGCCTGTGTCTTGCTGATTTTTAGTTTTCACAATTTATACGCCCATGAGTGGACGTGCCCTATGCTCCCTAAGCTGTGTTTTTTCGATGTTTCAGGACACACCGTACACTTCTCCAGAGTGGCTGTTGGCAACTTACATCCCGCTCATCAGCGTAGCAAGGCTGCCATTTCTCCATGGCCTGTCCTGCATTTCTGGTTTTGACACTTTTTGCAGCATGGCCCTTTTGACCGATGGGAAGCGAGACTTCTTTGTAGCGCTGATTTGCCTTTCCAGGTTGCTTGGTTGGCCAAAAAGGGCGTATGCGTTTTTTCCTGAATATATTCAGGAAAAAACGCATACGCCCTTCTTGGCCAAGGGCATCATTGTCGACGTTTTGCCGCTTTTCATGTGCTTTACAGCCGATTCGAATCTACCTCCTGAAATCTGTTTCCTGCAATTCTGCCTTGCTTTCAAATCCTCTTCGTTGCCTTCCCTCAATATATCTGTGGATGAGAGTTATCATTTATAACTCTGCGGGTTTGTGAATTGCAGTGTCCCTGATCTCCATTTTTCAACTCGCTTTTTTGGGAGCTGGCCGCAAAAGCGCGGGATTGCCTCAGGCCCTATTGTGCTTCTGGGCGGCAGGCTGAGCCTGTGATTAATTCTTCTTCCTGATGGGAAAATAGAGTGACCTGTGCCTGTCCCAACACCTAGATCTAGTCTCTCATTGGTTGCCCCTCTTCCCGTTCATCCTCAGGACAAATTGCAACCTGTAGGGAACAGGAGGTTAAAGGTGCTGATTCTCCAAGTAAGTTGATTGCTAGTAAAGTAGCTGGAAAGGCGAACCCGAGCACAAGGAGATGAGAAATGGGGTGTGTTTTAGAAACCTTTCAAAATCACACGGTGTACCATCTTCTGAGTTTCTCATGCATGTTTTCGATGTAGGAAGATGCCCTTGAACCTGGAGATTTGGGACCCATGGGATGGGTATCACGCAGTATTACTTTAAAGGGTCTGCGTTTGCTCACCCAACCTCTCAGCCCCAAGAGTGTCCACACTTATGTCTCATCCAGCTGTGGGTCTAGATATGGTCAATCCAGGTGGCATCACAGCCCCTGAACGAATTTTGTAAGAATTTCTCTCTCTTTCACTGTCTTTGTTTTACGGGTTTTTAAAAGTAATTTATTTTTATAATGGGGTTTAGCTGCTTTTCACGGCTGTGTTTATGCGGCTTTACACCCACTTGACTCACTTCCAGACAGATATCAATACATAGGTTTTAAGATTGTTACTAGTCACATATATTCTTGTGCGGTGAATAGGGGGTGTTGAGTCCAGTTCACGGAGAAAGGAGTAGGTTTTGTCTATTACATATTGGGTGTATGGAACGGTATCTGAGCAAATTTGAACCCCTTGTTTTATGCATCACCCCACCTCACCTTTCCCGTTAAGCAGCCATAGTGTGTTTTCTAAACGTGTGACTCTGTTCTGTTTTGTAATTCAGTTCAAGTGTAGCGGTTTTTACATTCCCTCTATAAGTGATAGCTTATGATAAGTGTCTTTTTCTGTGTGACTTATTTCACTTAGAATCGTCGTACCTAAGTCCACTCATCTTGCTTCTACTAGCCTTATGACATTGATTTCATGTCTGAGTGATATTCCATTGTACATAAGGACCACAACTTTTTTATCCATTTTTCTCTTTCCTGGGATATTTAAGGTGTCATGAAGTGGAGGTTCTTGTCAACAGAGCAGCCCCAAACTTTGGGGTGCCTGTGTCTTGCTGATTTTTAGTTTTCCCAATTTATACGCCCATGAGTGGACGTGCCCTATGCTCCCTAAGCTGTGTTTTTTCGATGTTTCAGGACACACCGTACACTTCTCCAGAGTGGCTGTTGGCAATTTACATCCCGCCCATCAGCGTAGCAAGGCTGCCATTTCTCCATGGCCTGTCCTGCATTTCTGGTTTTGACACTTTTTGCAGCATGGCCCTTTTGACCCATGGGAAGCGAGAGTTCTTTGTAGCGCTGATTTGCCTTTCCAGGTTGCTTGGTTGGCCAAAAAGGGCGTATGCGTTTTTTCCTGAATATATTCAGGAAAAAACGCATACGCCCTTTTTGGCCAAGGGCATCATTGTCGACGTTTTGCCGCTTTTCATGTGCCTTAAAGGCGATTCGAATCTACCTCCTGAAATCTGTTTCCTGCAATTCTGCCTTGCTTTCAAATCCTCTTCGTTGACTTCCCTCAATATATCTGTGGATGAGAGTTATCACTTATAACTCTGTGGGTTTGTGAATTGCAGTGTCCCTGAGCTCCATTTTTCAACTGTCTTTTTTGAGAGCTGGCCGCAAAAGCACGGGATTGCCTCAGGCCCTATTATGGTTCCTGGCAGCAGGCTGAGCCTGTGGTTAATTCTTCTTCCTGATGGGAAAATAGAGTGACCTGTGCCTGTCCCAAAAGCTAGATCTAGTCTCTCATTGGTTGCCCCTCTTCCCGTTCATCCTCAGGACAAATTGCAACCTGTAGGGAACAGGAGCTTAAAGGTGCTGATTCTCCAAGTAGGGAGATTGCTAGTAAAGTAGCTGGAATGGCGAACCCGAGCACAAGGAGATGAGAAATGAGGTGCGTTTTAGAAACCTTTCAAAATCACACGGTGTACCATCTTCTGAGTTTCTCATGCATGTTTTCGATGTAGGAAGATGCCCTTGAACCTGGAGACTTGGGACCCATGGGATGGGTACCACGCAGTATTACTTTAAAGTGTCTGCATTTGCTCACCCAACCTAACCCAACCTTTCAGCCCCAAGACATTCCACCCTTATGTCTCATCCAGCTGTGCGTGTAGATATGGTCAATCCAGGTTGCATCACAGCCTCTGAACGAATTTTGTAAGAATTTCTCTCTCTTACACTGTCTTTGTTTTACGGGTTTTTAAAAGTAATTTATTTTTGTAATGGGGTTTAGCTGCTTTTCACGGCTGTGTTTATGCGGATTTACACCCACTTGACTCACTTCCAGACAGATATCAATACATAGGTTTTAAGATTGTTACTAGTCACATATATTCTTGTGCGGTGAATACGGGGTGTTGAGTCCAGTTCACTGAGCAAGGAGTAGGTCTTGTGTATTACATATTGGGTGTATGGAACGGTATCTGAGCGAATTTGAACCCCTTGTTTTATGCATCACCCCACCTCACCTTTCCCGTTAAGCAGCCATAGTGTGTTTTCTAAACGTGTGATTCTGTTCTGTTCTGTAATTCAGTTCAAGTGTAGCTGTTTTTACATTCCCTCTATAAGTGATAGCTTATGATAAGTGTCTTTTTCTGTGTGACTTATTTCACTTAGAATCGTCGTACCTAAGTCCACTCATCTTGCTTCTACTAGCCTTATGACATTGATTTCATGTCTGAGTGATATTGCATTGTACATAAGGACCACAACTTCTTTATCCATTTTTCTCTTTCCGGGGATATTTAAGGTGTCATGAAGTGGAGGTTCTTGTCAACAGAGCAGCACTAAACATTGGGGTGCCTGTGTCTTGCTGATTTTTAGTTTTCCCAATTTATACGCCCATGAGTGGACGTGCCCTATGCTCCCTAAGCTGTGTTTTTTCGATGTTTCAGGACACCGTACACTTCTCCAGAGTGGCTGTTGGCAATTAACATCCCGCCCATCAGCGTAGCAAGGCTGCCATTTCTCCATGGCCTGTCCTGCATTTCTGGTTTTGACACTTTTTGCAGCATGACCCTTTTGACCGATGGGAAGCGAGACTTCTTTGTAGCACTGATTTGCCTTTCCAGGTTGCTTGGTTGGCCAAAAAGGGCGTGTGCGTTTTTTCCTGAATATATTCAGGAAAAAACGCATATGCCCTTTTTGGCCAAGGGCATCATTGTCGACGTTTTGCCGCTTTTCATGTGCTTTAAAGGCGATTCGAATCTACCTCCTGAAACCTGTTTCCTGCAATTCTGCCTTGCTTTCAAATCCTCTTCGTTGCCTTCCCTCAATATATTTGTGGACGAGAGTTATCATTTATAACTCAGCAGGTTTGTGAATGGCAGTCCCCCTGAGCTCCATTTTTCAACTGTCTTTATTGGGAGCTGGCCGCAAAAGCACGGGATTGCCTCAGGCCCTATTTTGGTTCCCGGCGGCAGGCTGAGCCTGTGGTTAATTCTTCTTCCTGATGGGAAAATAGAGTGACCTGTGCCTGTCCCAACAGCTAGATCTATTCTCTCATTGGTTTCCCCTCTTCCCGTTCATCCTCAGGACAAATTGCAATCTGTACAGAACAGGAGGTTAAAGGTGCTGATTCTCCAAGTAGGGAGATTGCTAGTGAAGTAGCTGGAATGGCGAACCCGAGCACAAGGAGATGAGAAATGAGGTGCGTTTTAGAAACCTTTCAAAATCACACGGTGTACCTTCTTCTGGGTTCCGCATGCAAGTTTTCGATGTAGGAAGATGCCCTTGAACCTGGAGATTTGGGACCCATGGGATGGGTACCATGCAGTATTACTTTAAAGGGTCTGCGTTTGCTCACCCAACCTCACCCAACCTCTCAGCCCCAAGAGTGTCCACCCTTATGTCTCATCCAGCTGTGGGTCTAGATATGGTCAATCCAGGTTGCATCACAGCCCCTGAACGAATTTTGTAAGAATTTCTCTCTCTTTCACTGTCTTTGTTTTACGGGTTTTTAAAAGTAATTTATTTTTATAATGGGGTTTAGCTGCTTTTCACGGCCGTGTTTATGTGGCTTTACACCCACTTGACTCACTTCCAGACAGATATCAATACATAGGTTTTAAGATTGTTACTAGTCACATATATTCTTGTGCGGTGAATAGGGGGTGTTGAGTCCAGTTCACTGAGCAAGGAGTAGGTCTTGTCTATTACATATTGGGTGTATGGAACGGTATCTGAGCGAATTTGAACCCCTTGTTTTATGCATCACCCCACCTCACCTTTCCCGTTAAGCAGCCATAGTGTGTTTTCTAAACGTGTGATTCTGTTCTGTTCTGTAATTCAGTTCAAGTGTAGCGGTTTTTACATTCCCTCTATAAGTGATAGCTTATGATAAGTGTCTTTTTCTGTGTGACTTATTTCACTTAGAATCGTCGTACCTAAGTCCACTCATCTTGCTTCTACTAGCCTTATGACATTGATTTCATGTCTGAGTGATATTCCATTGTACATAAGGACCACAACTTCTTTATCCATTTTTCTCTTTCCTGGGATATTTAAGGTGTCATGAAGTGGAGGTTCTTGTCAACAGAGCAGCCCTAAACTTTGGGGTGCCTGTGTCTTGCTGATTTTTAGTTTTCCCAATTTATACGCCCATGAGTGGACGTGCCCTATGCTCACTAAGCTGTGTTTTTTCGATGTTTCAGGACACACCGTACACTTCTCCAGAGTGGCTGTTGGCAATTTACATCCCGCCCATCAGCGTAGCAAGGCTGCCATTTCTCCATGGCCTGTCCTGCATTTCTGGTTTTGACACTTTTTGCAGCATGGCCCTTTTGACCCATGGGAAGCGAGACTTCTTTGTAGCGCTGATTTGCCTTTACAGGTTGCTTGGTTGGCCAAAAAGGGCGTATGCGTTTTTTCCTGAATATATTCAGGAAAAAACGCATACGCCCTTCTTGGCCAAGGGCATCATTGTCGACGTTTTGCCGCTTTTCATGTGCTTTACAGGCGATTCGAATCTACCTCCTGAAATCTGTTTCCTGCAATTCTGCCTTGCTTTCAAATCCTCTTCGTTGCCTTCCCTCAATATATCTGTGGATGAGAGTTATCATTTATAACTCTGCGGGTTTGTGAATTGCAGTGTCCCTGAGCTCCATTTTTCAACTGTCTTTTTTGAGACCTGGCCGCAAAAGCGCGGTATTGCCTCAGGCCCTATTGTGCTTCTGGGCGGCAGGCTGAGCCTGTGATTAATTCTTCTTCCTGATGGGAAAATAGAGTGACCTGTGCCTGTCCCAACACCTATATCTAGTTTCTCATTGGTTGCCCCTCTTCCCGTTCATCCTCAGGACAAATTGCAACCTGTAGGGAACAGGAGGTTAAAGGTGCTGACTCTCCAAGTAAGTTGATTGCTAGTAAAGTAGCTGGAAAGGCGAACCCAAGCACAAGGAGATGAGAAATGGGGTGTGTTTTAGAAACCTTTCAAAATCACACGGTGTACCATCTTCTGAGTTTCTCATGCATGTTTTCGATGTAGGAAGATGCCCTTGAACCTGGAGATTTGGGACCCATGGGATGGGTATCACGCAGTATTACTTTAAAGGGTCTGCGTTTGCTCACCCAACCTCTCAGCCCCAAGAGTGTCCACCCTTATGTCTCATCCAGCTGTGGGTCTAGATATGGTCAATCCAGGTGGCATCACAGCCCCTGAACGAATTTTGTAAGAATTTCTCTCTCTTTCACTGTCTTTGTTTTACGGGTTTTTAAAAGTAATTTATTTTTATAATGGGGTTTAGCTGCTTTTCACGGCTGTGTTTATGCGGATTTACACCCACTTGACTCACTTCCAGACAGATATCAATACATAGGTTTTAAGATTGTTACTAGTCACATATATTCTTGTGCGGTGAATAGGGGGTGTTGAGTCCAGTTCACGGAGCAAGGAGTAGATCTTGTCTATTACATATTGGGTGTATGGAACGGTATCTGAGCAAATTTGAACCTCTTGTTTTATGCATCACCCCACCTCACCTTTCCCGTTAAGCAGCCATAGTGTGTTTTCTAAACGTGTGACTCTGTTCTGTTTTGTAATTCAGTTCAAGTGTAGCGGTTTTTACATTCCCTCTATAAGTGATAGCTTATGATAAGTGTCTTTTTCTGTGTGACTTATTTCACTTAGAATTGTCGTACCTAAGTCCACTCATCTTGCTTCTACTAGCCTTATGACATTGATTTCATGTCTGAGTGATATTCCATTGTACATAAGGACCACAACTTTTTTATCCATTTTTCTCTTTCCTGGGATATTTAAGGTGTCATGAAGTGGAGGTTCTTGTCAACAGAGCAGCCCCAAACTTTGGGGTGCCTGTGTCTTGCTGATTTTTAGTTTTCCCAATTTATACGCCCATGAGTGGACGTGCCCTATGCTCACTAAGCTGTGTTTTTTCGATGTTTCAGGACACACCGTACACTTCTCCAGAGTGGCTGTTGGCAATTTACATCCCGCCCATCAGCGTAGCAAGGCTGCCATTTCTCCATGGCCTGTCCTGCATTTCTGGTTTTGACACTTTTTGCAGCATGGCCCTTTTGACCCATGGGAAGCGAGACTTCTTTGTAGCGCTGATTTGCCTTTACAGGTTGCTTGGTTGGCCAAAAAGGGCGTATGCGTTTTTTCCTGAATATATTCAGGAAAAAACGCATACGCCCTTCTTGGCCAAGGGCATCATTGTCGACGTTTTGCCGCTTTTCATGTGCTTTACAGGCGATTCGAATCTACCTCCTGAAATCTGTTTCCTGCAATTCTGCCTTGCTTTCAAATCCTCTTCGTTGCCTTACCTCAATATATCTGTGGATGAGAGTTATCATTTATAACTCTGCGGGTTTGTGAATTGCAGTGTCCCTGAGCTCCATTTTTCAACTGTCTTTTTTGAGACCTGGCCGCAAAAGCGCGGTATTGCCTCAGGCCCTATTGTGCTTCTGGGCGGCAGGCTGAGCCTGTGATTAATTCTTCTTCCTGATGGGAAAATAGAGTGACCTGTGCCTGTCCCAACACCTATATCTAGTCTCTCATTGGTTGCCCCTCTTCCCGTTCATCCTCAGGACAAATTGCAACCTGTAGGGAACAGGAGGTTAAAGGTGCTGACTCTCCAAGTAAGTTGATTGCTAGTAAAGTAGCTGGAAAGGCGAACCCAAGCACAAGGAGATGAGAAATGGGGTGTGTTTTAGAAACCTTTCAAAATCACACGGTGTACCATCTTCTGAGTTTCTCATGCATGTTTTCGATGTAGGAAGATGCCCTTGAACCTGGAGATTTGGGACCCATGGGATGGGTATCACGCAGTATTACTTTAAAGGGTCTGCGTTTGCTCACCCAACCTCTCAGCCCCAAGAGTGTCCACCCTTATGTCTCATCCAGCTGTGGGTCTAGATATGGTCAATCCAGGTGGCATCACAGCCCCTGAACGAATTTTGTAAGAATTTCTCTCTCTTTCACTGTCTTTGTTTTACGGGTTTTTAAAAGTAATTTATTTTTATAATGGGGTTTAGCTGCTTTTCACGGCTGTGTTTATGCGGATTTACACCCACTTGACTCACTTCCAGACAGATATCAATACATAGGTTTTAAGATTGTTACTAGTCACATATATTCTTGTGCGGTGAATAGGGGGTGTTGAGTCCAGTTCACGGAGCAAGGAGTAGGTCTTGTCTATTACATATTGGGTGTATGGAACGGTATCTGAGCAAATTTGAACCCCCTGTTTTATGCATCACCCCACCTCACCTTTCCCGTTAAGCAGCCATAGTGTGTTTTCTAAACGTGTGACTCTGTTCTGTTTTGTAATTCAGTTCAAGTGTAGCGGTTTTTACATTCCCTCTATAAGTGATAGCTTATGATAAGTGTCTTTTTCTGTGTGACTTATTTCACTTAGAATCGTCGTACCTAAGTCCACTCATCTTGCTTCTACTAGCCTTATGACATTGATTTCATGTCTGAGTGATATTCCATTGTCCATAAGGACCACAATTTTTTATCCATTTTTCTCTTTCCTGGGATATTTAAGGTGTCATGAAGTGGAGGTTCTTGTCAACAGAGCAGCCCCAAACTTTGGGGTGCCTGTGTCTTGCTGATTTTTAGTTTTCCCAATTTATACGCCCATGAGTGGACGTGCCCTATGCTCCCTAAGCTGTGTTTTTTCGATGTTTCAGGACACACCGTACAGTTCTCCAGAGTGGCTGTTGGCAATTTACATCCCGCCCATCAACGTAGCAAGGCTGCCATTTCTCCATGGCCTGTCCTGCATTTCTGGTTTTGACACTTTTTGCAGCATGGCCCTTTTGACCCATCGGAAGCGAGACTTCTTTGTAGCGCTGATTTGCCTTTCCAGGTTGCTTGGTTGGCCAAAAAGGGCGTATGCGTTTTTTCCTGAATATATTCAGGAAAAAACGCATACGCCCTTTTTGGCCAAGGGCATCATTGTCGACGTTTTGCCGCTTTTCATGTGCCTTAAAGGCGATTAGAATCTACCTCCTGAAATCTGTTTCCTGCAATTCTGCCTTGCTTTCAAATCCTCTTCGTTGACTTCCCTCAATATATCTGTGGATGAGAGTTATCACTTATAACTCTGCGGGTTTGTGAATTGCAGTGTCCCTGAGCTCCATTTTTCAACTGTCTTTTTTGAGAGCTGGCCGCAAAATCACGGGATTGCCTCAGGCCCTATTCTGGTTCCTGGCAGCAGGCTGAGCCTGTGGTTAATTCTTCTTCCTGATGGGAAAATAGAGTGACCTGTGCCTGTCCCAACAGCTAGATCTAGTCTCTCATTGGTTGCCCCTCTTCCCGTTCATCCTCAGGACAAATTGCAACCTGTAGGGAACAGGAGGTTAAAGGTGCTGATTCTCCAAGTAGGGAGATTGCTAGTAAAGTAGCTGGAATGGCGAACCCGAGCACAAGGAGATGAGAAATGAGGTGCGTTTTAGAAACCTTTCAAAATCACACGGTGTACCATCTTCTGAGTTTCTCATGCATGTTTTCGATGTAGGAAGATGCCCTTGAACCTGGAGACTTGGGACCCATTCGATGGGTACCACGCAGTATTACTTTAAAGGGTCTGCGTTTGCTCACCCAACCTAACCCAACCTTTCAGCCCCAAGACTGTCCACCCTTATGTCTCATCCAGCTGTGGGTCTAGATATGGTCAATCCAGGTTGCGTCACAGCCTCTGAACGAATTTTGTAAGAATTTCTCTCTCTTTCACTGTCTTTGTTTTACGGGTTTTTAAAAGTAATTTTTTTTTATAATGGGGTTTAGCTGCTTTTCACGGCTGTGTTTATGCGGATTTACACCCACTTGACTCTCTTCCAGACAGATATCAATACATAGGTTTTAAGATTGTTACTAGTCATATATATTCTTGTGCGGTGAACAGGGGGTGTTGAGTCCAGTTCACTGAGCAAGGAGTAGGTCTTGTGTATTACATATTGGGTGTATGGAACGGTATCTGAGCGAATTTGAACCCCTTGTTTTATGCATCCCCCCACCACACCTTTCCCGTTAAGCAGCCATAGTGTGTTTTCTAAACGTGTGACTCTGTTCTGTTTTGTAATTCAGTTCAAGTGTAGCGGTTTTTACATTCCCTCTATAAGTGATAGCTTATGATAAGTGTCTTTTTCTGTGTGACTTATTTCACTTAGAATCGTCGTACCTAAGTCCACTCATCTTGCTTCTACTAGCCTTATGACATTGATTTCATGTCTGAGTGATATTCCATTGTACATAAGGACCACAACTTTTTTATCCATTTTTCTCTTTCCTGGGATATTTAAGGTGTCATGAAGTGTAGGTTCTTGTCAACAGAGCAGCCCCAAAGTTTGGGGTGCCTGTGTCTTGCTCATTTTTAGTTTTCCCAATTTATACGCCCATGAGTGGACGTGCCCTATGCTCCCTAAGCTGTGTTTTTTCGATGTTTCAGGACACACCGTACACTTCTCCAGAGTGGCTGTTGGCAATTTACATCCCGCCCATCAGCGTAGCAAGGCTGCCATTTATCCATGGCCTGTCCTGCATTTCTGGTTTTGACACTTTTTGCAGCATGTCCCTTTTGGCCGATGGGAAGCGAGACTTCTTTGTAGCGCTGATTTGCCTTTCCAGGTTGCTTGGTTGGCCAAAAAGGGCGTATGCGTTTTTTCCTGAATATATTCAGGAAAAAACGCATACGCCCTTTTTGGCCAAGGGCATCATTGTCGACGTTTTGCCGCTTTTCATGTGCCTTAAAGGCGATTCGAATCTACCTCCTGAAATCTGTTTCCTGCAATTCTGCCTTGCTTTCAAATCCTCTTCGTTGCCTTCCCTCAATATATCTGTGGATGAGAGATATCATTTATAACTCTGCGGGTTTGTGAATTGCAGTGTCCCTGAGCTCCATTTTTCAACTGTCTTTTTTGAGAGCTGGCCGCAAAAGCACGGGATTGCCTCAGGCCCTATTCTGGTTCCTGGCAGCAGGCTGAGCCTGTGGTTAATTCTTCTTCCTGATGGGAAAATAGAGTGACCTGTGCCTGTCCCAACAGCTAGATCTAGTCTCTCATTGGTTGCCCCTCTTCCCGTTCATCCTCAGGACAAATTGCAACCTGTAGGGAACAGGAGGTTAAAGGTGCTGATTCTCCAAGTAAGTTGATTGTTAGTAAAGTAGCTGGAAAGGCGAACCCGAGCACAAGGAGATGAGAAATGGGGTGTGTTTTAGAAACCTTTCAAAATCACAAGGTGTACCATCTTCTGAGTTTCTCATGCATGTTTTCGATGTAGGAAGATGCCCTTGAACCTGGAGACTTGGGACCCATGGGATGGGTACCACGCAGTATTACTTTAAAGGGTCTGCATTTGCTCACCCAACCTAACCCAACCTTTCAGCCCCAAGAGTGTCCACCCTTATGTCTCATCCAGCTGTGCGTGTAGATATGGTCAATCCAGGTTGCGTCACAGCCTCTGAACGAATTTTGTAAGAATTTCTCTCTCTTTCACTGTCTTTGTTTTACGGGTTTTTAAAAGTAATTTAGTTTTATAATGCGGTTTAGCTGCTTTTCACGGCTGTGTTTATGCGGCTTTACACCCACTTGACTCACTTCCAGACATATATCAATACATAGGTTTTAAGATTCTTAATAGTCACATATATTCTTGTGCGGTGAATAGGGGGTGTTGAGTCCAGTTCACTTAGCAAGGAGTAGGTCTTGTCTATTACATATTGGGTGTATGGAACGGTATCTGAGCGAATTTGAAACCCTTGTTTTATGCATCACCCCACCTCACCTTTCCCGTTAAGCAGCCATAGTGTGTTTTCTAAACGTGTGAGTCTGTTCTGTTTTGTAATTCAGTTCAAGTGTAGCGGTTTTTACATTCCCTCTATAAGTGATAGCTTATGATATGTGTCTTTTTCTGTGTGACATATTTCACTTAGAATCGTCGTACCTAAGTCCACTCATCTTGCTTCTACTAGCCTTATGTCATTGATTTCATGTCTGAGTGATATTCCATTGTACATAAGGACCACAACTTCTTTATCCATTTTTCTCTTTCCTGGGATATTTAAGGTGTCATGAAGTGGAGGTTCTTGTCAACAGAGCAGCCCTAAACTTTGGGGTGCCTGTGTCTTGCTGATTTTTACTTTTCCCAATTTATACGCCCATGAGTGGACGTGCCCTATGCTCCCTAAGCTGTGTTTTTTCGATGTTTCAGGACACACCGTACACTTCTCCAGAGTGGCTGTTGGCAATTTACATCCCGCCCATCAGCGTAGCAAGGCTGCCATTTCTCCATGGCCTGTCCTGCATTTCTGGTTTTGACACTTTTTGCAGCATGACCCTTTTGACCGATGGGAAGCGAGACTTCTTTGTAGCACTGATTTGCCTTTCCAGGTTGCTTGGTTGGCCAAAAAGGGCGTATGCGTTTTTTCCTGAATATATTCAGGAAAAAACGCATACGCCCTTTTTGGCCAAGGGCATCATTGTCGACGTTTTGCCGCTTTTCATGTGCCTTAAAGGCGATTCGAATCTACCTCCTGAAATCTGTTTCCTGCAATTCTGCCTTGCTTTCAAATCCTCTTCGTTGCCTTCCCTCAATATATCTGTGGATGAGAGTTATCACTTATAACTCTGCGGGTTTGTGAATTGCAGTGTCCCTGAGCTCCATTTTTCAACTGTCTTTTTTGAGAGCTGGCCGCAAAAGCACGGGATTGCCTCAGGCCCTATTCTGGTTCCTGGCAGCAGGCTGAGCCTGTGGTTAATTCTTCTTCCTGATGGGAAAATAGAGTGACCTGTGCCTGTCCCAACAGCTAGATCTAGTCTCTCATTGGTTCCCCCTCTTCCCGTTCATCCTCAGGACAAATTGCAACCTGTAGGGAACAGGAGGTTAAAGGTGCTGATTCTCCAAGTAAGTTGATTGCTAGTAAAGTAGCTGGAAAGGCGAACCCGAGCACAAGGAGATGAGAAATGGGGTGTGTTTTAGAAACCTTTCAAAATCACACGGTGTACCATCTTCTGAGTTTCTCATGCATGTTTTCGATGTAGGAAGATGCCCTTGAACCTGGAGATTTGGGACCCATGGGATGGGTATCACGCAGTATTACTTTAAAGGGTCTGTGTTTGCTCACCCAACCTCTCAGCCCCAAGAGTGTCCACCCTTATGTCTCATCCAGCTGTGGGTCTAGATATGGTCAATCCAGGTGGCATCACAGCCCCTGAACGAATTTTGTAAGAATTTCTCTCTCTTTCACTGTCTTTGTTTTACGGGTTTTTAAAAGTAATTTATTTTTATAATGGGGTTTAGCTGCTTTTCACGGCTGTGTTTATGCGGATTTACACCCACTTGACTCTCTTCCAGACAGATATCAATACATAGGTTTTAAGATTGTTACTAGTCACATATATTCTTGTGCGGTGAATAGGGGGTGTTGAGTCCAGTTCACGGAGCAAGGAGTAGGTCTTGTCTATTACATATTGGGTGTATGGAACGGTATCTGAGCAAATTTGAACCCCTTGTTTTATGCATCACCCCACCTCACCTTTCCCGTTAAGCAGCCATAGTGTGTTTTCTAAACGTGTGACTCTGTTCTGTTTTGTAATTCAGTTCAAGTGTAGCGGTTTTTACATTCCCTCTATAAGTGATAGCTTATGATAAGTGTCTTTTTCTGTGTGACTTATTTCACTTAGAATCGTCGTACCTAAGTCCACTCATCTTGCTTCTACTAGCCTTATGACATTGATTTCATGTCTGAGTGATATTCCATTGTACATAAGGACCACAACTTTTTTATCCATTTTTCTCTTTCCTGGGATATTTAAGGTGTCATGAAGTGGAGGTTCTTGTCAACAGAGCAGCCCCAAACTTTGGGGTGCCTGTGTCTTGCTGATTTTTAGTTTTCCCAATTTATACGCCCATGAGTGGACGTGCCCTATGCTCACTAAGCTGTGTTTTTTCGATGTTTCAGGACACACCGTACACTTCTCCAGAGTGGCTGTTGGCAATTTACATCCCGCCCATCAGCGTAGCAAGGCTGCCATTTCTCCATGGCCTGTCCTGCATTTCTGGTTTTGACACTTTTTGCAGCATGGCCCTTTTGACCCATGGGAAGCGAGAGTTCTTTGTAGCGCTGATTTGCCTTTCCAGGTTGCTTGGTTGGCCAAAAAGGGCGTATGCGTTTTTTCCTGAATATATTCAGGAACAAACGCATACGCCCTTTTTGGCCAAGGGCATAATTGTCGACGTTTTGCCGCTTTTCATGTGCTTTAAAGGCGATTCGAATCTACCTCCTGAAACCTGTTTCCTGCAATTCTGCCTTGCTTTCAAATCCTCTTCGTTGCCTTCCCTCAATATATTTGTGGACGAGAGTTATCATTTATAACTCAGCAGGTTTGTGAATGGCAGTCCCCCTGAGCTCCATTTTTCAACTGTCTTTTTTGGGAGCTGGCCGCAAAAGCACGGGATTGCCTCAGGCCCTATTCTGGTTCCCGGCGGCAGGCTGAGCCTGTGGTTAATTGTTCTTCCTGATGGGAAAATAGAGTGACCTGTGCCTGTCCCAACACCTAGATCTATTCTCTCATTGGTTTCCCCTCTTCCCGTTCATCCTCAGGACAAATTGCAACCTGTACAGAACAGGAGGTTAAAGGTGCTGATTCTCCAAGTAGGGAGATTGCTAGTGAAGTAGCTGGAATGGCGAACCCGAGCACAAGGAGATGAGAAATGAGGTGCGTTTTAGAAACCTTTCAAAATCACACGGTGTACCTTCTTCTGGGTTCCTCATGCAAGTTTTCGATGAAGGAAGATGCCCTTGAACCTGGAGATTTGGGACCCATGGGATGGGTACCATGCAGTATTACTTTAAAGGGTCTGTGTTTGCTCACCCAACCTCACCCAACCTCTCAGCCCCAAGAGTGTCCACCCTTATGTCTCATCCAGCTGTGGGTCTAGATATGGTCAATCCAGGTTGCATCACAGCCCCTGAACGAATTTTGTAAGAATTTCTCTCTCTTTCACTGTCTTTGTTTTACGGGTTTTTAAAAGTAATTTATTTTTATAATGGGGTTTAGCTGCTTTTCACGGCTGTGTTTATGCGGCTTTACACCCACTAGACTCACTTCCAGACAGATATCAATACATAGGTTTTAAGATTGTTACTAGTCACATATATTCTTGTGCGGTGAATAGGGGGTGTTGAGTCCAGTTCACTGAGCAAGGAGTAGGTCTTGTCTATTACATATTGGGTGTATGGAACGGTATCTGAGCGAATTTGAACCCCTTGTTTTATGCATCACCCCACCTCACCTTTCCCGTTAAGCAGCCATAGTGTGTTTTCTAAACGTGTGACTCTGTTCTGTTCTGTAATTCAGTTCAAGTGTAGCGGTTTTTACATTCCCTCTATAAGTGATAGCTTATGATAAGTGTCTTTTTCTGTGTGACTTATTTCACTTAGAATCGTCGTACCTAAGTCCACTCATCTTGCTTCTACTAGCCTTATGACATTGATTTCATGTCTGAGTGATATTCCATTGTACATAAGGACCACAACTTCTTTATCCATTTTTCTCTTTCCTGGGATATTTAAGGTGTCATGAAGTGGAGGTTCTTGTCAACAGAGCAGCCCTAAACTTTGGGGTGCCTGTGTCTTGCTGATTTTTAGTTTTCACAATTTATACGCCCATGAGTGGACGTGCCCTATGCTCCCTAAGCTGTGTTTTTTCGATGTTTCAGGACACACCGTACACTTCTCCAGAGTGGCTGTTGGCAACTTACATCCCGCTCATCAGCGTAGCAAGGCTGCCATTTCTCCATGGCCTGTCCTGCATTTCTGGTTTTGACACTTTTTGCAGCATGGCCCTTTTGACCGATGGGAAGCGAGACTTCTTTGTAGCGCTGATTTGCCTTTCCAGGTTGCTTGGTTGGCCAAAAAGGGCGTATGCGTTTTTTCCTGAATATATTCAGGAAAAAACGCATACGCCCTTCTTGGCCAAGGGCATCATTGTCGACGTTTTGCCTCTTTTCATGTGCTTTACAGGCGATTCGAATCTACCTCCTGAAATCTGTTTCCTGCAATTCTGCCTTGCTTTCAAATCCTCTTCGTTGCCTTCCCTCAATATATCTGTGGATGAGAGTTATCATTTATAACTCTGCGGGTTTGTGAATTGCAGTGTCCCTGAGCTCCATTTTTCAACTCGCTTTTTTGGGAGCTGGCCGCAAAAGCGCGGGATTGCCTCAGGCCCTATTGTGCTTCTGGGCGGCAGGCTGAGCCTGTGATTAATTCTTCTTCCTGATGGGAAAATAGAGTGACCTGTGCCTGTCCCAAAACCTAGATCTAGTCTCTCATTGGTTGCCCCTCTTCCCGTTCATCCTCAGGACAAATTGCAACCTGTAGGGAACAGGAGCTTAAATGTGCTGATTCTCCAAGTAGGGAGATTGCTAGTAAAGTAGCTGGAAAGGCGAACCCTAGCACAAGGAGATGAGAAATGGGGTGTGTTTTAGAAACCTTTCAAAATCACACGGTGTACCATCTTCTGAGTTTCTCATGCATGTTTTCGATGTAGGAAGATGCCCTTGAACCTGGAGATTTGGGACCCATGGGATGGGTATCACGCAGTATTACTTTAAAGGGTCTGCGTTTGCTCACCCAACCTCTCAGCCCCAAGAGTGTCCACCCTTATGTCTCATCCAGCTGTGGGTCTAGATATGGTCAATCCAGGTGGCATCACAGCCCCTGAACGAATTTTGTAAGAATTTCTCTCTCTTTCACTGTCTTTGTTTTACGGGTTTTTAAAAGTAATTTATTTTT